>NW_027363592.1:0-620340 GCF_046119375.1 Phyllobates terribilis | reverse complement strand
AGCACTTTCACTGTACTTCGTATATATGTGGCTGACATGTTTATATCTATCTAATCTATGTGTGAAGCTCTATTCTTTCGGTTCTAAATTGTCGGGTACAGGTGTATGCCGCTGCTGAATTGCCGGCTTTTCATGTTTCACTGTTGGCACTGTTCCCATCGATTTGGGCAATCACTGTAATGCCACAACCACCATGGCTGTGGCATTACAGTGAGTGGCAGACAATCCCTGCATGATTGGTGCTCTAAATAGCGCCAGACATGCAGGACACGCTTTTGGTGCACGAACAGTTATCGAACATAACCTCGAACAGCCGAATTTTTTGCAAATCGTTCGGGTTCGTCGAACAACTCGAACACCGCCCAAAACAGCTCGAATTTGAGATTGGCGAACAGTTCTAGTCGAACACCGCTCATCTCTAATTAAGATCACAGATTTCGGTCTCGCAATTGACAACATGCATGGAGACCGAACAGCCACCGAATACGCTGGGACTGCCGGTTACATGGCTCCTGAGGTGGGATAATAGTGCTTTCCTATTTAGTTTTCACTAAAATTACAGTCCATGGGAATGTTAACATTTTGACCTTTTTGTTCTTACTTCCATGATAGATTTTTGCTGGCGAGGAGTATAACGCCGGAGTAGACTGGTATTCTCTTGGTGTCATCTTAAAAGATATGGTTACCAGTGAGTGTACGTTCCATCTGACACTCGATGAGGCATCCTCCGGCATTGATGACATCATTAAACAGGTCAGTATAACTCCAAGTTATTAGTACTATGGGTTGTACAATATTCATTTAAATGGTGAAGTTGTGAGAATGTTTTATTGCCTCTACCGCTTACCTTCATGGGTTTTACTTTATTGTTTTTAGCTCCTACAGAAAGATCCAGCCAGACGCTTAGGAGTCCATGGTAACATCCGAGAGCACGTGTTTTTCCAGTGTATTGATTGGGTCTCTGTGGAAGCCCTGAAAGTGTCTCCACCTCACATCCCTGTAGTAAGTATATGGCCAGATCACATTGCACCTCTGTTAAGTATTAGTTAGCGCTGACACTTAGGCTATGTGCCCACGATGCAGAAATGCTCAGGATTTTTTCCTGAGCGTTTCTGCATCTCCCTGGCAGAAAAAAACACATGCGGATTGTACATGCGGATTGTACATGCGGATTGTACATGCGGATTGTACATGCGGATCGTACATGCGGATCATACATGCGGATCGTACATGCGGATCGTACATGCGGATCGTACATGCGGATCGTACATGCGGGTTGTACATGCGTTTTTCCTGCCGGGGACATGCGGAAATGGAGCGTTATTCACTGACATTTCCGCATGCGGATTGTACATGTGGATTGTAAATGCGGATCGTACATGCGGATTGTACATGCGTTTTTCCTGCCAGGGACATGCGGATGTGAAGCGTTCTTCACATGCATTTCCGCATGCGGATTGACAAGCGCTTTCCAAGCGATTTTAGCATCACTTGGAAAGTGCTTGTGACAACTAGGTCACACTATATAAATCCATGCAAACTGCATGGATTTATATAGTGTGACCCGAGAGAGTGGTTAAAAATAAAAAAAAACAAATGTATACTTACCCTCCGATGGCCCGCGCTGGCTTGCTTCGCTTGGTGCCGGCACTTTGCAGTGGATTGAAAGACCTGCCGATGTCAGCGTCGCATGACCCGTCACATGTCTCTGACGTCAGCGCAGGTCCTTCAATCCACTGCAAAGTGCCGGGAAGCAAGTAGGAGCGCAGCGCGGGCCGCCGGAAGGTAAATATACATTTATTTTTTATTTTATTCTTTTTTTTACAGATTTTTTAATGGTGCCTGGGTCCGGAGGAGAGTCTCCTCTCCTCTAGTCCTGGGTACCATCCGCACATTAGAACGCACCAATTACGCAAGTACAGATGCAGTCTTGCGGAATTGGCGCGTTCTAATGCAAGTCAATGGCGGCGATAAACGCAGCATTTCCGCAAAATAATTGGTAGTGCTGCGTTTTTTTCCGTAATGATAATCCACAGCGGATATTTCCGCAGCATGTGCACAGCACATGCGGATTATCATTGCTGCCCTTCTACCATGCGTTTTTAATGCGTTTCCGCAGCTGCAAAAATGCTGCAGAAACGCATTAAAAACGCATCGTGGGCACACAGCCTAACATTGGAAAATCAACATCATCCAGAGCTGCTGGTCCTGGTCTGATGGTCCAGATCATTTCATATCATCCTTCTCCAGAACGTTTGAGATTTTGGTAATAATTATTTTTTTGTTTGTTTTATAGCCATCTAAAGCTCATCACAGTTCTCGACCACACCATCTGGAGAAATTAGAAGCAGCAGAGGCCAAAAAGTCACCTCTATCAGCAAAGGACCAGGCCATGTTCAAGGGATTTTCTTTTGTCAACTTGGAAACCCTTGACAAGACACCAGCTCCATAGTCATCAGAGCCAGCTGTCTTCCTCAGCCTCCAGTAGACCTTGAAGAACTGAAGATTGGACATCACTTTGATGATCATCTGAAAGCACTGCTGGAATGAAGATGACCATGGATACGACACTGAGGGACCCAAAACACCGACCCCAAAGATGAAGAAGCCAGACAATGTAATCATGCGCTGGCAGTAAGTATAAGCGCCACAACATCTGCGCTTCACTATACTCATAGACATGTGCAGAACATTTTACACTAACCGGTAATTGGATTTCCTCTTGCTCATGACAGCTCCATCTTTCGGTGCTGTCTTGGGGTAAGAAGAAATAACATGGTGTGCGATGGCCGGCTATTAAGGGGAGGAAGGAGGCCGGATTTTTTTTTTTTTAAAATCAAACATCATTGCACATGTCTATGATCATTTTTATCATTACCGGTAGTAAGATTTCCTCACACTCATGAAAGTGCTGTCATGGGTGTTGGGAAGAGGTGTGTGATGGCCGGCTATTAAGGGGAGGAAGGAGGCCGGATTTTTTTTTTAACTAACATTGCACATGTCTATGATCATTTTTACCATTACCAGTAGTAAGATTTCCTCACACTCATGAAAGTGCTGTCATGGGTGTTGGGAAGAGGTGTGTGATGGCCGGCTATTAAGGGGAGGAAGGAGGCCGGATTTTTTTTTTTTAAATTAGCAGTTAATAATGAAGATAAGCATAGCAATGACAGAGGATCCCAATATATGACACCAAAGATAGAGATGCCAGCAGATCTACTCATACGCTGGCAGTAAGTATAAGCGCCACAACATCTGCGCTTCATTATACTCATAGACATGTGCAGAACATTTTACACTACCAGGTAATTGGATTTCCTCTTGCTCATAACAGCTCCAGTCTTTGGTGCTGTCTTGGGCTAAGAAGAAATAACATGGTGTGCGATGGCCGGCTATTAAGGGGAGGAGGAGGCCAGATTTTTTTTTAACTAACATTGCACATGTCTATGATCATTTTTACCAGTAACAGTAGTAAGATGACTCCTGAGACCCAGCAACAAAATTTCCCCAAAAAGTCCCATGTAATAACGACAACATACAGAATTTAACCAAAACTCCTTTTAATGGTTAGAGGTCGTTCACAGCCAAAAAGGACGTGCTCAGCGCGTAACTGGTATAAAACCCGGTTAAGGCACTATTGGCCAGCTGAAACGGGTACAAATCCATATTCCACTGCCGGACTCCCGGCGCATATCATACTTCGTACTGGAGAAAAACATCAAGATAGAGGAAATGACTGCTGCTGTGACTTAAATACAGAACAACCAAATAATACCAACAAAACACACTGTACATGGGAAAAAAGGGGAGGGGTGGTAGGAAACGCAGACTGCGGGTCCCATGCTTGTGTGGAGAGAGGCAGGAAGAGGCAGGTGACTAGCCCAGGGGATGGGGGAAGACTCGGTTACCCGGGCCTTTAGCCTTAAGGAGGTCGCGGTGGTCGGCTCCCGGGCCCGTACTCTGGGGTCTCTCTTTAAAAAGGCGTTGATAGATGTTAAGTTTATAAAAGTTCGTGACGCCACCTGTGGCTTCTGGTGAGGATCACCAGCGCTGCGCAGTCCACTGAGGCCGATGATAAGGCAGCTGGATGGTATAGCTCCCCACAGGTGGAGCTAGGCCTCAGGGCAGTGTATGACGGGGTATGCAGGACAGAGAGACTCAGCCGCGTCAGAGCCAGAACAGGGACAGACACGATAGTCACTTCAGTACCTTTTACTGATGGAAATTCAGGCACTCCCCAGAGCACTGTAGGGTGAAGGGTGTATGTCCGGATCCTCCCCAATGAGCGGGTTTTGGGCCTCCTGTTCCTTGCCTCTACGTAGTAAGTTTCTGACCTGCCTGGAGCTAGGCCTAACTTTGTCTCTGTCCTGCGCTGGCTGACCTTGTGGTAGGGCCTTCTCTTGGAGTGCATGCTCCCAACCTACGGGGCCTATGTGTCTCCTGGCTCTGGTAGGTATCAGCACTTTAGCGATCCTGGGACTTGTAGTTCTCCAGGGATTCCGGTTATATCTTACTGGGTCGTGGATATCCCGGTAAGCTTCGGACCCGGTGTCCGGTAAATTCTTCTTCGGGGTGAGCTAGTTAAGCTCCTCTGCCCCCTATGTACTAACTCTCTCTACTCGCCTTCGGCCTACTCGGGCCCTCAATAGGCTACTCACACTAATGGCAGCTTGCCGCGCTTCACCGATCTTATGGCGCCGGCACACCTAAGCTCACTATTCTGAGCTACGACTCAACCGGGCTCAACTCTGTATTCAGGCTTGCACTAACTGAACTCTCCAGAGGAATTGCTGAGTCACTGAGCTCCACTGCAGACTGACCTGTTTCTGTGTCTCACTCTGCAGGAACTGACTGCCTGGCTCCACCTTCCCTTCTTTATATATCCCTAACGGGCTCCCTCTGGTCGTCTGAGGTGGAAGGTGGAGATGTGTGAATGGTTATGGGGGCCTCTTGTGGAGGAATCCGTCAATACACCCTTCTAGGATCTGTGATACCAAGCACAGCTGGGCTTCACACAGGGTCTGGACTTATAAAGAGGGGAAGAGGGAGGAAGAAGAGGATTATTGGGTGAAAGCCAGGAGGAGAGGAGAAAAAGAACATGGGACACACAATTTAACCCCTTCAGCAGGGCACAGCAGTCAAGGGGCATTCAATTAAAGATTGACATGCCCTGCAGACTGCTGAGACCCAACAACAATATTTCCTCAAAAAGTCCCATGGAATAACGACAACACACAGATCTTAACCAAAACTCCTTTTAATGGGTAGAAGTCGGTCACAGCCAAAAAGGACGTGCTCAGTACGTAACTGGTATAAAACTCAGTTAAGGCACTATTAGCCAGCTGAAACGGGTGCAAATCCATATGCCGCAGCTGGACTCCCAGCGCAAGTCAGACTTCGTACCGGAAAAAAACATCAAGATGGAGCAAATGACCGCTAAGGAGGAGCGGAGTATTTATACTGCGCTCCGCCCCCCACCCATTTGGTAAAAAGCTTGTTCTATGCTATCCTGGAGACCGGAGAGAAAAATATCCAGCCCTATTTCCGTCAGATGGACTCCATCGGGTAGCATAAGACTGGAATTGTCTCCCTCAAGCTGGTGATGCCTCTTGACCACTCCGGCCTTAAAACGGATAAAGCGGGACAAGCGGGCATTAAGCGTGCGCACAGAACGTTCAACTGCCGCCGCATCTCTCGCGCCCTGCCATGCAACACGTGACATGACCTCTGACCAAATCAGAGTAAGCTCTGGAAAAAGTCTGTGGAATTTATCCACGTCGGAGCGCATGATTGTGAGGAGCTCCGCTAGGTGAAAGGAGCAGAGATCATTCCCGCCCGCATGCAGGACTAGAATTAAGGGAGAGGAAGCAGTCTCAGCTATCCGCACCACCTCGGGAAGAACCTGAGGCCAGGTCAAGCCTCTTATTCCTCTCCAAAAAACGTTGATGCCGTGGAACCCAAGACCTCTGCCACCTGGTTGACGTTCTGCTCTTTGGGATGCCCAGAAGATGTAAGAGTGGCCCAGTATCCATACTGTGTGTTTTACACCAACTATGAAGAGATAATAAAGTTAGTGAAGCAATAAATTCGGTCTGATGTATCTTGCAAAACAGGAGGAACGCCATCTACCAATGCGCTGGATCTCGGAGTTAGGCAAACCAGCACGGGCTGCTTCGGTAGCAGCTGCTATCCTAAAGGAGTACGTACCAAATACCTTGAGAGGAAGGCCTACGAAAGCTAAACATTTCCAAAAAAGGGATTGAAATTGAAAAACCGTAAGAGGAGAACCATCCTCATGTGAGAAAAAGGAGTCACCAGATCGCCAGAACGATGAGTAATTATTAACAAGCGTTAAAGGACAAATAGGACCGGGGATGGTAAGAAGGGGAACCCATGAACAAATACCGGACGGGTCAATTTTGGATTTCCGAAAGTGGATACGGAGACCTCGGTCACAGGGAGTGACACCATCATACTGGAGTCCTCCTGAAGTGCGCTTGGATGGGGACACCAATTCACTAATGCGCAAAGCACCAAACCAAAAAACGCGAGTCAAAAAGCGGCAGAGAGTAGAGCAGACTTGAAAGGAGAAGAGCGGACAGCGGGAGTGGGTTGATTAGGCGGGTAAGTAAACTGAAAGAAATGGGCCGTCTGTTCCCCTGACGAGTGTGCTCCCTCCTCCAACCCATAATAGCCTGCCGAATGATGAAAACCTTAGTAACATCGTTCCAACCTAAGAGGTGAAAATAAACACCGAGATCAGATAGGCAGTTCTGTGCAACGGCTCCTGAAACACCCATGCTGCGCAAGTAAAGTAAATATTCGATTGTGACCTCCAGACGGGCAGCGTCGGATGCTGCTGCTGATCTATCCCCAAATAAGTTATGCCACTCATTCCATGCCTTACCGTAAGAACGCCATGTAGACGAGGCCACTGAAGATCTCACCAACTCCATCAATCTTTCTCTACCA
Organism: Phyllobates terribilis; assembly: GCF_046119375.1. Classification (NCBI taxonomy): domain Eukaryota; kingdom Metazoa; phylum Chordata; class Amphibia; order Anura; family Dendrobatidae; genus Phyllobates; species Phyllobates terribilis. Next base: position 613,368 of record NW_027363592.1, on the reverse strand, counting down.
CCTCCCACATGAGGGATGGGCATGGATGCCCCTCTGGTTTGGCCGCGGGGAAACATTCCCGGAATTTCTGCCAATCGAAACGAGAAAGAGAATCAGCAATGACATTATTTGTACCCGGAACATGGCGGGCTTAAAACCAGATGTTTAAACTTAAGCATTTTAATACCAGAAATCTGAGTAATTTCATAACCAGGGGAGATGAGGATGACAAGTGATATATGGCGTGTACAACACTCATATTGTCAGTCCAATAACAGATCCGTTTATCCCTGAGGGATGGGCCCCATAAAGAAATGGCTGTGATGATAGGAAATAACTCTAACCAAGTAAGGTTTTTAACCCAGCCCTCAGTGCGCCAAGATTCCGGCCAAGGTTCGGCACACCATTGGTCTCCAAAAATGACACTGAAACCAGTAGATCCAGCGGCATCGGAAAAAAGGGAGAGATCCTCATTAGTCAATTCCGATAACTAAAAGCATGTATATCCATTATAGGACAAGAGGAACTCCTTCCCAACCAGCAAGTCTGCTTTCAAAGGAGGTTTTATCCGAATTCTTTGATGGGGAAGCTTGATGCTTTTGGTCGAGAGGGATAAACGTCTGGAAAAATTCTCCCCATAGGCATTACTGTGCAAGCAAAGTTAAGGAGGCCTAGCATGGACTGCATTTGACATAGTGTTACTTTGAGGACAGAACAGAATCCTTCAATCTGGGACAGCAATTTTGAATTTTTTTCTGAGGGAAGGTGAAAAACCATGGCAACGGAATCAATCTCAATTCCTAAAAAGGATAGCGAAGTAGTAGCAAAAGTTTTTCCACTGGATAAGGGAACGCCAAAATACGACGCGAAAAAAATAAAATTGTCCAGCAAAAATTGACAGGACCTGGAATCTGGTGGTCCCACAAAAAGAAAATCGTCAAGATAATGGATTATAGCGGAGGAACCTGTTTCATACTTGACCACCCATTCTAGGAAAGAACCAAATAATTCAAAATAATAGCAAGAGATGGAACAACCCATGGGAAGGCAGGTAGATCTCACATCACCGTTACTTTCTGAGTAGCAACGTCTTCGGAAAGTTTATGAAGCTACATTTACAGAAAACATGGGTCCACTGGCTTTACTAAACGCCATCTACAAATTCGAGCTTCAAGATTTGGAGAGGTGTGTATTGTAAGAATTTTTATCACCCAACCACTTTGAGTAGCAGAAGGAGAGATAGCATTAGCAAACTCTCAAGAACTATCTGCATTCTACAATGACGGAACAACGGTTAAACAGCCGAGCCCTTCTGTCAATTGAGCATGAGCTCGCCAGACACCTGAATATTAAAGACCTGATTAAGGATTTTTCTAACCAGCAGGTAAAACGACTGCTTGTTCCATACATGTAAATTTGCATCTTCACATCTTCTACATTGCAGCCAGTTTTACATTAGTGTGTTATTGCCATGTATGTTCCCCTGTATTATGGATGAGTGTCCTAGCCTGACTGCGGGATTACTGACCCAAAGTCCTAGCATTAGACAGATGTAACAGATCGGATAGTAATGTTTCAGTTCTGAGACCTGCACCTGACTGACCCTGCGATGCACTATCCGTACCCCAGATGGGAATACCCATTTAATATTAGGGCTCAGTTTTTAGGATAGAGCGCACTATTGTTTGTTGTTCTTGAATTTATGGAAATACGTCTTTATTATTATGGTTCATTTCCTTAGATCGTTGTTTTAATATGTTTTCTGACCTCACAAAATGACCTTATTTTCATTGTATTAATTGGTTATATGTTTTGTCTTTGTTTTGTTTGTTTTGTTACATTATAATTTTGCACTTTACACAATTGACCAAAGGATTTAACTAAATGACTCTTATGAAAAATAGATTTAATTAGCGAAATGTTTAGTGGGAATGTTTTACAAAACTTTTATGTTAAGGGCATTGACCATGCTCTGGTTATTCTTAACCAATGTGTGTGTGAGATGATTAAAAGGCCCTTAATGCAGAAATTCAACATAGAAATATAGTCTATTTCCCATATTTCGTATTTAGTGCCGAAGTTCAAGAAAGACCATAATACTAAGTGCCTTATCATCATCTCAAACACATTGGTCAAGAATAACCAGAAAATTGGCAATCCTTTTAATCATAGTTTAACGTTTTGGAAGAATTTACTTTAAAGTTTGTCACCCCTTATATCATAAATAATAAATAAACAGAAATTGCTTTTCTAATAGAATAACACGTCCAGAAGAGATTCCTTTTCAGCAGTCACCTCATTATCATAGCCAGCAGGATTACAATGAGAGATAACAGAATCCACCATTCACATTAGGTCGTGTCACAGCTCACCTCTTCCCCTTTCCTGCACAATGACATCTGCATGTCACTAAACATGAGAACATGTATAGAAAACTCTCCCTAGGAATTAGAGTCCCCTATTTTGTCTTGTGATATATATACATCCATATGTCTATTGTTCATATCTCCAAACAGGCAAGACAGCAGATTGCCATAAATGTACAGAAATCAGGATACAATAATCTGAAGTCAGAAATACAGATTATAAAAAATTATCACAATCTGGTTTCAATTAGTTTAAAAAATGTACGTCACTCATTCCCTTAAAGAAAAATAAGCAAAATATACCTAAAAAGAATATTGGATAGTTTAAGAAATGTTTAATAGGTTAGAGTAGAGTAGGGCCCTGCCAAAAGAGTCTACCTTGTCGTGGTGGCAGGCTTAAAAAATCTTTTGGCCAAAACAAAAGCTGATGGCTGTGTATGTGATATGGTGTTCGATGGGAACTGTTTATGTGTGATTGGTGAAACCGAGGTGCAGAAGCAGAGTTTTTCCAAGAGTGGGAGGTGGGACGGTGGAAAGTTTGAGGGGTGGAGGCGGGGCTGGTGTGGAGTCTTAAGGGTGCCCGGAAATGTTGCCAGTATGGGGTGCTGAAATTCCTGGTGGCAGCCCTGCTTCAGTATGTAGCAAAAATCACAGTCTCCTACTCTCCACAGGCATGTGTTCAAAGGAGTATGTTACGGATCCGGGTGGTGGAACCTCTGTGCTGCGGTGCAAGGAGGGACCAGAGGGGCGTAAGTAGCTGTCAACTCGGACTGACCAAGGTCATACGGCGGCTCAATCGACTCCGTGACCAGGGAAGGACCGAGCAGAGAGACCAGGTGCTACTCTGGGACCGAACTTGTATGAGAGCAGGTGACTTCCACGGGTCAGAAGGCAGGGACTGACCGGTACAGCAGATGAGCACGGCAGGCAGGCTGACGGGTGATCCGGGTAGGCGGACTGGCAGACACAGCAGGTAACAAGCAGGAGCCTCCAGATAGGCTGGCTGGTAGGCACGGCAGGTAACAGGCAGGTGCTTCCAGGTAAGCAGGCGGGCAAGGCCCATAGACAGACTGGCGGACTTGACTGTAGACAGACTGTCGGGCTGGAGAGTAGACAAGCTGGCGGACTGGACTAATAGTCAGGCTGGCGGGCTGGACTTGTAGTCAGGCTGGCGGGCTGGACTTGTAGTCAGGCTGGCGGGCTGGACTTGTAGTCAGGCTGGCGGGCTGGACTTGTAGTCAAGCTGGCGGGCTGGACTGGTAGTCAGGCTGGCAGCAGTACCTGAGGGCTGAAGCAGAGTTTAACACACAAAGCTACAACCTTGCATGGGCACCTCCATCTTGGAGGAGGTGCCTTTTATATGAGAGGTCCTCCGGTCATTGGCCGGGGACTCCTTAGGACGGCGTGCGCGGCCCCTTTAAGAGGGCGCCCTAAGCACAATGCCCGGGAAGCTGCGCGCCGGCAGAAGCAGGAGCGCCGGAGGAAGCCGGGCGGGGAGCGCGGCGGTAAGAGGTGCGGCGTCTCTGCCTGTCAAGGCGCAGAGACACCGATACTACAGAGTATTGTCATGACAAGCACTGGGGTGTTCAGAAAACCTCAAGCTGTCATGACAACCCATTGGCACCCCACAATCATGATGCAGGGACAGTTAGAACAGTGTGCCCAACCTGGACCAGTCGCTGTAAATTCTGCCATCACAGATTGTTAGCGGCATATAACAGGTTAACGGCCGCTTCCCTCCACTCGCAACTGTTAGAGGCAGATGATGGCTGAATAATGCAGCCATCATTTGTCGGCTCAGTTCCCAAGTCCACATCAAAGAACGGGACCTGGGATTTGTATTATTTTTTTCTATGAACCGTTTTGTTTTTTACTTTTTTTACTTTAGTCCCTTTACAGAACGTGAACCTGGTTGAGCTTTATTGCACGATGCTGCGAGGCATGATTTACAATTACAGCTGTGGGGGCCATTGTGTGAGTTGGTTGACTAAAAGAGCCCCCTACCTTTATTTGACAACCTAGATGCCACTGATACTATAGGTTGCTGCATCAAAGGCGTTAATTAAAGATAACAACTAGGATCAAAGACATTGACTGCTCAGTTCCTGCGGGAGCCCCTCAGTGATCCAGCTGGAATGGTGCCAGCACCGGAGGTGAGTATAGCTCCTATTATTTTACTTTGTGGAAACATAGTGATTGAGAAGGGTTGGTCCTAGTAGTGAACATCAGAGAGAGACTTGCGGCCTAGCCGGAAAACCCAGTGATCCCCGCTAGGGCCAGAGCTTCATAGAGAACTTACATGGAAACTCACACGACTGGGCACACCACCTTTGTGAAGAGAACATTAACGTTAAATAGTGAAAGACTTTCTCTGCTATCCCAAGCTTACTGATATTAGTTCTACTGTTGATTTGCCTTGTTACTAACACTTTATAGAGTATAAAGTATATACCGTATATACTCGAGTATAAGCCAACTGTTTCAGCACACTGAACTCATCATGTTTCCTTCATCTCGCATATTTTCCCCACCTGATCTTTCTATCACAATAAATGACATCACACTTTCCCCTGTCCCCGGAGTAACCCTTGACTCTGCCCTGTCCTTCAAACCCCACATCCAAGCTCTTGCCACCTCCTGTGGCCTCCAGCTCAAAAGTATTCCCAGAATCCATCTTTTCCTCAACCCTCAATCTATTAAACTGCTTGTTCATGCCCTCATCATCTCCCGCCTCGACTACTGCAGCACCCTCCTCTGTGGCCTACCTGTTCACACTCTCGCACCCCTCCAGTCCATCCCCAACTCTGCTGCTCGACTAGTTCATCTCTCGCCTCATTATTCCTCTGCTACCCCCCTTTGCAAATACCTTCACATGCTAATAATAATAATAAAAAGTAATTTTTCATTTAACTTTGCATGAAGCCCTGTGGGTTATACAAAATTTCTGAATACGGTTTTGAATATTTTGAGGTGTATACATGACATATAGATCCCTCAAAATCTTTTCAAATGTGTAGATGGTCCTGAAAAACTGAGGGATGGGACATTTCATTGGCATACAAAATTCAAAGTTCAAAAATGAGACTTTTTCTAAATATTTGTCAAATTTCCGATATTTTTTATATAAATGTCTATCATATTGACCTAAATTTACCACGAACATAAACTACAATGTGTTAAGAAAAAAATTATTACCACATAAAATGGCACATATTAGTTTAAAAAATTTGGCTTGGTCAGGAAAGTAAAAAGTACCTTAAGTGGGAAGGGGTTAAAGAGTTATTCCCAATATATGTAATAACTCTGAAGTGGAGCAGACTCCACAATACAAACTGTTTATTTTATTAAAATAAATACATTTCTTAGACCTGATGAGGCTTGTTTGGTTGCATTAAAAATCCACTTGCTTTTGAGCCGAAACATTGGCACCTGTTCACACGGGCCAATAAATACACCATTTTTTATGTAATTTTCTATTAAGTGCTACCATCTTTTTTGCTTACTTATATGCCGACACTGGGGTATCGTGTGCCGGGACCCTTGGAGCTCTCACAGCCATAAAAACTGAACGGCCGTGCAGTCCCTCCGCCTCTTATTGGACGTGCTGGTGAAGGTGCGTACGCAATGACATCATCGCGTACGCGTCTGCATAGAGGGCCAAGATGCCAGTACAGAAGTGCAGCAGCAGGGGATTATATGAAAGGTTAGTATCAATTTATTTATTTTTAATAGAATTAATTAAATGGTCTTGGGGGAGAGCACATGATGAACTGGGAGTGGAGGTTGGGGAAAGCACTTGGAGAATAGGGAGTGGGGGAAGGGGAGAGCACATGATGAATTCGGAGTGGGGGGGAAGAGAGCACATGGTGAATTGGGGGTGGGGAGAGCAAATGATGATTTTGGAGTGGGGGTGGGGAGAGCTCATGATGAACTGAGAGTCGGGGTGGGGAGAGCACATGGAGAATTGGAAGTGGGGGGTGAGGAGAGCACATGGTGAACTGGAATTAAGGGGTGGGGAGAGCGCATGGTGAACTGGGAGTGGGGGGTGGGGAGAGCACATGGTGAATTGGGAGTGAGGAGTGGATAGAGCACATTATTAATTGGGGGTGGGGAGAGCACATGGTGGGTGGGGAGAGCAAATTATGAATTGAAGGTGGGGGTGGAGAGAGCAAATGGTGAATTGCGAGTGGGGGGTGGGGAGAGCACATGGTGAATTGGGGGTGGGGAGAGCAGATAATGATCTGGGGGGTGGGGAGAGTACATGGTGAATTGGAAGTGGGGGGTGGGGAGAGCATATGCTGAATGGGGGGGGTGAGGAGAGCAAATGATGAATTGGGAGTGGTTGGGGAGAGCAAATGATGAATTGGGAGTGGGTGGGGAGAGCAAATGATTAATTGAGAGAGGTGAGTGGGGAGAGCAAATTGTGAATTGGGAGTGTGGAGAGCACATGGTGAATTGGGGATGGGGAGAGCAAATGATGAAGTTGGGGTGGGGAGAGCAAATGGTGAATTGGGAGTGGGGGGTGGGGAGAGCAAATGGTGCATTGGGAGTGGGGGTGGGGAGAGCTAATGGTAAATTGGGAGTGGGGAGAGCAAATGGTCAATTGGGAGGGAGCGATAGTGAGAGCTAATGGTGAATTAGGAGTGTGGAGAGCACATGATGAATTGGGGGTGGGAAGAGCAAATGGTGAATTGGGAATAGGGGGTGGGGAGAACTAATGGTGAATGGAGCAAATAGTGAGTGGGGGGTGGTGAGAGCAAACGTTGAATTGGAAGTGGGGGGTAGAGAGCAGATGGTGAATTAGGAGTGCGGGTGGGGAGAGCAAATGGTGAATTGGGAGTGGAGGGTGGGGAGAACAAATGGTGAATTGGGAGTGGGGAGAGCAAATGATGAGTTGGAAGTGGGGAGAGCAAATGGTGAATGGGGAGTGGGGATGGGGGGAGCAAATGGTGAATTGGGAGTGGGGGGAGCAAATGGTGAATTGGGAGTGGGGTGGGGAGAGCTAGTGGTGAATTGGGAGTGGGGAGAGCTAATGGTGAATTTGGAGTGGGGAGAGCAAATGTTGAATGGGGGGTGGGGAGAGCTAATGGTGAATTGGGAGTGGGGGAGAGCAAATAATGAATTGGGAGTGGGGGAGAGCAAATGATGAATTGGGAGTGGGGGAGAATAAATGATTATGAATACAGGTTGGGAGAGAGCACGAACATGACATAATGAATTGGAGTGGAGGGGTTCATGTAAATATAATGAATTGGGGGAGCGGGAGGTACAGAGTGGGGGGTGTTGAGGATGCAGGAGTGTGACTGGTAATGAATTGGGAAAGAGTACAGGTGCTATTTAATTTATATATTTATTGGGTGGAGAAAGTGGCTATTTACAGTTAGTGGGGGGGCCGTGGTGGATTACAATTTGTATTTGGAATGGTGGGTTGCATAATAACTAATTATATATTAATGGTGGGTGCACATCTGTATTCAGCTGCGTAATGTAGAAATTGGGGAATGTGCTCTAGATAACTGTGTGCTATTTTATGCAGAGACGAGTCCTGGCTGGAAGAAGTCGGTCTGTGCTGGATGAAAGTGAAAAAAAGCGAAGATGAAGGACTTCAACTAGAGACGTCACTTGTGAGTCAGTGTGTTCTCTGTACAATGACACTATATACTAATGTACAGAGCTCCTGTGTATGTCACTGGTGATCACTGTATTACCTGTACACTATACACTATATGCAGAGCTCCTGTGTATAATGTCACTGGTGATCACTGTATTACCTGTACACTATATACACAGCTTCTATTTATAATGTCACTGGTGATCACTGTATTACCTGTACACTGACACTATATACAGAGCTCCTGTGTATAATGTCACTGGTGATCACTGTACACCGTCTACTATGTAGAGAGCTCCTGTGTATAATGAAACTTATGGTAATATTAGTATTTTTTTTTTATTATTAATGATCAGTATTGTATTATTTGGTCACTATGTGGTGGTAATATGTGGTCCGGTCATGGTGTGGCGGTATTTGTCCCTTACACTGTGTGCAAAATAATTAGGCAAGTTGTATTTTAGAGGATTATTTTTATTATTGATAAACAACTATGTTCTCAATCAACCCAAAAGACTCATAAATATCCAAGCTTAATATTTTTGGAAGTTGGAGTGGTTTTTTTTTTAGATTTGGCTATCTTAGGAGGATATCTGTGTGTGCAGGTAACTATTACTGTGCAGAATTATTAGGCAACTTAATAAAAACCAAATATAATCCTATCTCACTTGTTTATTTTCTCCAGGTAAACCAATATCAGTGCACAAAATTTAGAAATAAACATTTCTGACATGCAAAAACCAAAAAAAATAGTGATCATTATAGCCACCTTTCTTTATGATGACACTCAACAGCCTTCCATCCATAGATTCTGTCAGTTGCTTGATCTGTTTTCGATCAACATTGCGTGCAGCAGCCACCACAGCCTCCCAGACACTGTTCCGAGAGGTGTACTGTTTTCACTCCCTGTAGATCTCACATTTTATGATGGACCACAGGTTCTCTATGGGGTTCAGATTAGATGAACAAGGGGGCCATGTCATTATTTTTTCTTCTTTTAAACCTTTACTGGCCAGCCACGCTGTGGAGTAGTTGGATGCATGTGATGGAGCATTGTCCTGCATTTAAATCATGTTTTTTTTGAACGATACCGACTTCTTCCTGTACCACTGCTTGAAGAAGTTGTCTTCCAGAAAGTGGCAGTAGGTCTGGGAGTTGAGCTTCACTCCATCCTCAACCCGAAAAGGTCCCATAAGTTCATCTTTGATTATACCAGCCCATACCAGTACCCCACCTCCACCTTGCTGGCGTCTGAGTCGAAGTGGAGCTCTCTGCCCTTTACTGATCCAGCCTCTGGCCCATCCATCTGGCCCATCAAGAGTTACTCTCATTTCATCAGTCCATAAAACCTTTGAAAAATCAGTCTTAAGATATTTCTTGGCCCATTCTTGACATTTTATCTTATGTTTCTTGTTCAAAGGTGGTCGTTTTTCAGCCTTCCTTACCTTGGCCATGTCCCTGAGTATCGCACACCTTGTGCTTTTTGATACTCCAGTAACGTTGCAGCTCTGAAATATGGCAAAGCTTGTGGCGAATGGCATCTTGGCGTCTTCACGCTTGATTTTCCTCAATTCATGGGCAGTTATTTTGCGCCTTTTTTGGCCAACACGCTTCTTGCGACCCTGTTGGCTATTTGCCATGAAATGCTTGATTGTTCGGTGATCACGCTTCAAAAGTTTGGAAATTTCAAGATTGCTGCATCCCTCTGCAAAACATCTCACAATTTTGGACTTTTCAGAGCCCGTCAAATCTCTCTTCTGACCCATTTTGCCAAAGGAAAGGAAGTTGCCTAATAATTAAGCACACCTTATATAGGGTGTTGATGTCATTAGTCAACACCTCTCCTCATTACAGAGATGCACATCACCAGATTTACTTAATTGATAGTTGGCTCTCAAACTTATGCAGCTTGGAATAGGACAACATGTATAAAAAGTATCATGTGATCAAAATACTTATTTGCCTAATAATTCTGCACACAGTGTATATGTGGTATTATTTGGTGACCATTTGGTGGTAATATGTGGTCTGGTCATGGTGTGGTGGTATTTGTTCCTTGCTTGTGGTATTATTCGGTCACTATGTGGTGGTAATATGTGGTCTGGCCATGGTGTGGCGGTATTTTTTCCTTGTATGTGGTATTATTTGATCACTATGTGGTGGTAATATGTGGTCTGGTCATGGTGTGGCAGTATACCTTGTATGTGGTATTATTTGGTGACTATGTGATGGTAAATTGTGGTCCGGCTATGGTGTGATGGTTTTTGTTCCTTGAATGTGATATTATTAGTCATTTTAAAAAATGTATGTGACACATTCCTTTAAAGAAAAAGAAATAAAAATATACCTAAAAAGAGTATTGGATACATTAAGAAAGGTTTAATAGGTTAGAGTAAAGTAGGGCCCAGCCAAAAGAGTCTAACTTGTCGTGGTGGTTGATTAAAAAAATCTTTTGGCCAAAACAAAAGTTGCTGGCTATGTATATGATATATGGTTGAGTGGAAACTGTAAATCTGTGATTGGTGAGGGCGTGGTGCAGAAGTGGAGTTTTTCCAAGATTGGGTGGTGGGACTGTGGAAGTTTCGAGGGGTGGAGGTGGAGCTGGGGTGGAGCCTGGGCGGAGTCTCAAGGGAGCTTGAAAATGTTGCCAATATTGGGCCCTGAAATTCCTGGTGGCAGCCCTCTATCTATCTATCTGTCTATCTAAATAACAAAGTAAGGCTATGTGTGTTGTGATCTGCAAGAAGAAATAAGGAAAGATAGGGGAAAGCTGTCCCTACAGTAAGACTAAGCTGAATCCCTACGATGTAGCGGGCTGCGTGTTCCTAGTGAACAGACCCACCTTTTTCTTTGGCTAGTCTGAACGAAGACCTATAGAATTAAGGAAGGGCTCCTAAAGAACTAAGGACTGGGACAAAAATGGGACACTTCCTAAACAGAAATTGTTGTAGAACACAAAAGACAAATTGACAAAAAGTACTAGAGGTCCAAGAGGACCAAGCAAACTGACAGAGCTAGGCACCGAAGCACCAGGCTAGCAAAACAGTCAAACTACACTGAAGTCCAGCAAAGCCAGAAGGGCAGAGCTGGAATATATAGGCAGATGGTCATGTGACCGCAAAACACAAGATAGCAAAAACTAACAGGAGGGTTCTAACAGTACCCCCTCTTCTATGAGGATCCTCCGGATCCTCCAGGCCCAGGCCTATCAGGAAAGCTCCTGTGGAAAGCTTTAACAAGCCTAGGAGCAGAGACATCATCCGTCCTTACCCAGGAGTTGTCTTCGGGACCGAAACCCTTCCAGGAGACAAGATACTGTAATTTCCCTCTATGCCATCTAGAATTCAAAATACGAGAAATTTCATATTCGCTGTCTTCCACCACAGGAGGAACTGTGACAGTGGCGTCCCTATTAGATACGTCAGCCTTTTTCAAGAAGGAAACATGAAACACAGGATTAATCTTCCAGGAAGTAGGGACATCCAACCTAACAGCAGACGAGTTAACAACCTGAAGCACTTTAAATGGACCCACAAACTTAGGACCCAGTTTTTTAGAGGGAATCCTCAAACGCAGGTTCTTCAAGGACAACCAAACCATGTCACCCAGAGTAAACAAAACCTCTTTACGTTTCCTGTCAAAATACTTCTTGGACTTTTTGTTAGCCTCTTGAAGGTTACAACGTACATTAGTCCAAACTCTCTCTAAATCACCGGAAAAATTCTCCTCCTCCGGCACCGCCGACCCCAATTTGGAGAAAGAACCAAAAGACGGATGTCTCCCAGTACAACAAAAAAAAAGGAGAACACCCAGCAGAGGAGGATGTATGACTGTTAAGAGCAAATTCTGCGAGAGGCAGAAACTCCGACCACACCTCTTGATTGTCCGCCACAAAGCAATGCAAAAACTGCTCAACATCCTGGTTCTTTCTTTCAGTCTGTCCATTAGACTCAGGATGATAACCAGACGAAAATGACAAATGGACTCCCAACCTGTCACAAAAAGCACGCCAAAAGCGAGCCACAAACTGAGGTCCTCTATTAGAAACAATATCCGTGGGAATGCCATGGAGCTTGACAATCTCCTTAACAAATGCCTTAGCGAGTGTCTTGGCGCAGGGCAACTTAATGAATGGAACCAAATGACACATCTTACTAAAACGGTCCATGACCACCCAGATGACAGTAAAACCCTCGCACACAGGAAGATCAGTAATAAAATCCATAGTGAGATGCGTCCAAGGCACACTAGGAACCTCCAGAAGACAAAGCAACCCCGCAGCAGGAGTATGTGAAGCCTTTGACCTAGCGCACACAGTACACTGACGCACCCACTTGATGACTTCCTTCTGCCATCCAGGCCACCAAAAACTGCGACTGATCAGTCTCTTAGTCTCCGAAATTCCTGGATGACCTGCCAACAGAGACTCATGACACTCCACAAACAAATCTCTCCTAAAGGCTCCAGGCACGAACAACCTCCCATGGGGAGTGTTAGATGGAGCATCTTCTTGAGCTTTCAGAATCCCATTCTCCAAAACGGAGTCCAAAGCCGCCACCACAACTCCTTTCTGTAAAATGCTCTCCTCCTCCTCGGCACCGACCGTAGGAGAGAAGCTGCGAGATAAAGCATTGGCTTTAACATTCTTAGTACCAGGGAAATAGGTAACAGAAAAATGAAACCGAGAAAAAAAAAGTGCCCACCTAGCTTGACGGGCATTCAAGCGCTTGGCAGCATCCAGATAAATCAACTTCTTATGATCTGTGAAAACCTGAATAGGAAATCTAGCGCCTTCCAAAAAATGACGCCAATGTTCAAACGCGAGTTTAATAGCCAGCAGCTCCCAATTTCCAACATCATAATTCAGTTCGGTTTCCGAAAAATTTTTCGAAAAGAAGGCACAAGGATGTACTCCACCCTTGTTCTCCTGAGACAAAACTGCTCCGACCCCCACCGATGAAGCATCGACCTCGACCAAAAAAGGCTTGGTCTCATCAGGCTGCATAAGGATAGGGGCAGAACTGAACCTCTCTTTGAGATACTCAAAAACTTCAATGGCCTCAGTAGTCCACTGGGCCGTATTCGCACCTTTCCTGGTGAGATCGGTTAGAGGTTTAACAATTACAGAAAAATTCTTAATGAATTTCCTGTAATAATTGGCAAAACCCAAAAATCTCTGTAGATTTCAAACCAATAGGCCTAGGCCATTCCTGCACAGCCTGAACCTTCACAGGGTCCATCTCAAAGCCATCGCTGGAGACAATGTAGCCCAAAAAACTAATTTTCTGCACAGTGAACTCACATTTCTCCAGATGAGCAAAGAGTGAAATATCACCCAATAACTGCAAAACTTCACTCTGCCAATGGGACTCCAGATCTGGTGAATAAATCAAAATGTCATCCAAGTACACAACCACATTCTTACCAATCAGAGGTCTCAGGATGTCATTAATAGGGTTCTGAAAAAATGCAGGTGCATTGGTAAGACCAAAAGGCATCACCAGATTCTCAAAATGACCTACCGGAGTGTTAAAAACAGTTTTCCATTCATCACCCTCCTTCACACGTAACAAATTGTATGCCCCCCGGAGATCAATTTTGGAGAACCACTTGTCTCCCACTAACTGGTTAAACAAGTCAGGAATTAACGGTAATGGGTAGGAATTGCATACGGTAATCTTATTAATTTCACGAAAATCCAGACATGGACATAAACCGCCGTCCTTTTTTTTAACAAAGAAGAATCCGACTGCCACAGGCGACTTAGAAGGTCTAATGCAGAGGTCCCCAACCGCCGGTCCGCGGACCAGGACCGGGCCGTTGGGGTTTTTCAGCCGGTCCGCGGGGAGAGGGGGCCCCTCCAGCCTCTAGCAGGGCCGCCATCAGGGCATGACTGCCCTGACTCCAGTATGGGGCCCGGCCGGTAGGAGCCCCCTCGGAGCCCCCCTCTTGTGCGTCTCTCTCCTCATGGGGCCCCCGGCCGCATGCTAAGCGCCGGGTCCGGGACATCTTAGCGCTGCGCTGCTGCGGCAGCACCTTCATGATTCCCCTGACTTCCGGTCATGTGACGGCACCGTCACATGGCCGGAAGTCAGGAGAACCTGGTGTCAGCGATTTGGACAAGCGCCAGGATTCTGCAGGGATCGCATGGGGGTAAGTATAACAAGTTTTATTTTTTTTTAAATACAATTAACTAGGAGTGGGGGGAATGGGAGATGCACATGGGGGGAGGGGAGAGATGAGAGATGCACATGGGGGAGGGGAGAGATGAGAGATCCACATGGGGGGGAGGGGAGAGATGAGAGATGCACATGGGGGAGGGGAGAGATGAGAGATCCACATGGGGGGGAGGGGAGAGATGAGAGATGCACATGGGGGAGGGGAGAGATGAGAGATCCACATGGGGGGGAGGGGAGAGATGAGAGATGCACATGGGAGGGAGGGGAGAGATGAGAGATGCACATGGGGGGAGGGGAGAGATGAGAGATCCACATGGGAGGGAGGGGAGAGATGAGAGATGCACGGGGGGGTGAGAGATGCACGGGGGGGTGAGAGATGCACGGGGGGGATGAGAGATGCACGGGGGGTGGATGAGAGATGCACGGGGGGGTGAGAGATGCACGGGGGGATGAGAGATGCACGGGGGGTGGATGAGAGATGCACGGGGGGGTGAGAGATGCACGGGGGGTGAGAGATGCACGGGGGGATGAGAGATGCACGGAGGGGATGAGAGATGCACGGAGGGGATGAGAGATGCACGGGGGGTGGATGAGAGATGCACGGAGGGGGATGAGAGATGCACGGAGGGGGATGAGAGATGCACGGGGGTGAGCTGCACATGGGGGGGTGAGAGATGCACATGGGGGGGTTATGTTTACATAACTTTGTTGCCTTATGAAGGGCGGGGGGGGCCCCCAAAAATTTCTTGCACAGGGGCCCACTACAGTCTGTGTCCGCCCCTGGGATGAAGTAAATGCAGCTGAACAGCAGCTGTCAGGACAGCTGCCCTGTCCTGCTGCAGGGCGTGATGGGGCCTCAGTGATGCGGCTCCTGGCACAGCACATTATGTGGGGCTCCTGGCATAGCTCCTGGCGGGGACCTGGTCTACACTATATGATAAGTATGCACTAAACTCCAAATCCCTCCATTACCCCGCCCCCATATGACCAAAGCCCCGCCCACCCCACCCCCTCCTTGCTGGGCCATGGAAAAATGATCTTGCTTCAAGCCGGTCCCTGGTGCAAAAAAGGTTGGGGACCACTGGTCTAATGTGACCAGCAGCAAGGCTAGTCTCTATGTACTCCTCCAAGGCCTTTCTTTCAGGGATAGTCAGATTAAACAAGCGACTTTTGGGAAGAGTAGCACCCAGAACAAACTCAATGGCGCAATCATAATCCCTATGAGGAGGTAAAACTTGCGACTCCTCCAAAAAAACCCTCCAAAAATCTTGAATAGGTACAGGTAATTCCACTTTTTCCACAGCCGCAGAGCGACCATTACAACATTTATCATAGCACTTCGGACTCCAAAACTTAATCACATTAGTAGACCAGTCCAATAAAGGATTGTGCAGGTTTAACCAAGGCAATTCTAGAACAACTGGAGAGGGTAAATTATCCAAAACAACCAAGTCCAAAATTTCTTGGTGAACTCCATTGATAATGAGAGAAAATGCAGCAACCTTGTGAGTAATACATTTCAAAGGAGTGTTATCAATTGCAACCACAGAAATAGGTGATGACAAAGGTTTGGATTTCAATTTAAGGTTTTCCAAAAACCCTTTATCAATCACATTAAGTGCTGAACCACAATCCACAAATACCTGAAATTCAATCAAATCTCCCTGCAGAGTAGTGCTCCCAGAAAGAAATACTCCTGCAGAGCATAAACAAGCTATACGGGCGTAACTGACCTTTTTTTTTCTTTACTTAAACGACGCTCACAATACTTAATCAAATGGTCACCTTTACCACAATAAAGACACAATCCCTCGGCGAATCTCCGGTCTTTTTCCTGAGAGTGGAGTGACATCTCCCCAACCTCCATCGGTTCCCCGCCGTCAGTGCAGATTTTCTGGGGACTAGGACCTGACATTACAGGAGTCTTTACGTCATTGAGCCTGCACCTCAGTCTCCTGTCTATACGAACAGCTAACTGCATAGCCTCCTGCAGAGTCTCAGGTGCAGGGAATGCAATTAGCAAATCCTTAACCCTTTCACTCAGACCAGCAAGAAATAAACATCTAAGCGCCGAATCATTCCACTTAACTTCTGAAGCCCATCTCCTGATGTGTGTGCAATAATTTTCAACATCATCAGACCTCTGATTCAAACGTCTAAGTTCTGATTCAGCAGATGAGATTCGATCAGGATCGTCATATAATAGCCCCATAGCAGAAAAAAATTCTTCAACAGAACTTAAACACGGATCATTAGGCTGGAGAGAAAAGGCCCAACCCTGTGGTTCTTTGCGCAAAAGTGACATAATAAAACCAATGCGCTGTGATTCATTCCCAGAGGATCTTGGTCTCAAACGAAAATATAACAAATAAGCATTTTTAAAGGAAAAAAATCTTGCTGTTTACCATAAAAAACATCAGGCAGTCCTACCTTCGGTTCCACAAAATGCGCTCCAGGACAGCTACTCACATGTTGCTGAAGCTCGGCCACCTCCAGAGACAATCCTTGCAGGCGTTGAGCCAACTCCTGGACGGAAACCATACTGATCCCTGAATTTCTTTCCTTTTAGTTTTTTTTTTGGGCTAGACTTACTGTTGTGATCTGCAACAAGAACTAAGGAAAGATAGGGGAAAGCTGTCCCTACAGTAAGACTAAGCTGAATCCCTACGATGTAGCGGGCTGCCTGTTCCTAGTGAACAGACCCACCTTCGTCCTCGGCTAGTCTGAACGAAGACCTATAGAATTAAGGGAGGGGTCCCTAAAGCACTAAGGGCTGGGACAAAAATGGGACACCTCCTAAACAGAAATTGTTGTAGAACACAAAAGACAAACTGACAAAAAGTACTAGAGGTCCAAGAGTACCAAGCAAAATGACAGAGATAGGCACCGAAGCACCAGGCTAGCAAAACAGTCAAACAACACTGAAGTCCAGCAAAGCCAGAAGGGCGGAGCTGGAATATATAGGCAGATGGTCACGTGACCGCAAAACACAAGATAGCAAAAACTAACAGGAGGGTTCTAACAATGTGCCCACGATGCAGAAATGCTCCGGATTTTTCCTGAGCATTTCTGCATCTCCCCTGGCAGAAAAAACGCATGCGGATTGTACATGTGGATTGTACATGCGGATTGTACATGCGTTTTTACTGCCAGGGACATGCGGATGTGAAGCGTTCTTCACATGCATTTCCGCATGCGGGTTGACAAGCGCTTTCCAAGCGATTTTAGCATCACTTGGAAAGTGCTTGACAACTTGGTCACACTATATAAATCCATGCAAACAGCATGGATTTATATAGTGCGACCAGAGAGAGTGTCAAAAAATAAAAAATAAATATATACTTGCCTTCCGATGGCCCCCGGTGTCTAGCTTCACCGTCCCGGCTGCCGGCAGATCATGTTACACTGAAGGACCTGCCGACGTCAGTGTCGCGTGACCCGTCACATGACTATGACGTCAGCGCAGGTCCTTCAGTCCATCGAACTGCCGGCATGAGAGGAGGAGCGCATCGGGGGCCGCCAGAAGGTAAAAAATAAATATATACTTATTTTATTCATTTTTTTTTACAGTTTTCTATGGTACTAGGGTCCGGAGGAGAGTCTCCTCTTCTCTAGACCTGGGTACGATCCGCACATTAGAACGCATGGAATGCGCATCTACATATACAGTGATGCGTAATCCATGCGATCTAATGCAAGTAAATGGCGGCGAAAACGCAGCACTTCCGCAAAATAATTGGTAGTGCTGTGTTTTTTTCCGCAATGATAATCCGCAGCGGAAATTTCCGCAGCATGTGCACAGCACATGCGGATTATCATTGGGGAACATGGCAGGCCTTCTACCATGCGTTTTTTAAGCGTTTCTGCAGCGTTTTTGCCGCTGCGGAAAAGTTTAAAAATGCATCGTGGGCACACAGCCTTATGGAGACCAATCTCTGTGATGGGGGAAGGGCACTAAAATAGTGTATGTCCTACACAACAAACTACCTGCTTGAAGACTGAAGACCGGGATACAGAGCCACCGAATACAAGAGACACAAGTAGTGTCTGACTGGTGCCAGAGACCCCCACTGTCCAACTTTAGGGCCCCACTTCTCAACTACATGCAAATGTGACATTATCCTCAATCACAAATTTATATAACAATGAACTGGGTAGATTGGTAAATGAATAAGATGCTACCTTTGCCTGCACATAGTGAGTAAAGTTTATTGTGCCAAGTACTGCTCATATAAGAGGGTGGTGGCCACTCTGCACAGGGGCCCACTGGAGGATTCTCCTGTTCTCCTGTCGGCCAGTCCAAGCCTGAGCACAGAGCTGGCACAAAAATGCTCCCATCCCATCCAAAGTTCTGGCCAGAAGTGGTCTTCATGGAAGAATTGTAATCAAAAACAATATCTTAGTCATAGAAACAAGGGTGCAGAAAAATGTTAGCCTTGGCTATGGACTAATGAGCAAAAATGTGAAATATTTGCCGTTCACAGAAAACAGTTAGTTTGTCAAAGGGCTGGAGAGTGGAACAATATAGAGGGTCTGCAAGCAACAATGAAGTATGGTGAAGGTGTAAGGGACGAGACAAGGGGTTCCTCGTTGTGTGCACATATTACTGATTCAGCTGATGGCACCTTCAGACTATGTTCTGCCACAGTTGGTGAGACACTGGGACTCTTTAACTCCGCAAAGAAGAAGACAGACATGTTTACGAAAATAAACTCTCATTTACTAGGTCTGGAAAAAATGTACAATGGGTAGCAGGAATAATGCTTTAAACTTTCATCTGTATAGTATGACAGAGGTTCACACTTGATGGTTGAGGACAGTGGCGCAATACTTGTGTAGAACTTTGCAAATGAACAACAAGCTCCACCGAGGGCCTTCATATTCCCAGTACAGGGCTACATGGGTCGATGTATTGCGCTGTGACCATTGTACCAGCCTGACTGATCCCATATTTCTTCACAAAGACCTCCAGGTCTGGCTAACACTGAGACTAGCTTTAAAATGATTTATTTTTCAGTGGGTGCCCCAACTTGCCTTTGGTATGGAGTACTGCTGCCACTGTTACTTGAATGCTGAAATGTATTCCCTAGTATGTCTGCTCTTCACACACACAAAATTATGGCTAGATCCGATTGAAGTTGTCCTTTCTTCTCTGCAGCTCTACTCAGACTATTAAAACAGGAACTAACTCCTGGTGCCCACTTACTCCTCCCCAAACTATGGGCTGGCCCTACAGTTAACCATGTCCACCCCTGTACAGAGGAAAACTGGAGCCTACATAAGGATAAAACACATAAAACCACAGGTCACACTAACTATACAGTCAGGAGTCTTCAGAGAGGGTGTTCAGACGTCTTCTACACCATTACAGAGGGACCTGGCATATTTGGAACTCCAGTTCAACAAATGGAGTTGGGGATTTGGTCATCATTAATGGTGTCTTCAATGCAGAGAAATATAGCAGATAATTATTAGTGTTGAGCGAGTATGTTCTGTTAACCCTTTTGGCGAGTATGACAACTTTAATACATGTGAGGAATGTGTAATAAATAGACATTCCTTACATGTACTAAAGCTGTCAAACAGTCGCAAATCATGCACACGGGAGTGATTTAAACATAACACCGAGCAGCTGTAACTACTCGGTGCTCGGCCCAAGCATACTCGCCGAAAGGGTTAACAGAACATACTCGCTCAACACTAATAATTATCCATCATGCAATACCATCAGTTAAGCGTCTGACTGGCTCTAAATTTATTATTCAGCAGTGTTATGCGCTAACGCAGAAAGACCCAGGAAGACTGGCACCAAACCAGCAAATCCGCAGGGACAGACGCACTTGGCGCAAGCTGCCCAGCTAGGTGAGTTCTTTAGGGCCGGGAACACTTTTCACTCAGCTCCCAGTGATGGAAGGGGGACTTTGGCAGAGCCTTCCCAGGCCCACTGTCGCCAGCCAGCTGGCGTCTGGTGACACAGCCGGTGCCTAGTCAAGAACCAGGTGGGTATCTCTGTAAGAACACCTAGGAAAAATTAAAAGGGAAAGAGAAGACTCCTAAGACAAAACGCTAGAAAGATAACAACTAATAATGATAGCACCCCTCACCACCACAGCACATTGAAACTGTAATAAACAGCAAAGGACTGAGCAGGGAACAGGGTTAAATAGCCCACCTAATGATCAGGTGTTGAATACCTCCCAATCATCCCAAGACAACCACTCCCTGCTAACTTGCACAGCAGCTTGGACCCAATCCCACCACTGCCTAGTGCCAGACACCGCAGTATCGTGTGTTGCCTGGCAACCGGGGGAACACAGCATCCCATGTTAACCGGGCATTATATCAGTGGGAGATACGGTGTCCCGCGTCCTCACAAATCCTACTACTCCAGAACGAATGGCTCCATAAGATTGAGACGGTTTTCCGGCATGCGTAGTAGCTTTGCCTGCAGAGTCAGGACAATGGTGACCCCTGCGACCGGAGTAGCGTAGCACTGGACTTGATCCATTCCCAGGTGGGAGCACAGAACCACAATACCTAACAAGTAGGACAATGACCCCAAACATAAAGCCAATGTGACTAAGTACTAACTACAGTATAAAAAAGAACAACGAACCTGGAAGTGATGATATGGCCCCCACAGAACACTGATCTCAAAATCATCAAGTCTGTCTTGGATTACATAGAGAGACAGAAGTATTTTTGTCCAAGCCTACATCCACAGAAGATCTGTGGTTATTTTTTAGTGAGCCAAGATATTGGGAACAGTCTCCTTGTTGAGGTTCTTCACAAAACTGTATGCAAGTGTACCTGATGCTTTGATGTTGTTTTGCAGCATTTTTCCATACCTGTTTAAAAATATTGCACAGTACTGTATGTACCCATTTGACTGACTGGTTATAGCTGCATGCAGTGGCGTAACTAGAGTCTTATGAGCCCAAGTGCAAGATCTGGACCGGGCCCCCCTTCCATCTTGAATAAATTATTATATTATATTATATATATATGCGCGTCCTCCATCCTGGTATATACCGTATATCACTCATCCTGGTATATATGTCCCTCATCCTGGCCCCATCCTGGTAGTTATATCGCCCATTCTGGTATATGTCCCTTACCCCGGGCCCATTCTGGTATATACAGTATATCCCTCATCCTGGTATATTTTCCCCATTCTGCTACTGTTCTTTAATGTATAGAAGAAAATAAACTATGCTCATCAGGGGCGTACGTAAAAGTCACGGGGCTCCATAGATGAAGTATAATGGACATCTCATAGTCCTTTATATTGTATAATACATCCCATAGTCCTCCATATAATACACTGCACAGCCCATAGTCATCCATATTAGCATAATACACAGCCCATATCCTTCATACAATATAATACACAGCCATTAGTCCTCCATAAAGTATAATGTACAGCCCATAGTCATCCATGTAGTATAGTGCACCCCATAGTCATCCATAAATTATAATGCACAATCCATAGTCATTCATAACGTATAATGCACAGCCCATAGTCATCCATGTACTATAATGCACCCCCATAGTCATCCATAAAATATAATGCACCCCATAGTCATCCATAAAACATAATGCACCCTATAGTCATCCATAAATTATAATGCACAGCCCATAATCATCCATGTACTATAATGCAGCCCCATAGTCATCCATAAAGTATAATGCATCTCCATAGTCATCCATGTAGTAGTGTGGCGCCCCTGAGGGTTCGGTCGCCACAGAGGTACTGCACCTCACCCAGAGGTGTGGTGTCTCCCTTCTCTCAGGTAAGGAGGGAGTGCTGCACGGAACCCCAACACCTACATCCAACACTACACTACCCCAGGCCAGCAGGAGGGGCAAGACGCAATGTAGTTTTCTGCTGAGCTCTGACCTTGGCTGGGGTGGGGGGAACCCAAAGTTAGGGGGAACCAGTAGTGGGTGTGGGTGGAGGAAGTAGTTTATGGGAGCACGCATACAGTAGATATATAAAAAGGTAGACATCTTAACAAGAGCAGGGAGTTGAGGAGTGTGCTTCAGAGGAACAGTCTGGGAGCAGAGTCTCTGTAGGAGCTCTGCTCCACTACAAGGGCCCAGGACTGAGGCCCAGGAGGGGAGCAGGGAGTAAGCTCTGTTCTGCAGAAGGGATCCTAGGGGAGTACAGCGAGTGCAGGTGGCACCCGTACACCCCGAACCTGCCAAGTGTCAGGAGGATCTAGGTCGCAAGAAGGGGACCAGCCCCTGGCCCAGTCGTGCAGCTTCAGGCCTCGGCTGGAAAAACTGGAGGCTTCTGACTTCTATAGCCAGGAGCCAAACCCCCACTTCAATCCAAGTAAGGTCAAGCAGGTCTGTGCAACTCCGACAGACAGGGGGGACCTCGCAGCCACCCGAACAGGATTCACAGTGGGAAGCGCAGGGCAGGAGGGAGTAAGACCCAGCGTGAAGTTGGTCTAGAGAGGTACATAAGAAAGTGGGGTTCTGCCAGGTACACCCGAACTGCCTGAGGAAGGACTGAACCCCTGCCCGGTGAAGGCGGCGCGACGCGGGAGGCTTGCACCAGTACAGTGCACCTGTGGACTGTCTAAGAACTGTGAGTAAATCTTGGATGACTGCACTGAGCTGCCTCCGCTCCTTTCTTTCGCCGGTGCCATTTCCCTCCCTACACTACAACGCCCAGCGCACCTCCATTTATTCTACACAGCCCTGAGGCTTGCTCCACCTGTGGGGAGCCGTTCCATCTCAAGCTGCCATATCATCTGCCTCAGAGGACTGTCGCAGCACTGGTGATCCTCACCAGACACCACAAGTGGCGTCACGACAAATCCCCTATAAATATCCCCTTTTTGCACTGACCGACCTGGGACACGGCAACAGGCCAGCCACCGTGATCTCTCCCCCGAAAGCAGCCATAAGGCCCGGCTGCCGAGTACCCCACGGCCCTGGGGGCGAGTCACTAACATGACCACTGATTTAAAATAAATCAATAAATAAATAAATACTCACCTGCCCCTCGCTCTCCCGCCGTGCAGAGTCCTCTTGTAAAGCCGGCAGCTGACTTTGGCAGGCGACAGGAGTGTATGACGTCACTGCCATGCTCGCCTTCACATGCATGCCGACGTCAGCCGCTGCCTCTGATAGGCCATCAGCATGTATTGTCGCCAGGGACTCTCTGGCACAAAGAATTGGCCCATGATTGGCAATCTATATTGGCTCTGATTCATTAAAGGGGTGGTCCAAAACCAAATTTTATTTTACTCCTAAATCTCTAGCTATTTAATGTCATAATCTGATCTTTTTTCTAATATACTTTAATTTAAAATTCCGTATCCTTCCCTCACTACTCTGATTTATTTATATTACTTTCTCTTTGATGATGAAACGAATCGTCATCAGGGGGCAGAGGCTACAGTCATTGCCACAGCCTTTGCCCACTCCCTGAAATGAAGCGTCATTAGTGGCCTCCGTTTCGGGGGCTGGGCTAGTCCCTGCTTTACCGAGCATGTGTTGGTTGTCAGTTCTGATATATGCTCAGTAGATTCCTGTCACTGTGCACTGTTCTTCTTCTCACCCATTAGTATGGGTGAAATCTGCAGCAAAAACTCTGAAAGAATTGACATGCTGCAGATTTAAATCTGTAAGGAAAAAATAAGCAACATGTGCATGAGACTTCAGGATTCTCTTTCACTCTGCTGACATCCGGAAACCCTTCAGGTTTTGTGACAAATCTGGGCAGAAAAATCTGCAACGTCTGCACAGGCCCTCACACATACAGGATAATATATGATTTATATGATTGACTGATTTGATATACTGTTATACATTATACACATTGTATGTATATACAGATATATGACAGTGTGTATAATGTATAACAGCTGATGTCTGTATTATTCTTTATACTATAGGGTAAACACTAAGAGAGTACACATATGGATATTAATAAAAGAATTACGTTAATTGTTATTATGTATTGTAAGATGGCAGCCGGACAGGTCCTTGAGGG
Organism: Phyllobates terribilis; assembly: GCF_046119375.1. NCBI lineage: Eukaryota > Metazoa > Chordata > Amphibia > Anura > Dendrobatidae > Phyllobates > Phyllobates terribilis. The sequence continues at coordinate 589,224 of NW_027363592.1, read as the reverse complement.
GAGATATGCGTTACCAAGGTTAGTAGCTTCGGTGATATAAACCCAGAGAGAGTTAATTGGGCGTATCAGGGCTGTTTTTACGAGCAGTCATTAGAGTTGGGAAGGATTGGCTGCTCACATATCCCCACCCAAGGGCCTGTGTATAAAATGGAGACCAAGTGTCTCATTCAGTGTCTGTGGCTGGAGGTGTGGAGACCTCCAGCGTGTCTGTGCTACAGGACACTGACCGTGAGCAGGTGAACCTGCAGTATTGTATGGACTAGTTATTTTCTGTTTTGTTACTTTGTGCCGGACAAGGCTGTCTTTTGTTTACTTTGCAAGTGTGGTTTATTAGGTCTGAATAAACTTGCCTTGGACATTTTTAAAGAAACAGTATCCTGTGCCTACCTCTAACGCGGCTGAGTGAGTACAATTCTCTACAGTGTATATATATGTATTAATATTATCTTTTTAGTTTTTCCTCACGTTCACCTTTTCCCCCTCCCCAACCCTCCCGTCCACACCTCTCCCCTCCTTTTTTTCCTTCCCTTCCCCTTTATTAATTGGTCACATGTCAGTGAAATTTTATTATTTTATATATTTTTCACCCTTTATTTATTGTTCACATGTCACTGCACTTTTATATATTTATATAAACATATTCACTATTGATTTTCACGATTTCGATATATGTATTAAAGGGGTTTTCCCACAAACAGAAGTAATTGTAATGAATGGCTGTGTCTGATGGTGTACAGAACATGGTCTGATCATACCACATCTCCTGGGCAGGGGAGGAAGCAAAGGAGTATACAGACATTACAGCAGGGAATAACAGAGGATTCATTTTGTGAGGGAAAATATAGTTTAAATCAGGCAGTGAAATGTTTTACCTCAGAAAATGAATCCTCTGCGATCCCCGGCTGTAATGTCTGTATTGTCTTTTGCTCCCCCCCTGCCCAGGAGCTGTGGTATGTTCCGTACAGGGTCAGACACAGACAATGATTCAAATGAACTTTTGTTTGTGGGAAAACCCCTTTAATAATGACTTAGTATTTATTCCCCCTTTTTCTCCATCTATTATAATGGTTATTTTTAGTCTAATTCATTAATCTTTGTATTGTATATGGGGACTAATATCCGTATAATATACAGTATATATTATTTATTTATCACCTGATCACACATAATAATTTATGATATTCTTTATATTCTTATATACATGTAACACTCACTACCCCCTATTCCTGTGTATTGCTGTAATATGTAACCTATACTCGTTATCCATCATTATAAATTAAGAAGATTTTCCACTTTATCCGATATATCCACACTCAATCAGTAGATTAGATGTCTGCTGAAGAGGCGATACGCATGAACGTCTCCACATCATCCTCCCCGACTGTATCTATATGTGCCCCGTGACCCCGATCATGTGTCTCCATCACGTGATCGCAGCGTCACAGGTCACATGTCGCCGTAGTTTCCTCGTAGCGTTGGTGCGCGTTGTGTATCGAGCCACGCCTCCTCAGCACCCATTGGTTGGTGGAGACATACCTCCATCCTGATTGGCTATAGTTGGCCGTTTAACTCTTAGCTCTTTCCGAATGATGCCACCCCCTGACGAAGACAAGAAGCCGAAACATACATCGGGTGGACGCCATTCAGGAGTGGGATCTGCATCTGCTATAGCGTGAGTACAATGCACATGTGGTCACCTTTTTTAAAAACGCTTAAAGTGGATACAAATACATATCTGTCAACAGCACATATGCCCAAGTCAGTGCACTACTCTCTACAGCAGAGGTCCCCAACCGCCGGTCCGCGGACCAGGACCGGGCCGTTGGGGTTTTTCAGCCGGTCCGCGGGGAGAGGGGGCCCCTCCAGCCTCCAGCAGGGCCGCCATCAGGGCAGTCATGCCCTGACTCCAGTATAGGGCCCGGCCGGTAGGAGCCCCCCTCTTGTGCGTCTCTCTCCTCATGGGGCCCCCGGCCGCATGCTAAGCGCCGGGTCCGGGACATCTTAGCGCTGCGCTGCTGCGGCAGCACCTTCATGATTCCCCTGACTTCCGGTCATGTGACGGCGCCGTCACATGGCCGGAAGTCAGGAGAACCTGGTGTCAGCGATTTGGACGAGCGCCAGGATTCTGCAGGGATCGCATGGGGGTAAGTATAACAAGTTTTATTTTTTTTTAAATACAATTAACTAGGAGTGGGGGGAATGGGAGATGCACATGGGGGGAGGGGAGAGATGAGAGATGCACATGGGGGAGGGGAGAGATGAGAGATCCACATGGGGGGGAGGGGAGAGATGAGAGATGCACATGGGGGAGGGGAGAGATGAGAGATCCACATGGGGGGGAGGGGAGAGATGAGAGATGCACATGGGGGAGGGGAGAGATGAGAGATCCACATGGGGGGAGGGGAGAGATGAGAGATGCACATGGGGGGAGGGGAGAGATGAGAGATGCACATGGGAGGGAGGGGAGAGATGAGAGATGCACGGGGGGGTGAGAGATGCACGGGGGGGATGAGAGATGCACGGGGGGTGGATGAGAGATGCACGGGGGGGTGAGAGATGCACGGGGGGGATGAGAGATGCACGGGGGGTGGATGAGAGATGCACGGGGGGTGAGAGATGCACGGGGGGGATGAGAGATGCACGGAGGGGGATGAGAGATGCACGGAGGGGGATGAGAGATGCACGGAGGGGATGAGAGATGCACGGGGGGTGGATGAGAGATGCACGGAGGGGATGAGAGATGCACGGGGGGTGGATGAGAGATGCACGGGGGGTGGATGAGAGATGCACGGAGGGGGATGAGAGATGCACGGAGGGGATGAGAGATGCACGGGGGGTGGATGAGAGATGCACGGGGGGTGGATGAGAGATGCACGGGGGGTGGATGAGAGATGCACGGGGGTGAGCTGCACATGGGGGGGTGAGAGATGCACATGGGGGGGTTATGTTTACATAACTTTGTTGCCTTATGAAGGGCGGGGGGGGCCCCCAAAAATTTCTTGCACAGGGGCCCACTACAGTCTGTGTCCGCCCCTGGGATGAAGTAAATGCAGCTGAACAGCAGCTGTCAGGACAGCTGCCCTGTCCTGCTGCAGGGCGTGATGGGGCCTCAGTGATGCGGCTCCTGGCACAGCACATTATGTGGGGCTCCTGGCATAGCTCCTGGCGGGGACCTGGTCTACACTATATGATAAGTATGCACTAAACTCCAAATCCCTCCATTACCCCGCCCCCATATGACCAAAGCCCCGCCCACCCCACTCCCTCCTTGCTGGGCCATGGAAAAATGATCTTGCTTCAAGCCGGTCCCTGGTGCAAAAAAGGTTGGGGACCACTGCTCTACAGGATTCACACTGACATCCAAATAATAAGGGACCAGCCCTTGTATATATACATACACAGGTGCATCTCACTAAATTAGAATATCATCAAAAAGTTACTTTATTTCAGTTCTTCAATACAAAAAAGTGAAACTCGTATAGCCATAATCATCAGCATTAACAGAAATAAACAATAGATCACTGTTTGTAATGACTCTATATAATATATGAGGTTCACTTTTTGCATTGAAGAACTGAAATAAATTAACTTTTTGATGATATTCTAATGTAGTGAGAAACACCTGTATTTGTTCACATATGAGATATATAATTTATGTAGATTTATTCTTTGGAGGCACTTGCACTTTATGTAAAGTTTATGATAATTAAACAATCATATGTACAGATATATCTAACTAATGATATGTATATATATTTTTAGATACTGGATTAATTTGGGCTTGATTCTCTGTATTATCCCTTTGCTGTTCTAATCATGATCCATTCCCACTGGTGTTAATTGTAATTCCTGTCTCGACGTCCCCTTTGCGTATAGTTTTTAATTCCCCCCTTTTTCTGGATTTCCTCCTCTTCCACCTGGTTATCAATAAAATAATTATGTGCATCACCCACATGCCTGGACTCTTCTGGTCGATGTCTCCTTTCTGCTATACACTAGAGTGGTATACTATGTGCACAGATACATGGAGTGCCATATACTTCTCAGGAGGTGCGCAGCGTCCACCTCCTCACCGCACAGGCCCACAAGCTCCTCTCCGGCAGGAAGAAGATGCATTCAGGCGGCTCCTACCACTGCAGCAGACGGCAGTGCACAAGTATACAGGGTGCAGTGTGGATGTGTCTGCACCACTGGGATGTGGCCGACCTGCATGTATACATATGCCCCTCTGCAGGGGCGGACTGGCCCACCGGAGGATCGGGAAAACCCCCTGTGGGCCCCGATGGCCACGTCCCATGCCCCGCCCCTCTACACCCCCTGGGCCCTGTACAGAGAACAGAGGGCCCCCCGATTCATGTCGGCAGCACTGCCGATATGATTAGTGATGGCCCCTCTGCAGCAGTCTCCCTGCTCTGCCTGCTGCCGCAGTGCCCCTCTGCCTCCTCTGTGCAGCGACACTGCCGGCGCGTGCGCAGGAGGTCAGTCTCAGGGTGATGATGTCATTGCCCTGGGACTGCTTCCTGTGCGCGCTGTGGAGTACGGACCCTGCGTCGCTCCAGGCAGCGGCTGCAGCTCATCTCGACGCGTGACTATGAAAAGCAGGGGCCGGGAGGGGAGGAAGGGATAGGGGGGAGGGGTGACTGGGAGGACCCCTGGCCGAGGCTGGCAGTAAATACTACTGGGCAATGGGCATGATTATCATCATGCCCATTGCCTAGCATGTCCTGCTGCCAGCCTCTGGTTACTGGTACTATGCCCAGCAGCATGTACTATCACCAGGGGCTGGCAGGACATGCTGGGTGGGCCTGATAGTACCAAGGAGGCTGGCATGACATACTAGGCATGAAACATGCCTGCCTAGTGTGTCTTGCCAGCCTCTGTGGTACTATCATGCCCACCTAGCATGTTCTGCCAGCCACTGGTGGTGTGGTAGTCAGGGCCGGCGTCAGCATCTGGGCAAGTGCCGGGGCCCTGAGCAGACGGGGGGCCCACTCGCCATCGGGCTCCCTGCCGGGCTATGGGTGGAGAAGAGCAGTGCCATCGCCCGCCCTTCTCCCCCACTTGCTCAGGGCCCCTGCAGCCAGATACTTACCTCTCCTCGTGCCTCCGCAGATCCACTGTCTTCCTGCTGTGCGCTCCCTGTGACGTCTCAGGTCAGAGGGTGCGGTGACGTCTTTACACCGCGCCCTCCCCTGAGCCGTCACAGGCAGCGCAGAGCGGGAAGACGCCAGCGACGCTGAAGTGCAGACCTGAGCAGCGGCAGCAGGTGAGGAGGAGGGAGGTGAGTATTTGATTTTTTTTTTTCAATGTATGGAGGCATGGGGCATTATATGGCGGGTGACAGCCTGCATGGGGCATTATATGGGGGGTTAACAGCCTGCATGGGGCATTATATGGGGGGTTAACAGCCTGCATGGGCCATTATATGGGGGGTGACCTCCTGCATGGGGCATTATATGGGGGAGGTGACATCCTGCATGGGGCATTATATGGGGGGTGGCATCCTGCAAGGGGCATTATATGGGGGGGGGGAGTGATATCCTGCATGGGGCGTTATATGGGGGGGAGTGACATCTTGCATGGGGCATTATATGAGGGGTGACAATCTGCATGGGGCATTATATGGGGGGGGACATCCTACATGGGGCATTATATGGGGGGGAAAGGGACATCCTGCATAGGGCATTATATGAGGGGGAGAAGTGACATCCTGCAAGGGGCATTATATAGGAGGTGACATCCTGCATGGGGCATTATAAGGGGGCCAGTATCCTGTATGGAACATTTTATGGGGGCCAGTATACTGTGTGGAGCGTTATATGGGGGCCAGTATCCTGTATGGAGCGTTATATGGGGGCCAGTATCCTGTATGGAGCATTTTGGGGGGGGCCAGTGTCCTGTATGGAGCGTTATATGGTTATATGGGGACCAGTATCCTGTATGGAGCATTTTTTGGGGGCCAGTATCCTGTGTGGAGCATTATATGGTTATATGGGGACCAGTATCCTGTATGGAGCGTTATATGGGGGCCAGTTCCCTGTATGGAGCATTCTTGGGGGGCCAGTATACTGTGTGGAGCGATTCGCCGGTTTCTGAGCTATTGTAGAATTTACAATAGATATCACTCATGTAATATAAGAAGTGAAATCTTTGCATTGTACTATACTTATATTTATCTGCAGTATCTGTGCATCATGAATCGTGGTATGTGTTAAAAGGGGCCCACTGAGACTCTTTCGCCCGGGGCCCAGAAAAACCTAGAGCTTGCCCTTTGTGGTACTATCATGCTAGTACTACTACCACCAGTGGCTGGCTGGCAGGACATGCCGGGTGGGCATGATAGTACCACAGAGGCTGGCAAGACATACAAGGCATGAATCATGCCCAGCATGTCCTGCCAGCCACTGGTGGTACCATCATGCATGCCCATTGCCCAGCCACTGGTGGTGTGGTACTATCATGCTAGTACTAACACCAGTGGCTGGCTGGCAGGATATGCCATGTGAGCTTGAATGCTAGTACCACAGAGGCTGGCAGTACATACTGGGCAATGGGCATGATAGTACCAGCAGTAGACTGACTACGCGGTCTCCAGGGCTCCGTCTCCCCTTCTCGCTGCTGTTAGGCTGGGTTAACATTGCGTTTATGCTGTGCGTTACAACGGATCCGTTGTAAATCAGTGCAGACGCAATGTACCGTAGACTTGCATTGCAAAAATAGGCATGCGTTTGAAAGTATGCATTATTTGCAACGCACAGGAAAACATGGTCGGCGGCTGGAGGCCAGCTGAGCACTTCTCTGACAACTGGGTTCTAGTGTCATTCTGTGCCTGCTCATCTCTGTCAGCAGGCATATTTGTCTGATGGCAAAGATGTAGCAGAGCTGGAGACAGAAGATCCGTGGATTACGTCAGAGCGAGGATTTTGTTTTTTTTATTAAAGATGGAGTCCCTACATGTGTTTTGTGTTTTATTTTTATTAAAAAAAAAATTCTGTGTTCTGTTTTTCTTTTTTTCTGTTTACTAGAAATTCATGGTGGCCATGTCTAGTTTGGCGTGACTCCATGAATTTCAGGCTTAGTGCCAACTGATAATACAAAGCTGGTACTAACCCCATTATTACCCAGCGTGCCACCCCCCACCAGGACCGTTGGAAGAGCAGGATAAAGTGCCTGGAAATGGCGCTACGATGAATGCGCCAATTCCATGGGTCGCTGCGGGCTGCCGTTTTCAGCGTGGGGGGCCCAGAATGGGCCTTACCATGCTGAGAATCCCAGCCCCCAGCTGCCTGGTTTCACCAGGCTGGCGATCAAAATATGGCGAGAGCCCACTCATTTTTTTTTTTTTTTTAAATAAAAAAAAACATTGGGCTTTCCTGACTTTTGATCGCCAGCCAAGGTAAAACCAGGCAGATAAAGCAGACAGCTACGGGCTGCCACCTCTATCTGCGCTGAGAATCAAAATTTCTGCAGAGCGCTATGTCATTTTTGTTTTATTATTTATATATTTTCACACTTCTATATGTGTGACAGTCCCAACAGCCAATCACAGACGCTGACACAGAGAATGGGCGTCTGTGATTGGCTGCTTGAGTAACCTGAAAGCAGCCCATACATAGTACCATACTAGAATGTATGGGCTGATTGTACATTACTCAAACAGCCAATCACAGACGCCCATCCTCTTTGACAGCATCTGCGATTGGCTGTTGGGTCTGTCACATATAGAAGTGTGAAAAGAAATTTTTAGGGTATGTACACACGATGCAGAAATGCTCAGGATTTTTTCCTGAGCATTTCTGCATCTCCCTGGCAGGAAAAAACGCATGCGGATTGTACATGCGGTTTCCTGCCAGGGACATGCGGAAATTAAGCGGTCTTCACTTTCATTTCCGCATGCGGGTTGACAAGCGCTTCCCAATCTATTTTAGCATCACTTGGAAAGTGCTTGTCTACTTCACACTATATAAATCCATGCAACCGGCATGGATTTATATAGTGTGTGAATGTCAAAAAATAAATATATACTTTACCCTCTGATGGCCCCCGGTGTCATAGTAACATAGTTTGTAAAGCCGAATAAAGACTTGCGTCCATCAAGTTCGACCTGTTAGTTCTGTAATTGCTAAAGTTGATCCAGAGGAGGGCAAAAACCCCAAATGATTTAGCCAATCTTCACCTGAGGAAAAATTCCCTCCCGACTCTGAAACCAGCAGTCAGAATAAATCCCTGTATCAACCTACTATTTTATTTTATTTTTAAGTATATGCTGAAATCTGCCTGGTATCTAGAAATGCATCCAGTCCCCGCTTGAACTGGTGTAGTGAATCCGACATTACCGTCTCCTCACTCAGTGAATTCCATATTCTCACTGCTCTTACCGTAAAGAACCCCTTCCTATGCTGGTGCTGAAACCTTTTCTCTTCCAGTCTTAGTGAATGCCCTCTTGTTACCGTAATATCCCTCCTTTTGAACAAATCCAGGGCAAGATCTCTATACTGTCCCCTAACATATTTGTACACATTTATTATGTCCCCCCTCAACCTTCTCTTTTCCAGGCTGAATAGTCCTAGTTTTGCCAACCTCTCTGGGTATTGCAGTCCCTCCATTCCCTTTATTAATTTTGTTGCCCTCCTTTGTACCTTTTCAAGCTCATTTATATCCTTTCTATATATTGGGGCCCATAACTGAGCACAGTATTCCAAGTGTGGTCTGACCAGTGCTTTGTACAGTGGAAGAACAATGTTCTCATCCTTTGCAGCTATACCTCTTCTGATACATCCCATTACCCTGTTTGCCCTTACAGCAGCGGCCTGACTTTGGGCACTCCAATTTAGTTTGCTATCAATCAAGATGCCCAAGTCCTTCTCCATCTCTGAATTCCCCAATGATTTCCCATTCAGTGAGTACTGGTGACTTCCATTTTCCCTTCCCATATGTATGACCTTACATTTCTCCTCGTTAAACCTCATTTGCCATTTAATGCTCCACCTACCCAGCTTATCCAAATCCCTCTGTAGGTCTGCACTGTCCTCTTTTGTATTAATTGTTTTACATAACTTTGTGTCATCTGCAAATATTGATATTTTACTATTTATCCCGTTGACTATGTCGTTAATAAAGATATTAAATAACATTGGGCCTAGTACAGACCCCTGTGGTACCCCACTAGTGACGCTTACCCAATCTGAGTATATTCCATTTATAACCACCCTCTGTCTTCTATCCTTTAGCCAGTTAGCTACCCACTTGCAGACATTTTCCCCCAGCCCCATCATTCTCATTTTGTATACCAACCTATTATGTGGCACGCTATCGAACGCTTTTGAGAAGTCAAGATACACGACATCCACTGGTTCCCCCTGATCTACTCGAGAGCTAACCTCCTCGTAGAAGTCAATCAGGTTTGTTTGGCAGGAGCGATTCCTCATGAATCCATGTTGGTTCGGGATTAAAAGATTATTAGCATCAAGATGCTCCGTAATTGCCTCTTTAATGAAGCTTTCAAAAATTTTGCCCACAACGGACGTCAGACTCACCGGCCGATAGTTTCCGGCGTCACTTTTCGCTCCCTTTTTGAATAGTGGCACTACATTCGCCTGTCGCCAATCAAGTGGCACAGACCCAGTCTCAACAGAGTCCTTAAATATAAGATATAACGGTCTGTCTATCACATTACTTAGTTCCCTTAGTACCCGTGGGTGTATGCCATCAGGTCCTGGTGATTTGGTTATTTTAATGTTACTGAGGCGTTTCTGTACCCCAGCTTGGGTTAGATTTGTCATACTTAGTGGAGGATTAAGTTTGTCACTTCTCATTTCTCCTGTTAGTTCGATTTCCTTTGTGAAAGTTGTCGAAAAAAAATTATTTAATAGATTAGCTTTATCCTCATCTTTCTCTATGATTTTGCCTTCCTCACTTTTTATCGGTCCAATATTATCCGATTTAATCCTTTTACTATTTATATACGTAAAGAACAGTTTGGGATTTGATCTACTTTCCCTAGCAATACGTCTCTCTGTTTCCTCCTTCGCTATTTTTATTTGTTTTTTGCAGGTTCTCGATTTTTCCTTGTAACACATTAGTGCCTCCTTACTGTTTTCCTGTTTTAATCTCTTGAATGCCTCTTTTTTGCTATTTAACGCCCCTTTTACGTTCTTGTTCAACCATATTGGTTTCCTCTTATTTCTGGCCCTTTTATTCCCATACGGTATATACCTCTCGCACTGAGTATTCAGAATTATTTTGAAGGTTTCCCATTTACTATTCGTATTTCCTTGATTAAGAACTTTGTCCCAGTCAATAAGTTGAAGGCTTTCTTTCAGCTGATCAAACTTCGCCCTCCTAAAGTTTAATGTTTTTGTTGTTCCCTTATTGATAACCCTACTGAAGGGCATTTTGAAGTCGATAATATTATGATCGCTATTACCTAGGTGCCCCCCTATCTGTACCTCAGTTATTCTATCAGGCCTATTAGTCAATATTAAGTCCAACACGGCCTTCCCTCTCGTTGGTTCCTGCACTAGTTGGGAGAGATAATTATCCTTAATATTTGTCAAGAACCTTTTTCCTTTCTGAGATCTACAGGTTTGTTTCCCAGTCAATATCCGGGTAGTTGAAATCCCCCATTACAATCACTTCATTATGTTTTGCTACTTTGTCTATTTGTCCTAATAGCAGATTCTCATTCTCCTCTGTTATATTGGGTGGCTTATAGCAGACCCCCAGTAATATTTTATTATTATTTTTAGTTCCCTCTATCTCTACCCACATGGACTCGACCCCCTCTTCTCCCTCTCCTATATCTTCCCTTAGTCTGGGTTTTAGACATGACTTTACATATAAGCAGACTCCTCCGCCTTTCCCCTGTTTCCGGTCCCTTCTAAATAAACTATAATCTAATAAATTTACCGCCCAGTCGTAGCTATCGTCTAGCCAAGTCTCTGTTATACCTACGATGTCATACCTCTCCTCCGATATAAGCGCCTGCAGCTCATCCGTCTTATTGGTCAGGCTTCTTGCGTTGGTCAGCATGCAAGATAAAACTTTGGGGTTATTTAGCATCCTATTCTTCTCTAACGATCTAACTGTACTATCCCCACCCCCCTCTCCACCCTCATTATATTCACTTCTCCCCTTCCCCCTTGCTTGCCTCACATCCCACCTATTTCCTTGGTTTCCCCCCCCCCCCCCCCCCGTCTCTAGTTTAAAAACTCCTGCTTCGCTCGGTCCCGGCTACCGGCAGTGAAGACTGAAGGACCTGCCGACGTCAGCGTCACGTGACCCGTCACATGACTCTGACGTCAGCGAAGGTCCTTCTTCATTCAACCGCGAAGTGCCGGGAACCAAGCAGTAGCGGTGCGCGGGCCGTCAGAAGGTGAGTGTGTGTATATATATATATATATATATATTTTTTATTTTATTTTTTTTTTTAATGGTACCTGGGTCTGGATGAGAGTCCTCTCCTCCACACCCGGGTACCATCCGCACATTAGACCGCATGAAAAGCGCATCAACATATACAGTGATGCGTAATCCATGCGGTCTAATGCAAGTCAATGGCGCCAAAAAAGCAGCGTTTCCGCAAAATTAAATGACATGCTGCGGATTTTTGAGCGCAGCGTTTACGCTGCGGAAAAATCCGCATCATGGGCACAGCACATGCGGATTTCAATTGGGGAACATTGCTGCCCTTCTGCCATGCGTTTTTCATGCGTTTCTGCGGCGTTTACGCAACTGCAAAAACGCCGCGGAAACGCATGAAAAACGCATCGTGTGAACTCAGCCTTAAAACGATGTAGCGCTCCGCAGAATTTTTGATTCTCACCACAGATAAAGCAGACAGCTACGTACTGCCACCCCCATCTGCCTGGCTTTACCTTGGCTGGCGATCAAAAGACAGAGAAGCCGAATATTTGTTTTAAACTTACTTAACTTTTTTTTTCCCGCCATATGTTGATCGCCAGCCAGATAAAACAAGGCAGCTGGGGGCTGGGATTCTCAGCATGGTAAGGCCCAAGCGTTCTTGGCCCCCACGCTGAAAATCGCAGCCCACAGCCACCCCTGAAAATGGCGCATTCATCATGGCACCATTTCCAGGTGCTTTACCCGGCTCTTCCAGTGGCCCTGGTGGTGAGTGGCACCCTAGGTAATAATAGGGTTAGTACCAGGCCAGCTTTGTATTATCAGTTGGTTCTAAGCCCTAAATTCATGGTTTCACACCAAATTAGACATAGCCACCATCAATTTCTAGTAAACAGAAAAAAAAGGACAGATTTATTTTTTTTTATTAAAAATAAAACACATTTAGGGACTCCATCTTTAATAAAGAAAAATCCTCACTCCAATGTAATCCATAGGTCTTCTGTCTTCAGCTCTGCTAGATCTTTGCCATCATACAAATATGTCTGCTGACAGATGAGCAGGCACAGAATGACACTGGAGCACTGTTACTGTGTAGTGCAGTGCTATGTTTCTTTTTTTGTCATTTCATGCAGTGTAGAAATCTTGGGAAAAGTGTGGCTTGTGCTCTGGAAGTGATCAGTTATAGCTAACTATGTTATTTTCTGCAGAAATAAGTCCTGTATAGAAGATGTGATATATCGGTCTGCAGATAAAGAACTTCACCTAGAGACATCACTGGTAAGTATGTGTATTACCTATACACACAAATTGACACTATATACAGAGCTCCTGTGCATAATGTCACTGGTGATCCCTGTATTACCTGTACACTAACACTATACACAGAGCTCCTGTGCATAATGTCACTGGTGATCACTGTATTACCTGTACACTGACACTATACACAGAGCTCCTGTGTATAATGTCACTGGTGATCACTGTATTACCTGTACACTGACACTATACACATAGCTCCTGTGTATAATGCCACTGGCGATCCCTGTATTACCTGTACACTGACACTATACACAGAGCTCCTATGCATAATGTCACTGGTGATTACTGTATTACCTCTACACTGACACTATATACAGAGCTCCTGTGCATAATGTCACAGGTGATCACTGTATTACCTCTACACTGACACTATATACAGAGCTACTGTGCATAATGTCACTGGTGATCCCTGTATTACTTCTACACTGACACTATACACAGAGCTCCTGTGTATAATGTCACTGGTGATCCCTGTATTACCTGTACACTGACACTATATACAGAGCTCCTGTGCATAATGTCACTGGTGATCCCTGTATTACTTCTACACTGACACTATACACAGAGCTCCTGTGTATAATGTCACTGGTGATCCCTGTATTACCTGTACACTGACACTATATACAGAGCTCCTGTGTATAATGTCACTGGTGATCCCTGTATTACTTCTACACTGACACTATACACAGAGCTCCTGTGTATAATGTCACTGGGGATCACTGTATTACCTGTACACTGACACTATACACAGAGCTCCTGTGCATAATGTCACTGGTGATCCCTGTATTACCTGTACACTGACACTATACACAGAGCTCCTGTTTATAATGTCACTGATAATCTCTACATTATCTGTACACTGACTATATACAGAGCTCCTGTGTATAATGTTACTGGTGATCACTGTATTACCTCTACATGGTCATGGCGTGGTGGTATTTGTCCCTTGTATGTGGTATTATTCAGACAGTCTCTATGTGGTGGTAATATGTGGTCTTCTCATGGTGTGGCAGTATATATACCTTGTACTTGGTAGTATTTGATCACTATGTGGTGGTATGTGTTCTGGTCATGGTGTGGCGGTATTTCTCTCTTCTATACGGTATTATTAGTCTAGGTATAGTGGATGGTTGTCAGTCATTTGTTTTTTCGGATATTAAGAATGGGAACATTCTTTATTTGCAATACATATTAAATACTTGGATGTTTAACCTCTCCCTGTGTTGTGACTACTACACAGCAACAGAGATTTATTGGTTAATAAAGTTGATTCATTTTGAAAGAGTTTGTGGACTTATGTTATTCCTATATACGGTAACTGCATGGTGCTGGTGGGCCCCAAGATTGATTTTTTCCTGGTGGGCCCCTGGTACTCCAGTCCGGCGCTGGATAGAGTAACAAATAGATAAATAGATAGATAGATATGAGCTAGATAGATAGAGATAGATATTAGATAGAATCTGCCTTATGTAGCAGCTTTTTGGCTACATTGTGTCTTGCTGTCGCGCTCTTTGGCCGACCACATCCAGCTTTACCTTGTACACAGACAATCTGTCTTACACCATTGTTCTTACTTATAACCTGCTCGGCAGGGGTGAGATGTACTCTGTGTGTAGGACGAGTGACCTGCACGGTACACTGGCTCTAATTACTGAAGGTGGAAACTTGTGATCCAGAGAATTTGGCAGGGTATTTATTATACTTGCTAAATAAAGATCGAGAAGGGATTACTATCAAAATAATTACTATCACTCATTGGGGGGTTTATGGTTATCATGACAAGTACTTAATTCAATTCCTTCTTCACAAGGGACCCCATCTCTGGATCTTCATCACTAATTACCCTGTGTTTTACAGTCATGAAGTAATACATGTGGTGGACAGGATTATTAGACAAGGTAAATATGATTGGCACACATGATGCACTCCACTGAATTCACTGAAGATCCTGCACCTGGGGAAGAAGCTATAGGGGGACAGAAGTAGGGGGGACACCTCTTCCTCTGGGCTTGTAAGGGCCCAAAGGCCACTCTGCCCACAAGATGACCTAAGTGGTATCTGTGCGGATAATTGATTGGCATCACTGTAAATTCCTGTTATTATCTATTTCTATATGATTATCATATGTTATCCAAGTTCTCTGTTTACTGTCAGTAAATGCAAAATAATTGCCTGAATCCATATAGGATTAGAAACATACAATATGCAATACTATATATACAGTGTATACGAATAAAATGTAATATCTACAAGAAATGATGGCAAGAAGAGTATGCACTGCACATCTGCGGGGAGCACAAGGCAATGGTGCATCTGAGACACGGGAGAGGCAGGGGACGGATTTGAAGGCCGGACTTCATGACTACTTACAAAAAGTTCAATGATATATACAGTTGAAACCAGAAGATTACATACACTCTATAAAAAGACACATCTGCATGTTTTTATCAATATCTGACACGAAATCAGAATAAACCTTTCCTGTTTTAGGTCAGTTAGGATTACCATAATTTTTAATATTTGCCAAATGCCAGAATAATGAGAGAGAGAGAGAGAGAATGTTTTCAGGCATTTTTATTACTTACTGCAAAGTCAAAAGATTCCATACATTTAATTAGCATTTAGTACCATTGCCCTTAAACTGAATGACTTGGGTCAAACGTTTGGGATATCCTTCCAAAAGCTTCTCACAAAGTTTACATACACTAAGATTACTATGCCTTTAAACAATTCTGGACTGCCCATATGACAATGTCATGTGTTTGGAAGCTTCTGATATTTTTTTTTTTAGTTAATTAGAGACACACCTGTGGATGTATTTTAATGCACACCTGAAACACACTGCTTCTTTGTGTAGCATCATGGGAAAGTCTAAAGAAATCAACAAAGATATCAGGAAGAGAATTGTGGACTTGCACAAGTCTGGCTCTTCCTTGGGTACAATTTCAAGATACCCGAAGGTGTCTCGTTCATCTATACAAACAATTATACTCAAGTACAAACAAAATGGGAATGTCCAGCCATCATACCGCTCAGGAAGGAGACGGGTTCTGTGTCCCAGAGATAAACGTGCTTTGGTCCGATATGTGCATATCAACCCAAGGACCAAAGCAAAAGACCTTGTGAATATCATGGCGGAAGCTGGTAAGATTGTGTCAATATCCACAGTGAAACGAGTACTGTATCAACATGGGCTGAAAGGTCACTCTGCCAAGAAGAAGCCATTACTCCAAAAGAAACATAAAAAAGCCAGATTAATGTTTGCAAATACACACAGGAACAAAGACCTTAATTTTTGGAGATATGTCCTGTGGTCTGATGAAACTAAAATTTAACTTTTTGGGCATAATGACCATCGTTACGTTTGGAGGTAAAAGGGAGAAGCTTGGAAGCCTAAGAACACCATCCCAACGGTGAAACACAGTGGTGTCAGCATCATGTTGTGGGGGTGTTTTGCTGCAGGAGGGACTGGTGCACTTCACAAAATAGATGGCATCATGAGAAAAGAAGATTATGTGGCAATACTGAAGCAACATCTCAAGACATCAACCGGGATGTTAAAGCTTGAGTGGAAATGGGTCTTCCAAATGGACAATGACCCGAAGCATACTGCCAAAATGGTAACAAAGTGGCTTAAGGATAACAAATTCAATGTTTTGGAGTGGCCATCACAAAGCCCTGATCTCAATCCTATTGAAAATGTATGGGCAAAGCTGAAAAGACAGGTGCGAGCAAGGCGACCTACAAACCTGGATCAGTTACACCAGTTTTGTCAGGAATGGGCCAAAATTCCAACCAACTATTGTGAGAAGCTTGTGGAAGGATATCCCAAATGTTTGACCCAAGTCATTCAGTTTAAGGGCAATAGTACCAAATACTAATGAAATGTAGGTAAACTTACGTCTTGGCCGTAAGTAATAAAAATACCTTAAAACATTCTCTCTTTCTCTCTCATTATTCTGGCATTTGGCAAATATTAAAAATTATGGTAATCCTAATTGACATAAAACGGGAAAGGTTTATTCTGTTTTCATGTCACATACTGAGAAAAACCATGAATATGTGTCTTTTTATATAGTGTATGGAAACTTCTGGTTTCAACTGTATGCAGAAACTGACTATTTATACATTAACACACACGCATGCATATATATACACTGCGCAAAAAAATAAAGGGAACACTTAAACAACAGAATATAACTCCAAGTAAATCAAACTTCTGTGAAATCAAACTGTCCACTTAGGAAGCAACACTGATTGACAATCAATTTCACATGCTGTTGTGCAAATGGAATAGACAATAGATGGAAATTATTGGCAATTATCAAGACACACTCAATAAAGGAGTGGTTCTGCAGGTGGGGACCACAGACCACATCTCAGTACCAATGCTTTCTGGCTGATGTTTTGGTCACTTTTGAATGTTGGTTGTGCTTTCACACTCATGGTAGCATGAAACGGACTCTACAACCCACAGAAGTTGCTCAGGTAGTGCTGCTCATCCAGGATAGCACATCAATGCGAGCTGTGGCAAGAAGGTTTGCTGTGTCTGTCAGCGTAGTGTCCAGAGACTGGAGGCGCTACCAGGAGACAGGCCAGTACACCAGGAGACGTGGAGGGGGCCGTAGGAGGGAAACAACCCAGCAGCAGGACTGCTACCTCTGCCTTTGGGCAAGGAGGAACAGGAGGAGCACTGCCAGAGCCCTGCAAAATGACCTCCAGCAGGCCACAAATGTGCATGTATCTGCACAAACGGTTAGAAACCGACTCCATGAGGGTGGTATGAGGGCCCGACGTCCACAGATGGGGGTTGTGCTCACAGTCCAACATCGTGCAGGACGCTTGCCACAGAACACCAGTCCAGATCTGGGAGGAGATCCCACAGGAGACCATCCACAACCTCATCACGAGCCTGGCCAAGGGGTGCAGGGAGGTCATACCGGCACGTGGAGGCCACACACAATACTGAGCCTCATTTTGACTTGTTTTAAGGACATTACATCAAAGTTGGATCAGCCTGTAGTGCGTTTTTCCACTTTAATTTGGGGGGTGACTCCAAATCCAGGCATCCATTGGTTAATAAATTTGATTTCCATTGATGATTTTTGAGTGATTTTGTTGTCAGCACATTCAACTTTGTACAGAACAAAGTATTCAATGAGAATATTTCATTCATTCAGATCTAGGATGTGTTATTTGAGTGTTCCCTTTATTTCTTTGAGCAGTATATATATATATATATATATATATATATATA
Organism: Phyllobates terribilis; assembly: GCF_046119375.1. Classification (NCBI taxonomy): domain Eukaryota; kingdom Metazoa; phylum Chordata; class Amphibia; order Anura; family Dendrobatidae; genus Phyllobates; species Phyllobates terribilis. The sequence goes on along the minus strand of NW_027363592.1, from coordinate 571,289 downwards.
TATATATATATATGAGCCCCAAACCTAAACCTTTGCAAATATATATATATATACATACACACTACCGTTAAAAAGTTTGGGGTCACCCAGACAATTTTGTTTTTTCCATGAAAACTCATACTTTTATTTATCAAATGAGTTGAAAAATGAATAGAAAATAGTCCAGACATTGACAAGGTTAGAAATAATGATTTTTATTAGAAAGAATAATTTCTGCTTCAAACTTTGCTTTCGTCACAGAATGCTCCATTTGCAGCAATTACAGCATTGCAGACCTTTGGCATTCTAGCTGTTAATTTGCTGATGTAATCTTGAGAAATTTACCCCCATGCTTCCTGAAGCCCCTCGCACAAGTTGGATTGGCTTGATGGGCATTTTTTGCGCACCATACGGTCAAGCTGCTCCCACAACAGCTCAATGGGGTTGAGATCTGGTGACTGGGCTGGACACTCCATTACAGATAGAATACCAGCTGCCTGCTCCCTAAATAATTTGGAGGTGTGCTTTGGGTCATCTTCCTGTTGTAGGATGAAATTGGCTCCAATCAAGCGCTATCCACAGGGTATGGCATGGCTTTGCAAAATGGAGTGATGGCCTTCCTTATTCTAAATCCCATTTACCTTGTACAAATCTCCCACTTTACCAGCACCAAAGCAACCGCAGACCATCACATTACCTCCACCATGCTTGACAGATGGCGTCAGGCACTCTTCCAGCATCTTTTCAGTTGTTCTGCATCTCACAAATGTTCTTCTATGTGATCCAAACACCTCAAGCTTTGATTCGTCTGTCCATAAAACTTTTTTCCAATCTTGCTCTGTCCAATGTCTGTGTTCTTTTGCCCATATTAATCTTTTCCTTTTATTAGCCAGTCTCAGATATGGCTTTTTCTTTGCCACTTTGCCCTGAAGGCCAGCATCCCGGAGTCGCCTCTTCACTGTAGACGTTGACACTGGTGTTTTGCGTGTACTATTTAATGAAGCTGCCAGTTGAGGAGCTGTGAGACGTCGATTTCTCACACTAGAGACTCTAATGTACTTGTCTTGTTGCTCAGTTGTGCAGCGGGGTCTCCCACTTCTCTTTCTACTCTGGTTAGAGCCTGTTTGTGCTCTCCTCTGAAGGGAGTAGTACACACCGTTGTAGGAAATCTTCAGTTTCTTGTCAATTTCTCACATGGAATAGCCTTCATTTCTAAGAACAAGAATAGACTGTCGAGTTTCACATGAAAGTTCTTTTTCTGGCCATTTTGAGAGTTTCATAGAAAAAACAAATGCAATGCTCCAGATTCTCAACTAGCTCAAAGGAAGGTCAGTTTTATAGCTTCTCAAATCAGCCAAACCGTTTTCAGCTGGGCTAACATACTTGTGCAAGGGTTTTCTAAACATCCATTAGCCTTCTTACACAGTTAGCAAACACAATGTACCATTAAAACACTGGAGTGGTGGTTGTTGGAAATGGGCCTCTATACACCTATGTAGATATTGCAATAAAAACAAGACGTTTGCAGCTAGAATAGTCATTTACCACATTAACAATGTATAGAGTGTATTTCTGATTCATTTAATGTTAGCTTCATTGAAAAAAATGTGCTTTTCTTTCAAAAATAATGAAAGGTTAATACATTTCCAGGAGGAACAATATGGGAACATCAATAAAAAAAAAATATATGTTCCAGAATAACTATTTCCCATGTTGTTCCTCTTGAAATGTCTTCACCTTACATTTCCAGGAGGAACAACATGGGAACAGAAAAAAAAATATGTTCCAGAATTGTTATTTTATAGGTTGCATCAGTGAGGCGTGTCCCTACACAATGTCCCTGTCCAATCACGGCTGACAATGCTAGTCATTCCCTATTATAAGGTAAATACATTTCCAAGAGGAACAACAGGGGGAATGACTATTTTAGAACACATTTTGTTTTTTATTTTTTTATTTATTTTTGCTGTTCACCTGTTGTTCCTCCTGGAAATGTACTAACCTTACAACAGGGCGTGACTAACATTGTCAGTAGTGATTAGAGAGGGACATTCTGTGTAGAGACACGCCCCATTGACACACCCACTTATCAATAGGGCGTGGCTATCGTAATCAGCAGCACTGATAGGACAGAAACATTCTCAAAGACAAAGGGACAAACATGTAGTTGTCAATTTGGTCATACATTTCCAGGAAGAATAACCAAGGAAAAATATTCCCAAATTATTGTTTTTTGGGGGAAGTATCAGTGATATGTCAGGACAGATCCTTTATGTAAATCCAATGCACTAAACTATAACATTGTCGATTTAGTCATACATTTCCAGGAAGAATAACAGAGGAGTGGCACAATTTTAAGAAGAAAAAAAAATGCTGCAAAATTCATCTCACTAATCTATAACATTGGACCAATAAAATACCTGAAATGTTGGAAATAAGTGTCATTTTGGATCAAATACTGATTAATTCTCCTGTCTTGTCCTCTGTTATTCCTCTTGGAAATGTGTGCATCAATTTATAACTTGGCACAATCATTCCCATTTAAAACAGAGTGTGACTAATATTGTCAGTACTGATTGGACACTCATGAATAATGGAACGATAAGACCCAGTTGCCTATTTAGTCATTTCCAGGAGGAATAATAGAGGAACGGCACTTTTTTTTTTAAAGTCAAATTCTTTTCACTGATCTATATAACAATGGGCCGATAAAGTAAAATAAAATTTTAAAATATTTTATCTAAAGACTGATTATTTCTACCGTCTTGTCCCCTCAAATTTTTTGAGTCACTCAATTAGTGCAGAAGTTGGAGAGACTTTGGGTGCAGTATTTCCTACATGCCAGGGGGGGCGCTGATCACAGCCTGCGTCCTGGCACTATGGGGTCTGGGAATAGTGCAGATTCCCTGGTGGTCACAGACAGGGGCTAGACCTGACCAGGCACTTGACTCAGTGACAAGGACAGATATAGCCCTGGAGGACGTATCCTCTGGGGGGCCGGACCACCCTGCGGACACAGGAGAATGGTCTTCTCTTAGTGCTGGGCTTATACTACACACTTTCTATACAATTCTGGAGCATTTTTTATGTTGTTCCTCTATTATTCCTCCTGGAAACGTGTAAATTACTTGACAAGAAGGGTGCTCTTTTTTTAATGTGTGGTGAGTCTCTACACAGTTTGATATTTTTACCATGAAATTGTATCACCCAGTTATCAGTTGAGACATTCATTTCCAGGAGGGATAACAGAGAATTCAAATTAAACTTAGCTCTTTTTTACATATCTGTTTCATTAAATTCCTTTGTTCTCCATGAAATACCAAATCGGGAGGCTTATTTCATAGAGCTCTATTTTGTGCACATGCCCTGTAATCCTTCCTGGAAATGTAAGGACTCTACTTTCTGCACTTCCTCTGTAAATCCTCCTGGAAATGTAAGAACTTTACGTTATGCACTTCCTCTGTAAATCCTCCTGGAAATGTAAGAACTTTACTTTATGTACTTCCTCTTTAATTCCTCCTGGAAATGTAAGAACTTTACTTTATGCACTTCCTCTGTAATCCCTCCTGGAAATGTAAGGACTCTACTTTCTGCACTTCCTCTGTAAATCCTCCTGGAAATGTAAGAACTTTACTTTATGCACTTCCTCTGTAAATCCTCCTGGAAATGTAAGAACTTTACTTTATGTACTTCGTCTTTAATTCCTCCTGGAAATGTAAGAACTTTACTTTATGCACTTCCTCTGTAATCCCTCCTGGAAATGTAAGAATTTTACTTTATGCACTTCCTCTGTAATCTCTCCTGGAAATGTAAGAATTTTACTTTATTCACTTCCACTGTAAATCCTCCTGGAAATGTAAGAACTCTACTTTGTGCACTTCCTCTGTAATCCCTCCTGGAAATGTAAGAATTTTACTTTATGCACTTCCTCTGTAATCTCTCCTGGAAATGTAAGAACTTTACTTTATGCACTTCCTCTGTAATTCCTCCTGGAAATGTAAGAACTTTACTTTCTGCACATTCTCTGTAATCCCTTCTGGAAATGTAAGAACTCTACTTTCTGCACTTCCTCGGTAATTCCTCCTGGAAATGTAAGAACTTTACTTTCTGCACTTCCTCTATAATTCCTCCTGGAAATGTAAGAACTCTACTTTCTGCACTTCCTCTGTAATCCCTCCTGGAAATGTAAGGACTCTACTTTCTGCACTTCCTCTGTAATCCCTTCGGGAAATTTAAGAACTTTACTTAATGCACTTCCCCTGTAATCCCTCCTGGAAATGTAAGGACTCTACTTTATGCACTTCCTCTGTAATCCCTTCTGGAAATGTAAGAACTTTACTTTGTGCACTTCCTCTGTAATCCCTCCTGGAAATGTAAGAACTTTTCTTTTTGCAATTCCTCTGTAAATCCTCCTGGAAATGTAAGAACGCTACTTTGTGCACATCCCCTGTAATCCCTCCTGGAAATGTAAGGACTCTACTTTCTGCACTTCCTCTTTAATTACCCCTGGAAATGTAAGAACTTTACTTTATGCACTTCCTCTGTAATCCCTCCTGGAAATGTAAGAAATTTACTTTATGCACTTCCTCTGTTATCCCTCCTGGAAATGTAACAATTTTACTATATGCATTTCCTCTGTAATCCCCCCTGGAAATGTAAGAACTTTACTTTATGCACTTCTTCTGTAAATCCTTCTGGAAATGTAAGAACTTAACTTTCTGCACTTCCTCTTTAATTCCCCCTGGAAATATAAGAACTTTACTTTATGCACTTCCTCTGTAAATCCTCCTGGAAATGTAAGAACTTTACTTTATGCACTTCCTCTGTAATCCCTCCTGGAAATGTAAGAACTTTACTTTATGCACTTCCTCTGTAATCCCTCCTGGAAATGTAAGAATTTTACTATATGCACTTCCTCTGTAATCCCTCCTGGAAATGTAAGAACTTTACTTTATGCACTTCCTCTGTAATCCCTCCTGGAAATGTAAAAACTCTACTTTATGCACTTCCTCTGTAATCCCTCCTGGAAATGTAATAACTCTACTTTGTGCATTTACTCTATAATTCCTCCTGGAAATGTAAGAACTCTACTTTATGCACTTCCTCTGTAATCTCTCCTGGAAATGTAAGAATTTTACTTTATTCACTTCCACTGTAAATCCTCCTGGAAATGTAAGAACTCTACTTTGTGCACTTCCTCTGTAATCCCTCCTGGAAATGTAAGAATTTTACTTTATGCACTTCCTCTGTAATCTCTCCTGGAAATGTAAGAACTTTACTTTATGCACGTCCTCTGTAATTCCTCCTGGAAATGTAAGAACTTTACTTTCTGCACATTCTCTGTAATCCCTTCTGGAAATGTAAGAACTCTACTTTCTGCACTTCCTCGGTAATTCCTCCTGGAAATGTAAGAACTTTACTTTCTGCACTTCCTCTATAATTCCTCCTGGAAATGTAAGAACTCTACTTTCTGCACTTCCTCTGTAATCCCTCCTGGAAATGTAAGGACTCTACTTTCTGCACTTCCTCTGTAATCCCTTCGGGAAATTTAAGAACTTTACTTAATGCACTTCCCCTGTAATCCCTCCTGGAAATGTAAGGACTCTACTTTATGCACTTCCTCTGTAATCCCTTCTGGAAATGTAAGAACTTTACTTTGTGCACTTCCTCTGTAATCCCTCCTGGAAATGTAAGAACTTTTCTTTTTGCAATTCCTCTGTAAATCCTCCTGGAAATGTAAGAACGCTACTTTGTGCACATCCCCTGTAATCCCTCCTGGAAATGTAAGGACTCTACTTTCTGCACTTCCTCTTTAATTACCCCTGGAAATGTAAGAACTTTACTTTATGCACTTCCTCTGTAATCCCTCCTGGAAATGTAAGAAATTTACTTTATGCACTTCCTCTGTTATCCCTCCTGGAAATGTAACAATTTTACTATATGCATTTCCTCTGTAATCCCCCCTGGAAATGTAAGAACTTTACTTTATGCACTTCTTCTGTAAATCCTTCTGGAAATGTAAGAACTTAACTTTCTGCACTTCCTCTTTAATTCCCCCTGGAAATATAAGAACTTTACTTTATGCACTTCCTCTGTAAATCCTCCTGGAAATGTAAGAACTTTACTTTATGCACTTCCTCTGTAATCCCTCCTGGAAATGTAAGAACTTTACTTTATGCACTTCCTCTGTAATCCCTCCTGGAAATGTAAGAATTTTACTATATGCACTTCCTCTGTAATCCCTCCTGGAAATGTAAGAACTTTACTTTATGCACTTCCTCTGTAATCCCTCCTGGAAATGTAAGAACTCTACTTTATGCACTTCCTCTGTAATCCCTCCTGGAAATGTAATAACTCTACTTTGTGCATTTACTCTATAATTCCTCCTGGAAATGTAAGAACTTTACTTTATGCACTTGCTCTGTAATCCCTCCTGGGAATGTAAGAATTTTACTATATGCACTTCCTCTGTAATCCCTCCTGGAAATATAAGAACGTTACTATATGCACTTCCTCTGTAAATCCTCCTGGAAATGTAAGAACTCTACTTTGTGCACATCCCCTGTAATCCCTCCTGGAAATGTAAGGACTCTACTTTCTGCACTTACTCTTTAATTCCCCCTGGAAATGTAAGAACTTTACTTTATGCACTTCCTCTGTAAATCCTCCTGGAAATGTAAGAACTTTACTTTATGTACTTCCTCTGTAATCACTCCTGGAAATGTAATAACTTTACGTTATGCACTTCCTCTGTAATTCCTCCTGGAAATGTAAGAACTTTACTTTATGCACTTCCTCTGTAATCACTCCTGGAAATGTAATAACTTTACTTTTTGCACTTCCTCTGTAATTCCTCCTGGAAATGTAAGAACTTTACTTTATGCACTTCCTCTGTAATCCCTCCTGGAAATGTAAGAACTTTACTTTATGCACTTCCTATGTAATTCCTCCTGGAAATGTAAGAACTTTACTTTATGCACTTCCTCTGTTAATCCTCCTGGAAATGTAAGAACTTTACTTTATGCACTTCCTCTGTAAATCCTCCTGGAAATGTAAGAAGTCTACTTTGTGCACTTCCTCTGTATTCCCTCCTGGAAATATTAGAACTCTACTTTGTGCACTTCCTCTGTAATCCCTCCTGGAAATGTAAAACTCTACTTTATGCACTTCCTCTGTAATCCCTCCTGGAAATGTAAGGACTCTACTTTCTGCACTTCCTCTTTAATTCCCCTTGGAAATGTAAGAACTTTACTTTATGCACTTCCTCTTTAATCCCTCCTGGAAATGTAAGAACTTTACTTTATGCACTTCCTCTGTAATTCCTCCTGGAAATGTAAGAACTTTACTTTATGCACTTCCTCTGTAATCCCTACTGGAAATGTAAGAACTTTACATTATGCACTTCCTCTGTAATCCCTCCTGGAAATGTAAGAACTCTACTTTATGCATTTCCTCTATAATTCCTCCTGGAAATGTAAGAACTTTACTTTAGGCACTTCCTCTGTAATCCCTCCTGGAAATGTAAGAATTTTACTTTATGCACTTCCTCTGTAAATCCTCCTGGAAATGTAAGAACTCTACTTTGTGCACATCCCCTGTAATCCCTTCTGGAAATTCAAGGACTCTACTTTCTGCACTTCCTCTGTAATTCCCCCATGGATATGAAAGAACTTTACTTTGTGCACTTCCTCTGTAAATACTCCTGGAAATGTAAGAACTCTACTTTGTGCACTTCCTCTGTAATCCCTCCTGGAAATGTAAGGACTCTACTTTCTGCACTTCCTCTTTAGTTCCCCTGGAAATGTAAGAACTTTACTTTATGAACTTCCTCTATAATCCCTCCTGGAAATGTAAGGACTCTACTTTATGCACTTCCTCTGTAATCCCTCCTGGAAATGTAAGAACTTTACTTTCTGCACTTCCTCTGTAAATCCTCCTGGAAATGTAAGGACTCTACTGTGTGCACTTCCTCTTTAATTACTCCTGGAAATGTAAGAACTTTACTTTATGCACTTCCTCTGTAATCCCTCCTGGAAATGTAAGAATTTTACTATATGCACTTTCTCAGTAATCCCTCCTGGAAATGTAAGAATTTTACTTTATGCACTTCCTCTGTAAATCCTCCTGGAAATGTAAGAACTTTACTTTATGCACTTCCTCTGTAATCCCTCCTGGAAATGTGAGAACTTTACTTTATGCACTTCCTCTGTAAATCCTCCTGGAAATGTAAGAATTTTACTATATGCACTTCCTCTGTAATCCCTCCTGGAAATGTGAGAACTTTACTTTATGCACTTCCTCTGTAAATCCTCCTGGAAATGTAAGAACTTTACTTTATGCACTTCCTCTGTAATCCCTCCTGGAAATGTGAGAACTTTACTTTATGCACTTCCTCTGTAAATCCTCCTGGAAATGTAAGAACTTTACGTTATGCACTTCCTCTATAATCCCTCCTGGAAATGTAAGAACTTTACTATATGCACTTCCTCTGTAATTCCTCCTGGAAATGTAAGAACTTTACTTTATGCACTTCCTCTGTAATCACTCCTGGAAATGTAATAACTTTATGCACTTCCTCTGTAATTCCTCCTGGAAATGTTAGAGCTTTACTTTATGCAGTTCCTCTGTAATCCCTCCTGGAAATGTAAGAACTTTACTTTATGCACTTCCTCTGTAATTCCTCCTGGAAATGTAAGAACTCTACTTTGTGCACTTCCCCTGTAATCCCTCCTGGAAATGTAAAACTCTACTTTATGCACTTCCTCTGTAATCCCTCCTGGAAATGTAAGGACTCTACTTTCTGCACTTCCTCTTTAATTCCCCCTGGAAATGTAAGAACGCTACTTTATGCACTTCCTCTGTAATTCCTCCTGGAATTGTAAGAACTTTACTTTATGCACTTCCTCTGTAATACCTACTGGAAATGTAAGAACTTTACTTTATGCACCTCCTCTGTAATCCCTCCTGGAAATGTAAGAACTGTACTTTATGCATTTCCTCTATAATTCCTCCTGGAAATGTAAGAAATTTACTTTAGGCACTTCCTCTGTAATCCCTCCTGGAAATGTAAGAATTTTACTTTATGCACTTCCTTTGTAAATCCTCCTGGAAATGTAAGAACTCAACTTTGTGCACATCCCCTGTAATCCCTCTTGGAAATGCAAGGACTCTACTTTCTGCACTTCTTCTGTAATTCCCGCATGGACATGTAAGAACTTTACTTTGTGCACTTCCTCTGTAAATACTCTTGGAAATGTAAGAACTCTACTTTGTGCACTTCCTCTGTAATCCCTCCTGGAAATGTAAGGACTCTACTTTCTGCACTTCCTCTGTAATCCCTCCTGGAAATGTAAGAACTTTACTTTTTGCACTTCCTCTGTAAATACTCCTGGAAATGTAAGGACTTTACTTTATGCACTTCCTCTGTAATCCCTCCTGGAAATGTAAGAACTTTACTTTATGCACTTCCTCTGTAATCCCTCCTGGAAATGAAAGAATTCTACTTTGTGCATTACCTCTATAATTCCTCCAGGAAATGTAAGAACTTTACTTTATGCACTTCCTCTGTAATCCCTCCTGGAAATGTAAGAACTCTACTTTGTGCACTTCCTCTTTAATCCCTCCTGGAGATGTAAAAACTCTACTTTGTGCACTTCCTCTTTAATTACTCCTGGAAATGTAAGAACTTTACTTTATGCACTTCCTCTGTAATCCCTCCTGGAAATGTAAGAACTTTACTTTATGCACTTCCTCTGTAATCCCTCCTGGAAATGTAAGGACTCTACTTTCTGCACTTCCTCTGTAAATCCTTCTGGAAATGTAAGAACTTTACTTTATGCACTTCCTCTGTAATCACTCCTGGAAATGTAATAACTTTATGCTCTTCCTCTGTAATTCCTCCTGGAAATGTAAGAACTTTACTTTATGCACTTCCTCTGTAATCCCTCCTGGAAATGTAAGAACTTTACTTTATGCACTTCCTCTGTAATTCCTCCTGGAAATGTAAGAGCTTTACTTTATGCAGTTCCTCTGTAATCCCTCCTGGAAATGTAAGAACTTTACTTTATGCACTTCCTCTGTAATACCTCCTGGAAATGTAAGAACTCTACTTTGTGCACTTCCTCTGTAATCCCTCCTGGAAATGTAAAACTCTACTTTATGCACTTCCTCTGTAATCCCTCCTGGAAATGTAAGGACTCTACTTTCTGCACTTCCTCTTTAATTCCCCCTGGAAATGTAAGAACTCTACTTTATGCACTTCCTCTTTAATCCCTCCTGGAAATGTAAGAACTTTACTTTATGCACTTCCTCTGTAATTCCTCCTGGAATTGTAAGAACTTTACTTTATGCACTTCCTCTGTAATCCCTACTGGAAATGTAAGAACTTTACTTTATGCACCTCCTCTGTAATCCCTCCTGGAAATGTAAGAACTGTACTTTATGCATTTCCTCTATAATTCCTCCTGGAAATGTAAGAAATTTACTTTAGGCACTTCCTCTGTAATCCCTCCTGGAAATGTAAGAATTTTACTTTATGCACTTCCTCTGTAAATCCTCCTGGAAATGTAAGAACTCTACTTTGTGCACATCCCCTGTAATCCCTCCTGGAAATGCAAGGACTCTACTTTCTGCACTTCTTCTGTAATTCCCCCATGGACATGTAAGAACTTTACTTTGTGCACTTCCTCTGTAAATACTCCTGGATATGTAAGAACTCTACTTTGTGCACTTCCTCTGTAATCCCTCCTGGAAATGTAAGGACTCTACTTTCTGCACTTCCTCTGTAAATACTCCTGGAAATGTAAGAACTTTACTTCATGCACTTCCTCTGTAATCCCTCCTGGAAATGTAAGAACTTTACTTTATGCACTTCCTCTGTAATCCCTCCTGGAAATGTAAGAATTCTACTTTGTGCATTACCTCTATAATTCCTCCAGGAAATGTAAGAACTTTACTTTATGCACTTCCTCTGTAATCCCTCCTGGAAATGTAAGAACTCTACTTTGTGCACTTCCTCTTTAATCCCTCCTGGAAATGTAAAAACTCTACTTTGTGCACTTCCTCTGTAATCCCTCCTGGAAATGTAAGAACTCTACTTTATGCACTTCCTCTGTAATTCCTCCTGGAAATGTAAGAACTCTACTTTATGCCCTTCCTCTGTAATCCCTCCTGGAAATGTAAGAACTTTACTTTATGCCCTTCCTCTGTAATCCCTCCTGGAAATGTAAGAACTTTACTTTATGCCCTTCCTCTGTAATCCCTCCTGGAAATGTAAGAACTTTACTTTATGCACTTCCTCTGTAATCCCTCCTGGAAATGTAAGAACTTTACTTTTTGCACTTCCTCTGTAATCCCTCCTGGAAATGTAAGAATTCTACTTTGTGCATTACCTCTATAATTCCTCCAGGAAATGTAAGAACTTTACTTTATGCACTTCCTCTGTAATCCCTCCTGGAAATGTAAGAACTCTACTTTGTGCACTTCCTCTTTAATCCCTCCTGGAAATGTAAAAACTCTACTTTGTGCACTTCCTCTGTAATCCCTCCTGGAAATGTAAGAACTTTGTGCACTTCCTCTGTAATTCCTCCTGGAAATGTAAGAATTTTACTTTATGCACTTCCTCTGTAAATCCTCCTGGAAATGTAAGAACTTTACTTTCTGCACTTCCTCTTTAATACCCCCTGGAAATGTAAGAACTTTACTTTATGCACTTCCTCTGTAAATCCTCCTGGAAATGTAAGAACTTTACTTTATGCGCTTCCTCTGTAAATCCTCCTGGAAATGTAAGAACTTTACTTTATGCACTTCCTCTGTAATCCCTCCTGGAAATGTAAGAACTTTACTTTATGCACTTCCTCTGTAATCCCTCCTGGAAATGTAAGAACTTTACTATATGCATTTCCTCTGTAATCCCTCCTGGAAATGTAAGAACTTTACTATATGCACTTCCTCTGTAATTCCTCCTGGAAATGTAAGAACTTTACTTTATGCACTTGCTCTGTAATCCCTCCTGGGAATGTAAGAATTTTACTTTATGCACTTCCTCTGTAAATCCTCCTGGAAATGTAGGAACTGTACTCTGTGCATTTCCTCTATAATTCCTCCTGGAAATGTAAGAACTTTACTTTATGCACTTGCTCTGTAATCCCTCCTGGAAATGTAAGAATTTTACTTTATGCACTTCCTCTGTAAATCCTCCTGGAAATGTAAGAACTTTACTTTCTGCACTTCCTCTTTAATTCCCCCTGGAAATGTAAGAACTTTACTTTATGCACTTCCTCTGTAAATCCTCCTGGAAATGTAAGAACTTTACTTTCTGCACTTCCTCTTTAATTCCCCCTGGAAATGTAAGAACTTTACTTTATGCACTTGCTCTGTAATCCCTCCTGGAAATGTAAGAATTCTACTTTGTGCATTACCTCTATAATTCCTCCTGGAAATGTAAGAACTCTACTTTGTGCACTTCCTCTGTAATCTCTCCTGGAAATGTAAGAACTTTGTGCACTTCCTCTGTAATTCCTCCTGGAAATGTGAGAATTCTACTTTATGCACTTCCTCTGTAATTCCTCCTGGAAATGTAAGAACTCTACTTTGTGCATTTCCTCTATAATTCCTCCTGGAAATGTAAGAACTCTACTTTGTGCATTTCCTCTATAATTCCTCCTGGAAATGTAAGAACTTTACTTTATGCACTTCCTCTGTAATCCCTCCTGGAAATGTAAGACCTTTACTTTATGCACTTCCTCTGTAATCCCTCCTGGAAATGTAAGAACTCTACTTTCTGCACTTCCTCTGTAATCCCTCCTGGAAATGTAATAACTCTACTTCATGCATTTCCTCTATAATTCCTCCTGGAAGTGTAAGAACTTTACTTTAGGCACTTCCTATGTAATCCCTGCCTGGAATGTAAGAATTTTACTTTATGCACTTCCTCTGTAAATACTCCTGGAAATGTAAAGAGTCTACTTTGTGCACTTCCTCTGTAATCCCTCCTGGAAATGTAAGAACTTTACTTTTTGCACTTCCTCTGTAAATACTCCTGGAAATGTAAGAACTCTACTTTGTGCACTTCCTCTTTAATCCCTCCTGGAAATGTAAAAATTCTACTTTGTCCACTTCCTCTGTAATTCCTCCTGGAAATGTAAGAACTCTACTTTCTGCACTTCCTCTTTAATTCCTCCTGAAAATGTAAGAACTCTACTTTGTGCATTTCCTCTATAATTCCTCCTGGAAATGTGAGAACTTTACTTTATGCCCTTCCTCTGTAATCCCTCCTGGAAATGTAAGAACTTTACTTTATGCACTTCCTCTGTAATTCCTCCTGGAAATGTAAGAATTTTACTTTATGCACTTCCTCTGTAATCCCTCCTGGAAATGTAAGAACTTTCCTTTATGCACTTCCTCTGTAATCCCTCCTGGAAATGTAAGAACTCTACTTTATGAATTTCCTCAATAATTCCTACTGGAAGTGTAAGAACTTTACTTTAGGCACTTCCTCTGTAATCCCTCCCGGAAATGTAAGAATTTTACTTTATGCACTTCCTCTGTAAATACTCCTGGAAATGTAAAGAGTTTACTTTGTGCACTTCCTCTGTAATCCCTCCTGGAAATGTAAGAACTTTACTTTTTGCACTTCCTCTGTAAATACTCCTGGAAATGTAAGAACTCTTCTTTGTGCACTTCCTCTTTAATCCCTCCTGGAAATGTAAAAATTCTACTTTGTCCACTTCCTCTGTAATACCTCCTGGAAAGGTAAGAACTTGGTGCACTTCCTCTGTAATTCCTCCTGGAAATGTAAGAACTTTACTTTATATACTTCCTCTGTAATCCCTCTTGGAAATATAAGAACTTTACTTTATGCATTTCCTCTATAATTCCTCCTGGAAATGTAAGAACTTTACTTTAGGCACTTCCTCTGTAATCCCTCCTGAAAATGTAAGAATTTTACTTTATGCACTTCCTCTGTAAATCCTCCTGGAAATGTAAGAACTCTACTTTGTGCACTTCCCCTGTAATTCCTCCTGGAAATGTAAGAACTCTACTTTCTGCACATCCCCTGTAATTCCTCCTGGAAATGTAAGAACTCTACTTTGTGCATTTCCTCTATAATTCCTCCTGGAAATGTAAGAACTTTACTTTATGCTCTTCCTCTGTAAATACTCCTGGAAATGTAAGGACTCTACTTTCTGCACTTCCTCTGTAATCCCGTCTGGAAATGTAAGAACTCTACTTTGTGCACTTCCTCTTTAATCCCTCCTGGAAATGTAAAAACGCTACTTTGTGGACTTCCTCTGTAATCTTTCCTGGAAATGTAAGAACTTTACTTAATGCACTTCCTCTGTAATCCCTCCTGGAAATGTAAGAACTTTACTTTATGCACTTCCTCTGTAATCCCTCCTGGAAATGTAAGAACTCTACTTTGTGCACATCTTCTGTAATCCCTCCTGGAAATGTAAGAACTCTACTATGTGCATTTCCTCTATAATTCCTCCTGGAAATGTAAGAACTTTACTTTATGCACTTGCTCTGTAATCCCTCCTGGGAATGTAAGAATTTTACTTTATGCACTTCCTCTGTAAATCCTCCTGGAAATGTAAGAACTCTACTTTGTCCACATCCCCTGTAATCCCTCCTGGAAATGTAAGGACTCTACTTTCTGTACTTCCTCTTTAATTCCCCCTGGAAATGTAAGAACTTTACTTTATGCACTTCCTCTGTAAATCCTCCTGGAAATGTAAGAACTTTACTTTGTGCACTTCCTCTTTAATTCCCCCTGGAAATGTAAGAACTTTACTTTATGCACTTCCTCTTTAATCCCTCCTGGAAATGTAAGAACTTTACTTTTTGCACTTCCTCTGTAATTCCTCCTGGAAATGTAAGAACTTTACTTTCTGCACTTCCTCTGTAATCCCTTCTGCAAATGTAAGAACTTTACTTTGTGCACTTCCTCTGTAATCCCTCCTGGAAATGTAAGAACTCTACTTTGTGCACTTCCTCTGTAATCCCTCCTGGAAATATTAGAACTCTACTTTGTGCACTTCCTCTGTAATCCCTCCTGGAAATGTAAGAACTTTTCTTTTTGCAATTCCTCTGTAAATCCTCCTGAAAATGCAAGAACTCTACTTTGTGCACATCCCCTGTAAACCCTCCTGGAAATGTAAGGACTCTACTTTCTGCACTTCCTCTGTAATCCCTCCTGGAAATGTAAGGACTCTACTTTCTGCACTTCCTCTGTAATCCCACCTGGAAATGTAAGAACTTTACTTTATGCACTTCCTCTGTAATCCCTACTGGAAATGTAAGAACTCTACTTTCTGCACTTCCTCTGTAATCCCTTCTGGAAATGTAAGAACTTTACTTTTTGCACTTCCTCTGTAATCCCTCCTGGAAATGTAAGAATTCTACTTTGTGCATTACCTCTATAATTCCTCCAGGAAATGTAAGAACTTTACTTTATGCACTTCCTCTGTAATCCCTCCTGGAAATGTAAGAACTCTACTTTGTGCACTTCCTCTTTAATCCCTCCTGGAAATGTAAAAACTCTACTTTGTGCACTTCCTCTGTAATCCCTCCTGGAAATGTAAGAACTCTACTTTATGCACTTCCTCTGTAATTCCTCCTGGAAATGTAAGAACTCTACTTTATGCCCTTCCTCTGTAATCCCTCCTGGAAATGTAAGAACTTTACTTTATGCCCTTCCTCTGTAATCCCTCCTGGAAATGTAAGAACTTTACTTTATGCCCTTCCTCTGTAATCCCTCCTGGAAATGTAAGAACTTTACTTTATGCACTTCCTCTGTAATCCCTCCTGGAAATGTAAGAACTTTACTTTTTGCACTTCCTCTGTAATCCCTCCTGGAAATGTAAGAATTCTACTTTGTGCATTACCTCTATAATTCCTCCAGGAAATGTAAGAACTTTACTTTATGCACTTCCTCTGTAATCCCTCCTGGAAATGTAAGAACTCTACTTTGTGCACTTCCTCTTTAATCCCTCCTGGAAATGTAAAAACTCTACTTTGTGCACTTCCTCTGTAATCCCTCCTGGAAATGTAAGAACTTTGTGCACTTCCTCTGTAATTCCTCCTGGAAATGTAAGAATTTTACTTTATGCACTTCCTCTGTAAATCCTCCTGGAAATGTAAGAACTTTACTTTCTGCACTTCCTCTTTAATTCCTCCTGGAAATGTAAGAACTTTACTTTATGCACTTCCTCTGTAAATCCTCCTGGAAATGTAAGAACTTTACTTTATGCGCTTCCTCTGTAAATCCTCCTGGAAATGTAAGAACTTTACTTTATGCACTTCCTCTGTAATCCCTCCTGGAAATGTAAGAACTTTACTTTATGCACTTCCTCTGTAATCCCTCCTGGAAATGTAAGAACTTTACTATATGCATTTCCTCTGTAATTCCTCCTGGAAATGTAAGAACTTTACTATATGCACTTCCTCTGTAATTCCTCCTGGAAATGTAAGAACTTTACTTTATGCACTTGCTCTGTAATCCCTCCTGGGAATGTAAGAATTTTACTTTATGCACTTCCTCTGTAAATCCTCCTGGAAATGTAGGAACTGTACTCTGTGCATTTCCTCTATAATTCCTCCTGGAAATGTAAGAACTTTACTTTATGCACTTGCTCTGTAATCCCTCCTGGAAATGTAAGAATTTTACTTTATGCACTTCCTCTGTAAATCCTCCTGGAAATGTAAGAACTTTACTTTCTGCACTTCCTCTTTAATTCCCCCTGGAAATGTAAGAACTTTACTTTATGCACTTCCTCTGTAAATCCTCCTGGAAATGTAAGAACTTTACTTTCTGCACTTCCTCTTTAATTCCCCCTGGAAATGTAAGAACTTTACTTTATGCACTTGCTCTGTAATCCCTCCTGGAAATGTAAGAATTCTACTTTGTGCATTACCTCTATAATTCCTCCTGGAAATGTAAGAACTCTACTTTGTGCACTTCCTCTGTAATCTCTCCTGGAAATGTAAGAACTTTGTGCACTTCCTCTGTAATTCCTCCTGGAAATGTGAGAATTCTACTTTATGCACTTCCTCTGTAATTCCTCCTGGAAATGTAAGAACTCTACTTTGTGCATTTCCTCTATAATTCCTCCTGGAAATGTAAGAACTCTACTTTGTGCATTTCCTCTATAATTCCTCCTGGAAATGTAAGAACTTTACTTTATGCACTTCCTCTGTAATCCCTCCTGGAAATGTAAGACCTTTACTTTATGCACTTCCTCTGTAATCCCTCCTGGAAATGTAAGAACTCTACTTTCTGCACTTCCTCTGTAATCCCTCCTGGAAATGTAAGAACTCTACTTCATGCATTTCCTCTATAATTCCTCCTGGAAGTGTAAGAACTTTACTTTAGGCACTTCCTATGTAATCCCTGCCTGGAATGTAAGAATTTTACTTTATGCACTTCCTCTGTAAATACTCCTGGAAATGTAAAGAGTCTACTTTGTGCACTTCCTCTGTAATCCCTCCTGGAAATGTAAGAACTTTACTTTTTGCACTTCCTCTGTAAATACTCCTGGAAATGTAAGAACTCTACTTTGTGCACTTCCTCTTTAATCCCTCCTGGAAATGTAAAAATTCTACTTTGTCCACTTCCTCTGTAATTCCTCCTGGAAATGTAAGAACTCTACTTTCTGCACTTCCTCTTTAATTCCTCCTGAAAATGTAAGAACTCTACTTTGTGCATTTCCTCTATAATTCCTCCTGGAAATGTGAGAACTTTACTTTATGCCCTTCCTCTGTAATCCCTCCTGGAAATGTAAGAACTTTACTTTATGCACTTCCTCTGTAATTCCTCCTGGAAATGTAAGAATTTTACTTTATGCACTTCCTCTGTAATCCCTCCTGGAAATGTAAGAACTTTCCTTTATGCACTTCCTCTGTAATCCCTCCTGGAAATGTAAGAACTCTACTTTATGAATTTCCTCAATAATTCCTACTGGAAGTGTAAGAACTTTACTTTAGGCACTTCCTCTGTAATCCCTCCCGGAAATGTAAGAATTTTACTTTATGCACTTCCTCTGTAAATACTCCTGGAAATGTAAAGAGTTTACTTTGTGCACTTCCTCTGTAATCCCTCCTGGAAATGTAAGAACTTTACTTTTTGCACTTCCTCTGTAAATACTCCTGGAAATGTAAGAACTCTTCCTTGTGCACTTCCTCTTTAATCCCTCCTGGAAATGTAAAAATTCTACTTTGTCCACTTCCTCTGTAATACCTCCTGGAAAGGTAAGAACTTGGTGCACTTCCTCTGTAATTCCTCCTGGAAATGTAAGAACTTTACTTTATATACTTCCTCTGTAATCCCTCTTGGAAATATAAGAACTTTACTTTATGCATTTCCTCTATAATTCCTCCTGGAAATGTAAGAACTTTACTTTAGGCACTTCCTCTGTAATCCCTCCTGAAAATGTAAGAATTTTACTTTATGCACTTCCTCTGTAAATCCTCCTGGAAATGTAAGAACTCTACTTTGTGCACATCCCCTGTAATTCCTCCTGGAAATGTAAGAACTCTACTTTCTGCACATCCCCTGTAATTCCTCCTGGAAATGTAAGAACTCTACTTTGTGCATTTCCTCTATAATTCCTCCTGGAAATGTAAGAACTTTACTTTATGCTCTTCCTCTGTAAATACTCCTGGAAATGTAAGGACTCTACTTTCTGCACTTCCTCTGTAATCCCGTCTGGAAATGTAAGAACTCTACTTTGTGCACTTCCTCTTTAATCCCTCCTGGAAATGTAAAAACGCTACTTTGTGGACTTCCTCTGTAATCTTTCCTGGAAATGTAAGAACTTTACTTTATGCACTTCCTCTGTAATCCCTCCTGGAAATGTAAGAACTTTACTTTATGCACTTCCTCTGTAATCCCTCCTGGAAATGTAAGAACTCTACTTTGTGCACATCCTCTGTAATCCCTCCTGGAAATGTAAGAACTCTACTATGTGCATTTCCTCTATAATTCCTCCTGGAAATGTAAGAACTTTACTTTATGCACTTGCTCTGTAATCCCTCCTGGGAATGTAAGAATTTTACTTTATGCACTTCCTCTGTAAATCCTCCTGGAAATGTAAGAACTCTACTTTGTCCACATCCCCTGTAATCCCTCCTGGAAATGTAAGGACTCTACTTTCTGTACTTCCTCTTTAATTCCCCCTGGAAATGTAAGAACTTTACTTTATGCACTTCCTCTGTAAATCCTCCTGGAAATGTAAGAACTTTACTTTGTGCACTTCCTCTTTAATTCCCCCTGGAAATGTAAGAACTTTACTTTATGCACTTCCTCTTTAATCCCTCCTGGAAATGTAAGAACTTTACTTTTTGCACTTCCTCTGTAATTCCTCCTGGAAATGTAAGAACTTTACTTTCTGCACTTCCTCTGTAATCCCTTCTGGAAATGTAAGAACTTTACTTTGTGCACTTCCTCTGTAATCCCTCCTGGAAATGTAAGAACTCTACTTTGTGCACTTCCTCTGTAATCCCTCCTGGAAATATTAGAACTCTACTTTGTGCACTTCCTCTGTAATCCCTCCTGGAAATGTAAGAACTTTTCTTTTTGCAATTCCTCTGTAAATCCTCCTGAAAATGCAAGAACTCTACTTTGTGCACATCCCCTGTAAACCCTCCTGGAAATGTAAGGACTCTACTTTCTGCACTTCCTCTGTAATCCCTCCTGGAAATGTAAGGACTCTACTTTCTGCACTTCCTCTGTAATCCCACCTGGAAATGTAAGAACTTTACTTTATGCACTTCCTCTGTAATCCCTACTGGAAATGTAAGAACTCTACTTTCTGCACTTCCTCTGTAATCCCTTCTGGAAATGTAAGAACTTTACTTTTTGCACTTCCTCTGTAATCCCTCCTGGAAATGTAAGGACTCTACTTTCTGCACTTCCTCTGTAATCCCTTCTGGAAATGTAAGAACTTTACTTTGTGCACTTCCTCTGTAATCCCTCCTGGAAATGTAAGAACTTTTCTTTTTGCAATTCCTCTGTAAATCCTCCTGGAAATGTAAGAATGCTACTTTGTGCACTTCCCCTGTAATCCCTCCTGGAAATGTAAGGACTCTACTTTCTGCACTTCCTCTGTAATCCCTCCTGGATATGTAAGAACTTTACTTTATGCACTTCCTCTGTAATTCCTCCTGGAAATGTAAGAACTTTACTTTATGCACTTCCTCTGTAATCACTCCTGGAAATGTAATAACTTTACTTTATGCACTTCCTCTGTAATTCCTCCTGGAAATGTAAGAACTTTACTTTATGCACTTCCTCTGTAATCCCTCCTGGAAATGTAAGAACTTTACTTTATGCACTTCCTCTGTAATTCCTCCTGGAAATGTAAGAACTGTACTTTATGCACTTTCTCTGTTAATCCTCCTGGAAATGTAAGAACTTTACTTTATGCACTTCCTCTGTAAATCCTCCTGGAAATGTAAGAACTCTACTTTGTGCACTTCCTCTGTAATCCCTCCTGGAAATATTAGAACTCTACTTTGTGCACTTCCTCTGTAATCCCTCCTGGAAATGTAAAACTCTACTTTTTGCACTTCCTCTGTAATCCCTCCTGGAAATATAAGGACTCTACTTTCTGCACTTCCTCTTTAATTCCCCTTGGAAATGTCAGAACTTTACTTTATGCACTTCCTCTTTAATCCCTCCTGGAAATGTAAGAACTTTACTTTATGCACTTCCTCTGTAATTCCTCCTGGAAATGTAAGAACTTTACTTTATGCACTTCCTCTGTAATCCCTACTGGAAATGTAAGAACTTTACTTCATGCATTTCCTCTATAATTCCTCCTGGAAATGTAAGAACTTTACTTTAGGCACTTCCTCTGTAATCCCTCCTGGAAATGTAAGAATTTTACTTTGTGCACATCCCCTGTAATCCCTCCTGGAAATTCAAGGACTCTACTTTCTGCACTTCCTCTGTAATTCCCCCATGGACATGAAAGAACTTTACTTTGTGCACTTCCTCTGTAATCCCTCCTGGAAATGTAAGGACTCTACTTTCTGCACTTCCTCTTTATTTCCCCTGGAAATGTAAGGACTCTACTTTCTGCACTTCCTCTTTAATTCCCCTGGAAATGTAAGAACTTTACTTTATGCACTTCCTCTGTAATCCCTCCTGTAAATGTAGGAACTCTACTTTGTGCACTTCCTCTATAATTCCTCCTGGAAATGTAAGAATTTTACTTTATGCACTTCCTCTGTAAATCCTCCTGGAAATGTAAGAACTTTACTTTCTGCACTTCCTCTTTAATTCCCCCTGGACATGTAAGAACTTTACTTTATGCACTTCCTCTGTAATTCCTCCTGGAAATGTAATAACTTTACTTTATGCACTTCCTCTGTAATTCCTCCTGGAAATGTAAGAACTTTACTTTATGCACTTCCTCTGTAATCCCTCCTGGAAATGTAAGAACTTTACTTTATGCACTTCCTCTGTAATTCCTCCTGGAAATGTAAGAACTTTACTTTATGCACTTCCTCTGTAATCCCTCCTGGAAATGTAAGAACTTTACTTTATGCACTTCCTCTGTAATTCCTTCTGGAAATGTAAGAACTCTACTTTGTGCACTTCCTCTGTAATCCCTCCTGGAAATATTATAACTCTACTTTGTGCACTTCCTCTGTAATCCCTCCTGGAAATGTAAAACTCTACTTTATGCACTTCCTCTGTAATCCCTCCTGGAAATGTAAGGACTCTACTTTCTGCACTTCCTCTTTAATTCCCCCTGGAAATGTAAGAACTCTACTTTATGCACTTCCTCTTTAATCCCTCCTGGAAATGTAAGAACTTTACTTTATGCACTTCCTCTGTAATTCCTCCTGGAATTGTAAGAACTTTACGTTATGCACTTCCTCTGTAATCCCTCCTGGAAATGTAAGAACTTTACTTTATGCACCTCCTCTGTAATCCCTCCTGGAAATGTAAGTACTGTACTTTATGCATTTCCTCTATAATTCCTCCTGGAAATGTAAGAAATTTACTTTAGGCACTTCCTCTGTAATCCCTCCTGGAAATGTAAGAATTTTACTTTATGCACTTCCTCTGTAAATCCTCCTGGAAATGTAAGAACTCTACTTTGTGCACATCCACTGTAATCCCTCCTGGAAATGCAAGGACTCTACTTTCTGCACTTCTTCTGTAATTCCCCCATGGACATGTAAGAACTTTACTTTGTGCACTTCCTCTGTAAATACTCCTGGAAATGTAAGAACTCTACTTTGTGCACTAACTCTGTAATCCCTCCTGGAAATGTAAGGACTCTACTTTCTGCACTTCCTCTTTAATTCCCCCTGGAAATGTAAGAACTTTACTTTATGAGCTTCCTCTATAATCCCTCCTGGAAATGTAAGAGCTTTACTTTATGCACTCCCTGTGTAAATCCTCCTGGAAATGTAAGAACTCTACTTTCTGCACTTCCTCTGTAATCCCTCCTGGAAATGTAAGAACTTTACTTTTTGCACTTCCTCTGTAAATACTCCTGGAAATGTAAGAACTTTACTTTATGCACTTCCTCTGTAATCCCTCCTGGAAATGTAAGAACTTTACTTTATGCACTTCCTCTGTAATCCCTCCTGGAAATGTAAGAATTCTACTTTGTGCATTACCTCTATAATTCCCCCAGGAAATGTAAGAACTTTACTTTATGCACTTCCTCTGTAATCCCTCCTGGAAATGTAAGAATTCTACTTTGTGCATTACCTCTATAATTCCTCCAGGAAATGTAAGAACTTTACTATATGCACTTCCTCTTTAATCCCTCCTGGAAATGTAAAAACTCTACTTTGTGCACTTCCTCTGTAATCCCTCCTGGAAATGTAAGAACTTTGTGCACTTCCTCTGTAATTCCTCCTGGAAATGTAAGAACTCTACTTTATGCACTTCCTCTGTAATTCCTCCTGGAAATGTAAGAACTCTACTTTGTGCATTTCCTCTATAATTCCTCCTGGAAATGTAAGAACTTTACTTTATGCCCTTCCTCTGTAATCCCTCCTGGAAATGTAAGAACTTTACTTTATGCACTTCCTCTGTAATTCCTCCTGGAAATGTAAGAACTTTACTTTATGCACTTCCTCTGTAATCCCTCCTGGAAATGTAAGAACTTTACTTTATGCACTTCCTCTGTAATCCCTCCTGGAAATGTAAGAACTCTACTTTCTGCACTTCCTCTGTAATCCCTCCTGGAAATGTAAGAACTCTACTTCATGCATTTCCTCTATAATTACTACTGGAAGTGTAAGAACTTTACTTTAGGCACTTCCTCTGTAATCCGTCCCTGAAATGTAAGAATTTTACTTTATGCACTTCCTCTGTAAATACTCCTGGAAATGTAAAGAGTCTACTTTGTGCACTTCCTCTGTAATCCCTTCTGGAAATGTAAGAACTTTACGTTTTGCACTTCCTCTGTAAATCCTCCTGGAAATGTAAGAACTCTACTTTGTGCACATCACCTGTAATTCCTCTTGGAAATGTAAGAACTCTACTTTCTGCACTTCCTCTTTAATTCCTCCTGGAAATGTAAGAACTCTACTTTGTGCATTTCCTCTATAATTCCTCCTGGAAATGTAAAGAGTTTACTTTGTGCACTTCCTCTGTAATCCCTCCTGGAAATGTAAGAACTTTGTGTACTTCCTCTGTAATTACTCCTGGAAATATTAGAACTCTAGTTTGTGCACTTCCTCTGTAATCCCGCCTGGAAATGTAAAACTCTACTTTGTGCAATTCCTCTGTAATCCCTCCTGGAAATGTAAGGACTCTACTTTCTGCACTTCCTCTGTAATCCCGCCTGGAAATGTAAGAACTTTACTTTATGCACTTCCTCTGTAATCCCTCCTGGAAATGTAAGAACTCTACTTTCTGCACTTCCTCTGTAATCCCTTCTGGAAATGTAAGAACTCTACTTTCTGCACTTCCTCTTTAATTCCTCCTGGAAATGTAAGAACTCTACTTTGTGCATTTCCTCTATAATTCCTCCTGGAAATGTAAGAACTTTACTTTATGCACTTCCTCTGTAAATACTCCTGGAAATGTAAAGACTCTACTTTCTGCACTTCCTCTGTAATCCCTCCTGGAAATGTAAGAACTTTACTTTTTGCACTTCCTCTATAAATACTCCTGGAAATGTAAGAACTTTACTTTATGCACTTCCTCTGTAAATCCTCCTGGAAATGTAAGAACTCTACTTTGTGCACTTCCTCTGTAATCCCTCCTGGAAATATTAGAACTCTACTTTGTGCACTTCCTCTGTAATCCCTCCTGGAAATGTAAAACTCTACTTTGTGCACTTCCTCTGTAATCCCTCCTGGAAATGTAAGGACTCTACTTTCTGCACTTCCTCTGTAATCCCGCCTGGAAATGTAAGAACTTTACTTTATGCACTTCCTCTGTAATCCCTCCTGGAAATGTAAGAACTCTACTTTCTGCACTTCCTCTGTAATCCCTTCTGGAAATGTAAGAACTTTACTTTTTGCACTTCCTCTGTAATCCCTCCTGGAAATGTAAGGACTCTACTTTCTGCACTTCCTCTGTAATCCCTTCTGGAAATGTAAGAACTTTACTTTGTGCACTTCCTCCGTAATCCCTCCTGGAAATGTAAGAACTTTTCTTTTTTCAATTCCTCTGTAAATACTCCTGGAAATGTAAGAACGCTACTTTGTGCACATCCCCTGTAATCCCTCCTGGAAATGTAAGGACTCTACTTTCTGCACTTCCTCTGTAATCCCTCCTGGAAATGTAAGAACTTTACTTTATGCACTTCCTCTGTAAATCCTCCTGGAAATGTAAGAACTCTGCCTTCTGCACTTCCTCTGTAAATCCTCCTGGAAATGTAAGGACTCTCCATTGTGCACTTCCTCTTTAATTACTCCTGGAAATGTAAGAACTTTACTTTATGCACTTCCTCTGTAATCCCTCCTGGAAATGTAAGAACTTTACTTTATGCACTTCCTCTGTAAATCCTCCAGGAAATGTAAGAACTTTACTTTATGTACTTCCTCTGTAAATCCTCCTGGAAATGTAAGAACTCTGCTTTCTGCGCTTCCTCTGTAAATCCTCCTGGAAATGTAAGGACTCTACTTTGTGCACTTCCTCTTTAATTACTCCTGGAAATGTAAGAACTTTACTTTATGCACTTGCTCTGTAATCCCTCCTGGAAATGTAAGAATTTTACTTTATGCACTTCCTCTGTAAATCCTCCTGGAAATGTAAGAACTTTACTTTCTGCACTTCCTCTTTAATTCCCCCTGGAAATGTAAGAACTTTACTTTATGCACTTCTTCTGTAAATCCTCCTGCAAATGTAAGAACTTTACTTTATGCACTTCCTCTGTAAATCCTCCTGGAAATGTAAGAACTTTACTTTATGCACTTCCTCTGTAATCCCTCCTGGAAATGTAAGAACTTTACTTTATGCACTTCCTCTGTAATCCCTCCTGGAAATGTAAGAACTTTACTTTTTGCACTTCCTCTGTAATCCCTCCTGGAAATGTAGGAACTCTACTTTGTGCATTTCCTCTATAATTCCTCCTGGAAATGTAAGAACTTTACTTTATGCACTTGCTCTGTAATCCCTCCTGGAAATGTAAGAATTTTACTTTATGCACTTCCTCTGTAAATCCTCCTGGAAATGTAAGAACTTTACGTTCTGCACTTCCTCTTTAATTCCCCCTGGAAATGTAAGAACTTTACTTTATGCACTTCCTCTGTAAATCCTCCTGGAAATGTAAGAACTTTACTTTATGCACTTCCTCTGTAAATCCTCCTGGAAATGTAAGAACTTTACTTTATGCACTTCCTCTGTAAATCCTCCTGGAAATGTAAGAACTTTACTTTATGCACTTCCTCTGTAAACCCTCCTGGAAATGTAAGAACTTTACTTTATGCACTTCCTCTATAGTTCCTCCTGGAAATGTAAGAACTTTACTTTATGCACTTCCTCTGTAATCCCTCCTGGAAATGTAAGAACTTTACTTTATGCACTTCCTCTGTAATTCCTCCTGGAAATGTAAGAACTCTACTTTGTGCACTTCCTCTGTAATCCCTCCTGAAAATATTAGAACTCTACTTTGTGCACTTCCTCTGTAATCCCTCCTGGAAATGTAAAACTCTACTTTATGCACTTCCTCTGTAATCCCTCCTGGAATTGTAAGAACTTTACTTTATGCACTTCCTCTGTAATCCCTACTGGAAATGTAAGAACTTTACTTGATGCACCTCCTCTGTAATCCCTCCTGGAAATGTAAGGACTCTACTTTCTGCACTTCCTCTGTAATTCCTCCTGGAATTGTAAGAACTTTACTTTATGCACTTCCTCTGTAATCCCTACTGGAAATGTAAGAACTTTACTTGATGCACCTCCTCTGTAATCCCTCCTGGAAATGTAAGAACTGTACTTTATGCATTTCCTCTATAATTCCTCCTGGAAATGTAAGAAATTTACTTTAGGCACTTCTTCTGTAATCCCTCCTGGAAATGTAAGAATTTTACTTTATGCACTTCCTCTGTAAATCCTCCTGGAAATATAAGAACTCTACTTTGTGCACATCCCCTGTAATCCCTCCTGGAAATGCAAGGACTCTACTTTTTGCACTTCTTCTGTAATTCCCCCATGGACATGTAAGAACTTTACTTTGTGCATTTCCTCTGTAAATACTCCTGGAAATGTAAGAACTCTACTTTGTGCACTTCCTCTGTAATCCCTCCTGGAAATGTAATGACTCTACTTTCTGCACTTCCTCTTTAATTCCCCCTGGAAATGTAAGAACTTTACTTTATGAACTTACTCTATAATCCCTCCTGGAAATGTAAGAGCTTTACTTTATGCACTCCCTGTGTAAATCCTCCTGGAAATGTAAGAACTCTACTTTCTGCACTTCCTCTGTAATCCCTCCTGGAAATGTAAGAACTTTACTTTTTGTACTTCCTCTGTAAATACTCCTGGAAATGTAAGAACTTTACTTTATGCACTTCCTCTGTAATCCCTCCTGGAAATGTAAGAACTCTACTTTGTGCACTTCCTCTTTAATCCCTCCTGGAAATGTAAAAACTCTACTTTGTGCACTTCCTCTATAATCCCTCCTGGAAATGTAAGAACTTTGTGCACTTCCTCTGTAATTCCTCCTGGAAATGTAAGAACTCTACTTTATGCACTTCCTCTGTAATTCCTCCTGGAAATGTAAGAACTCTACTTTGTGCATTTCCTCTATAATTCCTCCTGGAAATGTAAGAACTTTACTTTATGCCCTTCCTCTGTAATCCCTCCTTGAAATGTAAGAACTTTACTTTATGCACTTCCTCTGTAATTCCTCCTGGAAATGTAAGAACTTTACTTTATGCACTTCCTCTGTAACCCCTCCCGGAAATGTAAGAACTTTACTTTATGCACTTCCTCTGTAATCCCTCCTGGAAATGTAAGAACTCTACTTTCTGCACTTCCTCTGTAATCCCTCCTGGAAATGTAAGAACTCTACTTCATGCATTTCCTCTATAATTCCTCCTGGAAGTGTAAGAACTTTACTTTAGGCACTTCCTCTGTAATCCCTCCCTGAAATGTAAGAATTTTATTTTATGCACTTCCTCTGTAAATACTCCTGGAAATGTAAAGAGTCTACTTTGTGCACTTCCTCTGTAATCCCTCCTGGAAATGTAAGAACTTTACTTTTTGCACTTCCTCTGTAAATACTCCTGGAAATGTAAGAACTCTACTTTGTGCACTTCCTCTTTAATCCCTCCTGGAAATGTAAAAATTCTACTTTGTCCACTTCCTCTGTAATCCCTCCTGGAAATGTAAGAACTTTGTGCACTTCCTCTGTAATTCCTCCTGGAAATGTAAGAACTCTACTTTCTGCACTTCCTCTGTAATCCCTCCTGGAAATGTAAGAACTCTCCTTTCTGCACTTCCTCTGTAATCCCTCCTGGAAATGTAAGAACTTTACTTTTTACACTTCCTCTGTAAATACTCCTGGAAATGTAAGAACTTTACTTTATGCACTTCCTCTGTAATCCCTCCTGGAAATGTAAGAACTTTACTTTATGCACTTCCTCTGTAATCCCTCCTGGAAATGTAAGAATTCTACTTTGTGCATTACCTATATAATTCCTCCAGGAAATGTAAGAACTTTACTTTTTGCACTTCCTCTGTAATCCCTCCTGGAAATGTAAGAACTCTACTTTGTGCACTTCCTCTTTAATCCCTCCTGGAAATGTAAAAACTCTACTTTGTGCACTTCCTCTGTAATCCCTCCTGGAAATGTAAGAACTCTACTTTATGCACTTCCTCTGTAATCCCTCCTGGAAATGTAAGAACTTTACTTTATGCACTTCCTCTGTAATTCCTCCTGGAAATGTAAGAACTTTACTTTATGCACTTCCTCTGTAATCCCTCCTGGAAATGTAAGAACTTTACTTTATGCACTTCCTCTGTAAATACTCCTGGAAATGTAAAGAGTTTACTTTGTGAACTTCCTCTGTAATCCCTCCTGGAAATGTAAGAACTTTACTTTTTGCACTTCCTCTGTAAATACTCCTGGAAATGTAAGAACTCTTCTTTGTGCACTTCCTCTTTAATCCCTCCTGGAAATGTAAAAATCCTACTTTGTCCACTTCCTCTGTAATCCCTCCTGGAAATGTTAGAACTTTGTGCACTTCCTCTGTAATTACTCCTGGAAATGTAAGAACTCTACTTTCTGCACTTCCTCTTTAATTCCTTCTGGAAAAGTAAGAACTCTACTTTGTGCATTTCCTCTATAATTCGTCCTGGAAATGTAAGAACTTTACTTTATGCACTTCCTCTGTAATCCCTCTTGGAAATGTAAGAACTTTACTTTATGCATTTCCTCTATAATTCCTCATGGAAATGTAAGAACTTTACTTTAGGCACTTCTTCTGTAATCCCTCCTGAAAATGTAAGAATTTTACTTCATGCACTTCCTCTGTAAATCCTCCTGGAAATGTAAGAACTCTACTTTGTGCACATGCCCTGTAATTCCTCCTGGAAATGTAAGAACTCTACTTTATGCACTTTCTCTGTAATTCCTCCTGGAAATGTAAGAACTCTACTTTGTGCACTTCCTCTGTAATCCCTCCTGAAAATATTAGAACTCTACTTTGTGCACTTCCTCTGTAATCCCTCCTGGAAATGTAAAACTCTACTTTATGCACTTCCTTTGTAATCCCTCCTGGAAATGTAAGAACTCTACTTTATGCACTTCCTCTGTAATTCCTCCTGGAAATGTAAGAAATTTACTTTAGGCACTTCTTCTGTAATCCCTCCTGGAAATGTAAGAATTTTACTTTATGCACTTCCTCTGTAAATCCTCCTGGAAATGTAAGAACTCTACTTTGTGCACATCCCCTGTAATCCCTCCTGGAAATGCAAGGACTCTACTTTTTGCACTTCTTCTGTAATTCCCCCATGGACATGTAAGAACTTTACTTTGTGCATTTCCTCTGTAAATACTCCTGGAAATGTAAGAACTCTACTTTGTGCACTTCCTCTGTAATCCCTCCTGGAAATGTAATGACTCTACTTTCTGCACTTCCTCTTTAATTCCCCCTGGAAATGTAAGAACTTTACTTTATGAACTTACTCTATAATCCCTCCTGGAAATGTAAGAGCTTTACTTTATGCACTCCCTGTGTAAATCCTCCTGGAAATGTAAGAACTCTACTTTCTGCACTTCCTCTGTAATCCCTCCTGGAAATGTAAGAACTTTACTTTTTGTACTTCCTCTGTAAATACTCCTGGAAATGTAAGAACTTTACTTTATGCACTTCCTCTGTAATCCCTCCTGGAAATGTAAGAACTCTACTTTGTGCACTTCCTCTTTAATCCCTCCTGGAAATGTAAAAACTCTACTTTGTGCACTTCCTCTATAATCCCTCCTGGAAATGTAAGAACTTTGTGCACTTCCTCTGTAATTCCTCCTGGAAATGTAAGAACTCTACTTTATGCACTTCCTCTGTAATTCCTCCTGGAAATGTAAGAACTCTACTTTGTGCATTTCCTCTATAATTCCTCCTGGAAATGTAAGAACTTTACTTTATGCCCTTCCTCTGTAATCCCTCCTTGAAATGTAAGAACTTTACTTTATGCACTTCCTCTGTAATTCCTCCTGGAAATGTAAGAACTTTACTTTATGCACTTCCTCTGTAACCCCTCCCGGAAATGTAAGAACTTTACTTTATGCACTTCCTCTGTAATCCCTCCTGGAAATGTAAGAACTCTACTTTCTGCACTTCCTCTGTAATCCCTCCTGGAAATGTAAGAACTCTACTTCATGCATTTCCTCTATAATTCCTCCTGGAAGTGTAAGAACTTTACTTTAGGCACTTCCTCTGTAATCCCTCCCTGAAATGTAAGAATTTTATTTTATGCACTTCCTCTGTAAATACTCCTGGAAATGTAAAGAGTCTACTTTGTGCACTTCCTCTGTAATCCCTCCTGGAAATGTAAGAACTTTACTTTTTGCACTTCCTCTGTAAATACTCCTGGAAATGTAAGAACTCTACTTTGTGCACTTCCTCTTTAATCCCTCCTGGAAATGTAAAAATTCTACTTTGTCCACTTCCTCTGTAATCCCTCCTGGAAATGTAAGAACTTTGTGCACTTCCTCTGTAATTCCTCCTGGAAATGTAAGAACTCTACTTTCTGCACTTCCTCTGTAATCCCTCCTGGAAATGTAAGAACTCTCCTTTCTGCACTTCCTCTGTAATCCCTCCTGGAAATGTAAGAACTTTACTTTTTACACTTCCTCTGTAAATACTCCTGGAAATGTAAGAACTTTACTTTATGCACTTCCTCTGTAATCCCTCCTGGAAATGTAAGAACTTTACTTTATGCACTTCCTCTGTAATCCCTCCTGGAAATGTAAGAATTCTACTTTGTGCATTACCTATATAATTCCTCCAGGAAATGTAAGAACTTTACTTTATGCACTTCCTCTGTAATCCCTCCTGGAAATGTAAGAACTCTACTTTGTGCACTTCCTCTTTAATCCCTCCTGGAAATGTAAAAACTCTACTTTGTGCACTTCCTCTGTAATCCCTCCTGGAAATGTAAGAACTCTACTTTATGCACTTCCTCTGTAATCCCTCCTGGAAATGTAAGAACTTTACTTTATGCACTTCCTCTGTAATTCCTCCTGGAAATGTAAGAACTTTACTTTATGCACTTCCTCTGTAATCCCTCCTGGAAATGTAAGAACTTTACTTTATGCACTTCCTCTGTAAATACTCCTGGAAATGTAAAGAGTTTACTTTGTGAACTTCCTCTGTAATCCCTCCTGGAAATGTAAGAACTTTACTTTTTGCACTTCCTCTGTAAATACTCCTGGAAATGTAAGAACTCTTCTTTGTGCACTTCCTCTTTAATCCCTCCTGGAAATGTAAAAATCCTACTTTGTCCACTTCCTCTGTAATCCCTCCTGGAAATGTTAGAACTTTGTGCACTTCCTCTGTAATTACTCCTGGAAATGTAAGAACTCTACTTTCTGCACTTCCTCTTTAATTCCTTCTGGAAAAGTAAGAACTCTACTTTGTGCATTTCCTCTATAATTCGTCCTGGAAATGTAAGAACTTTACTTTATGCACTTCCTCTGTAATCCCTCTTGGAAATGTAAGAACTTTACTTTATGCATTTCCTCTATAATTCCTCATGGAAATGTAAGAACTTTACTTTAGGCACTTCTTCTGTAATCCCTCCTGAAAATGTAAGAATTTTACTTCATGCACTTCCTCTGTAAATCCTCCTGGAAATGTAAGAACTCTACTTTGTGCACATGCCCTGTAATTCCTCCTGGAAATGTAAGAACTCTACTTTATGCACTTTCTCTGTAATTCCTCCTGGAAATGTAAGAACTCTACTTTGTGCACTTCCTCTGTAATCCCTCCTGAAAATATTAGAACTCTACTTTGTGCACTTCCTCTGTAATCCCTCCTGGAAATGTAAAACTCTACTTTATGCACTTCCTTTGTAATCCCTCCTGGAAATGTAAGAACTCTACTTTATGCACTTCCTCTGTAATTCCTCCTGGAAATGTAAGAAATTTACTTTAGGCACTTCTTCTGTAATCCCTCCTGGAAATGTAAGAATTTTACTTTATGCACTTCCTCTGTAAATCCTCCTGGAAATGTAAGAACTCTACTTTGTGCACATCCCCTGTAATCCCTCCTGGAAATGCAAGGACTCTACTTTTTGCACTTCCTCTTTAATTCCCCCTGGAAATGTAAGAACTTTACTTTATGCATTTCCTCTGTAAATCCTCCTGGAAATGTAAGAACTTTACTTTATGCACTTCC
Source organism: Phyllobates terribilis (assembly GCF_046119375.1). NCBI lineage: Eukaryota > Metazoa > Chordata > Amphibia > Anura > Dendrobatidae > Phyllobates > Phyllobates terribilis. The sequence goes on along the minus strand of NW_027363592.1, from coordinate 538,985 downwards.
TCTTTAATTCCCCCTGGAAATGTAAGAACTTTACTTTATGCACTTCCTCTGTAATCCCTCCTGGAAATGTAAGAACTTTACTTTATGCACTTCCTCTGTAATTCCTCCTAGAAATGTAAGAACTTTACTTTATGCACTTCCTCTGTAAATCCTCCTGGAAATGTAAGAACTTTACTTTATGCACTTCCTCTGTAAATCCTCCTGGAAATGTAAGAACTCTACTTTGTGCACTTCCTCTGTAATCCCTCCTGGAAATATTAGAACTCTACTTTGTGCACTTCCTCTGTAATCCCTCCTGGAAATGTAAAACTCTAATTTGTGCACTTCCTCTGTAATCCCTCCTGGAAATGTAAGGAATCTACTTTCTGAACTTCCTCTGTAATCCCACCTGGAAATGTAAGAACTTTACTTTATGCACTTCCTCTGTAATCCCTCCTGGAAATGTAAGTACTCTACTTTCTGCACTTCCTCTGTAATCCCTTCTGGAAATGTAAGAACTTTACTTTTTGCACTTCCTCTGTAATCCCTCCTGGAAATGTAAGGACACTAATTTCTGCACTTCCTCTGTAATCCCACCTGGAAATGTAAGAACTTTACTTTATGCACTTCCTCTGTAATCCCTCCTGGAAATGTAAGAACTCTACTTTCTGCACTTCCTCTGTAATCCCTTCTGGAAATGTAAGAACTTTACTTTGTGCACTTCCTCTGTAATCCCTCCTGGAAATGTAAGAACTTTTCTTTTTACAATTCCTCTATAAATCCTCCTGGAAATGTAAGAACGCTACTTTGTGCACATCCCCTGTAATCCCTCCTGGAAATGTAAGGACTCTACTTTCTGCACTTCCTCTGTAATCCCTCCTGGATATGTAAGAACTTTACTTTATGCACTTCCTCTGTAAATCCTCCTGGAAATGTAAGAACTCTGCTTTCTACACTTCCTCTGTAAATCCTCCTGGAAATGTAAGGATTCTACTTTGTGCACTTCCTCTTTAATTACTCCTGGAAATGTAAGAACTTTACTTTATGGACTTCCTCTGTAATCCCTCCTGGAAATGTAAGAACTTTACTTTATGCACTTCCTCTGTAATCCCTCCTGGAAATGTAAGAATTTTACTATATGCACTTACTCTGTAATCCCTCCTGGAAATGTAAAACTCTACTTTATGCACTTCCTTTGTAATCCCTCCTGGAAATGTAAGAACTCTACTTTATGCACTTCCTCTGTAATTCCTCCTGGAAATGTAAGAAATTTACTTTAGGCACTTCTTCTGTAATCCCTCCTGGAAATGTAAGAATTTTACTTTATGTACTTCCTCTGTAAATCCTCCTGGAAATGTAAGAACTCTACTTTGTGCACATCCCCTGTAATCCCTCCTGGAAATGCAAGGACTCTACTTTTTGCACTTCCTCTTTAATTCCCCCTGGAAATGTAAGAACTTTACTTTATGCATTTCCTCTGTAAATCCTCCTGGAAATGTAAGAACTTTACTTTATGCACTTCCTCTTTAATTCCCCCTGGAAATGTAAGAACTTTACTTTATGCACTTCCTCTGTAATCCCTCCTGGAAATGAAAGAACTTTACTTTATGCACTTCCTCTGTAATTCCTCCTAGAAATGTAAGAACTTTACTTTATGCACTTCCTCTGTAAATCCTCCTGGAAATGTAAGAACTTTACTTTATGCACTTCCTCTGTAAATCTTCCTGGAAATGTAAGAACTCTACTTTGTGCACTTCCTCTGTAATCCCTCCTGGAAATGTTAGAACTCTACTTTGTGCACTTCCTCTGTAATCCCTCCTGGAAATGTAAAACTCTAATTTGTGCACTTTCTCTGTAATCCCTCCTGGAAATGTAAGGACTCTACTTTCTGCACTTCCTCTGTAATCCCACCTGGAAATGTAAGAACTTTACTTTATGCACTTCCTCTGTAATCCCTCCTGGAAATGTAAGAACTCTACTTTCTGCACTTCCTCTGTAATCCCTTCTGGAAATGTAAGAACTTTACTTTTTGCACTTCCTCTGTAATCCCTCCTGGAAATGTAAGGACTCTAATTTCTGCACTTCCTCTGTAATCCCACCTGGAAATGTAAGAACTTTACTTTATGCACTTCCTCTGTAATCCCTCCTGGAAATGTAAGAACTCTACTTTCTGCACTTCCTCTGTAATCCCTTCTGGAAATGTAAGAACTTTACTTTGTGCACTTCCTCTGTAATCCCTCCTGGAAATGTAAGAACTTTTCTTTTTACAATTCCTCTATAAATCCTCCTGGAAATGTAAGAACGCTACTTTGTGCACATCCCCTGTAATCCCTCCTGGAAATGTAAGGACTCTACTTTCTGCACTTCCTCTGTAATCCCTCCTGGATATGTAAGAACTTTACTTTATGCACTTCCTCTGTAAATCCTCCTGGAAATGTAAGGACTCTGCTTTCTACACTTCCTCTGTAAATCCTCCTGGAAATGTAAGGACTCTACTTTGTGCACTTCCTCTTTATTTACTCCTGGAAATGTAAGAACTTTACTTTATGGACTTCCTCTGTAATCCCTCCTGGAAATGTAAGAACTTTACTTTATGCACTTCCTCTGTAATCCCTCCTGGAAATGTAAGAATTTTACTATATGCACTTACTCTGTAATCCCTCCTGGAAATGTAAGAACTTTACTTTATGCACTTCCTCTGTAATCCCTCCTGGAAATGTAGGAACTCTACTTTGTGCATTTCCTCTATAATTCCTCCTGGAAATGTAAGAACTTTACTTTATGCACTTCCTCTGTAATCCCTCCTGGAAATGTAAGAACTTTACTTTATGCACTTCCTCTGTAATTCCTCCTGGAAATGTAAGAACTCTACTTTGTGCACTTCCTCTGTAATCCCTCCTGAAAATATTAGAACTCTACTTTGTGCACTTCCTCTGTAATCCCTCCTGGAAATGTAAAACTCTACTTTATGCACTTCCTCTGTAATCCCTCCTGGAATTGTAAGAACTTTACTTTATGCACTTCCTCTGTAATCCCTACTGGAAATGTAAGAACTTTACTTGATGCACCTCCTCTGTAATCCCTCCTGGAAATGTAAGGACTCTACTTTCTGCACTTCCTCTGTAATTCCTCCTGGAATTGTAAGAACTTTACTTTATGCACTTCCTCTGTAATCCCTACTGGAAATGTAAGAACTTTACTTGATGCACCTCCTCTGTAATCCCTCCTGGAAATGTAAGAACTGTACTTTATGCATTTCCTCTATAATTCCTCCTGGAAATGTAAGAAATTTACTTTAGGCACTTCTTCTGTAATCCCTCCTGGAAATGTAAGAATTTTACTTTATGCACTTCCTCTGTAAATCCTCCTGGAAATATAAGAACTCTACTTTGTGCACATCCCCTGTAATCCCTCCTGGAAATGCAAGGACTCTACTTTTTGCACTTCTTCTGTAATTCCCCCATGGACATGTAAGAACTTTACTTTGTGCATTTCCTCTGTAAATACTCCTGGAAATGTAAGAACTCTACTTTGTGCACTTCCTCTGTAATCCCTCCTGGAAATGTAATGACTCTACTTTCTGCACTTCCTCTTTAATTCCCCCTGGAAATGTAAGAACTTTACTTTATGAACTTACTCTATAATCCCTCCTGGAAATGTAAGAGCTTTACTTTATGCACTCCCTGTGTAAATCCTCCTGGAAATGTAAGAACTCTACTTTCTGCACTTCCTCTGTAATCCCTCCTGGAAATGTAAGAACTTTACTTTTTGTACTTCCTCTGTAAATACTCCTGGAAATGTAAGAACTTTACTTTATGCACTTCCTCTGTAATCCCTCCTGGAAATGTAAGAACTCTACTTTGTGCACTTCCTCTTTAATCCCTCCTGGAAATGTAAAAACTCTACTTTGTGCACTTCCTCTATAATCCCTCCTGGAAATGTAAGAACTTTGTGCACTTCCTCTGTAATCCCTCCTTGAAATGTAAGAACTTTACTTTATGCACTTCCTCTGTAATTCCTCCTGGAAATGTAAGAACTTTACTTTATGCACTTCCTCTGTAACCCCTCCCGGAAATGTAAGAACTTTACTTTATGCACTTCCTCTGTAATCCCTCCTGGAAATGTAAGAACTCTACTTTCTGCACTTCCTCTGTAATCCCTCCTGGAAATGTAAGAACTCTACTTCATGCATTTCCTCTATAATTCCTCCTGGAAGTGTAAGAACTTTACTTTAGGCACTTCCTCTGTAATCCCTCCCTGAAATGTAAGAATTTTATTTTATGCACTTCCTCTGTAAATACTCCTGGAAATGTAAAGAGTCTACTTTGTGCACTTCCTCTGTAATCCCTCCTGGAAATGTAAGAACTTTACTTTTTGCACTTCCTCTGTAAATACTGCTGGAAATGTAAGAACTCTACTTTGTGCACTTCCTCTTTAATCCCTCCTGGAAATGTAAAAATTCTACTTTGTCCACTTCCTCTGTAATCCCTCCTGGAAATGTAAGAACTTTGTGCACTTCCTCTGTAATTCCTCCTGGAAATGTAAGAACTCTACTTTCTGCACTTCCTCTGTAATCCCTCCTGGAAATGTAAGAACTCTCCTTTCTGCACTTCCTCTGTAATCCCTCCTGGAAATGTAAGAACTTTACTTTTTACACTTCCTCTGTAAATACTCCTGGAAATGTAAGAACTTTACTTTATGCACTTCCTCTGTAATCCCTCCTGGAAATGTAAGAACTTTACTTTATGCACTTCCTCTGTAATCCCTCCTGGAAATGTAAGAATTCTACTTTGTGCATTACCTATATAATTCCTCCAGGAAATGTAAGAACTTTACTTTATGCACTTCCTCTGTAATCCCTCCTGGAAATGTAAGAACTCTACTTTGTGCACTTCCTCTTTAATCCCTCCTGGAAATGTAAAAACTCTACTTTGTGCACTTCCTCTGTAATCCCTCCTGGAAATGTAAGAACTCTACTTTATGCACTTCCTCTGTAATCCCTCCTGGAAATGTAAGAACTTTACTTTATGCACTTCCTCTGTAATTCCTCCTGGAAATGTAAGAACTTTACTTTATGCACTTCCTCTGTAATCCCTCCTGGAAATGTAAGAACTTTACTTTATGCACTTCCTCTGTAAATACTCCTGGAAATGTAAAGAGTTTACTTTGTGAACTTCCTCTGTAATCCCTCCTGGAAATGTAAGAACTTTACTTTTTGCACTTCCTCTGTAAATACTCCTGGAAATGTAAGAACTCTTCTTTGTGCACTTCCTCTTTAATCCCTCCTGGAAATGTAAAAATCCTACTTTGTCCACTTCCTCTGTAATCCCTCCTGGAAATGTTAGAACTTTGTGCACTTCCTCTGTAATTACTCCTGGAAATGTAAGAACTCTACTTTCTGCACTTCCTCTTTAATTCCTTCTGGAAATGTAAGAACTCTACTTTGTGCATTTCCTCTATAATTCGTCCTGGAAATGTAAGAACTTTACTTTATGCACTTCCTCTGTAATCCCTCTTGGAAATGTAAGAACTTTACTTTATTCATTTCCTCTATAATTCCTCATGGAAATGTAAGAACTTTACTTTAGGCACTTCTTCTGTAATCCCTCCTGAAAATGTAAGAATTTTACTTCATGCACTTCCTCTGTAAATCCTCCTGGAAATGTAAGAACTCTACTTTGTGCACATGCCCTGTAATTCCTCCTGGAAATGTAAGAACTCTACTTTATGCACTTTCTCTGTAATTCCTCCTGGAAATGTAAGAACTCTACTTTGTGCACTTCCTCTGTAATCCCTCCTGAAAATATTAGAACTCTACTTTGTGCACTTCCTCTGTAATCCCTCCTGGAAATGTAAAACTCTACTTTATGCACTTCCTTTGTAATCCCTCCTGGAAATGTAAGAACTCTACTTTATGCACTTCCTCTGTAATTCCTCCTGGAAATGTAAGAAATTTACTTTAGGCACTTCTTCTGTAATCCCTCCTGGAAATGTAAGAATTTTACTTTATGCACTTCCTCTGTAAATCCTCCTGGAAATGTAAGAACTCTACTTTGTGCACATCCCCTGTAATCCCTCCTGGAAATGCAAGGACTCTACTTTTTGCACTTCCTCTTTAATTCCCCCTGGAAATGTAAGAACTTTACTTTATGCATTTCCTCTGTAAATCCTCCTGGAAATGTAAGAACTTTACTTTATGCACTTCCTCTTTAATTCCCCCTGGAAATGTAAGAACTTTACTTTATGCACTTCCTCTGTAATCCCTCCTGGAAATGTAAGAATTTTACTATATGCACTTACTCTGTAATCCCTCCTGGAAATGTAAGAACTTTACTTTATGCACTTCCTCTGTAATCCCTCCTGGAAATGTAGGAACTCTACTTTGTGCATTTCCTCTATAATTCCTCCTGGAAATGTAAGAACTTTACTTTATGCACTTCCTCTGTAATCCCTCCTGGAAATGTAAGAACTTTACTTTATGCACTTCCTCTGTAATTCCTCCTGGAAATGTAAGAACTCTACTTTGTGCACTTCCTCTGTAATCCCTCCTGAAAATATTAGAACTCTACTTTGTGCACTTCCTCTGTAATCCCTCCTGGAAATGTAAAACTCTACTTTATGCACTTCCTCTGTAATCCCTCCTGGAATTGTAAGAACTTTACTTTATGCACTTCCTCTGTAATCCCTACTGGAAATGTAAGAACTTTACTTGATGCACCTCCTCTGTAATCCCTCCTGGAAATGTAAGGACTCTACTTTCTGCACTTCCTCTGTAATTCCTCCTGGAATTGTAAGAACTTTACTTTATGCACTTCCTCTGTAATCCCTACTGGAAATGTAAGAACTTTACTTGATGCACCTCCTCTGTAATCCCTCCTGGAAATGTAAGAACTGTACTTTATGCATTTCCTCTATAATTCCTCCTGGAAATGTAAGAAATTTACTTTAGGCACTTCTTCTGTAATCCCTCCTGGAAATGTAAGAATTTTACTTTATGCACTTCCTCTGTAAATCCTCCTGGAAATATAAGAACTCTACTTTGTGCACATCCCCTGTAATCCCTCCTGGAAATGCAAGGACTCTACTTTTTGCACTTCTTCTGTAATTCCCCCATGGACATGTAAGAACTTTACTTTGTGCATTTCCTCTGTAAATACTCCTGGAAATGTAAGAACTCTACTTTGTGCACTTCCTCTGTAATCCCTCCTGGAAATGTAATGACTCTACTTTCTGCACTTCCTCTTTAATTCCCCCTGGAAATGTAAGAACTTTACTTTATGAACTTACTCTATAATCCCTCCTGGAAATGTAAGAGCTTTACTTTATGCACTCCCTGTGTAAATCCTCCTGGAAATGTAAGAACTCTACTTTCTGCACTTCCTCTGTAATCCCTCCTGGAAATGTAAGAACTTTACTTTTTGTACTTCCTCTGTAAATACTCCTGGAAATGTAAGAACTTTACTTTATGCACTTCCTCTGTAATCCCTCCTGGAAATGTAAGAACTCTACTTTGTGCACTTCCTCTTTAATCCCTCCTGGAAATGTAAAAACTCTACTTTGTGCACTTCCTCTATAATCCCTCCTGGAAATGTAAGAACTTTGTGCACTTCCTCTGTAATCCCTCCTTGAAATGTAAGAACTTTACTTTATGCACTTCCTCTGTAATTCCTCCTGGAAATGTAAGAACTTTACTTTATGCACTTCCTCTGTAACCCCTCCCGGAAATGTAAGAACTTTACTTTATGCACTTCCTCTGTAATCCCTCCTGGAAATGTAAGAACTCTACTTTCTGCACTTCCTCTGTAATCCCTCCTGGAAATGTAAGAACTCTACTTCATGCATTTCCTCTATAATTCCTCCTGGAAGTGTAAGAACTTTACTTTAGGCACTTCCTCTGTAATCCCTCCCTGAAATGTAAGAATTTTATTTTATGCACTTCCTCTGTAAATACTCCTGGAAATGTAAAGAGTCTACTTTGTGCACTTCCTCTGTAATCCCTCCTGGAAATGTAAGAACTTTACTTTTTGCACTTCCTCTGTAAATACTCCTGGAAATGTAAGAACTCTACTTTGTGCACTTCCTCTTTAATCCCTCCTGGAAATGTAAAAATTCTACTTTGTCCACTTCCTCTGTAATCCCTCCTGGAAATGTAAGAACTTTGTGCACTTCCTCTGTAATTCCTCCTGGAAATGTAAGAACTCTACTTTCTGCACTTCCTCTGTAATCCCTCCTGGAAATGTAAGAACTCTCCTTTCTGCACTTCCTCTGTAATCCCTCCTGGAAATGTAAGAACTTTACTTTTTACACTTCCTCTGTAAATACTCCTGGAAATGTAAGAACTTTACTTTATGCACTTCCTCTGTAATCCCTCCTGGAAATGTAAGAACTTTACTTTATGCACTTCCTCTGTAATCCCTCCTGGAAATGTAAGAATTCTACTTTGTGCATTACCTATATAATTCCTCCAGGAAATGTAAGAACTTTACTTTATGCACTTCCACTGTAATCCCTCCTGGAAATGTAAGAACTCTACTTTGTGCACTTCCTCTTTAATCCCTCCTGGAAATGTAAAAACTCTACTTTGTGCACTTCCTCTGTAATCCCTCCTGGAAATGTAAGAACTCTACTTTATGCACTTCCTCTGTAATCCCTCCTGGAAATGTAAGAACTTTACTTTATGCACTTCCTCTGTAATTCCTCCTGGAAATGTAAGAACTTTACTTTATGCACTTCCTCTGTAATCCCTCCTGGAAATGTAAGAACTTTACTTTATGCACTTCCTCTGTAAATACTCCTGGAAATGTAAAGAGTTTACTTTGTGAACTTCCTCTGTAATCCCTCCTGGAAATGTAAGAACTTTACTTTTTGCACTTCCTCTGTAAATACTCCTGGAAATGTAAGAACTCTTCTTTGTGCACTTCCTCTTTAATCCCTCCTGGAAATGTAAAAATCCTACTTTGTCCACTTCCTCTGTAATCCCTCCTGGAAATGTTAGAACTTTGTGCACTTCCTCTGTAATTACTCCTGGAAATGTAAGAACTCTACTTTCTGCACTTCCTCTTTAATTCCTTCTGGAAATGTAAGAACTCTACTTTGTGCATTTCCTCTATAATTCGTCCTGGAAATGTAAGAACTTTACTTTATGCACTTCCTCTGTAATCCCTCTTGGAAATGTGAGAACTTTACTTTATTCATTTCCTCTATAATTCCTCATGGAAATGTAAGAACTTTACTTTAGGCACTTCTTCTGTAATCCCTCCTGAAAATGTAAGAATTTTACTTCATGCACTTCCTCTGTAAATCCTCCTGGAAATGTAAGAACTCTACTTTGTGCACATGCCCTGTAATTCCTCCTGGAAATGTAAGAACTCTACTTTATGCACTTTCTCTGTAATTCCTCCTGGAAATGTAAGAACTCTACTTTGTGCACTTCCTCTGTAATCCCTCCTGAAAATATTAGAACTCTACTTTGTGCACTTCCTCTGTAATCCCTCCTGGAAATGTAAAACTCTACTTTATGCACTTCCTTTGTAATCCCTCCTGGAAATGTAAGAACTCTACTTTATGCACTTCCTCTGTAATTCCTCCTGGAAATGTAAGAAATTTACTTTAGGCACTTCTTCTGTAATCCCTCCTGGAAATGTAAGAATTTTACTTTATGCACTTCCTCTGTAAATCCTCCTGGAAATGTAAGAACTCTACTTTGTGCACATCCCCTGTAATCCCTCCTGGAAATGCAAGGACTCTACTTTTTGCACTTCCTCTTTAATTCCCCCTGGAAATGTAAGAACTTTACTTTATGCATTTCCTCTGTAAATCCTCCTGGAAATGTAAGAACTTTACTTTATGCACTTCCTCTTTAATTCCCCCTGGAAATGTAAGAACTTTACTTTATGCACTTCCTCTGTAATCCCTCCTGGAAATGTAAGAACTTTACTTTATGCACTTCCTCTGTAATTCCTCCTAGAAATGTAAGAACTTTACTTTATGCACTTCCTCTGTAATTCCTCCTGGAAATGTAAGAACTTTACTTTATGCACTTCCTCTGTAAATCCTCCTGGAAATGTAAGAACTCTACTTTGTGCACTTCCTCTGTAATCCCTCCTGGAAATATTAGAACTCTACTTTGTGCACTTCCTCTGTAATCCCTCCTGGAAATGTAAAACTCTAATTTGTGCACTTCCTCTGTAATCCCTCCTGGAAATGTAAGGACTCTACTTTCTGAACTTCCTCTGTAATCCCACCTGGAAATGTAAGAACTTTACTTTATGCACTTCCTCTGTAATCCCTCCTGGAAATGTAAGTACTCTACTTTCTGCACTTCCTCTGTAATCCCTTCTGGAAATGTAAGAACTTTTCTTTTTGCACTTCCTCTGTAATCCCTCCTGGAAATGTAAGGACACTAATTTCTGCACTTCCTCTGTAATCCCACCTGGAAATGTAAGAACTTTACTTTATGCACTTCCTCTGTAATCCCTCCTGGAAATGTAAGAACTCTACTTTCTGCACTTCCTCTGTAATTCCTTCTGGAAATGTAAGAACTTTACTTTGTGCACTTCCTCTGTAATCCCTCCTGGAAATGTAAGAACTTTTCTTTTTACAATTCCTCTATAAATCCTCCTGGAAATGTAAGAACGCTACTTTGTGCACATCCCCTGTAATCCCTCCTGGAAATGTAAGGACTCTACTTTCTGCACTTCCTCTGTAATCCCTCCTGGATATGTAAGAACTTTACTTTATGCACTTCCTCTGTAAATCCTCCTGGAAATGTAAGAACTCTGCTTTCTACACTTCCTCTGTAAATCCTCCTGGAAATGTAAGGACTCTACTTTGTGCACTTCCTCTTTAATTACTCCTGGAAATGTAAGAACTTTACTTTATGGACTTCCTCTGTAATCCCTCCTGGAAATGTAAGAACTTTACTTTATGCACTTCCTCTGTAATCCCTCCTGGAAATGTAAGAATTTTACTATATGCACTTACTCTGTAATCCCTCCTGGAAATGTAAAACTCTACTTTATGCACTTCCTTTGTAATCCCTCCTGGAAATGTAAGAACTCTACTTTATGCACTTCCTCTGTAATTCCTCCTGGAAATGTAAGAAATTTACTTTAGGCACTTCTTCTGTAATCCCTCCTGGAAATGTAAGAATTTTACTTTATGTACTTCCTCTGTAAATCCTCCTGGAAATGTAAGAACTCTACTTTGTGCACATCCCCTGTAATCCCTCCTGGAAATGCAAGGACTCTACTTTTTGCACTTCCTCTTTAATTCCCCCTGGAAATGTAAGAACTTTACTTTATGCATTTCCTCTGTAAATCCTCCTGGAAATGTAAGAACTTTACTTTATGCACTTCCTCTTTAATTCCCCCTGGAAATGTAAGAACTTTACTTTATGCACTTCCTCTGTAATCCCTCCTGGAAATGAAAGAACTTTACTTTATGCACTTCCTCTGTAATTCCTCCTAGAAATGTAAGAACTTTACTTTATGCACTTCCTCTGTAAATCCTCCTGAAAATGTAAGAACTTTACTTTATGCACTTCCTCTGTAAATCCTCCTGGAAATGTAAGAACTCTACTTTGTGCACTTCCTCTGTAATCCCTCCTGGAAATGTTAGAACTCTACTTTGTGCACTTCCTCTGTAATCCCTCCTGGAAATGTAAAACTCTAATTTGTGCACTTTCTCTGTAATCCCTCCTGGAAATGTAAGGACTCTACTTTCTGCACTTCCTCTGTAATCCCACCTGGAAATGTAAGAACTTTACTTTATGCACTTCCTCTGTAATCCCTCCTGGAAATGTAAGAACTCTACTTTCTGCACTTCCTCTGTAATCCCTTCTGGAAATGTAAGAACTTTACTTTTTGCACTTCCTCTGTAATCCCTCCTGGAAATGTAAGGACTCTAATTTCTGCACTTCCTCTGTAATCCCACCTGGAAATGTAAGAACTTTACTTTATGCACTTCCTCTGTAATCCCTCCTGGAAATGTAAGAACTCTACTTTCTGCACTTCCTCTGTAATCCCTTCTGGAAATGTAAGAACTTTACTTTGTGCACTTCCTCTGTAATCCCTCCTGGAAATGTAAGAACTTTTCTTTTTACTATTCCTCTATAAATCCTCCTGGAAATGTAAGAACGCTACTTTGTGCACATCCCCTGTAATCCCTCCTGGAAATGTAAGGACTCTACTTTCTGCACTTCCTCTGTAATCCCTCCTGGATATGTAAGAACTTTACTTTATGCACTTCCTCTGTAAATCCTCCTGGAAATGTAAGGACTCTGCTTTCTACACTTCCTCTGTAAATCCTCCTGGAAATGTAAGGACTCTACTTTGTGCACTTCCTCTTTAATTACTCCTGGAAATGTAAGAACTTTACTTTATGGACTTCCTCTGTAATCCCTCCTGGAAATGTAAGAACTTTATATATGCACTTCCTCTGTAATCCCTCCTGGAAATGTAAGAATTTTACTATATGCACTTACTCTGTAATCCCTCCTGGAAATGTAAGAACTTTACTTTATGCACTTCCTCTGTAATCCCTCCTGGAAATGTAGGAACTCTACTTTGTGCATTTCCTCTATAATTCCTCCTGGAAATGTAAGATCTTTACTTTATGCACTTGCTCTGTAATCCCTCCTGGAAATGTAAGAATTTTACTTTATGCACTTCCTCTGTAAATCCTCCTGGAAATGTAAGAACTTTACTTTCTGCACTTCCTCTTTAATTCCCCCTGGAAATGTAAGAACTTTACTTTATGCACTTCCTCTGTAAATCCTCCTGGAAATGTAAGAACTGTACTTTATGCATTTCCTCTATAATTCCTCCTGGAAATGTAAGAAATTTACTTTAGGCACTTCTTCTGTAATCCCTCCTGGAAATGTAAGAATTTTACTTTATGCACTTCCTCTGTAAATCCTCCTGGAAATGTAAGAACTCTACTTTGTGCACATCCCCTGTAATCCCTCCTGGAAATGCAAGGACCCTACTTTCTGCACTTCCTCTTTAATTCCCCCTGGAAATGTAAGAACTTTACTTTATGCACTTCCTCTGTAAATCCTCCTGGAAATGTAAGAACTTTACTTTATGCACTTCCTCTGTAATCCCTCCTGGAAATGTAAGAACTTTACTTTATGCACTTCCTCTGTAATTCCTCCTGGAAATGTAAGAACTTTACTTTATGCACTTCCTCTGTAAATCCTCCTGGAAATGTAAGAACTTTACTTTATGCACTTCCTCTGTAAATCCTCCTGGAAATGTAAGAACTCTACTTTGTGCACTTCCTCTGTAATCCCTCCTGGAAATATTAGAACTCTACTTTGTGCACTTCCTCTGTAATCCCTCCTGGAAATGTAAAACTCTACTTTGTGCACTTCCTCTGTAATCCCTCCTGGAAATGTAAGGACTCTACTTTCTGCACTTCCTCTGTAATCCCTCCTGGAAATGTAAGAACTTTACTTTATGCACTTCCTCTGTAATCCCTCCTGGAAATGTAAGAACTCTACTTTCTGCACTTCCTCTGTAATCTCTTCTGGAAATGTAAGAACTTTACTTTTTGCACTTCCTCTGTAATCCCTCCTGGAAATGTAAGGACTCTAATTTCTGCACTTCCTCTGTAATCTCTTCTGGAAATGTAAGAACTTTACTTTGTGCATTTCCTCGGTAATCCCTCCTGGAAATGTAAGAACTTTTCTTTTTGCAATTCCTCTGTAAATCCTCCTGGATATGTAAGAACTTTACTTTCTGCACTTCCTCTTTAATTCCCCCTGGAAATGTAAGAACTTTACTATATGCACTTCCTCTGTAATCCCTCCTGGAAATGTAAGAACTTTACTATATGCACTTCCTCTGTAATTCCTCCTGGAAATGTAAGAACTTTACTTTATGCACTTGCTCTGTAATCCCTCCTGGGAATGTAAGAATTTTACTTCATGCACTTCCTCTGTAAATCCTCCTGGAAATGTAAGAACTCTACTTTGTGCACATCCCCTGTAATCCCTCCTGGAAACGTAAGAACTTTACTTTATGCACTTCCTCTGTAATTCCCCCATGGACATGTAATAACTTTACTTTGTGCACTTCCTCTGTAAATACTCCTGGAAATGTAAGAACTCTACTTTGTGCACTTCCTCTGTAATCCCTATTGGAAATGTAAGGACTCTACTTTCTGCACTTCCTCTTTAATTCCCCCTGGAAATGTAAGAACTTTACTTTATGAACTTCCTCTATAATCCCTCCTGGAAATGTAAGAGCTTTACTTTATGCACTCCCTGTGTAAATCCTCCTGGAAATGTAAGAACTCTACTTTCTGCACTTCCTCTGTAATCCCTCCTGGAAATGTAAGAACTCTACTTTTTGCACTTCCTCTGTAATCCCTCCTGGAAATGTAAGAACTTTACTTTATGCACTTCCTCTGTAATTCCTCCTGGAAATGTAAGAACTTTACTTTATGCACTTCCTCTGTAATCCCTCCTGGAAATGTAAGAACTTTACTTTATGCACTTCCTCTGTAATCCCTCCTGGAAATGTAAGAACTCCACTTTCTGCACTTCCTCTGTAATCCCTCCTGGAAATGTAAGAACTCTACTTCATGCATTTCCTCTATAATTCCTCCTGGAAGTGTAAGAACTTTACTTTAGGCACTTCCTCTGTAATCCCTCCCTGAAATGTAAGAATTTTACTTTATGCACTTCCTCTGTAAATACTCCTGGAAATGTAAAGAGTCTACTTTGTGCACTTCCTCTGTAATCCCTCCTGGAAATGTAAGAACTTTACTTTTTGCACTTCCTCTGTAAATACTCCTGGAAATGTAAGAACTCTACTTTGTGCACTTCCTCTTTAATCCCTCCTGGAAATGTAAAAATTCTACTTTGTCCACTTCCTCTGTAATCCCTCCTGGAAATGTAAGAACTTTGTGCACTTTCTCTGTAATTCCTCCTGGAAATGTAAGAACTCTACTTTCTGCACTGCCTCTTTAATTCCTCCTGGAAATGTAAGAACTTTACTTTGTGCATTTCCTCTATAATTCCTCCTGGAAATGTAAGAACTTTACTTTATGCACTTCCTCTATAAATACTCCTGGAAATGTAAGAACTTTACTTTATGCACTTCCTCTGTAATCACTCCTGGAAATGTAATAACTTTACTCTATGCACTTCCTCTGTAATTCCTCCTGGAAATGTAAGAACTTTACTTTATGCACTTCCTCTGTAATCCCTCCTGGAAATGTAAGAAGTTAACTTTATGCACTTCCTCTGTAATTCCTCCTGGAAATGTAAGAACTTTACTTTAAGCACTTCCTCTGTAATCCCTCCTGGAAATGTAAGAACTTTACTTTATGCACTTCGTCTGTAATTCCTCCTGGAAATGTAAGAACTCTACTTTGTGAACTTCCTCTGTAATCCCTCCTGGAAATATTAGAACTCTACTTTGTGCACTTCCTCTGTAATCCCTCCTGGAAATGTATAACTCTACTTTATGCACTTCCTCTGTAATCCCTCCTGGAAATGTAAGGACTCTACTTTCTGCACTTCCTCTTTAATTCCCCCTGGAAATGTAAGAACTCTACTTTATGCACTTCCTCTTTAATCCCTCCTGGAAATGTAAGAACTTTACTTTATGCACTTCCTCTGTAATTCCTCCTGGAATTGTAAGAACTTTACTTTATGCACTTCCTCTGTAATCCCTACTGGAAATGTAAGAAATTTACTTTATGCACCTTCTCTGTAATCCCTCCTGGAAATGTAATAACTGTACTTTATGCATTTCCTCTATAATTCCTCCTGGAAATGTAAGAAATTTACTTTAGGCACTTCCTCTGTAATCCCTCCTGGAAATGTAAGAATTTTACTTTATGCACTTCCTCTGTAAATCCTCCTGGAAATGTAAGAACTCTACTTTGTGCACATCCCCTGTAATCCCTCCTGGAAATGCAAGGACTCTACTTTCTGCACTTCTTCTGTAATTACCCCATGGACATGTAAGAACTTTACTTTGTGCACTTCCTCTGTAAATACTCCTGGAAATGTAAGAACTCTACTTTGTGCACTTCCTCTGTAATTCCTCCTGGAAATGTAAGGACTCTACTTTCTGCACTTCCTCTGTAATCCCTCCTGGAAATGTAAGAACTTTACTTTTTGCACTTCCTCTGTAAATACTCCTGGAAATGTAAGAACTTTACTTTATGCACTTCCTCTGTAATCCCTCCTGGACATGTAAGAACTTTACTTTATACACTTCCTCTGTAATCCCTCCTGGAAATGTAAGAATTCTACTTTGTGCATTACCTCTATAATTCCTCCAGGAAATGTAAGAACTTTACTTTATGCACTTCCTCTGTAATCCCTCCTGGAAATGTAAGAACTCTACATTGTGCACTTCCTCTGTAATCCCTCCTTGAAATGTAAAAACTCTACTTTGTGCACTTCCTCTGTAATCCCTCCTGGAAATGTAAGAACTTTGTGCACTTCCTCTGTAATTCCTCCTGGAAATGTAAGAACTCTACTTTATGCACTTCCTCTGTAATTCCTCCTGGAAATGTAAGAACTCTACTTTGTGCATTTCCTCTATAATTCCTCCTGGAAATGTAAGAACTTTACTTTATGCCCTTCCTCTGTAATTCCTTCTGGAAATGTAAGAACTTTACTTTATGCACTTCCTCTGTAATCCCTCCTGGAAATGTAAGAACTCTACTTCATGCATTTCCTCTATAATTCCTCCTGGAAGTGTAAGAACTTTACTTTAGGCACTTCCTCTGTAATCCCTCCCTGAAATGTAAGAATTTTACTTTATGCACTTCCTCAGTAAATACTCCTGGAAATGTAAAGAGTCTACTTTGTGCACTTCCTCTGTAATCCCTCCTGGAAATATAAGAACTTTACTTTTTGCACTTCCTCTGTAAATACTCCTGGAAATGTAAGAACTTTACTTTATGCACTTCCTCTTTAATCCCTCCTGGAAATGTAAAAATTCTACTTTGTCCACTTCCTCTGTAATCCCTCCTGGAAATGTAAGAACTTTGTGCACTTCCTCTGTAATTCCTCCTGGAAATGTAAGAACTCTACTTTCTGCACTTCCTCTTTAATTCCTCCTGGAAATGTAAGAACTTTACTTTTTGCACTTCCTCTGTAAATACTCCTGGAAATGTAAAAACTCTACTTTGTGCACTTCCTCTTTAATTCCTCCTGGAAATGTAAGAACTTTACTTTATGCACTTCCTCTGTAATCCCTCCTGGAAATGTAAGAACTTTACTTTATGCACTTCCTCTGTAATCCCTCCTGGAAATGTAAGAACTCTACTTTGTGCACATCCTCTGTAATCCCTCCTGGAAATGTAAGAACTCTACTTTGTGCATTTCCTCTATAATTCCTCCTGGAAATGTAAGAACTTTACTTTATGCACTTGCTCTGTAATCCCTCCTGAGAATGTAAGAATTTTACATTATGCACTTCCTCTGTAAATCCTCCTGGAAATGTAAGAACTCTACTTTGTCCACATCCCTTGTAATCCCTCCTGGAAATGTAAGGACTCTACTTTCTGCACTTCCTCTTTAATTCCCCCTGGAAATGTAAGAACTTTACTTTATGCACTTCCTCTGTAATCCCTCCTGGAAATGTAAGAACTTTACTTTATGCACTTCCTTTGTAATTCCTCCTGGAAATGTAAGAACTTTACTTTATGCACTTCCTCTGTAAATCCTCCTGGAAATGTAAGAACTTTACTTTCTGCACTTCCTCTGTAATCCCTCCTGGAAATGTAAGAACTCTACTTTCTGCACTTCCTCTGTAATCCCTTCTGGAAATGTAAGAACTTTACTTTTTGCACTTCCTCTGTAATCCCTCCTGGAAATGTAAGAACTTTTCTTTTTGCAATTCCTCTGTAAATCCTCCTGGAAATGTAAGGACTCTACTTTGTGCACTTCCTCTTTAATTACTCCTGGAAATGTAAGAACTTTACTTTATGCACTTCCTCTGTAATCCCTCCTGGAAATGTAAGAACGTTACTTTATGCACTTCCTCTGTAAATCCTCCTGGAAATGTAAGAACTTTACTTTATGCACTTCCTCTGTAAATCCTCCTGGAAATGTAAGAACTCTGCTTTCTGCACTTCCTCTGTAAATCCTCCTGGAAATGTAAGGACTCTACTTTGTGCACTTCCTCTTTAATTACTCCTGGAAATGTAAGAACTTTACTTTATGCACTTCCTCTGTAATCCCTCCTGGAAATGTAAGAACTTTACTTTATGCACTTCCTCTGTAATCCCTCCTGGAAATGTAAGAACTTTACTTTATGCACTTCCTCTGTAAATCCTCCTGGAAATGTAAGAACTCTGCTTTCTGCACTTCCTCTGTAAATCCTCCTGGAAATGTAAGGACTCTACTTTGTGCACTTCCTCTTTAATTACTCCTGGAAATGTAAGAACTTTACTTTATGCACCTCCTCTGTAATCCCTCCTGGAAATGTAAGAACTTTACTTTATGCACTTCCTCTGTAATCCCTCATGGAAATGTAAGAACTTTACTTTATGCACTTCCTCTGTAATCCCTCCTGGAAATGTAGGAACTCTACTTTGTGCATTTCCTCTATAATTCCTCCTGGAAATGTAAGAACTTTACTTTATGCACTTGCTCTGTAATCCCTCCTGGAAATGTAAGAATTTTACTTTATGAACTTCCTCTTTAATTCCCCCTGGGAATGGAAGAACTTTACTTTATGCACTTCCTCTGTAAATCCTCCTGGAAATGTAAGAACTTTACTTTCTGCACTTCCTCTTTAATTCCCCCTGGGAATGGAAGAACTTTACTTTATGCACTTCCTCTGTAAATCCTCCTGGAAATGTAAGAACTCTACTTTGTGCACATCCCCTGTAATCCCTCCTGGAAACGTAAGGACTCTACTTTCTGCACTTCCTCTGTAAATCCTCCTGGAAATGTAAGAACTTTACTTTATGCACTTCCTCTGTAATCACTCCTGGAAATGTAATAACTTTACTTTATGCACTTCCTCTGTAATCCCTCCTGGAAATGTAAGAACTTTACTTTATGCACTTCCTCTGTAATTCCTCCTGGAAATGTAAGAACTTTACTTTATGCACTTCCTCTGTAATCCCTCCTGGAAATGTAAGAACTTTACTTTATGCACTTCCTCTGTAATTCCTCCTGGAAATGTAAGAACTCTACTTTGTGCATTTCCTCTATATTTCCTCCTGGAAATGTAAGAACTTTACTTTATGCACTTCCTCTGTAAATACTCCTGGAAATGTAATAACTCTACTTTGTGCACATCCCCTGTAATTCCTCCTGGAAATGTAAGAACTCTACTTTCTGCACTTCCTCTGTAATCCCTCCTGGAAATGTAAGAAATCTACTTTGTGCATTTCCTCTATAATTTCTCCTGGAAATGTAAGAACTTTATGCACTTCTTCTGTAATCCCTCCTGGAAATGTTAGAACTCTACTTTGTCCACTTCCTCTTTAATCCCTCCTGAAAATGTAAAAACTCTACTTTGTGGACTTCCTCTGTAATCCCTCCTGGAAATGTAAGAACTTTGTGCACTTCCTCTGTTTTTCCTCCTGGAAATGTAAGAACTTTACTTCATGCACTTCCTCTGTAATTCCTCCTGGAAATGTAAGAACTTTACTTCATGCACTTCCTTTGTAATTCCTCCTGGAAATGTAAGAAATCTACTTTGTGCACTTCCTCTGTAATCCCTCCTGGAAATGTAAGAACGTTGTGCATTTCCTCTGTAATTCCTCCTGGAAAGGTAAGAACTTTACTTTATGCACTTCCTCTGTAATCCTTCCTGGAAATGTAAAAAAAAACATAAAAAATTGACAGCTCTCCTGACAGGTTTATTTTAGTCTATTCCTCAATGAAATACCAATTCAGAAACCTCATTTTTTAAGTAAGGTTTATGCAGTTCCTCTGTTATCCCTCCTGGAAATGTGTGATTAATTTTATTGTTGGTGTTTCCATTCTCCTTGTCAATGGGATGTATCCCTATTCCCTAACCATTCTGTCTTGTCTTTAATGGGGAGGTTTTCCAACCAGTTTTTAATTTATTCATACATTTCCAGGATGGATAATTGAGGAACAGCACAAACCAGTGTTTGATAAAAGATGCTACAGATTTCAGCTCTCCTGACAAGTTTGTTTTAGTCTATTCTTGTCTACCTATTGAAATACCGATACAGAAACCTCATATTTTAGAAGGTTTTTGCAGTTCCTCCGTTATCCCTTCTGGAAATTTATGACTAAATTGACTGTTGGTGTTATCATTCTCTTCGTCAATGGGTTGTATCCATACATATATTGTCTTTCCTTAATGGGGAGGGTTACCCCCAGCTTTCATTTATTCATACATTTCCAGGAGGGCTAACAAGAGGAACAGTATAAAGCAGAGTTAAATAAAAGATATTACAAAATTCAGCTATCCAGACATGTTTATTTTTAATAAATTCCCATATTTCTCATGAAATACCTATTCAGAAGCCTCATTTCTAAGAACTAAGCTCTATGCAGTTCCTCTGTTATCTCTCCTGGAAATGTGTGAATAAATTGACAGCCAAAGTCCCCATTCTGTTTGTCAATGGGACGTCCAATCAAGTGTGTCAATGGCAGACTGTGTAGAGACATCTCCATGGGGAAAGGCAAAGCCTAGCTGTCAATTAAAAAAAAAACATTTCCAGGAGGGGTAAAAGAGGAAAAGCACAAAACAGAGTTCAATAAAATATGTTATAGAATTATCCTTTCCAGACATATCTGTTTTAGTACACTCCCATATTCTGCATGAAATGACAATTTTAGAGCATCTCTACTTTGACCCTCTGTTTTCCCTCCTGGGAATGAATGAGTAATCTGAAAACTGGGTGTTGCCATTCCCTTGTCCATACCCACTGTGCAATCAATGATAAAACTGTGTAGAATAACATCCCATGGAGCACGGTAATACTAAGCTGTCAATTTATTTCTACATTTCCAGGAGGAATAACAGAGGAACGGCACAACAGTGAGTTCTAAAATGCTC
The DNA here is from genome assembly GCF_046119375.1 of Phyllobates terribilis. NCBI lineage: Eukaryota > Metazoa > Chordata > Amphibia > Anura > Dendrobatidae > Phyllobates > Phyllobates terribilis. The sequence goes on along the minus strand of NW_027363592.1, from coordinate 517,983 downwards.
AGAAGTATCTACTAAAACAGATGGAATTAAGCCCATAGAGATCGTTTGTAAATTGCCGACTTCTCGGAGTAATTTCTCTACACCTAAAAATGCAAATTTTCCTTTCGTACAACAAATAAAAAAAACATTATTATTCGTTTTATGCAGAACGGAGCGAAAGAAATAAGGGATTATTATTACCGATCTCTTCTGCCCTCCGCGTATATAGCAGGAGGAAACATCCAAGGATTGTTTTTTAATATGGTTTCACATAAAAGGTTGGATGACAAACATCTTCAAGGAGTTCAACCCCTATTATGTGCGGCATAAAGCAGGATGGAACAGCCACTCGCTCAGTGAGCTCTGCTCGCTCTGCGGCTGCTGCCAGGGGATTATACACAGTGACATATTATTTTTTAGCCAATAGATTACTCATCTACGTAAATGGCGGTAAATAAAGATTACCCAAAATAAGGTGCACGTAAGCCGTCCAGCATTGTTATGGGTGTTTTCTAAAAAATAGAGTGAGGAAGCACAGGAATGGTGGAGGGGTGAGGAAGCACAGGAATGGTGGAGGAGTGAGGAAGCACAGGAATGGTGGAGGAGTGAGGAAGCACAGGAATGGTGGAGGAGTGAGGAAGAACAGGAACGGTGGAGGAGTGAGGAAGCACAGGAATGGTGGAGGGGTGAGGAAGCACAGGAATGGTGGAGGAGTGAGGAAGCACAGGAATGGTGGAGGAGTGAGGAAGCACAGGAATGGTGGAGGGGTGAGGAAGCACAGGAATGGTGGAGGGGTGAGGAAGCACAGGAATGGTGGAGGAGTGAGGAAGCACAGGATTGGTGGAGGGGTGAGGAAGCACAGGAATGGTGGAGGAGTGAGGAAGCACAGGAATGGTGGAGGAGTGAGGAAGCACAGGAATGGTGGAGGAGTGAGGAAGCACAGGAATGGTAGAGGGGTGAGGAAGCACAGGAATGGTGGAGGGGTGAGGAAGCACAGGAATGGTGGAGGAGTGAGGAAGCACAGGAATGGTGGAGGGGTGAGGAAGCACAGGAATGATGGAGGGGTGAGGAAGCACAGGAATGGTGGAGGAGTGAGGAAGTACAGGAATGGCAGAAGACTGACTGCAGAAGGAAGCACAGGAATGACGGCGGTCCTCATGTGAGCCAGTTTCTTTGTAGCGCTTGATGGTTTTTGCAACGGCACTTGGGGACACTTTCAAAGTTTTCCCAATTTTTCGCACTGACTGACCTTCATTTCTTAAAGTAATGATGGCCACTCGTTTTTCTTTACTTAGCTACTTTTTTCTTGCGATAATACAAATTCTAACAGTCTATTCAGTAGGACTATCTGCTGTGTATCCACCAGACTTCTACACAACACAACTGATGGTCCCAACCCCATTTATAAGGCAAGAAATCCCACTTATTAAACCTCACAGGGCACATCTGTGAAGTGAAGACCATTTCTGGTGACTACCTCTTGAAGCTCATCAAGAGAATGCCAAGAGTGTGCAAAGCAGGTATCAAAGCAAAAGGTGGCTACTTTGAAGAACCTAGGATATAAGACATATTTTCAGTTGTTTCACACTTTTTTGTTAAGTATATAACTCCACATGTGATAATTCATAGTTTTGATGCCTTCAGTGTGAATGTACAATTTTAAAAGTCATGAAAATACAGAAAAATCTTTAAATGAGAAGGTGTGTCCAAACTTTTGGTCTGTACTGTATATATATGTTGTGTAATACCTATACTAACAGGACGTTCAATGGACCCTCTTGCACTATATGCACTGCAGTCTGCCATATACACTGTCTGCCTTCCTGCCTAACTCCTGCTATCACCTTCACCACTGAAAATATGCAGCTGGATTAGTCCTCAGAAGGACTGTTAGTTCAGATAGATATATATACAGCTCTGGCAAAAATAAAGATTGTTGTTTTAGTCTATAAACTACTGACAACATGTCTCCGAAATTCAAAGCTAAAATGGGAACAGAACCGAGCTTTCTACATGAATATGGGAACAGAACCGAGCTTACTACATAAATATGGGAACAGAACCGAGCTTACTACATAAATATGGGAACAGAACCGAGCTTACTACATAAATATGGGAACAGAACCGAGGTTACTACATAAATATGGGAACAGAACCGAGCTTACTACATAAATATGGGAACAGAACCGAGCTTACTACATAAATATGGGAACAGAACCGAGCTTACTACACAAATATGGGAACAGAACCGAGCTTACTACATAAATATGGGAACAGAACCGAGCTTACTACATAAATATGGGAACAGAACCGAGCTTACTACATAAATATGGGAACAGAATCGAGCTTACTACATGAATATGGGAACAGAACCGAGCTTACTACATAAATATGGGAACAGAACCGAGCTTACTATATAAATATGGGAACAGAACCGAGCTTACTACATAAATATGGGAACAGAACCGAGCTTACTACATAAATATGGGAACAGAACCGAGCTTACTACATAAATATGGGAACAGAACCGAGCTAACTACATAAATATGGGAACAGAACCGAGCTTACTACACTACTGCAATGCCGTGGCAGCCAAAAAAACGTAATTCTGGCATTTTGATTTTTGTCCCCATTACCTGGGGCACTGGTTCAGTCACCGCTCTGTGTATAGAGAGTGACGGCTGTAACCGTGCCCCCAGCCCTGATTGACAGCCGGCCCTAATGCTGAGCTGCCGTCAGTCACTACAGGGGTCGCAGTTACAGGCGCCACTTCCTATACACAGAGCAGTGCCACCCCGGTGACCGGAAGTCGAACGCTACCGGGAGGAACGCCACAGGTTCATTTCAACAAAAATGTCTGCGCTGCCCCTATAAACCTATGGAAGGGGGAGCTGGAGGGAGAAAAAGCAGAGCACAGAAAAGGTAAATGCTGAGGCTTATAATGCAGAGAAAAAATGCAGGATACCCATCATATAATGTACACTCCCCATACATTCATGTACACTCAGGAGTGTATAATGAGTGGCAATTATTCCTTATATAGTACTCCTTATTCTAAAAAGTCATCTGAAAGTGAAGTTAAATCATAAGGGAATCTGCCACCCGGTTTTAGATGCCCCATCTGAGAGCAGCATGATATAAGGGGTGAGACCCTGATTACAGTGATATCTCACGCTTTTTGCTGCTTACTGCTATTTTGATAAAATCAGTGTTTTATCTGCTGCAGCTCTAGTAGTTCTCTGAATCCTGAGCTTTGTATAACCCCGCCCACACCACTGATCGGCAGCTTTCCTCCAGTCAGTGGTGGGGATGGGGTTATGCAGAGCACATGAATACGGAGGACTACCTAGTAGCAGGCTTACTAGTCCTCTAGTGATAATCTCCTGCTGATAAAACTGTGATTTTATAAAAACTACAGCAACCAGCCCAATAAATGACACATCGCTGGAATCAGGGTCTCTGCTCATACATTATGTTGCTGTCAGATTAGATAGCAAAAACCTGGTGACAGATTTACTTTAAGGGGGTTATCCTGTTTCAGACAACCCCTATTCCAACACAGCATTTTTATTTTTTTTTTAAGAAACAAACCGTGCTTCAAACCACATATCCAAGCCCTTTCCACTCCCTGCCAACGTCAACTCAAAAACATCTCCCGGATCCGTACATTCCTCAACGACAAATCTGCAAAAATACTAGTGCACGCCCTCATCATCTCCTGCCTTGATTACTGCAATCTCCTGCTCTGTGGCCTCCCCTCCAACACTCTTGCACCCCTCCAATCTATACTAAACTCTGCTACCTGACTAATCCACCTGTCCCCCCGCTGTTCCCCGGCCTCTCCTCTCTGTCAATCCCTGCATTGGCTCCCATTTACCCAGAGACTCCAGTTCAAAACCCTAACCATGGTTGCGCGCCCCCAGGGCCGTGGGGTACTCGGCAGCCGGGCCTCTAGATGCCGGTTGGCAGGGGATATCACGGTGGCTGGCCCGGTTCATGACCCACGGCGGTCAGTGCAAAAAGGGGTTATTGTTAGAAAGTTCGTGACGCCACCTGTGGTGTCCTCTGAGGCAGATGTTAGGGCAGCAAGTGATAGGACTGCTCCCCACAGGTGGAGCAGGCCTCAGGGCAGTGTAAGATGAAGTGGTGGTTGGGCTGGGCATTGTAGTGCAGGGGGAACAATAGTGCCGCTGAAAGAATGGACTGAGGCAATGCAGTGCAGTCATCCAAGATTTTACTCACAGTTCTTAAGACACTTCACAGGTGCACTGTGCAGGTAAAGGCCTCCCTCGTCGCGCTGCGTTCACTGGGCAGGGGTTCAATCCTTCCTCAGGCAGTTTGGGAATACCTGGCAGAACCCCACTTTCTCGTGTTCCTATTTTGACCGTCTTCACACTGGTCCTTCTCCCTCCTGCTCTGCGCTGCCCACTCTCAATCCCGCTCGGGTGCTCTGAAGTCCTTCCAGTACGTCGGATCCTGGACCTACTTGACCCTCCTGGGGATTAGAATGCTGCAACGATCCCTCTGTCTTCTGACAGATGCGGGGCGTACGGGTGCCGTCCTGCACGCACTATACCCCCTGGGATCCTTTCTGTAGAACGGAGCCTACTCCCTGCTCCCCACCTGGGCCTCCTGGCTTCACCCTACTTGTGGAGCAGATGTCCTAATGAGACTCTGCCCCCAGACTGTTCTTCTGTACTGACCCGAGCTGTTCTTCTGAACTGCTCCCTAGAACTGACCTAACTGAACTCTTCAGACTTGGGCCTCACTGGCTAGGCCCGCCTCTGGAGCAGAGCTCCTGCAGAGCCTCTGCTCCTCTCACTCTCCTCCTCTGACTGAACACACTCTCTAAGATGGCTTCCCTATTTATATCTCCTTCTACAAGTGCTTCCTCTAACTACTTCCTCCACCCACACCCACTACTGGTTCCCCCTACCTTTGGTTGCCCCACTCCAGCCAGGGACAAGGCTCAGCAGAAAACACATTGCATCTTGCCCTTCCAGCCGGCCTGGAGCAGTGTAGTGTTGGATGCAGGTGTTTGGGGTTCCGAGCAGCACTCCCTCCTTACCTGAGAGAAGAGAGACACCACACCTCTGGTTGAAGTGCAGTACCTCTGTGGCGACTGAACCCTCAGGGGCACCACAATGGTATACAAAGCCATTCACAACCTGTCTCCCCCATATATCTTGTGTTTCAATGTTTTTTATTGAAATTTTTTATAAACCTTCATACATCTCTGACCTAGTCTCCCAGTACTTACCTGCACGCAGCCTCCGATCCTCACAAGATCTCCTTTTCTACTCCCCTCTTGTCTCCTCTTCCCACAATCGCATACAAGATTTCTCCTGTGCATCCTCCCTACTCTGGAACTCTCTACCCCAACATATCAGACTCTCGCCTACCGTGGAAACCATCAAAAGGAACCTGAAGACCAATGCCCACCCACCCTGCTCCCTCTCTTTGGAGCACTCTGGAACGCCCGTTATGTCTGCAACAAGCTCCGTTTTGTCCACGACCTCTTTACCTCTCGTCATCTCTTTTTCCTGGGCATCACTGAGACATGGTTGACACCCTCCGACACTGCCTCCCCTGCTGCGCTGTGTTACGGTGGCCTCCACTTCACCCACACTCCTCGCCCTGGTAACAGACATGGTGAAGGAGTGGGTCTTCTCCTTTCTACCAAATGCACCTTTAGCCCTATCCCACCTCTACCCTCCCTTACTCTCCCTTCTTTTGAAGTCCACTCTGTCCTCATCTACTCTCCTTCCAATTAGCTGTCATATACCGACCTCCAGGCCCAGTCACTGCCTTTATTGACCAATTCTCCACCTGGCTTCTTTACTTTCTCTCTGCTGACATTGCACAATCATCATGGGCGATTTCAACATCCCCACTGACACTCGCCAGTCAACAGCATCCAAATTCCTGTCGCTTACTTCATCCTTTGGACTTACTCAGTGGTCCTCCTCAGCCACCCACACAGACAGACACACACTAGACCTCATCTTCTTCACCCAACTCTGCTCCCTATCTAACCTCACAACCTCCCCCCTACCCCTATCTGACCACCATCTACTCACTATCTCATCCTTGTCCTCCTTACCTGTCACACATGTCCAGCAACTAGCACACCCCCTCAGAAATCTTGCATATCTAGACACTCACACACTCTCTGACTTTGTTCTACCACTGACATCCATATCTTTACTCCACGACACTGACAGCACCACTGCTTTCTACAATGCCACTCTTGCATCAGCTATTGACGCGGTCGCCCCTCTTGTGCATGGCAACCCTGGCACAACACCCTCACAAAACTGCTTCGGCAAGCGTCCAGGGTTGCTGAACGGCGTTGGAAGAAAACACATTCACAAGATGACTTCACTGCATTCAAACAACAACACTCGCATTCAAATCAGCCCTCGCCTCTGTTAAGCAGGCCTACTTCACAATCCTCATATCTTCCTTATCCTACAACCCCAAACAGTTATTCAACACTTTTAACTCTCTTCTCCGCCCACCACTGCCCCCTCCGACCTCCGTCATCTCTGCTGAGGAGTTTGCCACACACTTCAAAAACAAGATTGACCAAACACGGCAAATCTTTACTGTCCGACCACCACAACCCCTTTGTTTCCCAGACCATTGCCCTTCCCCCATAACCTCCCTTTCCAACATCATGGAAGGAGACCTCACTCGTCTCCTTTCCAAATCACACCTCACCACTTGTGCACTCGACCCCATCCCAGCCCCCCCAACCTCACCCCCACACTCATCCCATCCCTAACCCATCTTTTCAACCTATCACTAACTTCTGTTACCTTCCCCTCTGCCTTCAAACATTCCACAATCACTCCCATCCACAAAAAGCCATCCCTCAACCCTACCGCCTTGTCCAGCTACCGCCCCATATCGCTTCTCCTATTTGCCTCCAAACTCCTTGAGCAACACGTTCACGCTGAACTTTCCTCTCACTTCTCATCTATCTCTCTCTTCAATAACCAGCAATCTGGTTTCTGCCCCCACCATTCAACCAAAACTGCTCTTACCAAAATTACTAATGACTTACTTACAGACAAAGCTAACAGACAATTCACTGTACTCCTTCTTCTTGACCTGTCCTCTGCCTTCGACACAGTTGACCACTGCCTCCTACTGCAGATCCTCTCTTCCTTTGGAGTCAAAGACCTTGCCCTATCCTGGATCTCCTCATACCTTTCCAACCGCACATTTAGCGTCTCCCACTCCCACACTACCTCCTCATCCCGCCACCTCTCTATTGGAGTCCCTCAAGGTTCTGTCCTAGGACCCCTACTCTTCTCAATCTATACCCTTGGCCTGGGACAGCTCATAAAATCCTATGGCTTCCAGTACCATCTGTACGCTGATGACACCCAGATCTACCTCTCTGGCCCAGATGTCACCTATCTGCTGTCCAGAATTCCAGCATATCTATCAGCCATATCTTCCTTCTTCTCCTCTCGCTTCCTCAAGCTCAATGTGGACAAAACTGAACTCGTCATCTTTCTCCCAACTCGCATATCTTCTCCACCTGATCTTTATATCACAATAAATGACATCACACTTTCCCCTGTACTGGCAATCCGCTGCCTCGGAGTAACCCTTGACTCTGCCCTGTCCTTCAAACCCCAAATCCAGGCTCTTGCAACCTCCTATCACCTCCAGCTCAAAAATATTTCCAGAATCCGTCCTTTCCTCAACCCTCAATCTACTAAACTGCTTGTGCATGCCCTCATCATCTCCCGCCTCGACTACTGCAACACCCTCCTCTGTGGCCTACCTGTTAACACTCTCGCACCCCTCCAGTCCATCCTCAAATCTGCTGCGCGACTGGTTCATCTCTCGCCTCGCTACTCCTCTGCTACCCCCCTTTGCAAGTCCCTTCACTGGCTCCCAATTGCCCAGCATATGCAGTTCAAACTACTAACACTGACCTTCAAAGCCATCCATAACCTTTCTCTTCCATACATCTCTGAACTAATCTCCTGATATATATTCCCTTACGTAATCTCCGGTCCTCCCAAGACCTCCTTCTTTCCTCCACACTTATTCATTCCTCACCCAATCGCCTCCAAGATTTCTCCCGAATATCCCCCATCCTAGGGAAATCTGTGCCCCAACATGTCTGATTAGCCTCCACATTTGGATCCTTCAGACGGAACCTGAAAATCCATCTCTTCAAACAAGCTTACAGCCTGCCATGACCTTGCTTGCTGCCACCCGAACAACGCCAGAGCTACTGCAACCCCCCAACCTACTGTCTTTCCCCATTCCTGTAGAATGTAAGCCTGCAAGGGCAGCGTCCTCTTCCCTCTGTACCAGCCTATCATTGTTAGTTTGTTTACTGTAAGTGCTATCTGTATTTTGTATGTAACCCCTTCTAATGTACAGCACCATGGAATCAATGGCGTTATATAAATAAATAATAATAGTGGCTGAAATTTTTGCCCATTCTTTCTTGCACACTCGCTCTAGCTCAGTGAGATTGGATGGAGGCGTCTGTGAGCAGCAATTTTCAAGTCTTGCTACAGATTCTCAAAGAGATTTAGATCTGGACTGTGACTGGGCCATTCACACACATGTATATGCTTTTATTTAGACCAGGGGTCCTCAACCTGTAGTTTGAGAGCCACATGTAGCTCGCGGGCCCGTGATGTGTGGCTCGTGGCTGTCTGCCAGCTTAGTGCATTAGCACCAGGTGTAGCAAACTGCTATTGAGAGTAGATCTCTAGATGGTGACTTTTGTGTGTATCCCTGTACAGAAGAGCAGATCTGAATGGGGGTAAGATAGGAAGCTCTGGAGCTTGGCATATTGCCCTGGTGTGATTTCAGTGGAAAAGCTTTGGCTGTCATTATATTGGTAATAGGGGTTCTGGGTGTCACTACTGTGAGTGGGGCAGGAGCTGGATGTGACTCGCAACCCTCTTTCATAGCTGAATGTGGCTATCAAGGTCAGAAAGGTTGGGGACCTCTAATCTAGACCATTCCACTGTATCTCTGGCAGTATGTTTAGGGTCGTTGTTCTGCTGGAAAGTGAACCTACACCCCAGTCTCAAGTCTTTTGCAGCCTCTAACAGGTTTTCCTCCAGGATTTCCCTCCATCTTCCCATCAACTCTGACCAGCTTCCTTGTCTCTGCTGAAGAAAAGCATCCCCACAGCTTGATGTTGTCACCACCATATTTGACGGTGGGGGTGTTTTTTTTAGGATGATGTGTAGTGTTAGGTTTCCACCACACATAACATTTTCTTTTTAGCCAAAAAACTTCTACTTTGGTCTCATCTGAGCAGAACACCTTTTTCCACGTGCTAGCTGTGTCTCCTACATGGCTTTTTGTAATAAGCAATATGAAAGCATCAAAATGTGATCAAATAAGCCCAAATATAAAGAATAAGAGCCACAACAGACCACATACCACAAAGTATGTACAGTACCTAGTCACAGATCTACATAAGCGTACACAAATGAACGCTGAATTACCAAAGTCAATAAAGATAAGGAAAAAATATGGTAGTATAGAGGTAAACAAAAAATAGAAAAAATAGCCAGGGGTCACTGAGCTCACATACCGACACAAATAGTGTATGGCAAGGTGGGAGAAAGGAGAGGGTCTAGCATGTCCCTATGGTAGCTGGACTCAACTAGCCCTACCTACCGCGGAGGTTGGCACCCTAAGGGAAACGAGAATGGCGCCCCCACTCGTCGACGGCTGACCCTCGCTAAGATAACCCTGATTGGCCCTCTCACTATAAAAAAGAGTAGAAGGATAGTTGTTCATTTAAACCTGAGGGTTGTGTTGTCCTGTGCCAGAAAATCCACTTGCATTCTTTTTGTAGGATTTTCTGGTCCCAATTACCACCTCTGACTGAGGGTGCCATCCTGTCAATTCCCATAAACTGAATGAAGTTAACATCATCCCCATGACTGATATTAATGTGATTCGATATCGGGGTGTAACGTTTGTTTACAATATCACGGACATGTTCTCTTATCCTTCTTCTAAATTCCCGTCTTCTAAATTCCCGTCTAGTCTTGCCCACATATTCTATTCCAATGTAGCTTTATAAATCACTCCTGTTGTGCGACAGTTGATAAAATGACGTATAGCATACTCTTTCCCAGTCACATTCCCTACCAAGGATCTGCCCTTTATCACGGATTTACATGCGCAGCAATTGCCACAACTGTAGCATCCCTTTGTCTTGTTACCCAACCATGATGGATCTGATGTCTCTTTGAAAAAACTATGAACCAACCTGTCCTTGAGCGATCTGCCTTTACGAAAGGTAATCTGAGGAAAGGGACCTACCGTATCTTTGATGTCTGCATCCATAAGTAAGATCGGCCAGTGGCGTTTCAAAATCTCTCTGACTCCCTTGGCCCCACTGGAGAAGGTAGTAATGAACCTTGAAATCTCCTCCTTTTCTTTCATAACCTTTGGGGTCAACAAAGTCTTTCGATCTCTAGATAGTGAGTCATTATAGGCCTCAGCAAGTATGTATTCAGGATAGCCTCTCTCAACAAAACGTCCACGTAAATCATGGGCCTGTTTCTTAAAAGTACTGAGATCAGAGCAATTCCTGCTTATCCTTAAATATTGTCCTTTCGGAATTCCTCTCTTAAGAGGGCCAGGATGACTACTCTCTCATCTCAAGAGAGAGTTTGTAGCCGTTGGTTTCCTATAGTTACTAGTGCTCAATTCACCAGTGTTATTTCTCTGAACACAGACATCAAGAAACGGTAGTTTGTTATAATTGCATTCATGTGTGAATCTTAAACCAATGTTGTTCACATTAAGTTGTGTAACGAAATCACCAAACGAAGATTCCGATCCCCTCCAGATAACAAAAATGTCGTCAATGTAGCGGAGCCAAACAATGACTTTGTCACTCTGAGGGATGGCTGGTTCACAAAAGACCATAGTTTCCTCCCACCAGCCCAGGAAAAAGTTAGCATACGAGGGGGCACAAGGGCTCCCCATCGCGGTACCCCTGAGCTGGTGGAAGTACTTCCTGTCAAAAAGAAAAAAAATATTTTTGAGACAAAATTCCAGAGGACGCAAGACAAAGGTATTGTGTCTATGAAACTGACGACCTCTAGTGCTCAAATAGTGGTTAACTGCTTGTAATCCCAATGCATGAGGAATGGAGGTATAAAGTGCTTCCACATCAATGCTGCACAACAACATATCAGGTTCCAAACAAATTCCATCTAATTTACTCAAAAGGTCCGTTGTGTCATTGTGTACGAGCTCAGTGACCCCACAAATGGCTTAAGTATACAATCAAGGTAAACACCCAATTTTTGTGTTAGACTGTCGGTCCCTGCCACTATAGGTCTACCCTTTAAGGGATTAAACCCTTTATGAATTTTGGGTAAACAATAAAAAGTGGCCATGATCGGAAATTGTGGATAGAGAAATTCTCTTTCTTTACTATCCAGGACCCCAGTAGCAACCCCTTCATCAACAAGAAGCTTCAGCTCCCTTAAGAGACCGTTGGTGGGATTAGTGGTTACAACCTCATAACTAGTGTGGTCATTCAATAATGTCAGATATAGGTTCTTATATTCACAAGTATTCATTACCACTATATTCCCACCTTTGTCAGACTGCTTGATGGTTATACTGGTGTCACTCTCAAGATTGCAAAGACTCTGCATTTCAAGCCTAGTCAAATTGTTTTTAGAAAAAGGTTTTTTACAAGGTAAATCCATAATGTCCAGAGTAGCGAGATCAAGGAAAACTTCAATGGATCCAGGATCACCAGACACCGGAGGCATATTTCTACTTTTATTTTTAAGGGGGGTAAAAGGACCATTCCCATGGTCCAGCCACTAAAGCATATCCAACGAATGGGGGCATGATTATAGGCACTTTACTCCCCTGATGATTAAAGGGAAACGCGTCGGGAGCCTACCTGCGTTGAGACTGCATACCCATCATTAACCGGTTCCCGACCGCCCACTGTACATAAACGTCGGCGCTGCCTGGGCTTTGTGCAGCGCCGTTTAAAAACGGTGGGTGGTCCCGCAGCGCTCAGGACCCCCAGGGTCCTGCTAGCGCTGCGGCACCGGTTCAGAGCGATAGCTCTGACATGTGGCATCATGGGGACCTGATTGGATCAGGTCCCCATGATGTTAACCTGTTCCTATCTTCTAGATGCCGCGATCCATAGCGATCGCGGCATTTAAAAGATAGTGACAGCCGGTGGTCGGCGATCGGGACCCCCCACATACCAGCCAGCGGAGGGGATCCCGGTGCTGTGACCTCTGACATCATCGAGACCTGATTGGCTCAGGTCTCGATGTCAGCGTCACACCAGCCAATCAGAGAGATCACCAGGGAAGTTTGTTTTAGCAACAAACTTTCCCGGGCGATCTGCCTGATAAATACATTGTTTCTCCTCCGATCTCAGTGAAAGAGCAGAGGAGAAACACTGTGACAAGAGCTGTCAGCCTTGCCACAGTAAAAGTGAAAAAAATAAAATAAAAAAGTAAGAGTTAGGGTTAGTCAGTCCTGTCAGATCAGTCAGTCAGTCCAGTCAGTCAGTCCTGTCAGATCAGTCAGTCAGATCTGTCAGTCAGTCCTGTCAGATCTGTCAGTCAGTCAGTCCTGTCATATCAGTCAGTCCTGTCAGTCAGTCCTGTCAGTCAGTCAGTCCTGTCAAATCTGTCAGTCAGTCAGTCCTGTCAGATCTGTCAGTCAGTCAGTCCTGTCAGATCTGTCAGTCAGTCAGTCCTGTCATATCTGTCAGTCCTGTCAGTCAGTCAGTCCTGTCAGTCCTGTCAGATCAGTCCAGTCAGTCCTGTCAGTCCTGTCAGATCAGTCCAGTCAGTCCTGTCAGATCAGTCAGTCAGTCCTGTCAGATCAGTCCAGTCAGTCCTGTCAGATCAGTCCAGTCAGTCCTGTCAGATCAGTCAGTCAGTCCTGTCAGATCAGTCAGTCAGTCCTGTCAGATCAGTCAGTCAGATCAGTCAGTCCTGTCAGATCAGTCAGTCTTGTCAGTCCAGTCCGGTCAGTCCGGTCAGTCCAGTCCGGTCAGTCCAGTCCGGTCCCGTCCTTTCAGTCCGGTCCGTTCAGTACAGTCAAAAAATATAAAAATAAAATGGCCCGTCAGACTTATACCGCAGAAGAAGTGTATGCCCTGCTATGTTCTGACACTGATGACAGCGCAATCTCAGATGGAGATGTGGATTTTGAGGGCTTTAGTAGTGGCGACACTGAGAGCTCAGAAATGAGCAGTGATTCTGTTCCATCCTCAAGCCCAAGGACCAGTACAGCAATAGGGGCAAATAGCGCTACTGGAGAAACGTCTCCAAATCAGGGAACACTGCCCAGTATAAGCGCTGTCCCTGCTACTAGTGAATTGGCGCATGCCAGTGTACAAGGGGCGTTGCCACATGATCTAGCATTTCCCAGATGGGAGGCTTCGAATTCGGCTGCTCCATTCACCCCTGATTTCAACGTCACTCCTGGTATAAATGTGGAGGTGGAAGATTTTGGACCAATTCATTTTTTTAATTTGTTTTTTACAGACAGCTTGCTAGAGCATATTGTCGTGCAAACAAATTTATATGCATCCATATTCATAAGCCAGAATCCCCGATCTTACTATGCTAGGGCAAATTTATGGACACCAACTAATGTCCCAGAAATAAAAAATTTTTTAGGACTTACATTTGCTATGGGGCTTGTTAAAAAACCGAGCATTCGATCCTACTGGTCCAACCACCCTGTTCAAGCCACCCCTATGTTTTCAGTCGTTCTTCCTAGGACCCGTTATGAAATGCTCATGCGGTTTTGGCATTTTAACGACAATAGTCAATGCCTGCCCAGAAATGCCCCAGAACATGACAGGTTATATAAAATTAGACCCATCATTGAAAATTTGTCAGAAAAATTCTGAAGGCTCTACACCCCAACACAAAATATTTCTATAGATGAGTCCCTTGTAAAAATTCAAAGGAAGACTGCACCTCAAGCAATTTATCCCATCTAAAAGGGCAAGGTTTGGAATAAAGCTCTATAAAATGTGCGAAAGTTCAACCGGATACACATCCGCTTTTCGCATATATGAGGGGAAAGATAGCCAACTAAACCCACCAGGATGCCCTACTTATCTGGGGACATCTGGAAAAATTGTTTGGGAGCTGATAAGTCCATTTTTTCAAAAAGGCTACAATCTATATGTGGACAATTATTACACCAGCATACCCCTATTTAAAAGTCTGGTTGAACACAACATCGGGGCTTGTGGGACCATCCGTAAAAACCGTCAGGGGTTTCCACAACCATTGGTCAACCAAAAGTTTGAAAAGGGGCAGCCAGGGGCTGTACGCAACGGAGAGCTGCTTGCCCTGAAATATAGGGATAAGAGGGATATTTTTGTCCTCAGCTTGATCCACACAGATGCCACAAGGGCCACTGTAGAACTAGGATCCACCACTCCGAAGCAAAAACCTGTGTCAGTCATTGACTACAACAAACACATGGGGGGTGTGGACCTTGCAGACCAGGTTCTACAGCCATACCAGGTATCAAGAAAGTCCTATACCTGGTATAAAAAGTTGGTTATTTATTTGTTTCAGGTGGCCACATACAATTCTTTTGTGTTGTACAAAAAAGCAGGAAAATCAGATCCTTTTCTTGATCATCAAGAAAAGGTCATTGAAAATCTTGTCTTTCAAAGTGTTAGCCCCGCTCATCCATTAGAATCTGAGGAAGTGAAAAGACTCACTGAGCGAGATTTTATTGCACTTATTCTAGCAACGGAAACAAGAAGGAACCCCCAGAAAAGATGTCGTGTATGTACTAAGAGAGGAATGAGGCGTGATACCCGCTACTATTGCCCACAATGCCCATCATTGCCAGCCTTATGCGTCACTGACTGCTTTAAAATCTTCCACACAGAACCACGTTTTTAAACTGTAAAAATGTATCCCATTTTGTCATTCAAACATTTGGTTCATTTAGTGAATGACACATTCGAGTAGAGCTCACTTAATTTCCAGGGGGGGTTCTCCAGAATCTAAACCTTCCATTACGTGCTTGTTCCTGGAAATCATCAATTGAGTTAAAATGGTCACTAAACCCATAGATGAATTCCCAGAGGGGTGTCATTTCCAAAATGGGGTCACTTCAGGAGGGATTCTTTAGCTCTGGTACTCTGAAAAGTGCCAGAACAGCATAATCCCCCCTGAAGTGACCCCATTATGGAAATGACACCTCTGTGGGAATTCATCTATGGGTTTAGTGACCATTTACCTATCTACTTATTTTCCCACCACTAGATTAATTTATACAGAGGAGTAGATTGTAAAATTCGGTCATTTGTTGTGGGTTTCCTCTGTTTAGGCACCTCAGGGGCTCTCCAAATGCAACATGGCGTCCGCTATCGATTCCAGTCAAATTTCTATTCCAAAAGTCAAATGGCGCTCCTTACCTTCCAAGCCATGCCGTGCGCCCAAACAGTGGTTTTGCACCACATATGGGGTATCAGCGTGCTCAGGAGAAATTGCACAACACATTTTGGGGCCCATTTTTTCTGGCTGCCCGTGTGAAAATTAAAAATTTGAGGCTAAATTAGCAGTTTTGTGTTAAAAATGTGTTTTTTTATTTTCACACTTCAACATTATAAAATTCTGTGAAGCCCCTGGGGGTTCAAGGTGCTCACCACACATCTAGATAAGTTCCTTGAGGGGTCTAGTTTCCAAAATGGGGTCACTTGTTGGGGGTTTCCTCTGTTTAGGCACCTCAGGGGCTCTCCAAATGCAACATGGCGTCCGCTATCGATTCCAGTTAAATTTCCATTCCAAAAGTCAAATGGCGCTCCTTACCTTCCGAGCCATGCCGTGCGCCCAAACACTGGTTTTGCACCACATATGGGGTATCAGCGTGCTCAGGAGAAATTGCACAACACATTTTGGGGTCCATTTTTTCTGGCTGCCCTTGTGAAAATTAAAAATTTGAGGTTAAAGTAGCAGTTTTGTGAAAAAAAGTTAAATGTTCATTGTTTTCTTCCACATTCCAAAAATTCCTGTGAAGCACCTGAAGGGTTAATAAACTTCTTGAATGTGGTTTTGAGCACCTTGAGGGGTGCAGTTTTTAGAATGGCATCACTTTTGGGTATTTTCTGTCATAAAGGCTCCTCAAAGTCACTTCAAATAAGATGTGGTCCCTAAAAAAATGTTTTTGTAAATTTTGTTGTAAAAATTAGAAATCGCTCGTCAACTTTTAACCCTTATAGCTTCCTAACAAAAAAAAAATTTTGTCCCAAAATTGTGCTGATGTGAAGTAGACATGTGGGAAATGTTATTTATTAACTCTTTTGTGTGACATATCTCTCTGATTAAAGGGCATGAAAATTCAAAGTTTGAAAATTGCAAAATTTTAAAAATTTTCGCCAAATTTCCAATTTTTTCACAAATAAACGCAAGTGATATCGAAGAAATTTTACCACTATCATGAAGTACAATATGTCACGAAAAAAGTCTCAGAATCAGGGGAATACGTTGAAGCGTTCTGGAGTAATTACCTCATAAAGTGACAGTGGTCAGAATTGAAAAAATTGGCCCGGTCACGAAGGCAAAAACAGGCTCTGGCGCGAAGTGGTTAATGGAGGATCAGATAAGTTGAAACATTTCCTCTATGATTATATAATAATGTTTAATGCCACAAATTAGTTTATTCAGTTGTGGATATAATGAATACATTTGTGCTGTTGTTGTTGTTCTATATGGTTGGCTGAGTAGCTTTATACATTTACTAGCATATACCTTTCCCATACGCTGTGTATTGTATCTACATCAATACCTTATCTTATTTGGCTGAATTATGGATGGGAAATAGCTAGAGAGGACACGGTTGTTTGGTGGACTATACCAGCCAGATTATCTTTGTTAGTATTCATCATTTACCTGAGAAATCAGTTCCTCAAAGGTCTTGTATGACCTATTTTTTTTATATAGGAACATCATCAGGATAAGGATAAGTTTCCTATTGTGTCGTAATATTATTGTACTTTGGTACTTCTTGTACTTATGCATGCACCTTGCACCTTTTTGAACCTTTTTTTAAAATAATACTGAATAAAAGGTTATGTTTTACCCTCTTGCTATTTATTATTATAACTAACTGGGTACCACTTTTTTGCTATTTATGGCTTTTTGTAAACTGCAGACGTGACTTCTTATGCCATGCTTTCTTCTTGCCAGTCTTCCATAAAGGGCAGATTTGTGGAGTATATGACTAATAGTTGTCCTGTTGACAGAATCGCACACCTGAGCTGTGGCTCCCTGCAGCTCCTTCAGAGTGACCATGGACCTCTTGACTGCTTCCTTAAGTAGTGCTCTCCTTGCTTGGGTTGTCACTTTGGCTGGACGGCCATATCTTGGTGCGTTTGTGACTCGCCCCCTGGGCCGTGGGGCACCCGGAACCGGGCTTCTGTACGATGCTGGGGGTAGTAGTGGCAGCCCGATCCTGTGGCTCAGGGTGGTCAGACCAAATTGTGTGGCAGTCTATTTATCAGTGTTTTGTGAATGTCCGACTACGCCACCCGTGGATTGCGGTCAGAGATAACCGCCGCTGCGAGGCAGACCGCTGAGGCTGATGTTGATGTGCAGCACAGGGGTAGGATAACTCCCCACGGGAGTTAACTCCTCGGTTCATGTTCCCATGGTAGATGGCGAGCAATGGTCTTCAGGCAGCTGAAACAATTCACAAAAATAAAAATACATCAGCTCTAAAGCGCACGGCTGCTCCATGGTCAGTAATGTCGCCTTACTGCACTGAAGTGGTGCAGACATACACAGTATATAGTGGGTGTACAAATCCAGGCACAACCTAGAAGGAGGTAGATACAGTACGTTTTACTTATCTCCTGAACTCTGTGTAACATTAAAATATTAGTTCATAATTACTCAATTATGTTGCAGCCATATAAAAGCTTGTACAATTTATAAGGTCAATGTTGACTTATGGGATTGCTACTTACAAGAGTCAGAGACCATTTGTGCTTCCTCTGTGAAGAGGCTCTCTGCATATTTTATTTCCCAAGGAGCATTGCCTGGTTTATAAGTCTCCCTACACCACCTCAGTGGTCTCATTAAAGGGAATCTGTCACCAGATCTTTTGCTACTTAATCTGAGTGCAACATACTGTAGAGACAGAGACCCTGATTCCAGCCATGTGTCACTTACTGGGCTATTTGGTGTAGTGTTATTATTATTTATTATTATAGCACCATTTATTCCATGGCACTTTACATGTGAAAAAGGGGTATACATAGCAAAAATAATTACAATAATCTTGAACAAAATGTGACGGCGACTGGTACAGGAGGAGAGAGGACCCTGCCCGCGAGGGCTCACAATCTACAAGGGATGGTTGGGATACAGTAGGTCAGGGTAGAGCTGGTCGTGCAGCGGTATGGTGGAGTGAGGGCTACTGCAGGTTGTAGGCTTGTCAGAAGAGGTGGGTCTTCAGGTTCCTTTTGAAGGCTTCCACGATAGGCGAGAGTCTGATATGTTGGGGTAGAGAGTTCCAGAGTAGGAGGGATGCACAGGAGGAATCTTGCATGCAATTGTGGGAAGAAGAGATAAGAGGGGAGTAGAGAAGTAGATCTTGTGAGGATCGGAGGTTGCATGCAGGCCAGTACCGGGAGACTAGGTCACAGATGTAAGGAGGAGACAGGTTGTGGATGGCTTTGTATACCAAGGTTAGGGTTTTGAACTGGAGTCTCTGGGCAATGGGGAGCCAGTGAAGAGATTGACAGAGGGGACAAGCCGGGGACTAGTGGGGTGACAGGTGGATTAGTCGGCCAGCACAGTTTAGGATGGATTGGAGGGGTGCGAGAGTTGTAGAAAGGAGGCCACAAAGCAGAAGGTTGCAGTAGTCGAGGCGGGAGATGATGAGGGCGTGCACTAGTGTTTTTGCAGATTCATGGTTGAGGAATGTGCGGATCCAGGAGATATTTTTGCGTTGGAGTCGGCAGGAAGTGAAAAGGGCATGGGGATATGTGGTTTGAAGGAGAGATTAGAGTCCAGGGTTACCCAAAGGCAGCGAGCTTGTGGGACTGGGGAGAGTGGACAGCCATTGACGTTGATAGATAGGTCAGATGAGGGGGTTGAGTGAGATGGGGGAAAGATGATGAATTCTGTTTTATCCATGTTAAGTTTTAGAAATCTATCAGAAAAGAAGGATGAAATAGCAGATCAACATTGTGGGATTCTGGTTAGTAGGAAGGAGATATGGGGTCCAGAGAGGTAGATCTGTGTGTCATCAGCATAGAGGTGATACTGAAAGCCGTGAGACTATGAGCTGTCCCAGGCCAAAAGGTGTAAATTGAGGTGTAAATTCATATTCATGAGCCACACAACTGATTGGCAGCTTTCTCCCTATGCACAGTGTACATAGAAAGCAGCCAATCAGTGGTGTGGGCAGGGTTATAAAGAGGTCTGCATTCAGAGAACTGGTAGATCCGAAGCAGAAAAAATAATGCTATTCTCAAAATGACAGCAAGGAGACCAGTAAGTGACACAACACTAGAATCAGGGTCTCTGCCCCTATATTATGCTGCTCTCAGATGGTGTAGCAAAAAACCTAGCGACAGATTCCTTTGAAGGTTGTAAGGTGATTACACGCGTGTCCTGGTGCTGAGTTGCTGCATAAGTCAGATTTATATCGGAATTGAAATGTACTCTAAAATGTGTCAATTTCACAATATAGCAGATCCAATGATGTTACAGTATCAGAAATGACTCTTATTTATTATCTATAGGTAACTCACCCCCTGCCCTGGTTCCAAAGAGGCGCCTACATGGCAAGGGACCTGAGAAGGCTGAATGAGTTTTATCAAGTTCCTTTACGGAGACCAAGTGATGTCTTTAATGTTATGATTAATGAAGGTTAGTATTTCCTGTGTCTGAGAAGGAATAGGAGGGTAGGATGGCCGAGTGGTGCAAAATAGGGACTGCAAACTCACCATTTACCCATATACTTATATCCTATGTATCATGTAACATCACCTTTCCTGGGTGAGGACTATGCTATAAGTGTGGTGAGCCGGCAGCATGTGAACGCTATACTCACCTAAACATTGTTACAGAGCAAGGACCCCTTCATAGCAGCGATGTCCCCCAATAGCAGTGGCCCCGTTCAGCAGGATAATGCCTTTACCACTCTGCAAAAACTACTCAGGAACATTTTGAAAAACCTGTCAAAAAGCCAAAGAATAAATGTTAGTTCCGTTCTTGGACACAGTTCAGGTCTTTGAATTATTTGGACTTTATTTATTATTATCCTAAGTCATATTGCACGACTCGTTAAAGGGTTGATTGGGACTTGTAGGATTGCTGCTTCCAATAGGTGGCGCTATAGAGTTCAAGTCCTCTTTTTCTCTGAAGAGGCAATTTGCATATTGGCCTTTACAGGGAGCCTTTCAGCCATGCGGTTTGTGACTGCTGCTCAGATGTCACATCCAGAGTTCCTCGAGGAGGTCTCCAGGAAGTTGTGGATGCGGATCTGCTCTGAGGTTGCTGTTACATTGTGTGCTATAGTATTCTTTCCATTAGCTTCTGATAACTGTACTTTTTGTTCCATTATATTACTTGGTAAAGGACAAGGAACACAGATCTAGTTATTTATTCTTCCACTGTGGGGTAAACTACAGATGTGGCATATCGCACATAGCACAGTGAGAAAAGTCCACACCTAGCTTGACATGTTTAGTGGCTTTTGATGTGTTACGTGTCCATTTACAGTTTCTGCATCAGGATATTTTTCGGCATCATGGTGTAGTTACCATTTCATGATTTAGGTTAGATAATAATACATCTGTATTAAATTGCAACACCAAGAAGGAAAAATTATGGAATTAATTACATCGTATGATCGATAGACATGTTAATGATATGCAAATGATGAAAAATTGTAAGCTTGTTGGTCCAAGCGTGCTACCATGTCTAGCAGCATCTCCAGACTTGTCTCCCATTGAGCGCATTTGTGATGTCATTGGCCGGCAATTACATGGGGAGCTGCCAGCAGCGGATCTTGATGATTTGCCAAAGTGACAGAACATTCCTTAAACAACCAATAATAACCTAATTGAAAGCAGACAAAGCATACAAGTGTAGGGATTTCTGTGCATGGCTCTTTCATAGTCCATATTGAATAAATTGAGAGGTTTTAAATCATTTGTTTCCATTTTTTTTTTCATCATTTGCATATCATTGACATGTCAATCCATCCTGTGATTTCCATAATGGTTTCATTGTTCCAGAGTTTCATTGTTGCATCTATAGAAACTGGAAACAAATTTATAATGAGCCAAATCTTGCAATACATTATTTTCTCCCTTCTTAAAAAAATGGACCAATTTTTTTTAAAATTGTTAAATCTTTGAATAGTCTGAAAATGAAGCATTTGTTTTTAATCCATTTTCATGCATTCAGTGTTCTTAGAGAGGTTTTCTGGTCTAAAATTACAAGTCTGCAGTCACTCTATGTGACTGCAGACTAGTGAATAGTAACATCGCATGCACTGCGCACTGTAAGGATTCTCCGGTGCCGACACAGAGCGAGCAGTCGCTCCTAGCCACATATTGCGACTAGACTGTTTCTGGCCTTGTTCAATGCAAGTATGCTAAGCGAGGCTTCCACGTCTAGTCGGAATGTGGACGGGGGTGTGCGTAACGCATACTTGGAGTGACATGACTGCTGTTCACAGCACGGACACCGGCGAATCCTCATAGAGCGCTGTGCACACGATGTGGGGATTCCCAGGTCTGCAGTCACATAAGTGACTGCAGATATTGTAGCTTAAGACCGGACAACCACTTTAATATTATGGTCTCTTGTGAATTGTTTTATCTCTCTTATTTACCTGTGATTTCTTCTTCCAGGATGAAGACATTTCACAACCAGAGAGCTAGGCCCGGATTGGCAATGTTCTAAAGCGGGCAGATGCCCGGTGGCTCAGTACTACAGAGTGGGCTGGTAGCCCTTTAAAAGTCTCACCAAAGGCCCGGTGTGCGCGCGCGGCCGCGTGCCCTTTCACTTCTACACACTGGCAAGGGCCCCTGTGAGAGCGTGCACGCCGTGGCAGCGGCCCTGCCAGTCAGTGAGTGCGTGAGTGCGTCACTTGTCAGTGTGTGCAAGCAAGAGAGCGTGCGGCCTCGCGCGCACAATGGGCCTTCAACCAAAGGTTTCAAAGGGCCACCGCGGCGCGCACAAGCCTGTACCAGCGTCAGACCACCATTTTTATGGTTCCGAATCCTGCTTCAATCACCAGCCCCAGCCAGGGATCCACTCTTCTCCACACCTAACGATGGACCCTCTTAAGCTTTTCATCCTACCCCCTTCTCAGGGATCTGAGTGAGTCCCAATATGGAAAGTTTTATGTATATACAGCAGTTGCAGTATCACCTGTAGACTGTATATAGACTACTGTATATACAATATATAGGTGATACGGTGACTGCTGTGTATACAATATATATATGTGATACTGTGACTGCTGTATATATATTATATTACATAGCTGATACTGTGATTATATACAACAGTCCCAGTATCACCTATATATTATATACACTGTGTTCCAAATTATTATGCAAATAATATTTTCTCAGATTTTCCCAAATTACCTATAAGAATTGCAGTCATTGTAATTTTCCAGTCAAATAACTATTAGAGTACAATTGAAAGGTTTTTGTACAAACTGCCTATGATAACAGTATATTTATAAAAAAATAAAAAACTCAAACAGCACTCAAAATGCATGTTCCAAATTATTATGCACAGCAGAGTTTTCAACCTTTTCATTTTAATAAAGAACAAAAAAATGGTCATTTTTGAAATTATAAGCATTAGCAGGTTATTACAAACTGAAATCAAACAGTTTTCAACTCAAAACTTTATTCTAGGTGATGTTACATTTGCACATAGGACCCCTTGTTCGAAAGGAGCTTCTGAACTCTCTCGTCCATTGAATGTGTCAGGTTTTGGATGGTTTCTGCTTCAATTGTTTTGCATGAGGACAGAATACCCTCCCAGAGCTGTTGCTTAGATGTGAACTGCCTCCCGCCATCATAGACACTCCTTTTGATGATGCTCCAGAGGTTCTCAATGGGGTTGAGGTCAGGGGAGCATGGGGGCCACACCATAAGTTTGTCCCCTTTTATGCCCATAGCAGTCAGAGATGCAGATGTGTTATGTGCAGCATGATTATTAGGAAACTTCATTTCCTTTGACAAAATGGGTCAGAAGAGAGAGTTGACGGGCTCTGAAAAGTCCAAAATTGTGAGATGTCTTGCAGAGGGATGCAGCAGTCTTGAAATTTCCAAACTTTTGAAGCGTGATCACCGAACAATCAAGCGTTTCATGGCAAATAGCCAACAGGGTCGCAAGAAGCGTGTTGGCCAAAAAAGGCGCAAAATAACTGCCCATGAATTGAGGAAAATCAAGCGTGAAGACGCCAAGATGCCATTCGCCACCAGCTTTGCCATATTTCAGAGCTGCAACGTTACTGGAGTATCAAAAAGCACAAGGTGTGCGATTCCTCAAGGTAAGGAAGGCTGAAAAACGACCACCTTTGAACAAGAAACATAAGATAAAAAGTCAAGCATGGGCCAAGAAATATCTTAAGACTGATTTTTCAAAGGTTTTATGGACTGATGAAATGAGAGTGACTCTTGATGGGCCAGATGGATGGGCCAGAGGCTGGATCAGTAAAGGGCAGAGAGCTCCACTCCGACTCAGACGCCAGCAAGGTGGAGGTGGGGTACTGGTATGGGCTGGTATAATCAAAGATGAACTTATGGGACCTTTTCGGGTTGAGCATGGAGTGAAGCTCAACTCCCAGACCTACTGCCAGTTTCTGGAAGACAACTTCTTCATGCAGTAGTACAGGAAGAAGTCGGTATCGTTAAAAAAAAACATGATTTTCATGCAGGACAATGCTCCATTGCATGCACCCAACTACTCCGCAGCGTGGCTGGCCAGTAAAGGTCTAAAAGAAGAAAAAATAATGACATGGTCCCCTTGTACACCTGATCTGAACCCCATAGAGAACCACTTTTCAGTTTTTAATTTATTAAAAAAGTTTCAAATATCCAATAAATTTCATTCCCACTTGTTGTTGATTCTTCCCCAAAAAATTAGAATTTTATATCTTTATGTTTGAAGCCAGAAATGTGGCAAAAGGTAGAAAAGTTCAAGGGGGCCAAATACTTTCCCAAGGCACTGTATAGTGTACAGGTGTTTAAATAGTATGGTGCTGTGTATATAGTGTGGAACCACACTATATACACAGCACACCGCTCCAATGTATATTACCTAACACAGTATATATTGTGGAGCTATGCATGTCGTGCATACTTCCGCTGTCCTGTATACATGAAACATTGCCACATGGGCTAATAAAGTGTCCTCCATTTATTTCACAATTAATCGGAGTGCTGCATATTTATATCTATATATATATAATCGTCTTATCCCGTCTGTCTGTCTGTCTGTCCTGGAAATCCCGCGTCGCTCATTGGTCCGGCAGCGGCCAATCAGCGCCGTGGGATTTCTGAAAAAAGATGGCGGCCGTTAGCGGCTCATCTGCGGGACGGAGATGACCGGCGCGAGGCGCTCATCTCCCGGCCGGTAGCAGCAGAAGGACCGCCGGCGCCACTGACCTCCATGCAGAAGGGAGGACCGGGGAGCGGCGCTGTGGGTCGGGATACTTCTGCTGCGAGCAGTCGCTCATCTCTCGGCTTCTCGCAGCGGAAGTAGCCGCACAGGCAGTGGCGCTCCCCGGTCCTCACCAATACGATTCCGCTCCCCGGTCCTCACAATACGATTCGATGATTGGTCGCGGTCTTCGGCCGCGACCAATCACTGATCTTGCCGCAAAAGTTAAACACCGCTGTGCTGATTGGTCGCGGACGCTGCCCGCGACCAATCACCGATTTGGGCGCCACATTTAAATACTGCTGTGCTGATTGGTCGCGGACGCTGCCCGCGACCAATCACCGATTTGGGCGCCACATTTAAATAGCGGCCGCGACCAATCACCGATCTTACAGACACATTTAAACACCGCTGTACTGATTGGTCGCGGACGCTATTCAAATGTGGCGCACAAATCGGTGATTGGTCGCGGGCAGCGTCCGTGACCAATCAGCACAGCAGTGTTTAAATGTTGCGCCAAGATCGGTGATTGGTCGCGGCCGCTATTTAAATGTGGCGCCCAAATCGGTGATTGGTCGTGGGCAGCGTCCGCGATCAATCAGCACAGTGGTGTTTAAATGTGCGCCAAGATCGGTGATTGGTCGCGCCCGCTATTTAAATTTGGCGCCCAAATCGGTGATTGGTCGCGGGCAGCGCCCGCGAACAATCAGCGATTTTGAACACAAATGTCCGGTCCTTAGTAACACCATGCGGCTACTGTCGGGAGATCAGCGGCTAGCATGTCCAGGGAGGACTGGGGAGCGGCGCTGCGGGTCGGGATACTTCTGCTGCGAGCAGTCGCTCATCTCCCGGCTTCTCGGAGCGGAAGTAGCCGCACAGGCAGCCCCTCCCCGGTCCTCACTAATACAATTGGCTGATTGGTCGCGCCCTCCTTCCGTGACCAATCAGAGATTTTAACGCTAAATTCAAACACGATGTCCGCTCCTTAGTAACATGGCGCGCGAGATTTAAAACCCGCTTCTATGATTGGTCGCGGACGCCGCCAGCGACCAATCACAGATTTTCGCGCCAAATTTAAACACGCTCTCTGGCCAATTACCGCAACATTTCAAATAGCTACGCCACCTTCGGAAGCTAGCAGGGCTAACTCCGCCCATGTGGTCATGTGACTCACAAACTGCTCATAACGTACTGAGCAGGTTTTCTCAGTCACACTGTGCGAGGGACTTCAGCCACACTGTGCGAGTGACTTCAGCCACACTGTGCGAGTGACTTCAGCCACACTGTGCACGGGACTTCAGCCACACTGTGCACGGGACTTCAGCCACACTGTGCACGGGACTTCAGTCACACTGTGCACGGGACTTCAGCCACACTGTGCACGGGACTTCAGCCACACTGTGCGAGGGACTTCAGCCACACTGTGCGAGGGACTTCAGCCACACTGTGCGAGGGACTTCAGCCACACTGTGCGAGGGACTTCAGCCACACTGTGCGAGGGACTTCAGCCACACTGTGCGAGGGACTTCAGTCACACTGTGCGAGGGACTTCAGTCACACTGTGCGAGGGACTTCAGTCAGGTTTACTGAACACGTTCTGCCAGTGACAGCGCGCTGAAGAGATACTTCTTTACGCTTCCTGTTTTATAATGGGTCGTAAGCGAAAATACGCCACGGAGGAAGACAGAAAAGGAGCAGAAGCAGCAAGAAAACGACAACGTCGAGAGCAACAGACACCACAACATACTGCTGCCAGACAAGCCCAGGATGCGGAATCTCACAGACAATGTCGGAAACGGGAGACACCGCAACACACTGCCGCCAGACAAGCCCAGGATGCGGAATCTCACCAAAAACGCCGGGAACAGGAGACACCGCAACACACTGCTGCCAGACAAGCCCAGGATGCGGAATCTCACAAAAAACGCCGGGAACAGGAGACACCGCAACACACTGCCGCCAGACAAGCCCAGGATGCGGAATCTCAAAAAAAACGCCGAGAACAGGAGACACCGCAACACACTGCTGCCAGACAAGTCCAGGATGCAAAATCTCACAAAAAACGCCGGGAACAGGAGACACCGCAACACACTGCCGCCAGACAAGTCCAGGATGCGGAATCTCACAAAAAACGCCGGGAACAGGAGACACCGCAACACACTGCCGCCAGACAAGCCCAGGATGCGGAATCTCACCAAAAACGCCGGAAAAAGGAGACACCGCAACACATTGCCGCCAGACAAGCCCACGATGCGGAATCTCACCAAAAACGCCGGGAACAGGAGACACCGCAACACACTGCCGCCAGACAAGCCAAGGATGCAGAATATCGTCAAAAACGCTGGGAACAGGAGACACCACAACACCACAAGCCCAGGATGCGGAAGCTCACAGAAAACAACACCACACACTGAAGCCAGACAAGCCCAGGATGTGGAAAATCACAGAAAAATTCGGCAACAGGAGACACCAAGACACACTGCCGGCAGAAAAGCCCAGGATGCGGAAGCTCACAGAAAACGTCGGGAACAGGAGACACCACAACACACTGTCGCCAGACAAGCCCAGGATGCCGAATGTCAAAGACAACGTCGGGAACAAGAGACACCACAACACACTGGCGCCAGGCAAGCCCAGGATGCCGAATCTCACCAAAAACGCCAGGAACAAGAGACAGCACAACACACTGTCGCCAGACAAGCCCAGGATGCGGAATCTCACAGACAACGTCGGAAACAGGAGACACCACAACACACTGCCGCCAGACAAGCTCAGGATGCGGAATCTCACAGACAACGTCGGGAATGGGAAACACCGCAACACACTGCGGCTAGACAGGAACACGATGCGGAATCCCATAGACAATGTCGGCTGAATGAATCTCCAGAATCCAGGACAAACCGAGAACAACACGATCGACAAATTTATCAAAAACGAATGCTCTACCAACTAAGGCAAACCCAGCAGAACATTCAACAACTTGCACGTTACGTAACAGACAAAGAAACCATAATTATTCAACACTACTGTGGGAATATGAATATAGTTTGTTCAAAATGTGACTCTCTGAATTTCATCTAGGAAAAACCATCTGACAATCAGTTTACTCAATGCTGCCAAAAAGGAAAAGTGATGCTACTAAGATGTCACTACTCAGATCTGTTTGAACAGTTGATGAAAGGAACGCTTGAACACAGTAGAAATTTTATGGAAAATATCAGAAGTATCAACAGTTCTCATGCGTTTGCTTCATTTGGTGCCAACATTGAACCGCCCCCTGGATTCGGACCGTATTGTTTTAAAATTCATGGCCAGATCTACCACCGCACTGGAACACTTCACCCAGAACTAGGACAACCACCAACATTTGCACAATTATACATCTTTGATCCAAATGAGGCTACAGAACAAAGGATGAACCGAAAAGAAAATGAAAAGTGTAATGCCGAACTGATGAACCTAATTGCCATACATTTACAAACAATCAGCCCATTTGCTGCCACATATCGCATGCTAAAAGACGGTGAAGCTGGGGAGGAACAGAGAGCTATACAAAATGGGACGGAAATGCCTTCTATTATCATGGCCATATAACAAGAACGTCAACAAGATCCCCGATGTTACAACAAACCACGTGTAAGTGAGGTCGCAGTTGTTTTTCAAAACGATGATGGAGAGCCTCCTTTTCAAAGAGATATATTAGTCCATCTTAAGCCAGACAAAAACAACCCTTTCGTTCCTAAAACACAACGTATTAGCATTTTGCACAGCAACCTTGATGCCCTTCTGTATCCGCTATTCTTTCCAAGCGGTGATCAAGGGTGGCATGAAAACCTACACCAGCAAGGAAGTTCAAGAAGAATTACACAACTACAGTACTACAGTTTTCTTCTGTCTGTGCGAAATTACTTCAATCCTATTTTAAACGGTGGGAAACTGACACAACAGTACTTAGTCGACGCATACGTTAAAATTGAAGCTAATCGGCTAAATTACATACGAATGAACCAAAAACAACTTAAAGTTGAAGACTACTGCGTTCTTCAAGAACATTTGCAAAAACAATCCATTCAAAAAGGAATTCCAATTGGAAAAACAGTAATTCTCCCGTCGTCCTTTGAAGGTAGCCCCCGCAACATGCAACAGCGTTATCAAGATGCAATGGCAATAGTAACAAAGTATGGAAGACCTGACATTTTTTTAACAATGACATGTAATCCTAAATGGCCAGAAATTACCGAAAATCTACAACCCTGGCAGCAAGTTGAACACAGGCCGGACTTAGTTGCACGCGTATTTCGACTAAAACTCAGCAGCCTTTTTAAAGACATCAAAAATGGGCTTTTTGGAACAGTCGTAGCAATGGTACATGTCATAGAGTTTCAGAAACGAGGTCTCCCACATGCGCATATACTAATTTTAGACGCGGATTCCAAGTTTCGCACGGAGGACGAAATTGACAACATAGTGTGGGCTGAAATTCCTAACCAAGAAAAGTATCCTGAATTGTATAATATTGTAATCGGTAATATGGTTCATGGCCCATGCGGTGTAGCAAATCCAAAAAGTCCATGCATGGAAAACGGAAAGTGTACAAAAGGGTTTCCAAAGCAGTTGAAACAGCACACTGTTAAAGATTTGGACGGCTCACTGTTAAAGATTTGGACGGCTACCCATCCTACCGGAGACAACTGATTGCTAACATTGTACACAACAAAAAGATTATAAATAACTCATGGATAGTTCCATACAACCAGTACTTATTAAAACGCTACAACTGTCACATCAACGTTGAAATCTGCGCTTCAATAAAAAGTGTTAAATACCTTTTCAAGTACATCTACAAGGGACATGACAAAGCTAACGTCGAAATCCAACAAAAAACAGTCAATCACGATGAATCATCACGGTTTGTTGACTCAAGATATGTCAGTGCTCCAGAAGCTGCTTGGAGAATATTTGCATTTCCAATGCATTCACAGTCCCATGCCATTTTACGTTTAGCTATTCATTTACCAAATCAACAGCATCTTTATTTCTTTGAAAATGCTCAAGTCGAAGATGTCTCAAAAAATTTAAGCACAACGTCAACATTAATGGAATGGTTTTTGCTGAACCAACGTGACGAAAACGCAAGGCAGTATTTGTATCGAGAGATTCCAGAGCATTACGTTTGGAATAAAACTTGGAAGCCAAGGCAACGAGGACTTAGCAGAATAATTGGACGCATGTATACGGTTAGTGTCAAGGATCAAGAAAGATATTGCCTTCGGCTGTTACTACTGCATGTCAAAGGATCTAGAAGTTACGAAGATTTGAAAACAGTTAATGGTTATTGCACGATACATTTAAAGCTGCAGCTTTGGCTTTCGGACTTCTATTGGATGATACTATGTGGACACTTACTTTAGAAGACGCAGTTACCCTACATATGCCTAAGAAACTTTGTGAATTGTTTGCCTACATTTGTGTCTTTGGACCGCCTACAAATCCGGCTTAACTTTGGACAAATTTCAAAGAACATATAATTGAAGATTACGTCTTCACAACAAAAGTGGAAATTGTCAAAATTGCGAATCTTATGCCATGCAAGATGTCCAAAATGTCCTACTACTGCATGGAAAAACGTTTTCAGACTTTAATTTGCCACAGCCTGCAAGTCAAGTTGCACAAATTCAAGAGTATGACGAAGCTTATGAATTATTGTTGGCAACAGAGAAGAAAAACTCCTTAAATCAACAACAACGGATTGCATATGACACTATTGTGAGCGCTGTAGAAAACCAAGCTGATCCAAAGCCAAAATGTTTCTTTATTGACGGTCCTGGAGGCAGCGGTAAAACATACCTCTATGAAGTTTTAATGCATCACGTTAGAGGGTTGGGAAAAGTCGTATTGCCATCGATTACAACAGGTATTGCAGCAAACCTTTTAAGAGGAGGTCGCACTATGCATTCACTCTTTGGTATACCAGTTCCAGTCAATGAAATCTCCATTTCCAGAATCAAACAAGACACATTTGCAGGAAAACAGTTAAACAGTGCAAATCTTTTGATACTTGATGAGTGCACCATGGCACCCAAATATGCTTTGAGCTTAATTGACAGACTTCTGCGTGAAGTTATGACTACAAATATTGCAGAAAAAAATGAAATTCCTTTTGGAGGTAAAGTTTTTGTCTTTGGCGGAGATTTTAGGCAATGCCTTCCAGTTGTACCAAATGGAACAAGAACAAATATTATCGAGTCAACCTTAAAAATGTCAGACCTTTGGAAAGAGTTTAATAAACTCCAACTAATTAACAACATGTGATCTTCTGACCCAGAGTACAGCAACTGGCTTCTTAAACTTGGTAATGGTGAACTTAGCAATGAATATAACCTTGGAGAAGACATTATTGAAATACCAGAAGACATGTTGTGCACTGACTGCATCGTAAGTGATGTTTTTGGACAACGCGTTGAAATAGATGTGAACGACCAAAGCAGTGTTGAGAGGGCCTCTTCCTATGCAATTCTCTGTCCCAAGAACGATGACGTAGCTCTGCTAAATTCCCGTGTGATGGATAGAATGCCTGGAGAGTATAAATTGTACAAAAGTGATGATTCGGTGGATGTCGACAATGAAGATGAACGAGAGCATTATCCAGTTGAATTTTTAAATAGTGTTACGCCATCAGGAATGCCATCCCACAGACTACAACTTAAAGTTGGAGCAATCGTAATGTTGCTGCGGAATCTAAATACAAGAAATGGTCTATGTAATGGAACTCGCCTTATTGTTACTGGACTCCATTCCCACATAATTCAAGCAACAGTGATCACTGGATCTGCAAAAGGAGACGAAGTGTTCATTCCACGCATTGATTTATGTCCTTCAGACACCGGTCTTCCATTTAGGCTTCAACGTCAACAGTTTCCAGTAAAACCAGCATTTGCCATGACAATAAACAAGTCACAAGGTCAAACTCTACACCGTGTTGGCATATATTTACCGGAGCCCGTTTTTGGTCATGGAGAACTCTATATTGCATTTTCAAGAGTTAAAATGAGATCTAATGTCAAGGTGCAAGTTTTGGATACTCATTTACAAGGAAAGTTGCTTACAGATAGTCCAAAAGTATTCACCAAAAATGTTGTGTACAAAAATATTTTAGGTTGATATTGTTAAGAAATATATTTTAGGGTCGTACTTCTTTTGTCCGATGATTTATTGTAAAATATTGTTAGATATTCATGGAATAGTTTATATATTTTGATCATCTGTTTAATAATTTTGTTCAGTTGTATTAAGTTCTATAACCAGTAATAGTTAATAATAAAGTATTATTTTGTGTATTCATAGTATTATTCTTAAATCTTCATAGCCGCATCTGCAGCATGTGCTACTAAAGTGAATGCAGATTTGTGCCTCTCCACGCACTTAGTCCCGGCGTGGAAAGCAGCGAATCTACAGACAGCAGCTAATCACAGCAGTATCTGAGAGCGCGTGCTGTGCCTCACATCCTGCGAGGAGCTGCTGAAAACAGGACAGACAGCGCTGGAGCAGAGAAAGGAAACAAGGGGAGGATTAGGGTTTAGTTATTTAACTGTGCTGTGGAGATGGGAGACTGAGTAGGTCATACAAAACCAGGATAAGGGGGCCATACAAGCTAAGATGAGAAAGCCGTACAATCCAAAATAAGTCAGCCATACAAACCAAGATTAGAGGAATGACGGAGCCATACAAACCACATTGACAGACCGCGCTGTGGATGCTGGATGTGACACAATGTGGGATAACCCCGGCCACAGCCCGTCATTCACTGTGGTGCGCGGAACAGCAGACATCCGGCTGCAGCCGCAAATAGTCGTGATGTAAACAGAAGCAAGATCCGGCTGCAGGCGGGAGAATTACGTGCTGGCTGTGCGTCGTCAGCGATGTTGTCACAAGCAGGATTGACAACATGACGTAATGACAAAATTCATTAGGGGCACCGAGGGGATACATTGTGAAGTTAATTAAAAGTAGTGCACAACCCATTTAAACACTGCTTCACTGCTTAGTCGCGCCCGGTCAGCCGCATGCATATTCTAGAATACCCGATGCATTAGAATCGGGCCACCATCTAGTATATATATATATATATATATTAGCCCATGTGGCAATGTTTCGGATCCACAACAGAACATTTCTCTGCTATGGAACTGAAATGTTGTTACATGGGCTAATAAAGAGTCCACTTCTTAAATGGAATCTGTCACCCCCTGGGATGTTTTTTAGCTATTAATACGGGCATACAGGTGATAGAATGGTTATAATAGTCCTACCTGTATGCCTCATATCTGCGTCTTGTTGTGGAGAAATCATCTTATTTCTTTATGGTAATGATCTCTTCCAGGCACTGCGGGGTGTGATGCCTGGAAGAAAACTCTGCCTCCGGTGTCTTCATTTGCGTGTCACCTCTCCCATTGGCGTCACAGGACCCTGTGACCTGTACTCTGCCCATTGAATGACAGAAAAGGTGCGTATAATCACACTATTGCAGGGGCGGGATTCCTGGGCCACCAATACACATCACAGGACCACGTGACGCTGATGGGAGAGGGATGGTACGCAAATGAAAACCGGAGGCAGAGTTTTCTTCCAGGCACCGTGCGCCGCAGAACCTGGAAGAAATCATTACCATAAAGAAATAAAAGATGATTTCTCCACAAGACCACAGATATGAGCATACAGGTAGAATGGTGATAATAGTCCTATCACTTGTATGCTCGTATTAATAGCTTAAAAACTTCCCAAGGGGTGACAGATTCCTTTGATTTAGTGCTGCACATGTTCTGTATATATACACACCGCACAGTACCACTTGTCCTGTCCTGTATACATACACACCGCACAGTACCACTCCTCCTGTCCTGTATACATACACACCGCACAGTACCACTCCTCCTGTCCTGTATACATACACACCGCACAGTACCACTTGTCCTGTCCTGTATACATGCACACCGCACAGTACCACTTGTCCTGTCCTGTGTAAATACACACACTGCACAGTACCACTTCTCCTGTCCAGTATATATACACATTGCACAGTACCACTTCTCCTGTCCTGTATACAGTGGGTTCGAAAAGTATTCAGACCCCTTTACATTTTTCACTTTTTGTTTCATTGCAGCCATTTGGTAAATTCTTGACTGAAAAAAAAACAGAAATGTAGAAATTTTTGCAAATTTATTAAAGAAAAACTGAAATATCACATAGTCATAAGTATTCAGACCCTTTGCTCAGACACTCATATTTAAGTCACATGCTGTCCATTTCCTTGTGATCCTCCTTCAGATAGTTCTACTCCTTCACTAGAGTCCAGCTGTCTATATATGACCTCACAGATCACAGTGCATGTCAGACCCTTTTGAGCTCATGATTCTCATTTGAACTGCCCAAGGAGCTCAGAGACAGAATTGTGGCAAGGCACAGATTTGGCCAAGGTTACAGAATTTCTGCATTACTCAAGGTTCCTAAGAGCACAGTGGCTTCCATAATTTTTAAATGGAAGACGTTTGGGACCACCAGAAGTCTTCATAGACCTGGTCGTCCAGCCAAACTGAGCAATCGGGGGAGAAGAGCCTTGGTGAGAGATGTAAAGAAGAACCCCAAGATCACTGAGGCTTAGCTCCAGAGATGCAGTAGGGAGATGGGAGAAAGTTCCACAAAGTCAGCTATCACTGCAGCCCTCCACAAGTCAGGTCTTTATGGCAGAGTGGCTTGATGGAAGCCTCTCCTCAGTGCAAGACATATGAAAGCCCTCATATAGTTTGCTCAAAAACACATGAAGGACTCCCAGACTATGAGAAATAAGATTCTCTGGTCTGATGAGACGAAGATAGAATTATCACCAAAAAG
Organism: Phyllobates terribilis; assembly: GCF_046119375.1. Classification (NCBI taxonomy): domain Eukaryota; kingdom Metazoa; phylum Chordata; class Amphibia; order Anura; family Dendrobatidae; genus Phyllobates; species Phyllobates terribilis. Next base: position 483,421 of record NW_027363592.1, on the reverse strand, counting down.
TTCTAAGCAGTATGTGTGGAGAAAACCAGGCACTGCTCACCACATCCCAACAGTCAAACGTGGTAGCAGCATCATGCTATGGGGGTGTTTTTCAGCTGCAGAGACAGGACGACTGGTTGCAATTGAAGGAAACATGAATGCGGCCAAGTACAGAGATATCTTGGATGAAAACCTCTTTCAGAGTGCTCTGGACCTCAGACATGGCCGAAGGTTCACCTTCCAACAAGACAATGACCCAGCTAAAATAACAAAGGAGTGGCTTCAGAACAACTCTGTGACCATTTTTGACTGGCCCAGCCAGAGCCCTGACCTAAACCCAATTGACCATCTCTGGAGAGACCTGAAAATGGTTGTCCACCAACGTTCACCATCCAACCTGACGGAACTGGAGAGGATCTGCAAGGAAGAATGGCAGAGGATCCCCAAATCCAGGTGTGAAAGTAGGCATTAGACCTACCGGTAATAGGGATTCCAGGAGTCCCTCATGACAGCACCATCAGGAGCTCGTCCTTCATATCCTTGATAGGGACAGGAAACACACAAGAGGTTAAAAGGCCCCTCCCTCCACCCTCACTCCAGTGATTTTCCAAGTACCACACCAGGATGGATGCAACTCTATTTTATTTGCCTTTCAACAATCTATGTTAATTTCACATAGCCGTTTAGGAATATTTAGGGAGGGAATATAATGGGTGCTGTCATGAGGGACTCCTGGAAACCCTATTACCAGTAGGTCTAATGACTACTTTCCAGGACGTCCCTCCTGACAGCACCATCAGGAGAATACCAGAGTATACATTTTAGGGGGGGGACCACTGCCTGGAGGACCTTCCTTCCGAAGGCCATCTTTTGGCCTGATAGAATGTCCAATTTATAATGTTTACAGAAGGTGTTCAGATTTGTTCAAGTTTCCGCTCTTCAGATTTGGTCCACAGATGCCCCTGCTCTTTCTGCCCATGATGCGGACATAGCCCTGGTAGAATGGGCTCTAATATTTTCTGGAGGGGACTTCCCCTCGGCTAAATAGGCTAGACTAATTACTGATCTGACCCATCTTGCTAATGTAGATTTTGTTGCTTTTTTCCCCCTATTTTTTTCCCCCAAACTGTATAAATAGGTTGGAATCTATGCGCCAGTCCTTTGTGACTTCTAGGTAGTGTAGAACTAATCTCCTGACATCAAGTGAGTGGAAAGTTAGTTCTTGATCATTCTTATAGTCCTGACAAAAAAAGGGTAGAACTACCTCCTGATTCATATGGAAAGGGGTAACCACTTTTGGCAAAAAAGCTGGGTCTAACCTAAGGATAATACAATCCTCTAGGCATTTCAAGTATGGGTCTCTGATTGAGAATGCTTGAATTTCCCCTATCCTTCTTGCTGTGGTTATTGTGACTAGGAACACTGTCTTAAGTGAGAAGAATTTTATGTTTGATTCTATGAGAGGCTCGAAGGGCTTGTTGCATAGGCTCTTTAGGGCCATATTCAAGTCCCATGGTGGGATATGGGTTTTAATTGTTGGTCTTAACCTTGTTGTAGCCTTAACAAATCTTTCTACCCATGGATGGTGAGCTAGTTGGTAATCCATGAAAGCACTCAATGCAGCAATTTGTACTTTTAATGTGCTGAGCCTTAGACCTTTTTCAAACCCTGTCTGCAAGAATTCTAATATTTTGGGGAAGTCTGGAACGGAACTCTCAGATGCTGGTTGGTACTGCAAACAGAATCTCTTCCAGATTTTTGTATAGATGGCCGATGTTACAGGTTTCTTACTATTTGCATGTTTGAGATTACTGCGTCTGATAGGCCTCTAGATCTCAGGATCTGCCTTTCAGGGTCCATGCCGAAAGCTGGAGAAATTTCACATCGGGATGGAATATCAGGCCCTGAAACAGCAAGTCCTGCCTCTCCGGAAGAATTATTGGATCCTCCAGGGACATTTTCTTCAGTAAGGGGAACCAACTTCTCTTGGGCCAGAAAGGGAGGATTATTATCACCCTGGCTCGGTCTTCCTGAATCTTCTTTAGCACCCACGGTATCAAGGGTATAGGAGGGAATGCATATGCTAGATTCATGTTCCATCTTTGAGATAACGCATCTATCATTTCTGGTCTGTCTTCTGGATTGAGGGAGAAGAATTTTTCTGCCTTTGCGTTTTACTGAGTGGCGAAAAGATCCCATTGGGGAATGCCCCATCGATGTGTTACCTGACGAAACACCTCCCAATTCAACTCCCATTCTGACTGTAGAACAGTTTCTCGACTGAGGAAGTCTGTTACTGTATTTTGAGAGCCTTTTAGATGTACTGCAGATATTGAAAGGACCGAACTTTCTGTCCACTGGAAGATTTTGCCCGCCAAGGATTGTAGAAGGTGGTGACGAGGACCTCCCTGATGTTTGAGAAAAGCCACATGTTGTCTGTTAATACTCTGACATGTTGACCTTTTAGATGTTTTTGACACTTTAATGCCTCCCAGACGGCCTGAAGCTCTCTTAGATTTGATGATCTGGGATGATCCTGCGTCTGCCAGGTACCTTGTAGGTATTGACCATTTACGTGAGCACCCCAGCCTCTGCTGCTCGCATCGGTAGTGAGAGTCATGAATGGGGTTAATTTCCACATGACTCCTTCCTGTAGGTTGGCCTTGGAGGTCCACCAAGTCAATGATCTTTTGGTTACCTTTGATAAGGAAACCTTTTTGTCCAGATCGACCATTTTCCCATTCCAGGTTGATAGAATTTGTTGTTGCAATTGTCTTGAATGGAATTGGCTCCACCTGACTCCCGGTATGGAAGCTGTCATGAGACCCAGGATTTTCATACATTCCCGAATCGTAACTTTCGTGTTCCTCATGAATTTCTTGATCTTGACCCTGAGCTCTGTCTGTTTCTTTTCCGGCAGAAAAGACATTTGTTGTTCTGAGTCTAGTAGGATTCCCTAAAAAATCTTTCTTCTTTCTGGTACAAGATGTGATTTTTCCCAGTTTATAATCCATCCTAAATTTTTTAGGGTCAGGATGTTAGGTTGGTTTTTAGCTGCTGTGGAGAGTCTGTCAATACTAGGAAGTCGTCTAGATATTGAATGATTAATATTCCTTGTTCCCTGAGGAACGCCATAACTTCGGCCATCAGTTTGGTAAAGATACGTGGAGCTGAAGATAGGCCAAACGGAAGACAAGTAAACTAGAATGGTGTCTCCTTTCAGAGCAAACCGTAGAAATTTTTGACTGTGACGGTGAATTGGGACATGATAATAGGCCTCTTTGAGATCTATTGTACACATCACCATGTTGTGTCCGATTAAGCGAATTGTCGACCTGATTGATTCCATTTTGAATTTTTTGTAAACGACTGATTTGTTTAGAGATTTCAGATTTATTATGGTGCAATAATCGCCCCCGGGTTTCTTTATCGAAAAAAGACTCAAGTAAAAGCCCAGGAACTGTTCTGCTTCTGGTACTGGTATTACTGCTCCCGATTTTATCAGCTTCCTCACGTCTGTTAGCAGCCTTTTGGAGACCTGGGCGGAATGGGTTGTTGTCAGGTGAAACCTTCCCTGCGGAATCTGTCCGAATTCTATCTTGTAGCCCTGTGCGATAGACTGAAGAATCCATGGGCTGTTGGTAATCTTCATCCAAGCTCCGTGGAAAAATTGGAGTCTTCCTCCCACTGTCCTGGCGTCATCTTCTACGTGTGTTAGCACTTGTAGAGGGAAGGGGATTCCTCGAGATACCTCCCTTCTGGTAGCTCCATCTACCTGACTTCCCTTTTCCGGAATATTCTGGCTTTTGCTGGTAACGAGGTTTCCGAAAGGAGGACACCTTCTTAGGTGTCTCCTCCGGAAATCCCTTTTTTTCATCTGAGGCCTTCTCCAGTATTTCATCCAATACTGGACCAAACACCTGGAGGCCTGAAAAGGGAATGGCACATAATTTACTTTTAGAATGACTGTCACCTTACCAGGTTTTTAGCCATATTGCTCTCCTGGATGTAGTAGAAAGGGCCCCATTCCGAGCAGCAAATCTTATTGATTCTGCCGAGGCATCTGCGATGAACCCTGTTGCCATCTTAAGTAGCGTAATGGAGTAGAGGATCTTCTCTCTGGATATCTTCCTCCTCAGGTGGTCTTCCAGTTGTTCCAGCCATATACTCATGGATGCGATATTGGCTTTTATTATTGCTGCAGATGTTTCCCAGGTCTTTTTAAGGAGACTGTCTGCTTTCCTATCCATTGCATCCTTTAGAGATGATGAATCCTCAAACGGGATGGATGTTTTTTTCGCTACCCTGGCAATCGGAATATCAATTTTTGGGGTTTCCTCCCATAATTTTATATCTTCTGGTTCGAATGGTAGGCGAGTTCTGAAGCTTCTGGGAATTACTAGCTTCTTCTCTGCGTCCTCCCACTCTTCCAGGATCATTGCCTTAATGTGATTATTTAAGGGAAAAACCTTATTCCTGCGGGTTCTCAACCCCCCAAACATCTCATCTTGCACTGATGACGGTTGATAAGTGTTTTCTATTTGCATAGTGTTTCTTACTGCGGTTAACAGTGTATCGGTATCTTCCCAGGAGAAGAGATTTTTTTTCTTCTCTTCTGGAGGGTTAATGATAGAATCTTCCCTGTCCTGATCGGGGGCAGAAAAATCCGACAATTCTTCTTCCCCAGAACTGGACTCCAGCTCCTGACGTGGCCTCTTGAGACGGGGCGCACCCTGAGGAGCTTGGGGAGCGACTAAGTCTGTGACAGTACTCTGCAATTCCTCTCTTACTATGGGTTTTAAGTCTGACATGAAGGAGGAATGTAATTCTTTGACAATTTTTGCAATACAGGTAGAGCATAACTGTTTCCCGTATGTGTCCGGTAGTTTCTTGTTATAGATGGCGCATCTCCTTTTCTTAGGAGCTGATGTTATCGAGTCTTTTTTAGGTGTCTCCTTGTCCTAAAAAGACAAGGAGCACAAGACTTTTACTACCGTATACCAATGGTAATGAAGTGAGAAGAGGGGAAGTACCCAGTAAATTTACTTGGGCTGGAGGTTCAGTCTGAGTGACAGAACGACCAGTGGTTTGATCTGCCATTGCTGGTGTGCTGGTTGACTGATAACCTTAGTCCCATCCCACCTTAAATAGACCCTCTCACCTGTCTTCCATCTGAATCGTCAGAAAAAAGGGCGTTTCTCCTTTAATTTTTAGTTTGGCGCCATTTTTTTCAAATTTTCCAGAAGTGCGTTCCACTGTGGAACGCACGTCGGTTACTAGAGGTTCGCGTATCGCTCCCTCTGTAACCGGAAGTGCTGTCTCCGCCATCTTGTGCACGCCGGAGTATGCAGGGCTGCAGCTGCTGGAACCAAGAGCCCCCTTTGCGGGGAGACTGTTTCACTCCCACCGGAAAAAAAAAGGCTGAGGGACCCCTGGTTTCAGCGGGGTGTCGGCCTCCGGACCCTGGCAGGAGGGAAGGGAGGAGTGCGAGGACCCCGGCCCGATCCTCCTGCGCCCGGCTTCAGGAACTCCTGCTCCCGGTATGTAATCCTCTTCTGTGTCCGTCCCTGATAGGGACAGGAAAAACACTGGAGTGAGGGTGGAGGGAGGGGCCTTTTAACCTCTTGAGTGTTTCCTGTCCCTATCAAGGATATGAAGGACGACCTCCTGATGGTGCTGTCAGGAGGGACGTCCTGGAAAAACTTGTTGCATCATTCCCAAGAAGACTCATAGCTGTACTAGCTCAAAAGGGTGCTTCTACTCAATACTGAGCAAAGGGTCTGAATACTTATGACCATGGGGCAGGTGGTGAGCAGTGCCTGGTTTTCTCCACACATATCGCTTAGATGGTCCCAAACTTCTTCCATTTAAAAATTATGGAGGCCACTGTGCTCTTAGGAACCTTGAGTAATGCAGAAATTCGGTAACCTTGGCCAAATCTGTGCCTTGCCACAATTCTGTCTCTGAGCTCCTTGGGCAGTTCCTTTTGAGCTCATGATTCTCATTTGGTCTGACATGCACTGTGATCTGTGAGGTCTTATATAGATAGCTGGACTCCAGTGAAGGAGTAGAACCATCTGAAGGAGGATCACAAGGAAATGGACAGCATGTGACTTAAATATGAGTGTCTGAGCAAAGGGTCTGAATACTTATGACTATGTGATATTTCAGTTTTTCTTTTTTAATAAATTGAAAAAAAATTAAGATGGGGTGCAGAGTGTACTTTAATGAGAAAAAAAATTAACTTTTTAGAATTTACCAAATTGCTGCAATGAAACAAAGAGTGAAAATTTTAAAGGGGTCTGAATACTTTCCGTACCCACTGAATATACACACCGCACAGTACCACTCCTCCTGTCCACATACACCGCACAGTACCACTCCTCCTGTCCTGTATACATGCACCACACAGTACCACTCCTCCTGTCCTGTATACATACACCACACAGTACCACTCCTCCTGTCCTGTATACATACACCGCACAGTACCACTCCTGCTGTCCTGTATACATACACCGCACAGTACCACTCCTCCTGTCCTGTTGTCGGAGAGGCGTCAATATTGGTTTAGTATTTTCAATATTACTATGGCCAAATAAAAATAAATATTGGAAAATCTGTTTAAATTGATTATTCCAAGTAATGCCTTCTCCTCTGGATAGGGGATAACTGTCCAATCGCTGGAGATCCGACTGTTGGAACCCCCATGATCCTGAGAATCGGAGCTCTGTAGAGCACCATGTAAATGGAGCTGTAGTCAATCATACGCACTGTGGCGCCATTCACATGCACCTCTTCAAATAACTCCTTTTAAGAGAGTGAGGGGCACAACAAAGTAAAGCAATGATCGGGGGTAACGAGTGTTAGGGTATGTGCACACGATCATATGTTACAGCATATATGTAGTAGATGGGATTTGTACAATCACCCGTGGACACAGAGATGCGATGCGTCTTTCCAGACCGCAGCATGTCAATTTCTCTTGCGGAGTCGCTAGTTTCCACAAGAGAAATTCAATCAGTGCAATGTATAGGATGCAGTGAATCCGCATGGTTCAATGAACACAAGCGGATTCACCTGCGTGCAGCGCTTTGGATGCAGCATAAAGTATACTGCGTTGAAAGCGCTGCCAATACCGACCGTGTGCACATACCCTTCTAGTGTGTGGGCTGGTGGGGTTTGTGTGGCAGGGCTGCTTTTTTGACCCAGTCCGGCCATGGATACCTTTATTGACTAACCAGAATCTATATATATAATCGTCTTATCCCGTCTGTCTGTCTGTCCAGGAAATCCAGCGTCGCTGATTGGTCCGGCAGCGGCCAATCAGCGACGTGGGATTTGAGAAAAAGATGGCGGCCGTTAGCGGCTCATCTGCAGGACGGAGGTCAGCGGCGATGCAGCCGGGAGATGAGGCGGCGCGAGGCACTCATCTCCCGGCTTCTCGCAGCGGAAGTAGCCGCACAGGCAGCGCCGCTGCCCGGTCCTAATACGATTCGCTGATTGGTCGCGCGCCGCGACCATTCAGCGATTTTGGCGCCAAATTTAAACAACGCTCTGCTGATTGGTCGCAGCCGCCACCCGCGACCAATCACCGATATTGCCGCCAAATTTAAACACCGTTTTTCTGCTTGGTCGCGGTTGCCGGCAGCGACCAACCAGCGATTTTGGCGGCAAATTTAAACAACGCTCTGCTGATATCAGCGAGATTGGCGCCAAATTTAAACAACGCTCTGCTGATTGGTCGCGGCCACCAGCCAACCGCGACCAATCAGCGATATTGGCGCCAAATTTAAACCCCGCACTGCTGATTGGTCGCGGCCGCGACCAATCAGCGATTTTATTGCCAAATTTAAACAAGCTCTCCGGTCCTCACTAACACAGTTCGCTGATTGGTCGCGGCCGCCACCCGCGACCAAATCACTGATATTGCCGCCAAATTTAAACACCGTTCTTCTGCTTGGTCGCGGTTGCCGGCCGCGACCAATCAGCGATTTTGGCGGCAAATTTAAACAACGCTCTGCTGATTGCGCCCGGTCGGCCGCATACATATTCTAGAATACCCGATGCGTTAGAATCGGGCCACCATCTAGTAAATATATATGCAAGCTTTCAGAGCACAGGGGCTGCTTCTTCAGGCAGGATTACAAATTAATGAGACAAATGAAGAAGGCACAACGTTTATATCTATACTGTCCTCACACGATAGCACGGTGTGCAGTGAGACATGTAGCTAAACCCCCTGTCTTCTTTAAGAAAAAGAGGCTGTGAACTTGTAACCTTCTTTTATTGATTGTAGATGGACAGGAAGATGATGATTACCCATCTAATACATCAATACACTTCTAACATCAGTGCATTGTAACACAGATAGTAGCTTACCAACTATGCTAAAACAGGCTGTATGCAAAGAACAAGACAGAGCAACACGTGAGGTGGTTTTGCCTCAGAAGAATGCAGGAAATGGCTGCTGGTATTTTCACAGTGTCATAATAAGACCACAATGCATTGCAATAATGACAGAATGCCTCAGGAACCTCCCACAATACATTGCAAACTGAAACTAAAATGTATACATTAATCGCCAGGAGATGGAGCTGTTACCAAACATTAGGAGCAATAAACATTATTGTAGCAATTTCTCGGATGGGTTTTTTCTGTTTTTGCAGCTTAAGGATGGCTTGTTTCACCTGCATGGAGAGCTCCTTTGACCGCATGTTTACTTCACAGCAAAACCTTCCAAATGCAAGCACCACACCTCAAATCAACTCCAGGCCTTTTATCTGCCTAATTGAGAATGACATAACGAAGGGATTGCCCACACCTGTCCATGAAATAGCCTTGGAGTCAATTGTCCAATTACTTTTGGTCCCTTTAAAAACAGGGTGGCACATGTTAAGGAGCTGAAACTCCTAAACCCTTCATCCAATTTTAATGTGGATACCCTCAAATAAAAGCTGAAAGTCTGAACTTCAACTGCATCTGAATTGTTTTGTTTAAAATTCATTGTGGTAATGTCTAGAACCAAAATGAGAAAAATTTTGTCTCTGTCCAAATATATATGGACCTAACTGTAAGTTTACCACTAAAAGTACAATGTGTCAAAAAAAAAACAACCCAATCTCAATCATTGGGATTTGAAGCGTTCAGGGTTACTACAATATAAAGTGGCAGTGGTCTAAATTGTACAAGTTGGCCTAGTCATGAAGGTGAAACAAGGGTGAAGGGGTTAAAGAACTGATTAGCTCTTCACATCACATGGCTATCATTATCAGAAGGGATATTTTTACCACTTTTAAAATTACATTCATTGGGCAAGAAAAAAGTGAAAAGGACATCTACAGAATGGGAAGAATAGAACCAAGCAACAGCACATGTGAAAAAGACTTGGGTATAATAATAGATCACAGACTGCACATAAGTCAACAGTGTGATGCAGCAGAAATAAAGGCAAACAGTTCTGGGATGTATTAAGAGAAGCATAGAATCTAGATAAAGGGAAGTAATTATCCCCCTCTACTCCTCCATGGTCAGACCTCATCTGAAATACTGTGTCCACTTCTGGGCATCACATTTGAAAAAGACATCGAAAAACTGGAACAAGTTCAGTGAAGATCCACAAGGATATTGAGCGGACTGCAAACTATGTCCAATGAGGAACGGTTAAAGGATCTGAGAATGTTTAGCTTGCAAAAAGAAGGCCAAGAGGAGACTTAATAGCTGTCTACAAATATCTGAAGGGATGGGACAGTGTAGAGGGATCATCTTTATTCTAATTTGCACATGGAAACACGAGAAGCAATGGAATAAAACTGAAAAGGGAGCAGATACAGATTAGATATTAGAAAAAACATTTTGACAGGGTGATCAATGAGTGGAACAGGCTGCCACGAGAGGTGGCGAGTTCGCCTTCAATAGAAGTCTTCAAACAGAGGCTGGACAGACATCTGTCCGGAGATGGTTTATTGAACCTTGCATTGAGCAGGGGGTTGAACACGCTGAACCTGGAGGTCACTTACAGCTACGAATCTATGATTCTATTCAATGGCCCCGATTTTGATAGGTTGGGGTATCCTCATTATGAAAAAGCTAAATCTGTATAGTAATATTATGGACCAGGTTATCAATGAGACTTCTGATGCTCTGGCAGAAATCTCTTTAGAATTAGAACAGACATGTAGAGTAGCAGATTTCTTACTGGCAGCTCAAGGTTGTGTGTTCATTCGTGGAGGATTAATGTTGTATCTTTGATAGCTCTGAAGTTGTGATTCAGCATCTCAAGAATGTAAAAGAGCTCCAAGTGATAGCATCCAAAATAGGTTCCCTAGGAGCTCAGTTGATTGAGTTCTTTGTTTCAATCCTCAAAACCTATTGTTGCAATTTGTGTTATTATAATTCTAGACATTGCAAATACACATGAAGATTCGAAATAGAAACAGTGTACTTTTAAGCTTGAAAAAGTAGCTATTGCTTTTAATTTTGTGATTCATAGAGTTGTTTACGTGCAAAACAAAGGTGGGAACTGATGAAAATAATCCGTATAGCTATTATAACAAGTAATATAACATATTGGCAAATGACGGATTATATGTCAGCTTTATAAAGTGATGTTTTGTTTCAGCTAAAAGAAACCAATTCTAATCAGGGGCGTATCTAAGGGGGTGCAGGTGTGGCATTAAACTTCAGTGCAGCAGGCCAGGGGGCGCCATCGGGCCACCTAAAGTCGCGGTCAGACGTGTCTATGCCGCCCCCATAATGGGATTCAGCTATTAGCTTGATGGCCGGCTCAGAGCAGGTGCAACAACGGCTCCCAGCAATCAACTTTACTCACGTCTTTCATGCACAAGAACAATTCAAGCACTGACTTCCCGCACTTCTGGGTCAGGGCGACGTCAGCAGCGTCATTAGGTCATCTGATTACACTGCTGATGACACTCTTCAGCGACACATAGGCGTGAAGAATGTCTGTTGGTGTGGCAAGGGCCCCAATTAAGCTGAAGGAACCAAAGAATTATTGTAATGCTGGGTGAATTTGAGGAGACAGTATGGAGAGAATGTGTGAAGAAACAGTACGGAGAGGAGGGGGGGGGTGAGTGTGGGATCAGGATAGGAAGGGGGATGCATTGGGATACAGAATGGAGAGCGAGGGGAGAATGTGTGAGGAAACAGCATAGTGAGCGGGGGTGAGGAATGGGTGTGGAAACACTGCGGGGAGGGAATATGTGAGGAGCAAGCGTGAATGGGTGTGTGGAAATAATGAGGAACGGGGGGGATGTGTGCAGAAATAGTATAAGGAATGGTGGGGGGGATGTGTCAGGAGACAGTATAGGAGGAGAAAAGTTTGTGCAGGCACATAATAGAGACTGGGTAATGTGGGGAAAGGGGTAACATGAAGAGACAGTGTGAGGACATACCAAGGAGGAGACAGTACATGTACTGATGGTGGTTCTGGTGTTGTACTGTATTGATGAGGGTTGTGATGCTGTATTTTTGCATACTGCTGGTAGTTATGTTGATGTATTTTTGTGCAGTTATTGGTTCTGATCCTGTACACATTGAACAGTCCATAACTTATAAAATTACACGATACATGGCCATATTAATAAAGTGTTGTGCTGTCTGACAAGAGTTACTCTGTTTTTATTTGTTTTAGAAAAATTAAAAGGGCTGTTCAAATTTGTGATGAAAGTCTGCAATCACTGACAGCAGACCTCTGAATTTTCACCGTGCGCATGTGCACTGCATGCGGTCAGGATTCTCTGGCGCTAGTGGTGAGAGCAGGAAATCTTGAAACCACAATTATGCAATTTGCATACACTTGGTCACATGCCAACTAGACATGCGTGGCCTCATTCTATACAAATGACTTGAGTGAGGCTGGTCACGTTTAGTTGGAATGTGGACAGAAGTATGAAAATCTCATACTTGCACTCACATGACCTTTCAGGATTCTCCTGTGCTGGAGGAAAGGTGAAAGTGTGCAGTGCATGCGCTGCGAGTATTCAGAAGTCTGCAGCCACCTAGAGTCACTGCCGACTTTAATCAAAAACCTGGACAACCCTTTTAATTATAAAATTAAGTACTGTAGCATGCCCAACCTTAACAGCGTGCAATATACTCAATGTCAGGATTCAGCTCTGCTAGCTGGGTCCAGCAGACACCACATGACCACTCGTATGTGATTTTCATACTTACGGTTATGTGACAACTAGCCTTTAATCCTGCTTCTCTTCATGAAATAGGGGCTGTAGTTTTTCACTGAAATTGAGAGAATTAGGAAGAGCAGCTAGTCACATGACTGTCAAAAAGCAAATCGTATATGAACGGTCACATGACTACTATTCAAACTGCATGAGCGGTGTGTGTGGGGGGCGCCAAACTGAAGTCTTGCTCCGGGTGCCGGAAAACAGATCTGCCTCTGTGCTAAGCTTCCGATATGGTCAGAAGGTTCTGTAAGACATTGCACTATAGATCAGATATTCTTTCAGAAACAAACCGCCTGGAAGCCTCCTTGTCAGATTTATGCTTAAGTACTAATTATATTTTACTTTAAATATTTCTAATAAAGAAAATAATCAATACAGTAATTATAATCCATAATTTTCCAATATGTTATATTACTTGTGATACGTCTGATATAGTCTAGCTTTATTAAATCATGTTTTGTTTCTGTAAGGGAAATCAAGGCTGAGCCTGCAGATATTGTTAGAAAGTTCTGTAACATGTTATTCCATAGATAAAATGTACTCACAGAAACCAGGCGTCTGGAGGTCTCCTGCAACAGACTTATCCTTGAGAACTAAGAATTGTAATGTTTAATCTGAACATGCATGGAAACTTTGTTACTGTGAGCCAGAACTTTGGTTTAGATCCTGCACTCTTCTGTAACAGAGTAGGTCCCTCTCTCATTCATAGGGGTCCTGTATACGCATTTTATGTCTCATCTCCATCTCTGAACTGTAACTATTATTCAAAATACATTTTTCTCTCATTCAAATCACCTGTGAATATGGATGTTTTGCTTGGAATACAGATTTCCATGTCATTTCATTATATTGTCTGGGCGTGCGTGGAAACTCCATGCAGGAGAGAAATTTAGATTTAAATACTGCACCCTTTTGCAAGAAGGCAGACCCACTTCTCATTCATAGGGGTTTCTGGATAAGGTTTTTATATCTTATCCTTATCTATACCTTTACTTGTAACTTTATTCTAAATAAACCTCCATTTTATTCAATTACCTATGAAGACCTGGTTTGGCCATTCCAGCAGTGTCAGCACTGGCTCTCCCGGGGCCCGCGATCCCTGCGGCCAATCAGAGGTGTCGTCACTCTCTCGTACTTTGGAGGAATTGACCGCTGCAGCTGCTCTCCCACCTCCTCCAGATGTCAATGATGTCTGTAGGAGAGGAAAGTGAAGCCAGCGCTGAATGTCACGCCAAATATGGCTGCCCTCCTATTATATAAATCTCACTAGAACTCCACCACCAGCCTATCACATTCCTAGTTCCACATCCAACCTCCATATCAAACCCTGTAATAAACCCTTCATTACCTGGTCTTGTCAGGACCTCAATAAACCCAGCCTTTTTGAGGCCTAGTTCTGTACGGCCATTAATAATGCACTGGTGTAAATAATGTGTGTGAGGTAAATTGTGTGGAAAACCGGATTGTAATCAAGCAATGATTTCTTCAATTGGACTGCAATGTCCTGAACCATACGACTGGTACCAGTCATGTGACTTATGCTGCCCCAGGACTACAGCCATATTGGCCAAAGCTGTGATATCACAGAGGCACATACCAGCATGTGGAAGCATGGCGACATAGCGATGACATCACAATGGCAGGTGCCGGAATGTGGAATCTATGACATAGCGATGACATCACAATGGCAGGTGCCTGCATACACAGGAGCGCAGGTGAGAGGAGACACACGGGAGCTCACAAACCACAAGGAAGGCAAGAAGAATCGATTGGAGAATAGGGACAGGAGAAAGCCAAGAAGAACAGAATAACCCGCTTCTTAGCCTTCACTGAGCCATGACAAGACTGACCGGATGGAAGCGGAGGAGGAGACCCAGGACCCCGTCACATCCACCTGAATGATGAGAAAGGGGAGAAATTATGTAGATTATGGAGCAGAATTACAACTATTCTCGTTACCCATAGCAACCAGTCAGAGCTCAGCTTTTATTACAGGGGTATTCCCATCTCCAAAATCCTCTCCCAATATGGAGTAGGTTGTAGTGGAGAGAAGATTTCCCTTTTTCGGCGCTTCCAGAGGATAAGGATCGTTACAGATGAATTTTTTTTCTCAAAATCAGATTTATTCGGACACTATATTAAGAACAAACAACGCGTTTCTGCCAGCAACAGCCTTCATCAGGTATAATATGCACTTGTAAGGACTTTAAGGGAAGACAATCTTTATAGACTAGTTACTCTTAAGATGTCGTGTTTTTTTTTTCTTCTTTCCTTGACTTGGTTGAATTGATTAGGATTGACACCACACCCCAATTAAGTTAGGAGAGTGGGTAGTTGTTCAGCATTACATTCTAGCACCATTCTGTGTACTAGAATGGTAGATTTTTTGATATTAGAATGAACATATATATAATAAAATTCCTTTCTCTTATCATTTCCTTCACTTTCCCCTCCTTATATATATAGAAAGAGAAAGTGATATATAATAGTAATTTTAGAATACATAGTTGTGATTAAAATATACCTGGTGATGGTTATATTTATATAAAAAAATAAATTACATAGTACTGATCATAAAAATACATAATTGTTAGTCTAGTATATAAAAAAAAATCATAAAATATAACAGTTATTTTTACAGGAATGAGATCTTACAATAAAACAAATATTATTTTCAGTATTGGTAAATAGGACTGTGCATTATTAAATATACATTTTTTTTTTCTTCTTCCCCCTCACACATTTTCCACTATATCATTGAGACCATCTGGATATAGGGTTTTCAATCTAAAGATCCAATAAGACTCTTTTCTGTTTAGTTTCTGGATCCTATTTATGTCATTCTGTGGTATTTGTTCAACAGGAGTTACCTTTATGTCAAATTGTTTGTGGTGTTTAACTAAAAGGTGTCTGGACAAACTGTGTTTTAAAAAACCTTTTTTGGTGTTGTGTCTGTGGCCATTCATACGCGACCGCAGTGTCTGTGTAGTGCGGCCCACGTATTGAAGACCACAGGCACAATTGATCACGTAGATAGCGTGATCACTCTCACAAGTAAGGTGCTGGTTTATATTTATTGTCTCTCCTGTGCTTCTTGATGTGATACATTTTTGTTTGTGACTAATGATATTGCAGCAATGACATTTTTTTGATCCACATCTAAAAACTCCAAGGGGATTTTGTATAGGAGTCTTTTTTGGTCTTAAAGGAGAGAGGGGTTTCCCTAAGACACTAGGCGCAATAATGTTCCCAATAGTAACCCCCCTCCGGAATGTGATACCAGGATTCTCCGGTAGCCACTTTTTGAGAAAGGAATCCCTTCTTAGAATGTACCAATACTTTTTTAAAATCTGTCTTACTTTCACACTTCCCTGATTAAAAGCAGTAATAAAATTATATTGCCATCTTGTATTATTTTCTTTATCTCTCTTTTTGTACGTATTTGTTTGTTCATTGTCTATAACAGAGCACTGTTTTTTTTCTGTGAGTTTTTCATACAGACATTCATTTTGAGTTTTTTTCAGGTTGGTTTCATAGGCTTCTGCTATCAATTTTTTGGGGTGTTTTTTATCCAAGAATTTTTTAGTCCGAATTTTGGATTGTTCCACATAATCTTTGTTTTTCGTATTGTTCTTTCGGATGCGCAGCTATTGGCTGAACAGTATGTTCTGCTTCCATTTTGGATAATGTGCGCTCCGAAAGTCCAAAAATCCATTAGAATCCGTTTTTTTTAAAAAAGGTTTTACTTATAATTTTATTATTAGAGTGACTGATTTCCAGGTCCAGATAATGGATTTTTTCTTTATCCATGTTATATGTGAATGAAATACCCCAACTATTTTTGTTAAGTTCCTCTATAAGAGAAATAGCTTGTTTTTCTGTGCCCTTCCAGAAGATGATTAAATCATCTATATAGCTTCTATATAGCAATATGTGTTCCTTAAATGGTGTTTGGCTGATGGGAGATGAGGACTCGAATCGCCCCATAAAAAGATTAGCGAAACTTGACGCGACCCGAGTCCCCATCGCGGTGCCAAACTGCTGCAGGAACAATTCACCCTGGAATTCAAAAACATTATGCTCCAATATAAACTTTAAGCCTAATAGAAGGAAATCTCTCTGGGCCGACGGCATATTTGGAATCTCAGATAAATAGTGTGATACTGCTTCAACTCCCATATTATGTTCTATATTGGAGTACAGAGCATTCACATCCAGTGTAATGAAAAGATAATCATTTTCCCAGTTTAAAGAACTATATTCCTTTATAAGTTGGTAAGAATCATGGAGGAAAGACGGTAGCTTTTTTACAAGGTCCTGAAGATGTAAGTCTATATAGTGAGATAACTGACTAGTTAGAGATCCAATACCGGAAATAATCGGTCTACCTGGTGGTACTACAGGGTTTTTGTGGACCTTTGGTAAATGATAAAAAATTGCTGTGTTTGGGTTTTTGTTTGTCAGGAAACGTTTTTTTTTTTATTGATAATATTTTGTGAATATGCTACATTTATGAACATGTGGTATTCTGATTTAAATGTTTTTGCAGGATCTGTATCTAATTTGTTATAGTATTTTTTATCTGCTAGGATATTGTGAGCTTCCTGCAGATATGTTTCCCTGTCCTGAATGACCACTCCACCTCCTTTATCAGCTTGTCTGATGACTATTTTTTTTATTATTTTTCAATTGCTTGAGAGCTAACTTCTCTGATTTTGAAATATTGTCTTTGGTACTGAATGATATTTTTTCAGTATTTTTGTATTTATTATTTTTAAAAAAAGTATTGGTACATTCTAAGAAGGGATTCCTTTCTCAAAAAGTGGCTACCGGAGAATCCTGGTATCACATTCCGGAGGGGGGTTACTATTGGGAACATTATTGCGCCTAGTGTCTTAGGGAAACCCCTCTCTCCTTTAAGACCAAAAAAGACTCCTATACAAAATCCCCTTGGAGTTTTTAGATGTGGATCAAAAAAATGTCATTGCTGCAATATCATTAGTCACAAACAAAAATGTATCACATCAAGAAGCACAGGAGAGACAATAAATATAAACCAGCACCTTACTTGTGAGAGTGATCACGTTATCTACGTGATCAATTGTGCCTGTGGTCTTCAATACGTGGGCCGCACTACACAGACACTGCGGTCGCGTATGAATGGCCACAGACACAACACCAAAAAAGGTTTTTTAAAACACAGTTTGTCCAGACACCTTTTAGTTAAACACCACAAACAATTTGACATAAAGGTAACTCCAGAAACTAAACAGAAAAGAGTCTTATTGGATCTTTAGATTGAAAACCCTATATCCAGATGGTCTTAATGATATAGTGGAAAATGTGTGAGGGGGAAAAAGAAGAAAAAAAATGTATATTTAATAATGCACAGCCCTATTTACCAATACTGAAAATAATATTTGTTTTATTGTAAGATCTCATTCCTGTAAAAATAACTGTTATATTTTATGAATTTTTTTATATACTAGACTAACAATTATGTATTTTTATGATCAGTACTATGTAATTTATTTATTATTATTTTTTTATATATAAATATAACCATCACCAGGTATATTTTAATCACAACTATGTATTCTAAAATTACTATTATATATCACTTTCTCTTTCTATATATATAAGGAGGGGAAAGTGAAGGAAATGATAAGAGAAAGGAATTTTATTATATATATGTTCATTCTAATATCAAAAAATCTACCATTCTAGTACACAGAATGGTGCTAGAATGTAATGCTGAACAACTACCCACTCTCCTAACTTAATTGGGGTGTGGTGTCAATCCTAATCAATTCAACCAAGTCAAGGAAAGAAGAAAAAAAAAAACACGACATCTTAAGAGTAACTAGTCTATAAAGATTGTCTTCCCTTAAAGTCCTTACAAGTGCATATTATACCTGATGAAGGCCGTTGCTGGCAGAAACACGTTGTTTGTTCTTAATATAGTGTCCGAATAAATCTGATTTTGAGAAAAAGAATTCATCTGTAACGATCCTTATCCTCTGGAAGCGCCGAAAAAGGGAAATCTTCTCTCCACTACAATATCCAACATGCAAGCCTTATACCAGGGCTGACATAGTTCCCGCATTTGTGCTCCAGACCAGAGGATTGCAAAGAGCTGATCCACTATACAGATCATTTGAGTGAAAATACATGACATCTAAAGGGTGAGTGCAAAAAACAAATATTGTTGTGGCAAATGCACATATTCATCTACACTTAGACTCTGCGCCCCTTGTCTCCCCTTTTTATTCTTTTTTTATATCACTGTGGAATATGGAGTAGGTGTAATAATAATAATGTTAGCAAATACCTCCAATTAGAAATGTAGAATAGTTTTTCTGATTCGCCATGTCTCTTCCCTCATGTGCAGGCATTGCAGGACCTTAGCTATCCATGCTTACAAACCACTTATAGCGATAGTTATCTAGTTGCTAGTGGTCGTAACCATAGATACCTAAGGTCCTGCAATGCCTGCACATGAGGAAAGAAACATAGCGAATCAGAAAAAGTATTCTACATTTCTTATTGGAGGTATTTGCTAATATTATTATTATTACACCTACTATATATTGCGATAGGATCTTGGAGATGGGAATACCCTTTTAATTTCTGATTGCTATGGGTAACTAAGAGAGTTTTTTGTTGCTCAGCTTTGATAAGGGATGATAGATTTTACTAGGCTAAGTGGATATCATTGGTGCAACCAGTGCAGCTGCACAGGGGACTAATAGGTTAGGGGCTACCCTCTGGTGACTGTGGGGCGGTCATAAAACTACCCTCTGGTGACTGTGGGGCGGTCATAAAACTACCCTCTGGTGACTGTGGGGCGGTCATAAAACTACCCCCTCGGCTGACTGTGGGGCGGTCAAAAAACTACCCCCTCGGCTGACTGTGGGGCGGTCAGAAAACTACCCCCTCGGCTGACTGTGGGGCGGTCAGAAAACTACCCCCTCGGCTGACTGTGGGGCGGTCAGAAAACTACCCCCTCGGCTGACTGTGGGGCGGTCAGAAAACTACCCCCTCGGCTGACTGTGGGGCGGTCAGAAAACTACCCCCTCGGCTGACTGTGGGGCGGTCAATAAACTACCCCCTCGGCTGACTGTGGGGCGGTCAATAAACTACTCCCTCGGCTGACTGTGGGGCGGTCAAAAAGCTACCCCCTCGGCTGACTGTGGGGCGGTCAAAAAGCTACCCCCTCGGCTGACTGTGGGGCGGTCAAAAAGCTACCCCCTCGGCTGACTGTGGGGCGGTCAAAAAGCTACCCCCTCGGCTGACTGTGGGGCGGTCAAAAAGCTACCCCCTCGGCTGACTGTGGGGCGGTCAAAAAGCTACCCCCTCGGCTGACTGTGGGGCGGTCAAAAAGCTACCCCCTCGGCTGACTGTGGGGCGGTCAAAAAGCTACCCCCTCGGCTGACTGTGGGGCGGTCAAAAAGCTACCCCCTCGGCTGACTGTGGGGCGGTCAAAAAGCTACCCCCTCGGCTGACTGTGGGGCGGTCAAAAAGCTACCCCCTCGGCTGACTGTGGGGCGGTCAAAAAGCTACCCCCTCGGCTGACTGTGGGGCGGTCAAAAAGCTACCCCCTCGGCTGACTGTGGGGCGGTCAAAAAGCTACCCCCTCGGCTGACTGTGGGGCGGTCAAAAAGCTACCCCCTCGGCTGACTGTGGGGCGGTCAAAAAGCTACCCCCTCGGCTGACTGTGGGGCGGTCAAAAAGCTACCCCCTCGGCTGACTGTGGGGCGGTCAAAAAGCTACCCCCTCGGCTGACTGTGGGGCGGTCAAAAAGCTACCCCCTCGGCTGACTGTGGGGCGGTCAAAAAGCTACCCCCTCGGCTGACTGTGGGGCGGTCAAAAAGCTACCCCCTCGGCTGACTGTGGGGCGGTCAAAAAGCTACCCCCTCGGCTGACTGTGGGGCGGTCAAAAAGCTACCCCCTCGGCTGACTGTGGGGCGGTCAAAAAGCTACCCCCTCGGCTGACTGTGGGGCGGTCAAAAAGCTACCCCCTCGGCTGACTGTGGGGCGGTCAAAAAGCTACCCCCTCGGCTGACTGTGGGGCGGTCAAAAAACTACCCCCTCGTCTGACTGTGGGGCGGTCAAAAAACTACCCCCTCGGCTGACTGTGGGGCGGTCAAAAAACTACCCCCTCTGCTGACTGTGGGGCGGTCAAAAAACTACCCTCTGCTGACTGTGGGGCGGTCAAAAAACTACCCTCTGCTGACTGTGGGGCGGTCAAAAAACTACCCTCTGCTGACTGTGGGCGGTTCTCAAACTACTCCTAGTGCTGGCGGGCGGGTTCTAGTACTGCTCCTGGCGGGGCGGTTCTAGTACTGCTCCTGGCGGGGCGGCTCTAGTACTGCTCCTGGCGGGGCGGCTCTAGTACTGCTCCTGGCGGGGCGGCTCTAGTATTGCTCCTGGCGGGGTGGCTCTAGTACTGCTCCTGGCGGGGCGGCTCTAGTACTGCTCCTGGCGGGGCGGCTCTAGTACTGCTCCTGGCGGGGCGGCTCTAGTACTGCTCCTGGCGGGGCGGTTCTAGTACTGCTCCTGGTGCTGGCGGTTCTAGTACTGCTCCTGGTGCTGGCGGTTCTAGTCCTGCTCCTGCTGCTGGTGGGCGGGTCTAGTACTGCTCCTGGCGGGGCGGGTCTAGTACTGCTCCTGGCGGGGCGGGTCTAGTACTGCTCCTGGCGGGGCGGGTCTAGTACTGCTCCTGGCGGGGCGGGTCTAGTACTGCTCCTGGCGGGGCGGGTCTAGTACTGCTCCTGGCGGGGCGGGTCTAGTACTGCTCCTGGCGGGGCGGGTCTAGTACTGCTCCTGGCGGGGCGGGTCTAGTACTGCTCCTGGCGGGGCGGGTCTAGTACTGCACCTGGTGCTGGCGGTTCTAGTCCTGCTCCTGGTGCTGGCGGTTCTAGTCCTGCTCCTGGTGCTGGCGGTTCTAGTCCTGCTCCTGGTGCTGGCGGTTCTAGTCCTGCTCCTGGTGCTGGCGGTTCTAGTCCTGCTCCTGGTGCTGGTGGTTCTAGTCCTGCTCCTGGCGGTTATAGTACTGCTCCTGGTGCTGGCGGGGCGGGTCTAGTACTGCTCCTGGCGGGGCGGGTCTACTACTGCTCCTGGCGGGGCAGGTCTTGTACTGCTCCTGGCGGGGCGGGTCTAGTACTGCTCCTGGCGGGGCGGGTCTAGTACTGCTCCTGGTGGGGCGGGTCTAGTACTGCTCCTGGCGGGGCGGGTCTAGTACTGCTCCTGGTGATGGCGGGTCTAGTACTGCTCCTGGCGGGGCGGGTCTAGTACTGGTGCTGGCGGTTCTAGTACTGCTCCTGGCGGGGCGGTTCTAGTACTGCTCCTGGTGATGGCGGTTCTAGTACTGCTCCTGGTGCTGCCGGTTCTACTGTAGTACTGCTCCTGGTGCTGGCAGTTCTAGTACTGCTCCTGGTGTTGGCAGTTCTAGTACTGCTCCTGGTGCTGGTGGTTCTAGAACAACCCCTGGCGGATGGTTCTGGAACAACCCCTGGTGCTGATGGGCGGTTTTAGAAGTACTCCTAGTGTGCAGTTCTAGTACTGCTCCTGGTGGGCGGTTATATAACTACTCCTAGTTTTGGTGGGCGGTTCTAGAACTACCCTGGTGGGCGGTTCCAGAACAACCCCTGGTGATGGTGGGTGGTTCTAGAATTACTCCTGGAGGGCGGTTCTAGATCTACCCCTGGCGGGTGGTTCCTGAACAACCCCTGGTGATGGTGGGCGGTTCTAGAATTACCCCTGGTGGTTGGTTCTAGAACTACCCCTAGTTTTGGTGGGCGGTTCTAGAACTACCCCTGGTGGGCGGTTCCAGAACAACCCCTGGTGATGGTGGGCGGTTCTAGAATTACTCCTGGTGCTGGAGGGCGGTTCTAGATCTACCCCTGGCGGGCGGTTCCTGAACAACCCCTGGTGCCGGTGGGTGGTTCTAGAATTACTCCTAGCGTGCAAGTCCTCGTGGGCGGTTCTAGTACTGTTCCTGGTATGCTCCTGGTGGGCGGTTCAAGAACTACCCCTGGCGCCAGTGGGCGGTTCCAGTACGACCCCTGGCGCCAGTGGGCGGTTCCAGTACGACCCCTGGCGCCAGTGGGCGGTTCCAGTACGACCCCTGGCGCCAGTGGGCGGTTCCAGTACGACCCCTGGCGCCAGTGGGCAGTTCCAGTACGACCCCTGGCGCCAGTGGGCGGTTCCAGTACGACCCCTGGCGCCAGTGGGCGGTTCCAGTACGACCCCTGGCGCCAGTGGGCGGTTCCAGTACGACCCCTGGCGCCAGTGGGCGGTCCCAGTACTACCCTTGGCGCCAGTGGGCGGTCCCAGTACTACCCTTGGCGCCAGTGGGCGGTCCCAGTACTACCCTTGGCGCCAGTGGGCGGTTCCAGTACGACCCCTGGCGCCAGTGGGCGGTTCCAGTACGACCCCTGGCGCCAGTGGGCGGTTCCAGTACGACCCCTGGCGCCAGTGGGCGGTTCCAGTACGACCCCTGGCGCCAGTGGGCGGTTCCAGTATGACCCCTGGCGCCAGTGGGCGGTTCCAGTACTACCCCTGGCGCCAGTGGGCGGTTCCAGTACTACTCCTGGCGCCAGTGTGCGGTTCCAGTACTACCCTTGGCGCCAGTGGGCGGTCCCAGTACTACCCTTGGCGCCAGTGGGCGGTCCCAGTACTACCCTTGGCGCCAGTGGGCGGTCCCAGTACTACCCCTGGCACCAGTGGGCAGTTCCAGTACTACCCCTGGCGCCAGTGGGCGGTTCCAGTACTACCCCTGGTGCCAGTGGGCGGTTCCAGTACTAACCCTGGCGGGCGGTTCTACACCTACCCCTGGTGTGCGTTCTAGAACTACTCCTGGTAGTATACATCTATTCTATATTTTTCTATTTTAACTATTGTATGTACATTGGTGTGAGTGCCTGTCTCTACGGTGTCACTTACTTAACCGTGTATTCATTATACGTTTTTTAAATTTCCTATTTTTGCAGAATTTGACTATTTAGTTCGGTTGTTCTTGATTGGTTCTTTGGCATTCCTAGTTTGTCTATGGGCTCAATGCAACAAAATGAGTCATCTAGCGTCAATGAACTTTAACCACCTTCACTGCACACGTCAGTGTTGTGTCCTCCTCTCCCCACCCCCAAATAGCTGCAAAGTCCCACCTGTATAGTGGAGCCCAAGACCACACTCTGGATCTCTGGCACTCCTGATGTCACGTGCAGGGGCCCCAGGAGCCTCCGAACACCACACTGACATCTGTCTGCTCTCCTCCACAACTGAGCAGCAGCAGAAGCCCAGCTAACAGACATTGCTGTCACTGCAAACACTCATTGGATTAACTGACACGATGTCAGCGAGTTTCTGAAGATCCGGATACTGCAGCCATGAGATCTGTGGCTGCATTAGGCAGATGGGACATTGCAGCTAATAGAGAGTAAGAGTGTAACAGAGATGGCCCTAAACTGCATTTAAAGGGAATCTGTCACCAGGTTTATTGCCACCTGATCTGAGAGCAGCACAACGTGGGGACAAAGATCCCCAATTCCAGTGACGTGTTGCTTTCTGGGCTGATTGCTGTAGTTTTGATAAGAGATCCTCCACAAGCAGGAGACTGCCACCAGATGACTAGTAAAGCTTCTGCCATGTAGTCCAACCCTGTCCCCACAATGGATGGATAGTTCTGTACACTGTGCATAGGCAGAAAGCTACCAATCAGTGATGTGGGTGGGGTTATACAGAGCCCAGCATTCAGAGCATTTGTAGATCTGCAGCAGACACAGTTACTCTGAACTGCACCAAGTGATCCATCACTGTAATCAGGGTCTCTGCCCCTAAGTCATGCTGCTCTCAGATGGGGCAGCAAAATCCTGGTGACAAATTCACTAACCCCATCCAGCTTCAGGTGCAAGTATTAGAATTGATTCTCATGCTCAAAATTAAATGTAAAGGCAAGTGGCTAATGGCAGGCAATAGGTACAGCAAGGTGTGGAAGAGTTACCTGCAGGATTGTAGGGAACAAACTTCTCAATGTCGGGGTACTGCTGCTCGTCTGTCTTATCAGAAGTGCCAGAAACCTAGAGGGGAACAGGAACCAGGTCACAAGCTTCATTTATCCAGTGTTTGCCATTAGGTTCTCCATATATGATCTGAAAAGGAGTCAGCCAAGCCCCTGTGGCATAGCTGTGGCCTGGCCATACACTGTTTGGCTAGCAGCCATCTCTCCCAACATACAGATGAGCTCTCATGTGTTCTGTGGGGAGGAGGGTAATCTGCTGTCTCTAAGCAATTTGTGCCTAGAGAACAAGGAGCGGGTATTTGAACTGAACATTTGTTAGGGCAGCCAGGAGACCCCCATACACATTACACAGCTAGATTAGCCAGATATTAGCCCACTTTAATCCAACAGATAATAATGGGACTTGTAATAGTAGAACATGCCATGTGATCTTCTTGCAGATGTTCCTGTGGCATTTTAGGATTATGTAGATACAAGTCTGTACATCAGTACAGGGCAGAACACAAGAGCGGTGTATGATCAGAGCTGCGGTAATACATTATACCTGTATAACAGCTGGCGCAGGCTTTGGCACTTTCCGGTCTCCTTTCAGAGGCTGCCCGTTCTTCTGGGTCATTACTTGCTTGTTGACATTTCCCAGAGCTTTTCTTGATGTTTTCCCACTTGATGCAGAACTGCGCACTTTGCCCTGGTGGCTTTTGACAAGCGACTTTCCTATAGGGAAAAAGTCAAGTTACTTACCGGTAACAGGATCTTTCGGAGACCATGACAGCACCATGGGGGGGGGGGGTCAGCCCACCAAGGACAGCAAACCTACAGGCTTAACAAGGGGTGCCACTTCTCGCCTCAGTCTGGATTACAGAGTATTGAGAGGACTGCCAGGATAAACATAGCAAACAATCACAAAATTACTCATACACCACCCATTAAGTGAAATTCTAACAAACAGAGTGCTCCCACAAACATGAAGGGAGGAAATATAAGGGTGCTGTCATGGTCTCAGAAAAATCCCGTTACCGGTAAGTAACTTATGACCATCGGTCGACCATGACAGCACCACGAGAGAATTGTAGAGATTAAGAAGTCTAGGGAGGGTCCACAGCTTGGAGCACCCATCTCCCAAAGGTGAGGTCAGATGAAACACCCATATCCAGTCTATAGTGCCTATAGAATGTAGAGGGAGAAGACCAGTAGCAGCCTTACATATGTCTATCGAGACACCCGTCTTCTCTGCCCAGGAGATAGACAGCCCGGGTGGAGTGAGCGTTCAACCCTTGTGATACTTCTTCGCCACTAAATGCATAAGCTAGAGAAATAGCCTCCCTCATCCATCTAGCTACGGGGACCCTGACTTTAAACCCTTTCCTAACCCCTTGGTAGGATATAAACAATGAGCTCTCTTTCCTAAAGTCTTTGGTAACCGTGAGGTACCTAACCACACAACTCCTTACGTCTAATGTATGCAACTCTGCTTCCTTCTGGTTACTCGGATTAGGACAGAAGGAGGGTAGTACTTCTTCCCGAAGTCTATGGAAATGAGTAGCTACCTTAGGGAGATAGAGTAATTCTTAAACCTGATCCTGCCTATCATCCAGGATTTGAGTAAATGGTAAGGCCGTAGACAGAGCCTGAATGTGACCAATCCTCCTAGCAGAGGTTAAAGCTATTAGTAGTGCTGTTTTAAGGGAGAGGGATTTAAGGGTTGCTAATTCTACCACTGGGCGTGCCACCTGCTGGCCGTAGAGGTTATTGCAGCACTCCCTTTGGAGTCGGCACACATGTGGCCGGAACTTCCTGGTCCGGTCACGTGACCACCGGGGCGCACAGCAGCATCATGCCACGCCTCCGGCTACATAGAGAGACCGGAAGCGTGTGGCCCCGCCGTATCATGCGGCACTGAAGCTGCAACTTCCCACAGGGACACCACTGCCTGGCGCCAGAACGACACTGGGGCGGCCCACCCCAGACAGGGGCGCAGCTCCCCCTTACCATCTGGCACCAGCATGATGTTGGGGCTGCCAACCCCAGACAGGGGCACAGCCCCTGCTGCCATCCAGCGCCCATTTGATGCTGGGGCTGCCAACCCCAGACATAGGCGCCGCTCCACAGCCACTGACGCAGAGCGATGCTGGAGCTGCCGACCCCAGGCTGTGGGCGCTGCTCGACAGCTCGATTCTTCAGAATCCGTACATCTTCAACAGGTAAGCCTGCCACAGGTTCCCTTCATCAAGGATAGGAAACCAAACTGAGGCGAGAGGTGCCGCCCCTTTTAAGCCTGTAGGTTTCTTGTACTTGGTGGGCGGATTCCCTCTCTCGTGGTGCAGTCATGGTCGACCGATAAATAGATACTTTGAGGACTGTTCCCGAGCATCAATGGGCAAGAAACTGAAAGATTGCCAACACCAAAGCAGCAGTGGCAGAGTCTTCCAATACGCAAGGAACAGAATTATGCCCACCTGGATGTCAGGTGTACTAGTAATCCCAGCACCCATGCCCAATCTGAGCACATACTTGAAAATCATTTCTGCACTAAAAGTGAAAGAAAAAAAACCCACTGGAGTGGCACTTTAACCCCTTACCAACATGATTTGCAGTTACATCATATGCTAGCTGTGATATTTAGCCATCATCAACCTCTAATAGCCACATGTAGGGCAGAGCTTCACCTGTTAGAGACGGACAGCGGCATTAACAGCGAACTGAGAAGGGAGTCATGCCATGTGCCCATCTGTGCTCCTGTAACACGATCGTGGGATGCCATCACTGCCAGAAAGGAGTCTGCTGAAAAGACCCATGCCTGTCATGACAGATCTGTGAATGCTGGCTATATACTGCAGTATTGCTGTACGTAACAAGAAATCAGATGATTGCATGTTCAAGTCCCCTAAGGCTATGTGCCCACGATGCAGAAATACTCCGGATTTTTCCTGAGCGTTTCTGCATCTCCCCTGGCAGAAAAAACGCATGTGGATTGTACATGTGGATTGTACATGCGGATTGTACATGCGGATTGTACATGCATTTTCCTGCCAGGGACATGCGGAAATGAAGAGTTCTTAACATGCATTTCCGCATGCGGGTTGTCAAGCGCTTTCCAAGCGATTTTAGCATCACTTGGAAAGTGCTTGTCAACTTGGTCACACTATATAAATCCATGCAAACGGCATGGATTTATATAGTGTGACCCGAGAGAATGTCAAAAAATAAAAAATAAATCTATACTTATCTTCCGATAGACCCCAGAGTCTTGCTTCACTCGGTGCTGACTGCAGGCAGATCGCGGTACACTGCACTGAAGGACCTGCCGACGTCAGCGTCGCGTGACCCATCACATGACTATGACATCAGCGCAGGTCCTTCAGTCCATCGCGATTTGCCGGCATGAGAGGAGGGGCGCAGCGGGGGCCGCCAGAAGGTAAGTATCATATTTAGTTTTTATTTTATTCTTTTTTTCACAGTTTCTATAGTACCCGGGTCCGGAGGACGGTCTCCTCTCCTCTAGACCTGGGAACCATCCGCACATTGGAACGCGTGGATTGCGCATCTACATATACAGTGATGCGTAATCCATGCGATCTAATGCAAGTAAGTGGCGGCGAAAAAGCAGCACTTCCGCAAAATAATTGGTAGTGCTGCGTTTTTTTTCCGCAATGATAATCCGCAGCAGAAATTTCCGCAGCATGTGCACAGCACATGCGGGTTATCATTGGGGAACATGGCAGGCCTTCTACCATGTGTTTTTTAAGCGTTTCTGCAGCATTATTGCCGCTGCGGAAATGCTTAAAAAATGCATCGTGGGCACACAGCCTAAGGGGACAAAAAGGAAAAAGTATAATCTGAACATTCAAATCACCCCTGCCCCTCTATGACCCATTTTAAAATAAAACATATGGGCGTTACTTCTGTAAAAGTCCAATCAAAATATAAAAATAATTAACCTGATCAGTGAACGGCATAAAAACAAAAACCCTCATAAGGCTGTATTGACAGAAAGATAAAGTTACTGCTCTTAGAAGAATAAGAAAAATGCAGAGATGGGAAATAACACGGTCAGGAAGGGGTTAAATTCTGCCACTTCTATAGAAAATTGAACCCATTTCGCTGACTGCCTTCAATGACAGCCAAATAAGGCAGAGGGTTAGAGAAATACCGACCTTATATTGTAGACTTCTAGGATGCTTAAGAAGTGGACATTCCCTTTAAGCTACATTGTGCAGACAAAGCCATGGCAGTGTAGAAGGCCGACAAGATCTCAGCGGAAAGGCTGCAGGTTTGCGTCTGCATTAGGCAAGTTATAGAGGTAGAAGTGTTGGGACCTTGTTGCTGTGCAGGTAGAATCTGGAGCCTCGGCACCGTCCTGCGTAGCCCATACTACAGGGAGGAGCAGCGCCATGTGTAGTAATCTGAGCAGGATAGTCAGTGTTCAGCCAGCACTGATGGAGACTGACACCCCAACTCATTACCCAATACATGACAGTCTTAAAGAACCTCTCCCATCAGAGCTTATCCTCTTAACATATCGTAATTATATAGAACTGTGTACTAACAATTGCTCACTTTACCTTTCTACCCAGTAAATTCTTTTCTATGTAGAAACAGGAAGCATCAGGAAGCCTCTTCCCTGCAAAAATCATTCTCCTCTTCACCTCCTGACCCAGCTGCCCCCTCCTCCTCTGCAGGGACTTATGACTCATGCAGGAAAAGTTCACCTTGTGTTAACATAGAGATTAGAAGGATTCAGTTAGTCAGTTTTTAATCACATCTCTTTTCCATTAGGTAAATGACAATAAGCTGGGTAGAAAGGCAAAATGAGCAATTGTAAGTACACAGTGCTATATAATATGATGACTGCAATATATAGAGAATAAAAACTGATGGGAGAGATTCTTTAAAGATGGGTGGGCAAAAATAAAAGCAAAGTTTATTATGAGGTGGACTCCACTTAACACTTCTGGTGAGGCGCACCATAGTGATGGGGTGCACTTAATTTATGGAAAGTTGTGACTCAGGTGGCTTCACCATGCTCCGTCCACTTGGCAGAGCTGGAGTGAAAGTGCTTAAATAAATAAATATATATATATTGAGTGCAAGGGATAATTTTATTTAATCGAACACGATGACAAAATCCCAAACCGACCCAAATTCATCTTCAAAAAGGCACGTAACCTAGGATCAATTATAGCCCCAACAGTAAGGATACACACCAGTTCTCAAAAACCTCAAACCCCATTCCATCAAAAACTAAAAGGCTTCTTTCCATGCAAAAAATGTAAGACATGCAAAACCCTAAACACACCAAAACAACACACCGTCAGCCACCAAAAAGAAATATACCCCATCACAGATTTTATAACATGCAACACCACAGGGGTCATATACGGGCTATATTGCCCATGTGGCAAATTATATATAGGCAGAACAAAAAGACCTATGAACATCAGGATCAACGAACATTTAAGGAACATCAAAAATAAATACATGGGCCACCCTCTCTCAAAACACTTTATAAAAAAACACAATGGGTCAATAAAAGGAATTAAAATAGTAGGTATACAAATCGTCCACAAGAACTGGAGACAAGGAGATTTTATTAAGAGCATGTCCAGGAAAGAAAGTGAGTGGATTTTTAAACTGAACACCTTAAGACCAAGAGGATTGAACAGCGAAATAGAGCTCTTTGCATTTAATGACTAACAAATTGACCTATGACGTCACCAGCCCTGCATATATAAGGACACCATTTGACTGGGTTAAGCCATCCCTGAGGAAGACAGCCGAAGTTGTTGAAACGCGTCGGACTGACCCTTAACACAGCTAAAGAGGCGCCCACAGGCCTCCGTACCTTGTGCACGCTGCACACCACGTGACCCCACGTCACGCTGCCCCCCTCTCGCGCGCTCTCCACATACTCTCTCTCTCCTCCTCCTACCCGGAAGTAGCGAGCACGCGGCAGTCACCGGCCAGGACTCCGCTCTCGCTCCGGACCTCGACCACCCCCAGACGGTGAAGCCCTCTACAGACCGTAAGTAACAACGGGCCCCTGCCCCACCAAGTCCATACTGTACGCAGCTGACCCTCTAACGGTTTTTCCCTGTTCCCCGCAGTACTTGCTATCAACCCCTTCAGTTGGGCTCTGCACCAGCCACCCTCCCTATTGCTGAATCTGGCACCCACTGTTTCCAGCCAGAGCCTCCTGGTGCACCCAACATAGGAAAACATAAGCCTCCTACTGTATCCTATCTCTGGTTACCTCTGACATAACTATAGCCTCCTACTACAGCACCCTGCTGTATCTACATTATGGAGACCTGAACCAGCATCTACTATTGACACCCTAATCCCTACGAAGCAGGTAAATCACGATCTCTGGGTAAAAACTGGAGGCTACAGCCACAATCCAGTGATACCTTAACAGATACACCCCCTCCCCCTCCCTACAGATCTCTATACAGCGAACAGAGGCATTACATGCTAGTACAAGTCTCTTGCTGCATCCTACTTCTGACCTCCTCGTGCTACCTCCACTCAACAAGGGACCAGGACTACTACCTCCAGCTCATTCTAAGACGTCCCTGGATGCCCCTTGTACCTACCAACAGGTAACCCCAAAACTCTTGTCTCCAAGGCTTGTACCACAGCTACATCAGTTAATTTATGATCTATCCCTATTCCTTCCCCCTGCAGATCTAACTCAGATCATCAACCCACAGCCGTGTGTGACATATCCTCTACCTCTCTCCAAGAAGGACCAGGACCGATACCTCCTAGTCATCCAAAATAATCAGGACACCCCCCGCTACCCTCTAGAAGGTAACTAATCCAAAACTACCCTCTTTGAACCCCGTACCTTAACCCTTGAGCCCTGCACCCTATTCTTAATACTTGTCTCCTCTCACTCCCTATAGTACTGCTCCGGTGAATCCAGTATTATCCACACAGCCTGCTGACTGTCACACCAGTAGCAGTGCTACTGTGGATCAACAGCTAACTACTACCACAGTCTATTGAGTACCATACCAAGAACAGGTAACTCACGACCCAACTCAGAGTCCAGCAGAGACATCTCTGTCGAGTTCCACCCCCACTTATCCATACATTTTTTTGTGTACCCCATTCTAGGTACCCCTCGTCCTCCCTCCCAGGCACCAACACGTGCCACCAGTGAACCTCCATACCCCATACGAGGCACCAGTATCAGGTAACCACAGACAAACAGATACCTACCCCTTCCCCCATCGCTCATTAGTATACCATATTTATACATTCCTATTCTATCCCACCAGGTCTACAAGCCTTTGCCTCCTTATACATCTACTGCAACCGAACATCCTCAGACTACGAGGGAAAAAGGCCTATTTTTATCAATCAGTGATTACCTTGTATCAGTGGACACCGATCTATTTATCGATTTTATAACTTTTAATACTTTTAATAACTATTCTTATATCCGACCCAGTGACCTCACTGAGTCTGAATCATTTTAACTAGCTATTTTTAAGCACATGTTCGATTAAATAAAATTATCCCTTGCACTCAAAATCTCTCGTGCCGTCCTTCTGTTCACTACCACTAGCGCAAATTTACTTCTTCTCGGCTATATCAACACTTATTTGGACAACCCTGGTTCCCTGTCCACAAATTTGCTGCCACTAGTAGTGACGAGCCCACAGCGCCTCCTGTACCCATATACTAACCAATTATATATATATATATATATATATATTATATAAAAAAATTAACATCTAGTTGCATAAAAGTTTTGACCTGTCAGAGTTCTGCTAGAAATCTATTAAACCGCTTGATGAATTGGGGCCAGATCGGCCGTTACCTTTAGAAACCACTTACCGGCACCTGATAGTTGTGCACGATCTCTGGACAACAGCGCAGCATTAACATCACCGTTCTCCTGGTCACTGTAGATCACGGTCGCCATTATAGTCAGATTCTGCAGGCAAAATATAAGAATGAGCCACGTTTCATTTTAGAACACACCAACAAGTAGTGTCCTCCTCACCAACCCCTGGACAATCTCCTGACACCACAACTCAGGAATATTAGAGGAGCCCTTCATAATGCTGGTCCTTGTCAGGAGGAGTATAGCGTGAGCTCAGGAGAGGAAGCCATTCCTGGTAAGCAGGTGCCCAGTGTTATAGCGATGATCCTCCTACAGATGCCAGGACCAGAGAATAGAGGACTGTGCCTCCAACCACAGCAATAACCCATTACAGGAACCGGACAGATCCATAGAGCCATGAGCAGCATTGATCAGTAGCCATGTCTACACTGCAGCAATTACCCATTACAGGGACCTGACAGATCCATAGTGCTATGAGCAGCACTGATCAGCAGCCATGTCTACACTGCAGCAATTACCCATTACAGGGACCTGACAGATCCATAGTGCTATGAGCAGCACTGATCAGCCGCCATGTCTACACTGCAGCAATTACCCATTACAGGGTCCTGACAGATCCATAGGGCTATGAGCTGCATTGATCAGGAGCCATGTGTACACTGCAGCAATTGCCCATTACAGGGACCTGACAGATCCATAGTGCTATGAGCAGCACTGATCAGCTGCCATGTCTACACTGCAGCAATTACCCATTACAGGGACCTGACAGATCCATAGTGCTATGAGCTGCACTGACCAGGAGCCATGTGTACACTGCAGCAATTGCCCATTACAGGGACCTGACAGATCCATAGTGCTATGAGCAGCACTGATCAGCAGCCATGTCTACACTGCAGCAATTACCCATTACAGGGACCTGACAGATCCATAGTGTTATGAGCAGCACTGATCAGCAGCCATGTCTACACTGCAGCAATTACCCATTACAGGGTCCTGACAGATCCATAGTGCTATGAGCAGCACTGATCAGCAGCCATGTCTACACTGCAGCAATTACCCATTACAGGGACCTGACAGATCCATAGTGCTATGAGCAGCACTGATCAGTAGCCATGTCTACACTGCAGCAATTACCCATTACAGGGACCTGACAGATCCATTCTGCTATGAGCAGCACTGAGCAGCAGCCATGTCTACACTGCAGCAATTACCCATTACAGGGTCTTGATCGATCCATAGTGCTATGAGCAGCACTGATCAGCAGCCATGTCTACACTGCAGCAATTACCCATTACAGGGTCCTGACAGATCCATAGTGCTATGAGCAGCACTGATCAGCAGCCATGTCTACACTGCAGCAATTACCCATTACAGGGTCCTGACAGATCCATAGTGCTATGAGCAGCACTGATCAGCAGCCATGTCTACACTGCAGCAATTACGCATTACAGGGTCCTGACAGATCCATAGTGCTATGAGCAGCACTGATCAGCAGCCATGTCTACACTGCAGCAATTACCCATTACAGGGTCCTGACCGATCCATAGAGCTATGAGCAGCACTGATCAGCAGCCATGTCTACACTGCAGCAATTACCCATTACAGGGTCCTGACAGATCCATAGTGCTATGAGCAGCACTGATCAGCAGCCATGTCTACACTGCAGCAATTACCCATTACAGGGACCTGACAGATCCATAGTGCTATGAGCAGCACTGATCAGCAGCCATGTCTACACTGCAGCAATTACCCATTACAGGGTCCTGACAGATCCATAGTGCTATGGGCAGCACTGATCAGCAGCCATGTCTACACTGCAGCAATTACCCATTACAGGGTCCTGACAGATCCATAGTGCTATGAGCAGCACTGATCAGCAGCCATGTCTACACTGCAGCAATTACCCATTACAGGGTCCTGACAGATCCATAGTGCTATGAGCAGCACTGATCAGCAGCCATGTCTACACTGCAGCAATTACGCATTACAGGGTCCTGACAGATCCATACTGCTATGAGCAGCACTGATCAGCAGCCATGTCTACACTGCAGCAATTACCCATTACAGGGACCTGACAGATCCATAGTGCTATGAGCAGCACTGATCAGCAGCCATGTCTACACTGCAGCAATTACCCATTACAGGGTCCTGACAGATCCATATTGCTATGAGCAGCACTGATCAGCAGCCATGTCTACACTGCAACAATTACGCATTACAGGGTCCTGACAGATCCATAGTGCTATGAGCAGCACTGATCAGCAGCCATGTCTACACTGCAGCAATTACCCATTACAGGGTCCTGACCGATCCATAGTGCTATGAGCAGCACTGATCAGCAGCCATGTCTACACTGCAGCAATTACCCATTACAGGGTCCTGACAGATCCATAGTGCTATGAGCAGCACTGATCAGCAGCCATGTCTACACTGCAGCAATTACCCATTACAGGGACCTGACAGATCCATAGTGCTATGAGCAGCACTGATCAGCAGCCATGTCTACACTGCAGCAATTACCCATTACAGGGTCCTGACAGATCCATAGTGCTATGAGCAGCACTGATCAGCAGCCATGTCTACACTGCAGCAATTACCCATTACAGGGTCCTGACAGATCCATAGTGCTATGGGCAGCACTGATCAGCAGCCATGTCTACACTGCAGCAATTACCCATTACAGGGACCTGACAGATCCATAGTGCTATGAGCAGCACTGATCAGCAGCCATGTCTACACTGCAGCAATTACCCATTACAGGGTCCTGACAGATCCATATTGCTATGAGCAGCACTGATCAGCAGCCATGTCTACACTGCAGCAATTACGCATTACAGGGTCCTGACAGATCCATAGTCCTATGAGCAGCACTGATCAGCAGCCATGTCTACACTGCAGCAATTACCCATTACAGGGTCCTGACCGATCCATAGTGCTATGAGCAGCACTGATCAGCAGCCATGTCTACACTGCAGCAATTACCCATTACAGGGTCCTGACAGATCCATAGTGCTATGAGCAGCACTGATCAGCAGCCATGTCTACACTGCAGCAATTACCCATTACAGGGACCTGACAGATCCATAGTGCTATGAGCAGCACTGATCAGCAGCCATGTCTACACTGCAGCAATTACCCATTACAGGGTCCTCACAGATCCATAGTGCTATGAGCAGCACTGATCAGCAGCCATGTCTACACTGCAGCAATTACCCATTACAGGGTCCTGACAGATCCATAGTGCTATGAGCAGCACTGATCAGCAGCCATGTCTACACTGCAGCAATTACCCATTACAGGGTCCTGACAGATCCATAGTGCTATGAGCAGCACTGATCAGCAGCCATGTCTACACTGCAGCAATTACCCATTACAGGGTCCTGACCGATCCATAGTGCTATAAGCAGCACTGATCAGCAGCCATGTCTACACTGCAGCAATTACCCATTACAGGGTCCTGACCGATCCATAGTGCTATGAGCAGCACTGATCAGCAGCCATGTCTACACTGCAGCAATTACCCATTACAGGGTCCTCACAGATCCATAGTGCTATGAGCAGCACTGATCAGCAGCCATGTCTACACTGCAGCAATTACCAATTACAGGGTCCTCACAGATCCATAGTGCTATGAGCAGCACTGATCAGCAGCCATGTCTACACTGCAGCAATTACCCATTACAGGGTCCTGACAGATCCATAGTGCTATGAGCAGCACTGATCAGCAGCCATGTCTACACTGCAGCAATTACCCATTACAGGGTCCTGACAGATCCATAGTGCTATGAGCAGCACTGATCAGCAGCCATGTCTACACTGCAGCAATTACGCATTACAGGGTCCTGACAGATCCATACTGCTATGAGCAGCACTGATCAGCAGCCATGTCTACACTGCAGCAATTACCCATTACAGGGACCTGACAGATCCATAGTGCTATGAGCAGCACTGATCAGCAGCCATGTCTACACTGCAGCAATTACCCATTACAGGGTCCTGACAGATCCATATTGCTATGAGCAGCACTGATCAGCAGCCATGTCTACACTGCAACAATTACGCATTACAGGGTCCTGACAGATCCATAGTGCTATGAGCAGCACTGATCAGCAGCCATGTCTACACTGCAGCAATTACCCATTACAGGGTCCTGACCGATCCATAGTGCTATGAGCAGCACTGATCAGCAGCCATGTCTACACTGCAGCAATTACCCATTACAGGGTCCTGACAGATCCATAGTGCTATGAGCAGCACTGATCAGCAGCCATGTCTACACTGCAGCAATTACCCATTACAGGGACCTGACAGATCCATAGTGCTATGAGCAGCACTGATCAGCAGCCATGTCTACACTGCAGCAATTACCCATTACAGGGTCCTGACAGATCCATAGTGCTATGAGCAGCACTGATCAGCAGCCATGTCTACACTGCAGCAATTACCCATTACAGGGTCCTGACAGATCCATAGTGCTATGGGCAGCACTGATCAGCAGCCATGTCTACACTGCAGCAATTACCCATTACAGGGACCTGACAGATCCATAGTGCTATGAGCAGCACTGATCAGCAGCCATGTCTACACTGCAGCAATTACCCATTACAGGGTCCTGACAGATCCATATTGCTATGAGCAGCACTGATCAGCAGCCATGTCTACACTGCAGCAATTACGCATTACAGGGTCCTGACAGATCCATAGTGCTATGAGCAGCACTGATCAGCAGCCATGTCTACACTGCAGCAATTACCCATTACAGGGTCCTGACCGATCCATAGTGCTATGAGCAGCACTGATCAGCAGCCATGTCTACACTGCAGCAATTACCCATTACAGGGTCCTGACAGATCCATAGTGCTATGAGCAGCACTGATCAGCAGCCATGTCTACACTGCAGCAATTACCCATTACAGGGACCTGACAGATCCATAGTGCTATGAGCAGCACTGATCAGCAGCCATGTCTACACTGCAGCAATTACCCATTACAGGGTCCTGACAGATCCATAGTGCTATGAGCAGCACTGATCAGCAGCCATGTCTACACTGCAGCAATTACCCATTACAGGGTCCTGACAGATCCATAGTGCTATGGGCAGCACTGATCAGCAGCCATGTCTACACTGCAGCAATTACCCATTACAGGGACCTGACAGATCCATAGTGTTATGAGCAGCACTGATCAGCCGCCATGTCTGCACTGCAGCAATTACCCATTACAGGGTCCTGACCGATCCATAGTGCTATGAGCAGCACTGATCAGCAGCCATGTCTACACTGCAGCAATTACCCATTACAGGGTCCTCACAGATCCATAGTGCTATGAGCAGCACTGATCAGCAGCCATGTCTACACTGCAGCAATTACCCATTACAGGGTCCTGACAGATCCATAGTGCTATGAGCAGCACTGATCAGCAGCCATGTCTACACTGCAGCAATTACCCATTACAGGGTCCTGACAGATCCATAGTGCTATGAGCAGCACTGATCAGCAGCCATGTCTACACTGCAGCAATTACGCATTACAGGGTCCTGACAGATCCATAGTGCTATGAGCAGCACTGATCAGCAGCCATGTCTACACTGCAGCAATTACCCATTACAGGGTCCTGACAGATCCATAGTGCTATGGGCAGCACTGATCAGCAGCCATGTCTACACTGCAGCAATTACCCATTACAGGGACCTGACAGATCCATAGTGTTATGAGCAGCACTGATCAGCCGCCATGTCTGCACTGCAGCAATTACCCATTACAGGGTCCTGACCGATCCATAGTGCTATGAGCAGCACTGATCAGCAGCCATGTCTACACTGCAGCAATAGCCCATTACAGGGTCCTCACAGATCCATAGTGCTATGAGCAGCACTGATCAGCAGCCATGTCTACACTGCAGCAATTACCCATTACAGGGTCCTGACAGATCCATAGTGCTATGAGCAGCACTGATCAGCAGCCATGTCTACACTGCAGCAATTACCCATTACAGGGTCCTGACCGATCCATAGTGCTATAAGCAGCACTGATCAGCAGCCATGTCTACACTGCAGCAATTACCCATTACAGGGTCCTGACAGATCCATAGTGCTATGAGCAGCACTGATCAGCAGCCATGTCTACACTGCAGCAATTACCCATTACAGGGTCCTGACAGATCCATAGTGCTATGGGCAGCACTGATCAGCAGCCATGTCTACACTGCAGCAATTACCCATTACAGGGACCTGACAGATCCATAGTGTTATGAGCAGCACTGATCAGCCGCCATGTCTGCACTGCAGCAATTACCCATTACAGTGTCCTGACCGATGCATAGTGCTATGGGCAGCACTGATCAGCAGCCATGTCTACACTGCAGCAATTACCCATTACAGGGTCCTCACAGATCCATAGTGCTATGAGCAGCACTGATCAGCAGCCATGTCTACACTGCAGCAATTACCCATTACAGGGTCCTGACAGATCCATAGTGCTATGAGCAGCACTGATCAGCAGCCATGTCTATACTGCAGCATTTACCCATTACAGGGTCATGACAGATCCATAGTGCTATGAGCAGCACTGATCAGCCGCCATGTCTACACTGCAGCAATTACCCATTACTGGGTCCTGACAGATCCATAGTGCTATGAGCAGCACTGATCAGCAGCCATGTTTACACTGCAGCAATTACCCATTACAGGGTCCTGACAGATCCATAGTGCTATGAGCAGCACTGATCAGCAGCCATGTCTACACTGCAGCAATTACCCATTACAGGGTCCTGACAGATCCATAGTGCTATGAGCAGCACTGATCAGCAGCCATGTCTACACTGCAGCAATTACCTATTACAGGGTCCTGACAGATCCATAGTGCAATGAGCAGCACTGATCAGCAGCCATGTCTGTTATGTTCTGCTACCAAAGCTAAGGAAAGAGAGGAGATCTGTCCCTACTATAAGACTCAGCTGAATCCCTACGATGTAACAGGGAACCTGATCCTGCGATCAGACCTGCTAAAGTCCTAATCTAGTCTGTACGGAGACCTATAGATTTGGGGAGGGAATCCCTACAAGTACTAAGGACTGGGAGGAATATGGGACACCTCCTAACAGAAATAGTAGCGGACAGACGAACAAACAAAATAGATAGAACCTAGAGGTCCGTAGACCAAGCAAACTAACAGAGTTAGATACAGAGCACAGGCTAGCTAGAAAGTAGATATACAATGAAGTCCAGCAAAGCCAGAAGGGCGGAGCAGGATTAAATAGGCCAACAAGGTCATGTGACCAGCAAAGGAAAAAAAACCTAACAGCAAGGTTCTAACAGTACCCCCCCTTCTAAGAGGATCCTCCGGATCCCCTAGGACCAGGCTTATCAGGAAATCTCCTGTGAAACGCTCTGATAAGTCTGGACGCGGAAACATCATCTGACCTCACCCAAGAGTTATCCTCGGGTCCGAAACCTTTCCAGGCCACAAGATACTGCAAACTACCTCTATACCGTCTAGAGTCAAGGATGCGAGAAATTTCATATTCCCCGTCCTCCACCACCGGAGGAACAGAGGCAGAGGCGTCACCATCCGACACAACAGCTTTTTTTAACAGAGAGACATGAAAGACCGGATTAATTCTCCAGGAGGTAGGAACCTCCAACCTAACAGCAGATTGGTTGACAACCTGAAGCACCTTAAAGGGCCCTACAAACTTGGGACCCAATTTCTTAGAAGGAATCCTCAACCGCAGATTCCTAGAGGACAACCAAACCATGTCACCAACAGCGAACAAAACCTCCTGTCGTTTCCTATCAAAGTAGTCTTTAGATTTTCTGTTGGCCTCCTGAAGATTACCACGCACATCCGTCCAAACTCTTTCCAAATCACCGGAAAAATTCTCCTCCTCAGGCACGGCAGATCCCAACTTGGAGAACGACCCAAACGACGGATGTCTCCCAGAACAACAAAAAAAAGGCGAACAACCAGCAGAAGAAGATGTATGATTGTTCAGAGCAAATTCGGCAAGTGGCAGAAACTCAGACCACCCCTCTTGATTGTCTGCCACAAAACAACGCAAGAACTGCTCAACATCCTGGTTTTTCCTTTCTGTCTGGCCATTAGATTCAGGATGATATCCGGACGAAAACGACAAATGAATTCCCAACCTGTCACAAAAAGCACGCCAAAAACGAGCCACGAACTGAGGACCCCTATCAGAAACAATGTCAGTAGGAACGCCATGAAGTCTGACAATTTCCTTGACAAAGGCCTTAGCGAGAGTTTTAGCGCAGGGCAGTTTGACGAAGGGAACCAAGTGACACATCTTGCTAAAACGGTCCACGACCACCCAGATGACAGTAAAAGCCTCAGAGGGGGGAAGGTCAGTTATAAAGTCCATAGCCAAATGTGTCCAAGGAGCACTGGGGACCTCCAAAGGACAAAGCAACCCCGCAGCAGGAGTATGTGAGGACTTAGATCTAGCACATATAGTACATTGGCGCACCCACTTAATGACTTCCTTCTGCCATCCAGGCCACCAAAAACTGCGACCCACCAGTCTCTTGGTCTCAGAGATTCCGGGATGACCTGCCAACCGAGATTCGTGACACTCAACAAACAAATCTCTCCTAAAGGTCCCAGGCACAAACAACCTCCCATGAGGAGTGTTAGATGGGGCATTCTCCTGAGCTTTAAGAATCTCATCTTCCAAAACGGAGTCTAAAGCAGCTATCACAACACCTTCTTGTAAAATGTTTTCCTCTTTCTCAGCACCGACTATGGGAGAAAAACTGCGAGACAAGGCATCCGCCTTAACATTCTTAGTACCAGGGATGTAAGTAACGGAGAAATTAAACCGCGAGAAAAACAGTGCCCACCTAGCCTGACGGGCATTCAGGCGCTTGGCAGCGTCAAGATATATCAGATTTTTATGATCCGTAAGAACCTGAACGGGAAATTCCGCACCTTCCAAGAAGTGGCGCCAGTGTTCAAATGCGAGTTTAATAGCCAATAATTCCCGATTACCAATATCGTAATTCAATTCAGTCTCCGAAAATTTTTTTGAAAAAAATGCACAGGGATGTAATCCATCCCCGTTATCCTGAGACAATACTGCGCCAACCCCCACAGAGGAAGCATCAACCTCAACCAAAAACGGCCTAGTAACATCAGGCTGCATAAGGATGGGAGCAGAGGTGAACCTCTCCTTGAGATACACAAAAGCTTCAATGGCCTCAGAAGACCACTGAACCGCATCAGCACCTTTCCTGGTGAGATCAGTCAGAGGTTTGACAATACTAGAAAAATTTTTTATGAATTTTCTATAGTAATTGGCGAAACCCAAAAACCTCTGTATTGATTTCAAACCAATAGGCCTAGGCCATTCCTGCACAGCCTGAACCTTAACCGGATCCATCTCAAAACCTTTGCTGGAGATAATGTAGCCCAAAAAACTAATTCTCTGTACAGCGAACTCACATTTCTCCAGCTTAGCAAAAAGCGAATTGTCCATTAATAACTGTAATACCTCACGCACGCTCCGCCAATGAGACTCCAGATCTGGCGAATAAATCAAAATGTCATCCAAATACACAACCACATTTTTACCGATCAAAGGTCTAAGGATGTCATTAATCAGATTCTGAAAAAATGCAGGAGCATTAGTAAGACCAAAAGGCATAACCAGATTCTCAAAATGACCCACAGGAGTGTTAAAAGCAGTCTTCCATTCATCACCCTCCTTCATGCGCAACAGATTGTATGCCCCCTTAAGGTCAATTTTAGAGAACCACTTGGCCCCCAATAACTGGTTAAACAGATCAGGAATCAATGGCAGTGGGTAAGGATTGCGTACCGTAATTTTGTTAATCTCACGAAAATCCAGACAAGGACGTAAACCGCCGTCCTTTTTTTTTACAAAAAAAAATCCAACCGCCACAGGAGACTTAGAGGGCCTAATGTGACCGGCGGCCAAACTTGTCTGTATGTATTCCTCCAAAGCCTTCCTCTCAGGAATAGTAAGGTTAAATAAACGACTTTTAGGAAGAGTCGCTCCAGGGACAAATTCAATAGAACAATCATAGTCTCTATGGGGAG
Source organism: Phyllobates terribilis (assembly GCF_046119375.1). Classification (NCBI taxonomy): domain Eukaryota; kingdom Metazoa; phylum Chordata; class Amphibia; order Anura; family Dendrobatidae; genus Phyllobates; species Phyllobates terribilis. The sequence continues at coordinate 441,286 of NW_027363592.1, read as the reverse complement.
GCAAAACCTGCGATTCTTTCTCAGAAAAAACTCTCCAAAAATCCTGAATAGGAACAGGCAATTCTCCCCTATCCAAAGCTGCAATACGCCCGTTACAACACTTGTCATAACATTTATGGCTCCAGGATTTAATTTCACTGGTAGACCAATCCAGTACAGGATTGTGAAATTTTAACCAGGGCAAACCCAATATTACTGGAGAAGGCAAGTTATTCAACACTACCAAATCCAATTTCTCATGGTGAACACCATTAATAGTGAGAGGAAATTCACTGACCTTGAGAGTAATATTCTTCAAAGGGGAGCCATCCACAGAAACCACAGCAATGGGGGATGATAAAGGTTCAGGTTTTAAATTGAGTTTTTCCACGAATCCCCCATCAATAACATTCAGTGTAGACCCGCAATCAACAAACACCCGAAATTCCATTAATTTTTCCTGAGCAATCGTGGAAGCAGCTAAAAATATACCCTTGGAATTTAAACAGGCAATACGGGCGTGACTGACCATTTTTTTTTCTTTCTTCATACGAAGCTCACAGCCTTTAATCAAATGACCAGATTTCCCGCAATAGAAACACAAGCCTTCTGAAAAACGACGGTGTTTTTCTTGAGAGCGAGGTGCCACCGATCCAATCTCCATCGGTTCACCACTGTTAGTACACACATTATCATAACCAGAAACTGACATAGCAGAGGATTTGCTCTCATTAACCCTAGCACGCAGTCTTCTGTCCACCCGTATAGCTAATTGCATAGCCTGTTGCAAATCCTCAGGTGTAGGATAAGCAATTAGCAGGTCTTTAACCTTTTCACTGAGCCCAGCAAGAAATAGACTTTTCAGAGCAGAATCGTTCCACCCTGTTTGAGTGGACCAACGACGAAAATGTGTACAATATTTTTCCATATTACCTGATCCTTGTTTTAAACGTCTCAACTCAGTCTCAGCTGATGCCACACGGTCAGGATCATCATATAATAGTCCTAAAGCAGAAAAAAAACTATCCACTGATCTGAAGCATGTATCACTAGGTTGCAAAGAAAAGGCCCACTCCTGAGGCTCTTTGCGCAAAAGTGACATTATGAACCCTACGCGCTGGGATTCATCCCCAGAGGACTTGGGTCTCAAACGAAAATACAATAAGCAAGCATTTTTAAATGAAAAAAATTCTCGATGTTCACCAAAAAATAAATCCGGCAAACATACCTTAGGCTCCAAGAAATATGCTCCAGGACAGTTACTCACGTGCTGACGGAGCTCGGCCACTTCCAGAGAGAGTCCCTGCAGGTGTTTAGCCAAATCCTGAACCGACACCATGATGGAACAAAAAAAAAAATCTTTCCTTAGAGAATTTACAGGCTGGACTTACTGTTATGTTCTGCTACCAAAGCTAAGGAAAGAGAGGAGATCTGTCCCTACTATAAGACTCAGCTGAATCCCTACGATGTAACAGGGAACCTGATCCTGCGATCAGACCTGCTAAAGTCCTAATCTAGTCTGTACGGAGACCTATAGATTTGGGGAGGGAATCCCTACAAGTACTAAGGACTGGGAGGAATATGGGACACCTCCTAACAGAAATAGTAGCAGACAGACGAACAAACAAAATAGATAGAACCTAGAGGTCCGTAGACCAAGCAAACTAACAGAGTTAGATACAGAGCACAGGCTAGCTAGAAAGTAGATATACAATGAAGTCCAGCAAAGCCAGAAGGGCGGAGCAGGATTAAATAGGCCAACAAGGTCATGTGACCAGCAAAGGAAAAAAAACCTAACAGCAAGGTTCTAACAATGTCTACACTGCAGCAATTACCCATTACAGGGTCCTGACAGATCCATAGTGCTATGAGCAGCACTGATCAGCAGCCATGTCTACACTGCAGCAATTACCCATTACAGGGTCCTCACAGATCCATAGTGCTATGAGCAGCAATGATCAGCAGCCATGTCTACACTGCAGCAATTACCTATTACAGGGTCCTGACAGATCCATAGTGCAATGAGCAGCACTTATCAGCCGCCATGTCTACACTGCAGCAATTACCCATTACAGGGTCCTGACAGATCCATAGTGCTATGAGCAGCACTGATCAGCAGCCATGTCTACACTGCAGCAATTACCTATTACAGGGTCCTGACAGATCCATAGTGTTATGAGCAGCACTGATCAGCAGCCATGTCTACACTGCAGCAATTACCCATTACAGGGTCCTGACAGATCCATAGTGCTATGGGCAGCACTGATCAGCAGCCATGTCTACACTGCAGCAATTACCCATTACAGGGACCTGACAGATCCATAGTGCTATGAGCAGCACTGATCAGCAGCCATGTCTACACTGCAGCAATTACCATTACAGGGTCCTGACAGATCCATAGTGCTATGAGCAGCACTGATCAGCCGCCATGTCTACACTGCAGCAATTACCCATTACAGGGTCCTGACAGATCCATTCTGCTATGAGCAGCACTGATCAGCAGCCATGTCTACACTGCAGCAATTACCCATTACAGGGTCCTGACAGATCCATTCTGCTATGAGCAGCACTGATCAGTAGCCATGTCTACACTGCAGCAATTACCCATTACAGGGTCCTGACAGATCCATAGTGCTATGAGCAGCACTGATCAGCAGCCATGTCTACACTGAAGCAATTACCCATTACAGGGACCTGACAGATCCATAGTGCTATGAGCAGCACTGATCAGCCGCCATGTCTACACTGCAGCAATTACCCATTACAGGGTCCTGACAGATAACATACAACATAAAAAAAAAATTTTATGGGCATCATAAACACCCTTTAAAAAAATTTGTGGGTGTTGCATCACGGACCACGGTCACCCTGGTGATATGGTGGTGGATGATGAGGAGAAGGAGGAGGACAAGAGCAAATAGCCACCAAAATCAGGAAGCGTATACCCATGTGTGGGTGTGAAAAGGTGCATGTGAATAAACCTCCCAAAAAAAGACACTGGATTTGAGTTTATTTTCCCAGAACTTGGACAGTGTTCCACTGCCTCTGCTGGATTGGAGTTGTGTCTCTCGCCTCTGCTGCTTGGTTGTCCAACGAACTGTGACCTCTGCCACCAGCGTTTTCAGATTTTTAATAGTTCCGCAACAAGGGCCTTCTGGTACTGCCCCATTTTTGTAGACCTGTCCGCCTCAGGAATAAGAGATAGAAATTTCTACTTGTAGAGTGGGTCTAGAAGTGTCACCAACCAGTAATGACGGTCACCCAAAATTTTGAGAACGCGAGGGTCATGGGAAAGGCAGCGTAACAAACTCAGCCATGCGTGCCAGACTGCTAACAGGCAATACTTCTGTGTCCTCACCAATAGGACCACTGACCATGCTCTCCTCCTCTCTGTCCCCAGGCCATCCACGCTGAACAGACGGTATGACAGTAGTGCAGATAGTACCATCTATAGCGCAGGAAACTAGCTCCTGTTCTTACTCCTCCTCTTCCTCATTGTCACCCAATCCACATTGGGATGAGATGAGGCTGGGCTGTGTGTAATCACCCTGTATGGTTCCTTGCTCCATCTCATCGTGCTCCGCCAGCAGTGCATACTCTTTTATTGTGAGCAGAGAGCATTTCAGAAGACAGAAGCAGGATGGTGACGCTAAGGCTAAGTGCCCACATAGCGTTTTTCAAGCGTATATGCTGTGGAATTTCCGCAGCATAAACGCTTGTTAAACGCTAGGTAATCCGCCCCCCATGGTCCCCAAGGGGATTCCGCAAGTTCTATGCCCATGCTGCGGATGTTTCCGCAGCGTTTATGCTGCGCTCAAAAATCCGCAGCATGTCCATTAATTTTGCGGAAGCGCAGCGTAATCGCCGCCATTGACTTGCATTGAGACGCACATAATTCGTGTCAGTACATTTGTACTCACGGATTATATGCGTTTCAATGTGCGGATGGTACCCAGTTCTGGAGGAGAGGAGACTCTCATCCAGACCTGGGTACCATTGTACCTGTAAAAAAAAGAATAAAATAAAAAATAAAGTTTATATTCACCTTTCGACGGCCCCCGGTCTCCTTCCCTTTGCTTGCGGGCAGGACTGAAAGACCTGCGGTGACGTCACAGTCATGTGACCGCAGGCCCTTCAGTGCAGTGTCCCGCGATCACCTGGCAGACAGAAGCGAGCGCAGCTACACACGCCGGGCCATCGGAGGGTAAGTATAGGTTTATTTTTTTATTTTTAAACATTCTTACGGTCACACTATATAAATCCATGCCGGTTGCATGGATTTATATAGTGTGACCTAGTTGTCAAGCACTTTCCAAGTGATGCTAAAATCGCCTGGAAAGCGCTTGTGAATCCGCATGCAGAAATGCATGTGAAAACGCTTCAAATCCGCATTTTTTTGGCAGGAAAAACGCATGCATAATCTGCCAGGGAGATGCAGAAATGATGCAGAAATTTTCTGCTTCATTTCTGCATCGTGGGCACATAGCCTAATTATGACGTCATCGCCACTCACCATCTTGGTGGAGTCCTCAAAGTTTTGGAGGATATGTCTGACATCCATGTCCACTCCTGAGGTGTTATGTGTGGAGTCTGAACTGAATACCGACGGCCTTGTTGATGCTGGTAGTCAACAACTGCCGTCTTCTGCTCACAAATCCTTCCCAACATCTGCAGTGTAGAGTTCCAACGCGTAGGGACATCACACACCAGTCTATGAGCCGGAAGCTGCAAACGCTGCTGAAACACGGCAAGGGTGGCGGAAGCTGGAGGTGATTTTCTAAAATGGGCACACAGGCGGCGCACTTTAACAAGCAGATCCGGCAGCTCCAGGTAGGATTTGAGACAGCGCTGAACCACGAGGTTAAGCACATGGGCCAGGCATGGTACGTGTGTGAGCTCGCCTCAGAGCTGCCACCAGGGTCCGGCCATTGTCACACACGACCATGCCTGGCTTTAGGCTCGGCGGTGTGAGCCACAGATCTACCTGCTCTCCCTCCACTGTCTGATTCCGGAGTGACTGACGAGCACAGCGGCCCCAGGTCTGATATAGACCTGATGACTCTGTGCGGCCAGCCAATCACTGTAATGCCACAACCAACATGGCTGCAGCATTACAATGAGTGACAGGCAATCCCTGCATGTTCATTAGCTCGGTAAAGAGCAACAAGCATGCAGGGAGGGGACTCGAGCTCCCGCCGAGCAACCCCGGAAATACTCGGCGAGCGTGGAGCATCTCGAGCAGTGAGATGCTGGGGAGAGCACCGAGCAGTAGAGAGCATGCTCGCTCATCACTAGTCTTCATGCATCAGGTCCATGTATTTAGCAGTACATGATTCATCTGCACTACAACAGACTGTAGAGACAAGAAGAGGAAACCCCAGAGAATTAGTAGGGAGGTTTCTCTCTAACTACAGAAGCCGGGCGAAGAGCAGCTCATCATTCAGCCCCATGCTATACCTGCATCCACCACCAGGGTGAGCCCGGGGAACAGACTTGGGTTATAGAGCCCATATATGAAATCCTATGCACAGGGCTCCCCCTACTGGTGTCTAGCAGCAGCGCAAGACTAGAGTAAGCCACAGGAGAGCCAACATGGCGACATTACAGCTCCCGGCACACCAGCACCATCAGGACATAGGCGGGCATGCTGGGAGTTGTAGTCTCACGGCAGCTGACAAGCCAGCGCTTGTCATATAACGGAGGTAATAAGACGCCATAACACAAACCGCCCTCCACCAGCAGCGTAACAGGCAGGGAAGCCGGGAACGTATTCACAGACGGTTACTAGACACCGCCTGACAGCCGCTCCTGAGAGCGGAGCGGACACCGATAAAGAGCACGGACGGGAAGCCGGGACCGCCGATCCAGAACTGTCATCAGCGCGTCCTGATTGGTCGCTGCCCCGGCACCTCTGTAATCTGATTGGATAATGGACGGGCCGCTCTTATTGGCTGGAGACACGTTACCTACTCGCCTGTAATAGCGCTATAATAGTCCTGATATCACTGTACAGGGGAGGAGCTTGGCTGCGCTTTATAGGGGGGGGGGGGGGGGTTATAGGATTTCATCCCTGGGGGGTCTCATCTGTTTTATCTTATGTAACGTAAATCTGTAGGCTCCAAGATACATAAAAGCACGGGGTTTCCTGTGTCCCTGCTGGGCTCTTGTGGTTATTCTCAGTCCTCCTCTCCGTCCTCCCCTCCGTCCTCCGCTCCGTCCTCCGCTCCGTCCTCTGCTCTGTCCTCCGCTGCAGAATATTATAAAATGCAGCTCATCTTCTGCAGAATATTATATATACAGCTCATCTACTGCAGAATATTATATATACATCTCATCTTCTGCAGAATATTATATATACAGCTCATCTACTGCAGAATATTATAATATACAGCTCATCTACTGCAGAATATTATAATATACAGCTCATCTACTGCAGAATATTATAATATACAGCTCATCTACTGCAGAATATTATAATATACAGCTCATCTACTGCAGAATATTATAATATACAGCTCATCTACTGCAGAATATTATATATACAGCTCATCTACTGCAGAATATTATATATACAGCTCATCTACTACAGAATATTATATATACAGCTCATCTACTGCAGAATATTATAATATACAGCTCATCTTCTGCAGAATATTATAATATACAGCTCATCTACTGCAGAATATTATATATACAGCTCATCTTCTGCAGAATATTATATATACAGCTCATCTACTGCAGAATATAATATATACAACTCATCTACTGCAGAATATTATATATACAGCTCATCTACTGCAGAATATTATAATATACAGCTCATCTACTGCAGAATATTATAATATACAGCTCATCTACTGCAGAATATTATAATATACAGCTCATCTACTGTATAATATTATAATATACAGCTCATCTACTGCAGAATATTATATATACAGCTCATCTACTACAGAATATTATATATACAGCTCATCTACTGCAGAATATTATAATATACAGCTCATCTTCTGCAGAATATTATAATATACAGCTCATCTACTGCAGAATATTATATATACAGCTCATCTACTACAGAATATTATATATACAGCTCATCTACTGCAGAATATTATAATATACAGCTCATCTACTGCAGAATATTATAATATACAGCTCATCTACTGCAGAATATTATAATATACAGCTCATCTACTGCAGAATATTATAATAAACATCTCATCTACTGCAGAATATTATATATACAGCAAATCTTCTGCAGAATATTATAATATACAGCTCATCTGCTGCAGAATATTATATATACAGCTCATCTACTGCAGAATATTATAATAAACATCTCATCTACTGCAGAATATTATATATACAGCTCATCTACTGCAGAATATTATAATATACAGCTCATCTACTGCAGAATATTATATATACAGCTCATCTACTGCAGAATATTATAATATACAGCTCATCTACTGCAGAATATTATAATATACAGCTCATCTACTGCAGAATATTATAATATACAGCTCATCTACTACAGAATATTATAATATACAGCTCACCTGCTGCAGAATATTATAATATACAGCTCACCTGCTGCAGAATATTATAATATACAACTCATCTACTGCAGAATATTATAATATACAGCTCACCTGCTGCAGAATATTATAATATACAGCTCATCTACTGCAGAATATTATAATATACAGCTCATCTACTGCAGAATATTATAATATACAGCTCATCTACTGCAGAATATTATATATACAGCTCATCTACTGCAGAATATTATAATAAACATCTCATCTACTGCAGAATATTATATATACAGCAAATCTTCTGCAGAATATTATAATATACAGCTCACCTGCTGCAGAATATTATATATACAGCTCATCTACTGCAGAATATTATAATATACAGCTCATCTACTGCAGAATATTATATATACAGCTCATCTACTGCAGAATATTATAATATACAGCTCACCTGCTGCAGAATATTATAATATACAGCTCATCTACTGCAGAATATTATAATATACAGCTCATCTACTGCAGAATATTATATATACAGCTCATCTACTGCAGAATATTATAATAAACATCTCATCTACTGCAGAATATTATAATATACAGCTCATCTACTGCAGAATATTATAATAAACATCTCATCTACTGCAGAATATTATATATACAGCTCATCTACTGCAGAATATTATAATATACAGCTCATCTACTGCAGAATATTATATATACAGCTCATCTACTGCAGAATATTATAATATACAGCTCACCTGCTGCAGAATATTATAATATACAGCTCATCTACTGCAGAATATTATAATATACAGCTCATCTACTGCAGAATATTATATATACAGCTCATCTACTGCAGAATATTATATATACAGCTCATCTACTGCAGAATATTATATATACAGCTCATCTACTGCAGAATATTATAATATACAACTCAACTGCTGCAGAATATTATATATACAGCTCATCTACTGCAGAATATTATATATACAGCTCATCTACTGCAGAATATTATAATATACAGCTCAACTGCTGCAGAATATTATAATATACAGCTCATCTTCTGCAGAATATTATAATATACAGCTCATCTACTGCAGAATATTATATATACAGCTCATCTACTGCAGAATATTATAATAAACATCTCATCTACTGCAGAATATTATATATACAGCTCATCTACTGCAGAATATTATAATATACAGCTCATCTACTGCAGAATATTATATATACAGCTCATCTACTGCAGAATATTATAATATACAGCTCACCTGCTGCAGAATATTATAATATACAGCTCATCTACTGCAGAATATTATATATACAGCTCATCTACTGCAGAATATTATAATATACAGCTCATCTACTGCAGAATATTATAATAAACATCTTATCTACTGCAGAATATTATATATACAGCTCATCTACTGCAGAATATTATAATATACAGCTCATCTACTGCAGAATATTATATATACAGCTCATCTACTGCAGAATATTATAATATACAGCTCACCTGCTGCAGAATATTATAATATACAGCTCATCTACTGCAGAATATTATAATATACAGCTCATCTACTGCAGAATATTATATATACAGCTCATCTACTGCAGAATATTATATATACAGCTCATCTACTGCAGAATATTATATATACAGCTCATCTACTGCAGAATATTATAAAATGCAGCTCATCTTCTGCAGAATATTATATATACAGCTCATCTACTGCAGAATATTATAATATACAGCTCATCTACTGCAGAATATTATAATATACAGCTCATCTTCTGCAGAATATTATAATATACAGCTCATCTACTGCAGAATATTATATATACAGCTCATCTACTGCAGAATATTATAATATACAGCTCATCTACTGCAGAATATTATAATAAACATCTCATCTACTGCAGAATATTATATATACAGCTCACCTGCTGCAGAATATTATAATATACAGCTCATCTACTGCAGAATATTATAATATACAGCTCATCTACTGCAGAATATTATATATACAGCTCATCTACTGCAGAATATTATAATAAACATCTCATCTACTGCAGAATATTATATATACAGCTCATCTACTGCAGAATATTATAATATACAGCTCATCTACTGCAGAATATTATATATACAGCTCATCTACTGCAGAATATTATAATATACAGCTCACCTGCTGCAGAATATTATAATATACAGCTCATCTACTGCAGAATATTATAATATACAGCTCATCTACTGCAGAATATTATATATACAGCTCATCTACTGCAGAATATTATATATACAGCTCATCTACTGCAGAATATTATATATACAGCTCATCTACTGCAGAATATTATATATACAGCTCATCTACTGCAGAATATTATAATATACAGCTCATCTACTGCAGAATATTATATATACAGCTCATCTACTGCAGAATATTATAATATACAGCTCACCTGCTGCAGAATATTATAATATACAGCTCATCTTCTGCAGAATATTATAATATACAGCTCATCTACTGCAGAATATTATATATACAGCTCATCTACTGCAGAATATTATAATAAACATCTCATCTACTGCAGAATATTATAATATACAGCTCATCTACTGCAGAATATTATAATATACAGCTCATCTACTGCAGAATATTATATATACAGCTCATCTACTGCAGAATATTATAATATACAGCTCACCTGCTGCAGAATATTATAATATACAGCTCATCTACTGCAGAATATTATAATATACAGCTCATCTACTGCAGAATATTATATATACAGCTCATCTACTGCAGAATATTATATATACAGCTCATCTACTGCAGAATATTATATATACAGCTCATCTACTGCAGAATATTATATATACAGCTCATCTACTGCAGAATATTATAATATACAGCTCATCTACTGCAGAATAATATAATATACAGCTCACCTGCTGCAGAATATTATAATATACAACTCATCTACTGCAGATTATAATATACAGCTCATCTACTGCAGAATATTATATATACAGCTCATCTACTGCAGATTATAATATACAGCTCATCTGCTGCAGAATATTATATATACAGCTCATCTACTGCAGAATATTATATATACAGCTCATCTACTGCAGAATATTATATATACAGCTCATCTACGGCAGAATATTATATATACAGCTCATCTACTGCAGAATATTATAATATACAGCTCATCTACTGCAGAATAATATAATATACAGCTCACCTGCTGCAGAATATTATAATATACAACTCATCTACTGCAGATTATAATATACAGCTCATCTACTGCAGAATATTATAATATACAGCTCACCTGCTGCAGAATATTATAATATACAACTCATCTACTGCAGATTATAATATACAGCTCATCTGCTGCAGAATATTATATATACAGCTCATCTACTGCAGAATATTATATATACAGCTCATCTACTGCAGAATATTATATATACAGCTCATCTACTGCAGAATATTATATATACAGCTCATCTATTGCAGAATATTATAATATACAGCTCATCTACTGCAGAATATTATAATATACAGCTCATCTTCTGCAGAATATTATAATATACAGCTCATCTTCTGCAGAATATTATATATACAGCTCATCTTCTGCAGAATATTATAATATACAGCTCATCTACTGCAGAATATTATATATACAGCTCATCTGCAGAATATTATAATATACATCTTATCTTCTGCAGAATATTATAATATACAGCTCATCTACTGCAGAATATTATAATATACAGCTTATCTGCTGCAGAATATTATATATACAGCTCATCTACTGCAGAATATTATAATATACAGCTCATCTACTGCAGAATATTATATATACAGCTCATCTTCTGCAGAATATTATAATATACAACTCATCTACTGCAGAATATTATAATATACAGCTCATCTACTGCAGAATATTATAATATACAGCTCATCTTCTGCAGAATATTATAATATACAGCTCATCTACTGCAGAATATTATAATATACAGCTCATCTACTGCAGAATATTATAATATACAACTCATCTACTGCAGAATATTATAATATACAGCTCATCTTCTGCAGAATATTATAATATACAGCTCATCTTCTGCAGAATATTATAATATACAGCTCATCTACTGCAGAATATTATAATATACAGCTCATCTACTGCAGAATATTATATATACAGCTCATCTACTGCAGAATATTATAATATACAGCTCATCTTCTGCAGAATATTATAATATACAGCTCATCTACTGCAGAATATTATAATATACAACTCATCTACTGCAGAATATTATATATACAGCTCATCTACTGCAGAATATTATAATATACAGCTCACCTGCCGCAGAATATTATATATACAGCTCATCTGCTGCAGAATATTATAATATACAGCTCATCTTCTGCAGAATATTATAATATACAGCTCTTCTTCTGCAGAATATTATAATATACAACTCATCTACTGCAGAATATTATAATATACAGCTCATCTACTGCAGAATATTATATATACAGCTCATCTACTGCAGAATATTATAATATACAGCTCACCTGCCGCAGAATATTATATATACAGCTCATCTGCTGCAGAATATTATAATATACAGCTCATCTTCTGCAGAATATTATAATATACAGCTCATCTTCTGCAGAATATTATAATATACTGCTCATCTACTGCAGAATATTATATATACAGCTCATCTTCTGCAGAATATTATAATATACAGCTCATCTACTGCAGAATATTATAATATACAGCTCATCTTCTGCAGAATATTATAATATACAGCTCATCTTCTGCAGAATATTATAATATACAGCTCATCTTCTGCAGAATATTATAATATACAGCTCATCTTCTGCAGAATATTATAATATACAACTCATCTACTGCAGAATATTATAATATACAGCTCATCTACTGCAGAATATTATATATACAGCTCATCTACAGCAGAATATTATATATACAGCTCATCTACTGCAGAATATTATAATATACAGCTCACCTGCCGCAGAATATTATATATACAGCTCATCTGCTGCAGAATATTATAATATACAGCTTATCTTCTGCAGAATATTATAATATACAGCTCATCTTCTGCAGAATATTATAATATACAGCTCATCTACTGCAGAATATTATAATATACAGCTCATCTACTGCAGAATATTATATATACAGCTCATCTTCTGCAGAATATTATAATATACAGCTCATCTACTGCAGAATATTATATATACAGCTCATCTACTGCAGAATATTATAATATACAGCTCACCTGCCGCAGAATATTATATATACAGCTCATCTGCTGCAGAATATTATAATATACAGCTCATCTACTGCAGAATATTATAATATACAGCTCACCTGCTGCAGAATATTATAATATACAGCTCATCTACTGCAGAATATTATAATATACAGCTCATCTACTGCAGAATATTATATATACAGCTCATCTACTGCAGAATATTATAATATACAGCTCACCTGCTGCAGAATATTATAATATACAACTAATCTACTGCAGAATATTATAATATACAGCTCATCTACTGCAGAATATTATATATACAGCTCATCTACTGCAGAATATTATAATATACAGCTCATCTACTGCAGAATATTATATATACAGCTCATCTTCTGCAGAATATTATATATACAGCTCATCTACTGCAGAATATTATATATACAGCTCATCTTCTGCAGAATATTATAATATACAGCTCATCTACTGCAGAATATTATATATACAGCTCATCTTCTGCAGAATATTATAATATACAACTCATCTACTGCAGAATATTATAATATACAGCTCATCTACTGCAGAATATTATATATACAGCTCATCTACTGCAGAATATTATATATACAGCTCATCTTCTGCAGAATATTATATATACAGCTCATCTACTGCAGAATATTATAATATACAGCTCACCTGCCGCAGAATATGATATATACAGCTCATCTGCTGCAGAATATTATAATATACAGCTCATCTACTGCAGAATATTATATATACAGCTCATCTACTGCAGAATATTATAATATACAGCTCACCTGCCGCAGAATATTATATATACAGCTCATCTGCTGCAGAATATTATAATATACAGCTCATCTTCTGCAGAATATTATAATATACAGCTCATCTTCTGCAGAATATTATAATATACTGCTCATCTACTGCAGAATATTATATATACAGCTCATCTTCTGCAGAATATTATAATATACAACTCATCTTCTGCAGAATATTATATATACATCTCATCTACTGCAGAATATTATATATACAGCTCATCTACTGCAGAATATTATATATACAGCTCATCTTCTGCAGAATATTATAATATACAGCTCACCTGCCGCAGAATATTATAATATACAACTCATCTTCTGCAGAATATTATATATACATCTCATCTACTGCAGAATATTATATATACAGCTCATCTTCTGCAGAATATTATAATATACAGCTCACCTGCTGCAGAATATTATATATACAGCTCACCTGCCGCAGAATATTATAATATACAGCTCATCTACTGCAGAATATTATAATATACAGCTCATCTACTGCAGAATATTATAATATACAGCTCATCTTCTGCAGAATATTATATATACATCTCATCTACTGCAGAATATTATAATATACAGCTCATCTACTGCAGAATATTATAATATACAGCTCATCTTCTGCAGAATATTATAATATACTGCTCATCTACTGCAGAATATTATATATACAGCTCATCTTCTGCAGAATATTATAATATACAGCTCACCTGCCGCAGAATATTATAATATACAGCTCATCTACTGCAGAATATTATAATATACAGCTCATCTACTGCAGAATATTATAATATACAGCTCATCTTCTGCAGAATATTATATATACATCTCATATACTGCAGAATATTATAATATACAGCTCATCTACTGCAGAATATTATAATATACAGCTCATCTACTGCAGAATATTATATATACAGCTCATCTGCTGCAGAATATTATAATATACAGCTTAACTACTGCAGAATATTATAATAAACAGCTCATCTACTACAGAATATTATATATACAGCTCATCTACTGCAGAATATTATAATATACAGCTCATCTACTGCAGAATATTATATATACAGCTCATCTTCTGCAGAATATTATATATACAGCTCATCTTCTGCAGAATATTATAATATACAGCTCATCTTCTGCAGAATATTATAATATACAGCTCATCTTCTGCAGAATATTATAATATACAGCTCATCTACTGCAGAATATTATATATACAGCTCATCTACTGCAGAATATTATAATATACAGCTCATCTTCTGCAGAATATTATAATATACAGCTCATCTACTGAAGAATATTATAATATACAGCTCATCTACTGCAGAATATTATAATATACAGCTCATCTACTGCAGAATATTATAATATACAGCTCATCTTCTGCAGAATATTATAATATACAGCTCATCTACTGCAGAATATTATAATATACAGCTCATCTACTGCAGAATAATATGTATACATCTCATCTACTGGAGAATATTATAAAATACAGCTCATCTACTGCAGAATATTATAATATACAGCTCATCTACTGCAGAATATTATAATATACAGCTCATCTACTGCAGAATATTATAATATACATCTCATCTTCTGCAGAATATTATAAAATACAGCTCATCTACTGTAGAATATTATAATATACAGCTCATCTACTGCAGAATATTATAATATACAGCTCATCTTCTGCAGAATATTATAATATACAGCTCATCTACTGCAGAATATTATATATACAGCTCATCTTCTGCAGAATATTATATATACATCTCATCTACTGCAGAATATTATAATATACAGCTCATCTACTGCAGAATATTATAATATACAGCTCATCTACTGCAGAATATTATAATATACAGCTCATCTACTGCAAAATATTATAATATACAGCTCATCTACTGCAGAATATTATAATATACAGCTCATCTACTGCAGAATATTATATATACAGCTCATCTTCTGCAGAATATTATATATACAGCTCATCTACTGCAGAATATTATATATACAGCTCATCTTCTGCAGAATATTATAATATACAGCTCATCTACTGCAGAATATTATATATACAGCTCATCTTCTGCAGAATATTATAATATACAGCTCATCTACTGCAGAATATTATATATACAGCTCATCTTCTGCAGAATATTATATATACAGCTCATCTACTGCAGAATATTATATATACAGCTCATCTTCTGCAGAATATTATAATATACAGCTTATCTACTGCAGAATATTATAATAAACAGCTCATCTACTACAGAATATTATATATACAGCTCACCTGCTGCAGAATTTTATATATACAGCTCATCTTCTGCAGAATATTATATATACAGCTCATCTACTGCAGAATATTATATATACAGCTCATCTTCTGCAGAATATTATAATATACAGCTTATCTACTGCAGAATATTATAATAAACAGCTCATCTACTACAGAATATTATATATACAGCTCACCTGCTGCAGAATATTATATATACAGCTCATCTACTGCAGAATATTATAATATACAGCTCATCTACTGCAGAATATTATAATATACAGCTCATCTTCTGCAGAATATTATAATATACAGCTCATCTACTGCAGAATATTATATATACAGCTCATCTTCTGCAGAATATTATATATACAGCTCATCTTCTGCAGAATATTATAATATACAGCTCATCTTCTGCAGAATATTATAACATACAGCTCATCTACTGCAGAATATTATATATACAGCTCATCTACTGCAGAATATTATAATATACAGCTCATCTACTGCAGAATATTATAATATACAGCTCATCTACTGCAGAATATTATAATATACAGCTCATCTACTGCAAAATATTATAATATACAGCTCATCTACTGCAGAATATTATAATATACAGCTCATCTACTGCAGAATATTATATATACAGCTCATCTTCTGCAGAATATTATATATACAGCTCATCTACTGCAGAATATTATAATATACAGCTCATCTGCTGCAGAATATTATAATATACAGCTCATCTACTGCAGAATATTATATATACAGCTCATCTTCTGCAGAATATTATAATATACAGCTCACCTGCTGCAGAATATTATAATATACAGCTCACCTGCTGCAGAACATTATAATATACAGCTCATCTACTGCAGAATATTATATATACAGCTCATCTTCTGCAGAATATTATAATATACAGCTCATCTACTGCAGAATATTATATATACAGCTCATCTTCTGCAGAATATATATACAGCTCATCTACTGCAGAATATTATATATACAGCTCATCTTCTGCAGAATATTATAATATACAACTCATCTACTGCAGAATATTATATATACAGCTCATCTACTGCAGAATATTATATATACAGCTCACCTGCTGCAGAATATTATATATACAGCTCATCTTCTGCAGAATATTATATATACAGCTCATCTACTGCAGAATATTATAATATACAGCTCATCTACTGCAGAATATTATAATATACAGCTCATCTACTGCAGAATATTATAATATATACAGCTCATCTACTGCAGAATATTATAATATACAGCTCATCTACTGCAGATTATATATACAGCTCATCTACTACAGAATATTATATATACAGCTCATCTACTGCAGAATATTATATATACAGCTCATCTGCTGCAGAATATTATATATACAGCTCACCTTCTGCAGAATATTATAATATACAGCTCATCTACTGCAGAATATTATAATATACAGCTCATCTACTGCAGAATATTATAATATACAGCTCATCTTCTGCAGAATATTATATATACATCTCATCTACTGCAGAATATTATAATATACAGCTCATCTACTGCAGAATATTATAATATACAGCTCATCTTCTGCAGAATATTATAATATACTGCTCATCTACTGCAGAATATTATATATACAGCTCATCTACTGCAGAATATTATATATACAGCTCATCTTCTGCAGAATATTATAATATACAGCTCATCTACTGCAGAATATTATAATATACAGCTCATCTACTGCAGAATATTATAATATACAGCTCATCTTCTGCAGAATATTATATATACATCTCATCTACTGCAGAATATTATAATATACAGCTCATCTACTGCAGAATATTATAATATACAGCTCATCTACTGCAGAATATTATATATACAGCTCATCTGCTGCAGAATATTATAATATACAGCTTATCTACTGCAGAATATTATAATAAACAGCTCATCTAATACAGAATATTATATATACAGCTCATCTACTGCAGAATATTATAATATACAGCTCATCTACTGCAGAATATTATATATACAGCTCATCTTCTGCAGAATATTATATATGAAAACAAAACTGGCCAAATAAATACTATGGTATAGAACATGGTGCTAGGACAAGTAGTCCAGCACCAGGTTCAAATTGCCTACTCTTAAACAATATGGAGAAACCAGAGGACACACGAGTATAGTAGCAAAAAACAAAATATATTTATTAATAATACATAAACATAATAGTAGAAAATATTGCAAAAACAAAGTAATAGGGCAAAGGGGATCTAAAAAGGCAGTGCCAGACCCCATGACCCATGGCAGTGAAGCTGCAAGGCCGTCCCAGGTAAAGAGGGCATCATTAAATGTACATATGTAACGACACTCCAAATGCCAGTATATAGTAACCACATATAATTATAATGGTTAACCCTTAATAGGGCACATGTCTAAGGAGGGCCATATAGTCCAAGAACACTCCCGGTAGTAATGCATACTATTCATGCATAATAGCAGTAATTAACCCTTATAAGACACGAATCAAAAAAGGGGTCATATGATGAGCACGAAACTCAAAGAATAGTAACTCCATGTAAGGATAATATGACTGTCAGAGATCGAAGTCCTAACTGCTATATACCCAGGAAGTGCCTGGAAACACAGAAAATGCCAGAGAAGTGAGGACAATAACTCACCCAGATGATAGACACCGGGCACCGGGCAACGGAGAGCCTGCAGACTGCCAGAGGGATCAAAGGGAGTGCCAACAGGTGAAGACGCGCCTCGACGCGCGTTTCGCTCTTCTTTTTCAAGAGGCGCTATTTAGTGTACCTAACAGGACCTGAATATATACGCCCACAGCCAGTCACGTGATTAGTCACGTGACTGGTAGGGGCGTAGTTCATTGGTGTAAAGCGGCGCGCGCACTCGGAACCACGCCCCCCCGGCCGCACGCGTCACGGCCACCAACACCAGAGCGCGCGCCCGGGGGCGTGCCTAGGAAACGCCCCCAGGGTCGCGCCCGGGATCCCAGGCGGCCAGACACAAGCGCAGGAGGGACAAGAGTCAGAGAACGCGCGCTCCACCAATGAATAAGTAAGAATAACACATGGAGGTGTGCAAGAGGCACTAAGAGCATGAAATACAAAGACATCAGTGAAGTAAAAAATTCTCTGTCACTTAACAATAAATATGACAAATGACTGGGGCATCAAAGTACAAAGGACCCAAAATAGTCACATATATAATTAGGAACAATCCCCAAAATAAAGTCTGGATCACAGAATATATACATAAATATAATTCGACATAAGGCCACATTCCCCCAGAGAAAAATAATTGGAAGCTGATAGGTATCAGACAGTTCTTGGGAGATGCTCCAGAGTGTCAACTGTTGATCATCATGAATACTGAGTAGAACAGAGTCCATAAGGTGCACATTATAGGAAATTCATAGCCGTAAATCTAAAAATATAAAAAGGAAAAGTAAGAAAAATGGAATAAAACAGAAGCTAAAAACTGAGGCACAGACAACGGATCGGAAAAAGTCAACACTGAGGGAGAGCACCAACAACCAAAAAAGGACCAATCACAGGAATGATGAAAAATTCAGATTCTCATTAAGGCCGCGCGGTACCAGGGTATCCAGGATGCCGATCCATCTGGCCTCTTTTTGTGCTAGGCACAATTTATAGTCACCCCCCCGAGAGCCCAGATGTACCACGTCAATTCCGCGCACCATAAGGCTGCGCGGATCGCAGTCATGGGCTAGTTTAAAATGCCGTGGTAAGGTTCTGAGCTCCCGGGGGTCCGACACAAATCTAGCCGCGCCAATATCCCGAACATGCTCCCGTACCCGAATCCTCAATTCCCTTGTAGTAAGACCTACATAGATTTTATGACACCCACACGTGGCATAATACACCACGTGTGTTGTACCACAGGAAATATATTGGAGGATTCGGTATGTCCGGGAGCCCTCTGAGTTCATAAAAGAGGAGCAGCGGAGCACATTAGCGCAAGCTACACAATGGCCACATGGATAGGAACCAACCCTGGGGCCGCGCGACCCAAAAAAGTTGGGTGTTGGTGGGACGTAATGACTGGAGGTAACCAAGTCCCCCAGATTCCTGGCTCTTCTAGCAGTCATAAGTGGAGATTGTCCCACAACATCCCTCAGAGAGGGCTCCGCCCCAAGAACACTCCAATGTCTCGAGAGGACCCGCCTCATAGAATCCCACCCATGATTATAGGTGGAGATGAAGCGGGTCCTCCCAGGACACTCAGACGGTGGCGATCTCGGAGGGGGGTATAATAGACTACTGCGGGGGGTACTGCGGGCCCTACCATAGCCACGGCCGATACACCGGTTGCTATAACCTCTTTGTCTAAAACGTTGTGTCAGAGCAGCCGCCTGCTTATCAAAGCTGTCCTCCGTCGAGCAAATGCGCCTAATCCTGAGGAATTGTCCGACCGGGACGGCCCTGATGGTAGAAGGGGTATGGCCAGAGGCAGCGTGTACCAAAGAGTTCACAGCCGTTGGCTTCCTGAAGACGTCAGTCTGAATGAGGGAGTGTGAGTCCACCATCAGAGTGACGTCCAGGAAGTCCAAACGTGTGAAGCTGTGGGTATATGTTAATTTAATACCCCACTCATTGGTATTGAGCCGCCCCATAAAATCATCAAGCTCCTCCGTTGACCCCCGCCAAAAAAATAAAATATCATCGATGTACCTGAGCCATGCCACGACCCGGTCAGCGCCCCGGACACCATCGTCCCCAAAAATTACCCTCTCCCAAGCGCCAAGGAAGAGGTTTGCATACGATGGTGCGCAGGCCGCCCCCATGGCCGTGCCACGTCGCTGCAGGTACACCGTATCTTTAAAAAGAAAATAGTTATGGCAGAGGATAAAACGGAGGAGCTCTAAGATGAATCCCCGTGAGGGGCCGTCCAGGTCAGAACCCCCAAGAAAGAGCTCGACAGAGGTCAGTCCAAGATTATGATCAATGCAGGTGTACAAACTCTCCACATCGGCCGTGGCCATAATAGTGCCAGGTTCAAGAGAGATGCCATCAACCCTAGTAAGGACGTCCGTCGTGTCCCGCACATAGGAGGGAAGGGTCCCAACAAGTGGTCTAAGGTGACTATCAACATATTGAGATATGGGACCACAAAGACCTCCCAAACCGGACACGATCGGACGTCCGGGAGGGTTAGTGGCATCTTTATGTACTTTGGGAAGTAAATAAAAGGTAGCAGTTTTTGGGAACCGTACAGTCAGAGCCCCCACAGTCTTCTTGTCTATTATACCCCTCTCACAGGCCCGGGCCAGGATACCTTGCAGGGTGGCCGAGAAGGAGGCAGTGGGATTATATGACAATTTGGAGTACGTATCCTTGTCTCTTAACTGTCTCAGGGCCTCCCTCTCATATTTATGGTGGGGCCACAGGACAATGTTTCCTCCCTTGTCAGCCGGCTTAATGACTGTATCCTTCAGTGTTTGTAGTTGTTGTATTGCCACACGTTGAGCAAGGGTCAGATTGTCAATCCTTCTTCGTGTGGAAATCTTCCTGAAATCCTCCGCCACTAATTTCACAAAAATTTCCACAGCCGGACATATAGACAAGGGAGGAAACCTTGTTGACTTCGGAATCCTAGCCTGTGGTAACCCACCTGTAGGAGGAGTTGATTGTTCGGCCAAGAGATCCTCCAGATTTTGCAATGCCTCCTCCTCAGTCACCGTCGGAGCCTGATCACCAACTGACCTAAAATGGAGTTTTTTCAAAATCAGCTTCCGAGCAAACAGATGGAGGTCCTTGAGGGCCGTAAAATAATCAAAAGAGCATGTTGGAGAAAATGATAGGCCCATTCCAAGGACCTCCATCTGCGTCCCAGTCAAAACATGATTTGTAAGGTTCATGATACGGAGCCCCCCACAGTGATCACCAACCTGAAACGGAACCGTCCGTTTCCTCCGATTATTCGGTCTCGTCTGGATGTGTCCGGTAGATCGAGCAGCCGGGACACCCTGAGAATCCACGTTCATGACAGGTAACTGGCCCTCACTGGAAGTTCCCGAGGCAATCGAGGTAGACCTAGATCGTGCAAGGGAGTTATTACGAGATCTCGATCTTATATTAGTGGTTAGTGACCTCCACCGGTATACTTGATGATTGGACTTATCCAGTGTATCGCGTTGAAATTTTTTTGTTTTCAGGGCCTGAATCTCTTTTACAAGTTTCTGACAATCAGAATCAGTTTCCTCCTGAAGTTTCTTCAGATCATCACCGGGTAAGTCCTTCCTCAGTTGCACCTGTAGGAGGTCAATCTCCGTTTCCAAGTCCCTCAGGGATTTCTCACTTTGCTCCCTGAGAAGACCCAAGAAGCCAAGTGAGCACTCGTTTGCCAGAGATTCCCAGTTAACTTTAAATTGTTCATCTTCTATTTTAAAAGAAGGAAAAATTTGTATCCTTAAACCCCTAGGGATCAAGGCTTTTTCAATATACTTGGTGAGGAAAGCGTGGTTCCACCAAGTGCGACATCTCCGTTTGATAAGAGCCTTAAAGCTGGCAATGCTCTCCCTCAGTGTCCGATCCGCATCCGGCACCACCAAACCCCCACTGCATGATAACTCATCTAACTGCGCGAGCCAAGTGGTATCTCGCGCACGAAAGTCCATTATGGGCCAAGTAGATGCTGTAAAAATACAGAGAAACATACATGAAAACAAAACTGGCCAAATAAATACTATGGTATAGAACATGGTGCTAGGACAAGTAGTCCAGCACCAGGTTCAAATTGCCTACTCTTAAACAATATGGAGAAACCAGAGGACACACGAGTATAGTAGCAAAAAACAAAATATATTTATTAATAATACATAAACATAATAGTAGAAAATATTGCAAAAACAAAGTAATAGGGCAAAGGGGATCTAAAAAGGCAGTGCCAGACCCCATGACCCATGGCAGTGAAGCTGCAAGGCCGTCCCAGGTAAAGAGGGCATCATTAAATGTACATATGTAACGACACTCCAAATGCCAGTATATAGTAACCACATATAATTATAATGGTTAACCCTTAATAGGGCACATGTCTAAGGAGGGCCATATAGTCCAAGAACACTCCCGGTAGTAATGCATACTATTCATGCATAATAGCAGTAATTAACCCTTATAAGACACGAATCAAAAAAGGGGTCATATGATGAGCACGAAACTCAAAGAATAGTAACTCCATGTAAGGATAATATGACTGTCAGAGATCGAAGTCCTAACTGCTATATACCCAGGAAGTGCCTGGAAACACAGAAAATGCCAGAGAAGTGAGGACAATAACTCACCCAGATGATAGACACCGGGCACCGGGCAACGGAGAGCCTGCAGACTGCCAGAGGGATCAAAGGGAGTGCCAACAGGTGAAGACGCGCCTCGACGCGCGTTTCGCTCTTCTTTTTCAAGAGGCGCTATTTAGTGTACCTAACAGGACCTGAATATATACGCCCACAGCCAGTCACGTGATTAGTCACGTGACTGGTAGGGGCGTAGTTCATTGGTGTAAAGCGGCGCGCGCACTCGGAACCACGCCCCCCCGGCCGCACGCGTCACGGCCACCAACACCAGAGCGCGCTATATTATAATATACAACTCATCTACTGCAGAATATTATAATATACAGCTCATCTTCTGCAGAATATTATATATACAGCTCATCTACTGCAGAATATTATAATATACAACTCATCTACTGCAGAATATTATAATATACAGCTCATCTACTGCAGAATATTATATATACAGCTCATCTTCTGCAGAATATTATATATACAGCTCATCTACTGCAGAATATTATAATATACAGCTCATCTTCTGCAGAATATTATATATACAGCTCATCTACTGCAGAATATTATAATATACAACTCATTTACTGCAGAATATTATAATATACAGCTCATCTACTGCAGAATATTATAATATACAGCTCATCTGCTGCAGAATATTATAATATACAGCTCATCTACTGCAGAATATTATAATATACAGCTCATCTACTGCAGAATATTATAATATACAGCTCATCTACTGCAGAATATTATAATATACAGCTCATCTGCTGCAGAATATTATAATATACAGCTCATCTACTGCAGAATATTATATATACAGCTCATCTACTGCAGAATATTATAATATACAGCTCATCTACTGCAGAATATTATAATATACAGCTCATCTGCTGCAGAATATTATAATATACAGCTCATCTACTGCAGAATATTATATATACAGCTCATCTACTGCAGAATATTATAATATACAGCTCATCTGCTGCAGAATATTATAATATACAGCTCATCTACTGCAGAATATTATAATATACAGCTCATCTACTGCAGAATATTATATATACAGCTCATCTACTGCAGAATATTATAATATACAGCTCATCTTCTGCAGAATATTATAATATACCACTCACCTGCTGCAGAATATTATATATACAGCTCATCTACTGCAGAATATTATAATATACAACTCATCTACTGCAGAATATTATATATACAGCTCATCTACTGCAGAATATTATAATATACAGCTCATCTACTGCAGAATATTATATATACAGCTCATCTACTGCATAATATTATAATATACAGCTCACCTGCTGCAGAATATTATATATACAGCTCATCTACTGCAGAATATTATAATATACAACTCATCTACTGCAGAATATTATATATACAGCTCATCTACTGCAGAATATTATATATACAGCTCATCTTCTGCAGAATATTATATATACAGCTCATCTACTGCAGAATATTATATATACAGCTCATCTTCTGCAGAATATTATATATACAGCTCATCTACTGCAGAATATTATAATATACAACTCATTTACTGCAGAATATTATAATATACAGCTCATCTACTGCAGAATATTATAATATACAGCTCATCTGCTGCAGAATATTATAATATACAGCTCATCTACTGCAGAATATTATAATATACAGCTCATCTACTGCAGAATATTATATATACAGCTCATCTACTGCAGAATATTATATATACAGCTCATCTACTGCAGAATATTATATATACAGCTCATCTGCTGCAGAACATTATAATATACAGCTTATCTACTGCAGAATATTATATATACAGCTCATCTACTGCAGAATATTATAATATACAGCTTATCTGCTGCAGAATATTATAATATACAGCTCATCTACTGCAGAATATTATAATATACAGCTCATCTACTGCAGAATATTATATATACAGCTCATCTGCTGCAGAACATTATAATATACAGCTTATCTACTGCAGAATATTATATATACAGCTCATCTACTGCAGAATATTATAATATACAGCTTATCTGCTGCAGAATATTATAATATACAGCTCATCTACTGCAGAATATTATATATACAGCTCATCTACTGCAGAATATTATAATATACAGCTTATCTGCTGCAGAATATTATAATATACAGCTCATCTACTACAGAATATTATAATATACAGCTCATCTACTGCAGAATATTATAATATATAGCTCAATACTACAGAATATTATAATATACAGCTCATCTACTGCAGAATATTATAATATACAGCTCATCTACTACAGAATATTATAATATACAGCTCACCTGCTGCAGAATATTATAATATACAGCTCATCTACTGCAGAATATTATATATACAGCTCATCTACTACAGAATATTATAATATACAGCTCATCTACTGCAGAATATTATAATATACAGCTCATCTACTGCAGAATATTATAATATACAACTCATCTACTGCAGAATATTATAATATACAGCTCATCTACTGCAAAATATTATAATATACAGCTCACCTGCTGCAGAATATTATAATATACAACTCATCTACTGCAGAATATTATAATATACAGCTCATCTACTGCAGAATATTATAATATACAGCTCATCTACTGCAGAATATTATAATATACAGCTCATCTCCTGTAGAATATTATAATATACAGCTCATCTACTGCAGAATATTATAATAAACAGCTCATCTACTACAGAATATTATAATATACAGCTCATCTTCTGCAGAATATTATAATATACAGCTCATCTACTGCAGAATATTATATATACAGCTCATCTGCTGCAGAATATTATAATATACATCTCATCTACTGCAGAATATTATAATATACAGCTCATCTACTGCAGAATATTATAATATACAGCTCATCTACTGCAGAATATTATAATATACAGCTCACCTGCTGCAGAATATTATAATATACAGCTCATCTTCTGCAGAATATTATAATATACAGCTCATCTTCTGCAGAATATTATATATACAGCTCATCTACTGCAGAATATTATAATATACAGCTCATCTACTGCAGAATATTATATATACAGCTCATCTGCTGCAGAATATTATAATATACAGCTTATCTACTGCAGAATATTATAATAAACAGCTCATCTACTACAGAATATTATAATATACAGCTCATCTGCTGCAGAATATTATATATACAACTCATCTACTGCAGAATATTATAATATACAGCTCATCTACTGCAGAATATTATAATATACAGCTCATCTACTGCAGAATATTATAATATACAGCTCATCTTCTGCAGAATATTATAATATACAGCTCATCTACTGCAGAATATTATATATACAGCTCATCTACTGCAGAATATTATAATAAACAGCTCATCTACTACAGAATATTATAATATACAGCTCATCTTCTGCAGAATATTATAATATACAGCTCATCTACTGCAGAATATTATATATACAGCTCATCTGCTGCAGAATATTATAATATACATCTCATCTACTGCAGAATATTATAATATACAGCTCACCTGCTGCAGAATATTATATATACAGCTCATCTACTGCAGAATATTATAATATACAGCTCATCTACTGCAGAATATTATAATATACAGCTCACCTGCTGCAGAATATTATAATATACAGCTCATCTTCTGCAGAATATTATAATATACAGCTCATCTTCTGCAGAATATTATATATACAGCTCATCTACTGCAGAATATTATAATATACAGCTCATCTACTAAGAATATTATAATATACAGCTCATCTACTGCAGAATATTATAATATACAGCTCATCTACTGCAGAATATTATAATATACAGCTCATCTACTGCAGAATATTATATATACAGCTCATCTGCTGCAGAATATTATAATATACATCTCATCTACTGCAGAATATTATAATATACAGCTCATCTACTGCAGAATATTATAATATACAACTCATCTACTGCAGAATATTATAATATACAGCTCATCTACTGCAGAATATTATAATATACAGCTCATCTTCTGCAGAATATTATAATATACAGCTCATCTACTGCAGAATATTATATATACAGCTCATCTACTGCAGAATATTATAATATACAGCTCATCTGCTGCAGAATATTATAATATACATCTCATCTACTGCAGAATATTATAATATACAGCTCATCTACTGCAGAATATTATAATATACAACTCATCTACTGCAGAATATTATAATATACAGCTCATCTACTGCAGAATATTATAATATACAGCTCATCTACTGCAGAATATTATAATATACAGCTCAATACTACAGAATATTATAATATACAGCTCATCTACTGCAGAATATTATACAGCTCATCTACTGCAGAATAATATAATAAACAGCTCATCTACTACAGAATATTATAATATACAGCTCATCTTCTGCAGAATATTATATATACAGCTCATCTACTGCAGAATATTATAATATACAGCTCATCTTCTGCAGAATATTATAATATACAGCTCATCTACTGCAGAATATTATATATACAGCTCATCTGCTGCAGAATATTATAATATACAGCTCATCTACTGCAGAATATTATATATACAGCTCATCTGCTGCAGAATATTATAATATACATCTCATCTACTGCAGAATATTATAATATACAGCTCATCTACTACAGAATATTATAATATACAGCTCATCTTCTGCAGCTGTATATTATAATATTCTGTAGTAGATGAGCTGTATATTATAATATTCTGCAGTAGATGAGCTGTATATATAATATTCTGCAGTAGATGAGCTGTATATTATAATATTCTGCAGTAGATAAGCTGTATATATAATATTCTGTAGTAGATGAGCTGTATATTATAATATTCTGCAGCAGATGAGCTGTATATTATAATATTCTGCAGCAGGTGAGCTGTATATTATAATATTCTGCAGCAGGTGAGCTGTATATTATAATATTCTGCAGTAGATGAGCTGTATATTATAATATTCTGCAGAAGATGAGCTGTATATTATAATATTCTGCAGTAGATAAGCTGTATATTATAATATTCTGTAGTAGATGAGCAGTATATTATAATATTCTGCAGAAGATGAGCTGTATATTATAATATTCTGCAGTAGATGAGCTGTACATTATAATATTCTGCAGTAGATGAGCTGTACATTATAATATTCTGCAGTAGATGAGCTGTATATTATAATATTCTGCAGCAGGTGAGCTGTATATTATAATATTCTGCAGCAGGTGAGCTGTATATTATATTATTCTGCAGAAGATGAGCTGTATATTATAATATTCTGCAGTAGATGAGCTGTATATTATAATATTCTGCAGTAGATGAGCTGTATATTATAATATTCTGCAGTAGATGAGCTGTATATTATAATATTCTGCAGTAGATGAGCTGTATATTATAATATTCTGCAGTAGATGAGCTGTATATTATAATATTCTGCAGCAGGTGAGCTGTATATAATAATATTCTGCAGTAGATGAGCTGTATATTATAATATTCTGCAGTAAATGAGCTGTATATTATAATATTCTGCAGCAGGTGAGCTGTATATTATAATAATCTGCAGTAGATGAGCTGTATATTATAATATTCTGCAGTAGATGAGATGTATATTATAATATTCTGCAGAAGATGAGCTGTATATATAATATTCTGCAGCAGGTGAGCTGTATATTATATTATTCTGCAGTAGATGAGTTGTCTATTATAATATTCTGCAGTAGATGAGCTGTATATATAATATTCTGCAGAAGATGAGCTGTATATTATAATATTTTGCAGTAGATGAGCTGTATATTATAATATTCTGCAGAAGATGAGCTGTATATTATAATATTCTGCAGTAGATGAGCTGTATATTATATTATTCTGCAGTAGATGAGCTGTATATTATAATATTCTGCAGCAGGTGAGCTGTATATTATATTATTCTGCAGTAGATGAGCTGTATATTATAATATTCTGCAGCAGGTGAGCTGTATATTATAATATTCTGTAGTAGATGAGCTGTATATTATAATATTCTGCAGTAGATGAGCTGTATATTATAATATTCTGCAGAAGATGAGCTGTATATTATAATATTCTGCAGTAGATGAGCTGTATATTATAATATTCTGCAGCAGGTGAGCTGTATATATAATATTCTGCAGTAGATGAGCTGTATATTATAATATTCTGCAGAAGATGAGCTGTATATTATAATATTCTGCAGTAGATGAGCTGTATATTATAATATTCTGCAGTAGATGAGCTGTATATTATAATATTCTGCAGCAGGTGAGCTGTATATTATAATATTCTGCAGTAGATGAGCTGTATATTATAATATTCTGCAGAAGATGAGCTGTATATTATAATATTCTGCAGTAGATGAGCTGTATATTATAATATTCTGCAGCAGATGAGCTGTATATTATAATATTCTGCAGAAGATGAGCTGTATATTATAATATTCTGCAGTAGATGAGCTGTATATTATAATATTCTGCAGCAGGTGAGCTGTATATTATAATATTCTGCAGTAGATGAGTTGTATATTATATTATTCTGCAGCAGGTGAGCTGTATATTATAATATTCTGCAGTAGATGAGCTGTATATTATAATATTCTGCAGCAGATGAGCTGTATATTATAATATTCTGCAGTAGATGAGCTGTATATTATATTATTCTGTAGTAGATGAGCTGTATATATAATATTCTGCAGTAGATGAGCAGTATATTATAATATTCTGCAGCAGGTGAGCTGTATATTATAATATTCTGCAGTAGATGAGCTGTATATTATAATATTCTGCAGTAGATGAGCTGTATATTATAATATTCTGCAGTAGATGAGTTGTATATTATAATATTCTGTAGTAGATGAGCTGTATATTATAATATTCTGCAGCAGGTGAGCTGTATATTATATTCTGCAGCAGGTGAGCTGTATATTATAATATTCTGCAGTAGATGAGCTGTATATTATAATATTCTGCAGAAGATGAGCTGTATATTATAATATTCTGCAGAAGATGAGCTGTATATTATAATATTCTGCAGAAGATGAGCTGTATATTATAATATTCTGCAGAAGATGAGCTGTATATATAATATTCTGCAGAAGATGAGCTGTATATTATAATATTCTGCAGTAGATGAGCTGTATATATAATATTCTGCAGTAGATGAGCTGTATATTATAATATTCTGCAGTAGATGAGCTGTATATTATAATATTCTGCAGTAGATGAGCTGTATATATAATATTCTGCAGTAGATGAGCTGTATATTATAATATTCTGCAGTAGATGAGCTGTATATATAATATTCTGCAGTAGATGAGCTGTATATTATAATATTCTGCAGTAGATGAGCTGTATATTATAATATTCTGCAGAAGATGAGCTGTATATATAATATTCTGCAGTAGATGAGCTGTATATTATAATATTCTGCAGTAGATGAGCTGTATATTATAATATTCTGCAGCAGGTGAGTTGTATATATAATATTCTGCAGCAGGTGAGCTGTATATTATAATATTCTGCAGTAGATGAGTTGTATATTATAATATTCTGCAGTAGATGAGCTGTATATTATAATATTCTGCAGCAGGTGAGCTGTATATTATATTATTCTGCAGTAGATAAGCACGGGGGTCAGTGGGTCCTCTTGTCTGCTGGCCCAGCTATCTTTAGACCAGGGCTCATATCATTGAATGCCCGATCTCTTTTACCGTGGGCAGAACACTAAGACAACACAGAGTGATGGTAAACAGTGTGGCAATAATTTATTGAACCACCAGCAATCAATAACATATAGAACAGTCCCAGCAAATCCATCAGATGGTACAAATTACAGAGTCTCACCCTTCCGCTGGCCCGCTTGGATTAGAGCCGTGAGATATGTGGCCAGGTGACCTGATTGTCCCAACCTGGATTTTTCAAATCGTCTCTGAATTTCATCAATGGTCAATGGAGCAGATCTGTATTTTTCCAGCCAGACTGTGGTCCCTTAGGCTAACATCATATAGAGTCTCCCCGAAAAGACGCAGATACTCCTTTTTTATAGTTCACATTTGTCCTTTCAAGCCATTATTCAGAATTTAAGGGTCAGGGATCATGATTAGTGTTGAGCGAGCATGCTCAACACTGCTCGGTACTTGCACGAGCATCTCACTACTCGGGATGTTCGGCGAGCACCGAGCATTTTCGGGTTACTCGGGCGGGAGCTCGGGTCTCCGCCCTGCATGTTTGGCGCTCTTTACAGAGCCAATGAACATGCAGGGATTACCAGCCAGTCACTATAATGCCGCAGCCATGTTGGTTGTGGGCATTACAGTGATTGGCTGGCCGCACAGCGTCACCTTGAGTATTTAAAACCGGGTGCCGCCATCTTGGACACAGTCACTCCAGATCAGACAGTGTAGGGAGAGTGCTGCTGAGCTAGGGAGAGATTTATACTGCGAAATAGGTAGTGTAGAGTCTCTAAAGCCTGCAAAATCAAACAGTCCTTCTGAGGACTAATATTCATCCCAGATATCAGGCAGGCAGGCAGGCTGTAAAGGAGACGTAGTGGTTATACCAACAAACACTGCATTACAGTCCTGTGTGCTGCTGTTGCTCAAATTGCTAGACTTAGCCCCAGGTCTCAGGGGCCAGGAAAAATTCTTTTTTTTTTATCTAAATCCTCTTTTTTTTTTTTTTCCTCACTCAGACTGTACAAATACCCGTCTTATTAACCTTTTGGTATTTTTTCCCCACAAAAAAAAAATTGAGTGTGTCTGTGAGTGTTCAGACACAAATATATCTGTTTAAAAGAGTCTGGTTTCGGCCAGATAGCTAGAACTGTGGTTTTGCAGTTCCACGGTTCAAATCTATGAATTATCCACTTTTTTGCCTTTTTTCCATAATAAAAAACAGTTTGAGTGTCTCGCTGACTGTTCAGGCACAAATATATCTGTTTAAAATATTCTGGTGTAGGCCAGATAACTAGAACTGTGGTTTTCCTCTTCCACGGTTCAAATCTGGGTGTAATCCACCTTTTTGCCTTTTTTACATAAAAAAAACAGTTTGAGTGTCTCGCTGACTGTTCAGACACAAATATATCTGTTTAAAAGATTCTGGTGTAGGCCAGAGAAATAGAACTGTGGTTTTCCTCTTCCATGGTTCAAATCTGGGTGTAATCCACCTTTTTGCCTTTTTTACATAAAAAAAAACAGTTTGGGTGTCTCGCTGACTGTTCAGACACAAATATATCTGTTTAAAAGATTCTGGTGTAGGCCAGAGAAATAGAACTGCGGTTTTCCTCTTCCACTGTTCTAATCTCCTTTTTATTACCCTTTTGCCATTGATAGTGCGAGCGTAAGCTAGTATACTTCATTTACAATGGGCAAGGCGCGTGGCAAAGGACGTCGAACTGGACGTTCTGGTGATGGTGCGTGCAGAGGACGGGGCCATGGCCAAGGTGAAAATGTGCCACAACCAACAGCCACATCTTCTCGCTTCCAGTTCTTGACCGAATTACTAGGGAAGCACACAACAACAACACTTTTGCCAACTGATCAGTGTGAACAGATTATTAATTGGATAGCAGATAATACTTCCAGTCACCCTGGCACCACCATCTCCAGTCTGTCTTCCACACGATCAAGTCTTAGTAGCCGTGAGTCTCGACCGCATACTCCTCCTCACCCTGATGCTCCTTCCTCCCACCATGCCGAGTGTCCTCAGACAGCAACTGATCCCACACTTGGACATTCTGAAGAGCTGTTCACTGGTCCATTTCCATATTTGGGCCCCTCGCCTGCTCCGCTTGAAGTGGTGAAAGAGGAGATCCCATGTAGCGATGGCCAAATATTTGAACAGCCACGGCCACAGGAAGGCGACGCTGGCAATTTGTCACAAGAGGTGGACGATGACGAAACACAATTGCCAGGAAGTGAGGAGGAGGACCGTGGTGCGGAAGTGGAAGAGGAGGAGGTGGTGGATGATCTAGTAACTGACCCAACGTGGCAGGAGGACACGCAGAGCGAGGCAAGCAGCACACAGGGGGAGGGAGACAGAGTACCCCAACAGGAAGGAAGAAGCAGTGTGGTGGCCGCAGACAGAAGGCGGGCAACCATTCCCTGTAACACCAACACGAGGGACGTTGCCAGTACAACCGGTAGGTCTTCCAGAGTCTGAAATTTTTTTAAGACTCTGTTAATAACCCCAAAAAGGCCATTTGTACCACCTGCCAGGCCAGCATCAGCAGGGGTGACAAAACTACCAGCCTGACCACCACCAGCATGATCAGGCACATGTCAGCAAAGCACCCGACTTTGTGGGGTGAATCCCAGGGTCCACGACCAGTGTCAGTGGGTATCACCACTGCTTCTTCCTCTGTTGTGCGTGTAAGAGAACCCCCTGTTGTGCGTGCAAGGCAATCCCCTGTCCATACTGCATGCAAAGATGCCCCCTCTTCTTAGTCTTCACTTGTTATGGCAGTTTCTCAAGAAACAGCATCAACGTCCACGTCCACGTCCCACCGCAGCGTTCAATTGTCCATATCCCAGACATTTGAACGAAAGCGCAAATTCGCAGCCAAACGCCCCACAGGCCACAGTCCTAAATTTGCACATTTCACGACTGCTTGCGTTGGAAATGCTGCCTTTTAGGCTGGTGGAGACGGAATCCTTCCGCAACCTTATGGCGGTGGTCGTCCCTCGGTACTCGGTCCCCAGCCGACACTATTTTGCCCGGTGTGCCATCCCCGCACTATACAAGCACGTAACCCAAAACATCTGCCGTGCCCTCAACAACACAGTTACTGGGAGAGTCCACCCAAGAACGGACACTTGGACAAGTGCTTGTGGCCAGGGACGGTACATCTCCCTGACGGAACAATGGGTAAACATAGTGGAAGCCATGACCCAGTCGAACCTTGGGACGGAACACATCCTCCCCACACCGAGGATTGCGGGCCCTATGTCTGTCAGAGTTGCCCCCACAGTGTACAGCTCCTGCGCATCATCCTCCTCCTCCTCCTCATGTTCAGCCTCCATCTCAGATATCACCACATCAGTTACAAGCTGGAAGCACTGCAGTACTGCCTCAGCCAAGCGGCAACAGGCTGTGCTGAAACTCATAAGCTTAGGTGATAAACCTCACACTGCTTGTGAGTTGTGGACAGCTGTGAAAGAGCAGGCAGATCTGTGGCTGAGATCGCTGAACCTACATCCAGGCATGGTCGTGTGTGACAATGGCTGTAACCTGGTGGCGGCTCTGAGGCGAGGCGAGATCACACACGTACCATGCCTGGCTCATGTGCTTAACCTCGTGGTTCAGCGATTTCTTAAATCATACCCCGAGTTGCCAGATCTGCTCGTCAAAGTACGCCACCTGTCAGCTCATTTTCGGAACTCGGCTACAGCTTCCGCCGCCCTTGCTGTGTTGCAGCAGCGTTTGCAGCTTCCGGCACACCGACTGGTGTGTGATGGAACATTGGAACTCTACCCTCCACATGTTGCAAAGGATTTGTGAGCAGAAGAGAGCAGTTGTGGAGTACCAGCTGCAACAAGGCCGTCGATATTCAGGTCAGACTCCACACATAAGACCTCAGGAGTGGACCTGGATGTCTGACATATGTACCATCCTGACAAACTTTGAGGAGTCCACCAAGATGGTGAGTGGCGATGACGCCATCATTAGCGTCAGCATCCCACTTGTCTGTATTTTGCAATTCTCTCTGCAGAGAATTAAAGAGGAGGCATTGCAGCCAGAGTATGATGAGATGGATCAAGAAGCCATAGCGGGCAATTACACACAGCCAAGCCTCATCTCATCCTAACGTGCATTGGGGACAATGAGAGAGAGGAGGAGGAAGAACAGGAGCTGGTATCATGCGCTGTAGACGGTAGTACCTGTACAACGGACATACCATCGGTTCAGCGTGGATAGCCTGAGGACAGGGGGGTGGGGGAGGAGGAGGAGGAGAGCATGGTCAGTCGTCATCTTGGTGAGGACACGGAAATCTTGCCCGTTACCAGTCTGGCACGCATGGCTGACTTTATGTTACGCTGCCTTAACCGTGACCCTCGCGTTGTCAAAATGTTGGGTGACTGTAATTACTGGTTGGTGACACTTTTAGACTCCCGCTACAAGGAGAACTTTCACTCTCTTATTCCTGAGGTGGAGAGGTCTACAAAAATGGGGCAGTACCAAAAGGTCCTTGCTGCAGAACTGTTAAAAAAATTCCAATCTGAACACGCTAGCGGCAGAGGTCACAATTTGTTGCCCAACCAAGGCGTACATGTGAAAGAGACGCAACTCCAATCCAGCAGAGGCAGGGGAACACTGTCAACGTTCTGGAACAGTTTTCTGAGACCTGCCCAGCTTACAGGCCCTGAGGCACGGGGTACTCTCACAAGGAGTGGAAAGTTTCAAAAGATGGTGATGGAGTACCTTGCTGACCGTGCCAGCATCCTCCGAGATTCCTCTGTGCCTTTTAATTATTGGGTATCCAAGCTGGACACTTGGAATGAACTCGCTCTGTATGCTTTGGAGGTCCTGGCCTGCCCTGCCGCTAGCGTGTTATCGGAGCGTGTTTTTAGTGCCGCTGGAGGAATTATAACTGATAAGCGCACTCGCCTGTCAACTGACAGTGCTGACAAGCTGACCCTTATCAAAATGAACAAGGGCTGGATTGGGCCAGACTTCTCATCACCACCAAATGACAGCAGAGTAACATAAAGTCAAAACCACTGTGTTATTTAGGGAGGTGTAATCCCATGCACGGCTTCACACCCACACATGGGTATACGCTTCCTCATTTCGGCTGTTTTTTGCTCTTCTCCTTATCCTCAGCCTCCACCACCACTATACCACCAGGGTGACCGTTGTCCGTGTTTCCAGCATTGCAAGTTCCTCCGTCCTAATTTTTGGCAGCTTTTGCTTGGAAGGCATAGGCAAAGACTATGGGAGACCCACTCCCCAATAATGGGAATAATGTTTTTAATATGCTGTACTGCATGGCTCTTGTAAGGGGCATTAAAATCGTCTTGTTAAGCTACTGTGACCTCCACGTCTCTTCCAAGGGTCATTGATATTGTCTTTTTATTCCACTGGGACCTCCACCACTCTTCCAAGGGGCATTGATATTGTCTTTTTCTTCCACTGCGACCTCCACCACTCTTCCAAGGGGCATTGATATTGTCTTTTTATTCCACTGCGACCTCCACCACTCTTCCAAGGGGCATTTATATTGTCTTTTGATTCCACTGTAACCTCCACCACGCTTCCAAGGGGCATTGATATTGTCTTTTTATTCCACTGGGACCTCCACCACTCTTCCAAGGGGCATTGATATTGTCTTTTTATTCCACTGGGACCTCCACGTCTCTTCCAAGGGGCATTAAAACCGTCTTGTTAAACCACTCTGAACTCCACGTCTCTTCCAAGGGGCATTAAAACCGTCTTGTTAAGCTACTGTGACCTCCACGTCTCTTCCAAGGGGCATTAAAACCTTCTTGTTAAACCACTCTGAACTCCACAGCTCTTCCAAGGGGCATTGAAATATTGTTTTTAATTACCTCTAACCTCCACGACTCTTCCAACGGGCATTGCATTTCCTCCTAATTTTAGTCAGTTTTTGCTTTTCAATGCATAGGCGAACACTAAGGGAGACCCACTCCCCAATAATGGGTAGAAGGTTTTTAGTATGCTGTAATCCACGTCTGTTTCAAGGGGCATTGCAGTTCCTCATAATTTTTGGAAAGCCTTCCATTCACTGCTTAGGCTAACAGTGTACAGGAGACCCAGTTGCTATAAATGGAAAAAAAGGTTTAGTTAAGGCCCTCTGACCTCCATGTCACTTCCAAGGGGCATTGGAGTGCCTCAAAATTTTTGGTAGGCATTGCACTCACTGTATGCCCTACAACTGTGTAGCCAAACTGCTCCTTTTGGTACAGAAACATATCCTACAAGACATGTATGGTTGACTGGCCTGATATTGATGTGAATGGTCCCTGTTCCTCCTGCTCTTTCTCCTTTGCCACCACCTCATCCATCATTCATCACCTGAAGCTTTGTTTTAATGGGAGTCATAGAACTGGGATAGTAGCAGGAAAAAATCCAGCAATCCTCAGAGGAGGTAGGATATGCTTCCTGACGAAGCCATTTCCATGCGAAACGCGCGTCGAGGCTACTGCACATCCCCAGCATCTCGCTCTAAGCTGCCCCAGACTCTGCCAACATGACCCAAGGTAATGTTAATCTTTTGATGCCACTCTCCCTGCTCCGTTGATGTGGGTGTTGTTATAACATAACAATAGAAAGCAGTACTTAGTGTCCTGCAATTAACCCCTTCAACACCTGACATCCTATACAGGGGGAATCGTTATTTGCCTTATCTTTCTTTACCATAGGGTCCCACTAATGCGGATTTCTCTGACTCTAAATCACCTGACCGAATCTGGACTAGGATTTTTACTTGACTATAATCTTGTACTACCTAGCTGGCAGCACAGACTTACATCTATTACATTTAATATTTTTGGTAGGCATTGCACTCACTGTATGCCCTACAACTGTGTAGCCAAACTGCTCCTTTTGGTACAGAAACATATCCTACAAGACATGTATGGTTGACTGGCCTGATATTGATGTGAATGGTCCCTGTTCCTCCTGCTCTTTCTCCTTTGCCACCACCTCATCCATCATTCATCACCTGAAGCTTTGTTTTAATGGGAGTCATAGAACTGGGATAGTAGCAGGAAAACATCCAGCAATCCTCAGAGGAGGTAGGATATGCGCCA
This sequence comes from Phyllobates terribilis, assembly GCF_046119375.1. Taxonomy (NCBI): domain Eukaryota; kingdom Metazoa; phylum Chordata; class Amphibia; order Anura; family Dendrobatidae; genus Phyllobates; species Phyllobates terribilis. The sequence continues at coordinate 403,136 of NW_027363592.1, read as the reverse complement.
AAACACTGACCACCTCAGGCCTATCCGCTACTACATACATGCGCTTCCATTCCAAGGAACAGAAAGCTAAGGAGATAGATGGCCTCATGATCATGAATAATTTACTCGTTGTGTAGGAGGCCGACCACTGCTGCTGTCTACCTTCTGAACTTTGTGTTGAAGCCTGATTTACCCAGGACCCGCAATCCTCTATGTCTAGAGGACATGTTGCATCCCAGTGTTCAACTGTGTCCCGGCTTCCACAATATTAACCCAGTGTGAAGGCATCAGTGAGATGGACCATCCCTGGCCACATTCACTTGTCCACGTGTTTGTGGTTAGGCTGTCCTTCCCACTAAATGCACTGGGGAGGGCTCAGGTAATGTTTTGGTATGCGTGCTTATGTATAAGGTGCACCGGGACAAATAGGGGCGGCTGGGGACCGAGTGTGGACACCCGGCCGCCGGGCGGCTGGGGACTGAGTATGGATACCAGGCCGCCGATGCAGCCATAACATGGTGGCCGGCATCTGCCTCCACAAGCCTAAAAGGCCTCATTTCAAGTGCAAGCAAGCTAGCAGTATGGTATTGCAGCCTGGGGGTGGGTGGCAGGCTGCACACTTACGCTCACATTCCAAGAAAACAAAGCAGATGCTAACTTCTATCATCATCATGCTCCTCACCTTGGCACTCTCAACTCCCCTGATTGAGAAGCCAGGGCCCACCGGAGGAGTCTGGTTGTCTGGTGGGCTCGTCCAATGCTGCCCTAAAGCAGGCCAAGCTAAGAAAAGTGTGGGGAAGGTTCCCAGGACAAATAGTGGCGGCTGGGGACTGAGTATGGAGACCTCGCCACCGACGCAGCCATGAGGTAGTGGCCAGCTTCGGCCTTCTCCAAACTAAAAAGCCCCATTTCAAGTCCAAGCTAGCAGTATAGTATTGCAGCCTACAGGTGGGTGGGTGGTTGGCTGCATATTTGCGCTTGCATTGCAAGGAATGGGGGAGGTACAATTGAACACTGCCCTGGGACAAGGACTTGCACAGGGATAGTTGCAAGTCTGCATCTTCTGAAGCAGCAAGGATCACTTCCAATGGGCACACTTTTAGGAATTGACCTGGGTGTCAGAGATGCTTCCAGGGGTCTTCCCCATGCTGTTCCCATGTCTTTTCAGCACTGTATGCATGTGTCACACAGCACATGACCAGATAAGGTTGTAAAATGTTAAAATGACATTTCCTGGTGAATGCATTTGTCACGGTTGAAAGCAATACAAAAGTGCAAAAAGGCATAAAAAATGCTACTTGTGAACATAGCCCAAGGTGTGGAGGAGTATTTTTGTTTTTGGTTATTTATTTTACCTTATATACAAGACTTTACCCTGGAAAGGATGTTCCTTAACATATTTCACAGGAAAACAGTTTCACTTTCGTTTTTGAACGTTTTATTGTGAGTCCAATGTGGTTGCTGTAGGAGAACTCTGCCCATAGAAGACGTTGTATCCAGTCATCCTGGTGAGCAGAAATAAAGGGGCAAGCATACTGTAGTTTTCAAGAGTTTTGTTAACTGGTTTCACTTGTCCATTGCTCTGTGGATGGCACGCGGTGGAGAAATCCAGCTGGACATTCAGCAGCTTGCAAAGATCTCTCCAAAATTTAGATGTAAACTGGACTCTGCGGTCAGAGACAATGTGGAGAGGGAAAGCATGAGGATGAAACTCATGCTGGTAGAACTATGTGGCAAGCTTGGGAGTCCAAGGTAGGCCGACCAAGGGGATAAAGTGACCCATCTTAGAGAACTGTTCCACCATGACCCAGATGGTGTTGTAACCCTCAGAGAGGGGCAGGTTCATGATGAAATCCATAGCGATATGTTGCCAGGGGGCGGAAAGAACTGGCAGAGGCTGAAGGAGACCAGCAGGCTTGTTCCTGGGAGACTTGTTTCTTGGGCACTGCGGACAAGTGGTCACAAAGTCCTGAACATCCTTGGACAGCGATGGCCACCAAAAGCGGTGTGCAATTAGCTCAGTGGATGTGAGTACTCCCACATGGCAGGCTAGCTTGGATTCTTGTCCCCACGACAGTATTTTCCTTCTTTTAGCACTAGGAACAAAGGTTTTCAGGGCTGCTTCAACAATCCTGGCTGGATCTATGATATACTGAGCCTCTTCCACGAAAATAGTCACTTCAAAATATCAAGACAGAGCATCTGCTTTAACATTCTTGTCCACTGGAAGGAAGTGTAGCTCAAAATCAAAACAAGAGACGAAGAGTGCCCACCTGGCTTGACGAGGATTTAGCCGTTGGGTTGACTGCAGAAAGGTTAAGTTCTTATGATCAGTGTATATAATAACTGGAGAGCTGGTGCCTTCCAGTAGATGACGCCATCCTTCTAGCACCATCTTAATGGCCAGTAGTTTGCAATCCCTAATAGAGTAATTACGCTCAGTCGGTGAGAACAGTTTAGAAAAGAATCCACAGGAGACAGATTCCCAGAAGAAGTTTTTTTGCAGAGGAACTTCCCCAGCATCGATAAAGGAGGCATCCACTTCTAGTAGAAACTGTTTGTTAGGGTCAGGGTGATGCAGCACCGGAGTTCTCATAAAGGCCTCTTCTAAGTGCTGGAAAGAAGACACGACAGACTCATTAATTGTTCTCCCATAGACGCTGCAGAACCTGACGTACGTGTCTTCTATGGGTGGATACAGTAGATAATGAGAGAATATCAGGATGTCGTCCAAATATACAACCATTTTAATATAAAGAAGGTCCCTGAAGATGTCATCTACTCGTTGCCTTTGCATATCTGGATCAAGTTATAATACACTATTAGATCCAATTTGATGAAAATCTTAGCCCCACGGATTCTGTCAAAAAGTTCTGAAATCAAGGGCAGAGGATAATTGTTTTTGATGGTGATTTTGTTAAGGCCCTGATAGTCAATGTAGGTAACCATCCTTCTTTGTCACGAAGAAGAAGCTGGCAGCAGCAGGAGAAGAGGACTTACGAAGAAATCCCTTGGCAAGGTTCTCTTGGATATATTCTGATATGGTCTGAGTCTCTGGTAGTGATAGAGGGTATACCCAGCCTCGGGGAGGAGAGGTGCCAGACTGAAGGTCTATGGGGCAATCGTAAGGTCTATGAGGTGGCAAGACCTCTGCCTTCAATGTCAAGCCTGCAAAGGCTTGACAATAGGTGGGCAGAGAAGAACAGTTCGTAGGCATGGAAGGCAGAGACTAGGTCAAGACCTTGGCGAGGCAAGCGGTAGCGCACGACAGTCCCCACTGAAGCACTTAACCGGAGGACAAATCGACAGCTGGCACGTGTGAACGCAACCATGGCAGACCCAGCAGGACAGAGTTCACAGATTTTGACAGCACGCAGAACAAAATCTTTTCAGAATGCAGAGCTCCAATCTGGAACCTGACGAGCTATCTCATGAATTGGATAGGCTCAGCCAAGAGTTGTTCATGTATGGAAGCACTAGCCATGGGTTGATCAAGTCGTTGTGTCGGAAGTTGAAGCTCAAAAGCCATGTCCTGACAGGATGAAGTTGGCAGCCGAACTGGAATCAATATGGGCGGTAGTGTAGAGAGACTTCTCACCACAGGCCACTGTGACTTCGGTCACTAGTTTATGAGAGCAATCTTTTTCACCTAGGGTCATCTCTTTCCGACCTACCCTAGGTGTTGCAGTTTCCCGGCTTCACTGGGCACAGGTGAACTTAATGCCCTTTGCCTCCAGAATACATGCATTGGTTCTTACTTATACCTTCGCTAACTCTCCTTTACAGAAAATATGACCTGCTCCACTAGCATTGGCTCAACAGCAGGAGGTGTAACTTGCGGCAGCAAGAGATACTGGAAGGCTGTTCCCAGCAAAATGAGATTGCCTTGTTGTTGGCTTCTGGGCATGCATGAATTGGCAAAATTATGCGCAAAGCATCTCCATTTTTTCTTATTATCTAGAGTAATTCAATTTAAATTTCTAATGTTTCATGTGTACATGCTATAGCACTACAGAATTCAACTTTATTTTTTTATTTGACGTGCCCCCCAGGGCAATGGGGTGCTCGGCAGCCGGGCCTTTAGATACTGGGGAATGAGATATATGTATGCCACAGTGGCTGCGGCCCGGTCCGTGGCCCAGAGCGGTCAACAAAAAGGGGATTATTTACAAGGGAGTTGTAGTTTGATCGTGACGCCACCTGTGGTTTCCGGTAATCGGTACCGGCGCTGCTGCAGACCTCTGGGGCAGTTGATAGGGCAGCTTGGTTGGAAGGGCTCCCCACAGGTGGAGCTGGCTCCAGGGCAGTGTAGGATGGATGGGGATGCAGGTGAGAGGTGGCCAGGTTGGATCAGGGGGAATGACGGACACGCACACAGGGGTTCCCTTCAGTACCTTTACTGGTGTGGATAACTGGTACGGTCCAGGGAACTCGGTGGTAAGGGTGCACTTCTGGACTCTTCCCAGTGAGCGGGTATAAGGCCTCCTGGTCCGTTGCTTCCTCTTTCTAAGCTTCTGACCTGCCTGGAGCTAGGCCTGGCTTCTATGCTGTTTCTCTCTCTCTCTCTCACCTGCTGGCTTTGTAGAAGGACTTTCCTCTTGGCAACCACTCTCCCTGGATGCTGGGGCCTTCGTGGTTCCTAGTCCTGTCGATGGGTTTAGCTTCAGGTCGACCGGGGACTTGTAGTCCTCCTGGTATGCCGGTGATCCCTACTGGGTGTAGATGCCCCCGTTCTGGGGTGAGCCTATGATGCTCCTCTGCCCCCTTATCACTTCTCTCCTTCTCTCCTTGCCTCCGGCCACACTCGGGGCCCTCAACTCAGGCTTCAGCATGTGCTGCAGGCCTCAACTTGCCTCAGCACAGCAGCCAGCGTGCTGCTACTTCACTGAGCACACTCTTAACTGATCTAGCAGACTGATCTGACTACCTAACTCCACCCTCCAATATATATGTCACTGACAGACTCCCTCTGGTGGTATGAGGTGGAAGGGTGGAGGTGTTTGTGTGTAGCGAGGGTCTCTTGTGGAGAAGCCCATCCATGCACCCTTTTGAGTCCTGTGGTACCTGTGAACAGCAGGGCGCCACATTCCCCCCTAGTACAATTCAGTACTCCTGGACTCAAGCATTTTGTAAAAGGTTACAACAACAACAATTATAATAACAATAATAACATTTCCTTAAAACATATAATACACCCTTCTAAAGTCTCAGTGAGATCCATTACAGGTGTCCATCTCATTGGTGAAGGTGCAAATGGAGCAGTATGAGGGACCCGTCCGAAAACCCTCAACGTAGGCCCTCGTCTTGGCTGCAGGGCATAGGTGATCCAGGTGTTGGACCACGTCTTCGGCCACTCCAAACGGGTTTTTGTTCTGAGGTCATGTGTTGCATAAATAAAATCAATAAAGGGGGCACTTTAAGGAGTACAACTATTTACAAATAAAGTTTTTGGCTGCTCACAGTCCTCAGCCTACAAGTCTTTAAACCCTTACGGGTAACTAAACACACATATATATTTTCAGTTCACATAAATAATAACAGCAGGCAATACCCAACTGGATAACTATTTACACTGCAGCCATTTTTAACTTATTCCCTATACCTGGCAGGGATTTGGCCTTGTGTGCTGCGTGTAGACCTACGTAGCACTGGGGTGTTATTAGTGTCTGTGCGTGCACTATCCGCTAACCTATCAGATCTACGTGTGGGTAAATTATAGAACTGCCTCAATCTCTCTATGGGACTGGCAAGTACAGTGTTTACTGGGCCTTCTGGCTCTGCTTCAACTGGTGATCCTTCTTCTGGGGATTCTTCTTGTTCCTGAGCAGGCTCTTCCTGGGCGCTTACAGGTTCTACTTGCTGTGGAGGTTCTTCTGGTTGCTGATAGAAGTGCATCACTGGTATGATAACTGCTCCATCAAGTTGAGGCCAGTCTGCAGGGAAATCTCCTAGAACTGTATGAAGTACATCTTCTTTGGGTTCTTCCGGTACTATAAGAGGTACTTCCTTCTCCTGTGGCTTCAATAGACCTGGGCATAATTTCAAGTGGTCTCTTGAGACTGTTGCAGTTGTCTTACCTCCGTCTTTACTGATCAGGCAGGTTTTGCTGTTATCAAATCTAGAATTTAACACAGTGTAGGGTTCTCTTTCCCACTGGTCATCGAGCTTGTGACCTCTTCTTTTCCGCTTGAGCACGATTTCTCCAGGTGCCAAGGGTTCTGCTGCTGCATGCTTATTATACTAGCCTTCTTGCTTTTCCCTTACTCTGTTTAGACTGTCTTTGACACAGGCCTGTACTCTCCTGTACTGCTCTTGTCGAGTTGTGTCCCAGTCTTCAGTGGACACATCTGCATCAGGTTCTACCACTCCGAGGTCCAGGTCCATGGGCAACTTTCCGGGTCTTGCGCTCATGAGGTACGCTGGGGTACAATTAGTAGAACTCACAGGTATGTGATTGTACAGATCTACCAGGTCAGGTAGTTTGTCTGGCAACTGGTTCCTTTCTTCCAAGGATAAGGTTTTCAGCAGGTCTATGACGATGTTGTTCATTTTCTAGCACAAACCTTTGGTTTGAGGGTGATACGGTGTAGTCCGGATCTTCTTGCACCCATACAGATGACAGAATTCTTTAAACAGCTCGGCTTCAAAGGCAGGGCCTTGATCTGTCAGCACCTTGTCCGGGTATCCATGGGGCCTGCAGAAGTATGCTTGGAACGTTCTTGCTGCAGTTTCTGCTATCAGATCTTTGACAGGGGCTACCACCAGGAACCAGGAATAGTGATCCACCATGGTCAGGGCATAGGAATAGCCTGACCTGCTGGGTGACAACTTGACGTGATCCAGAGCGACAATCTCCAAGGGTCGAGTTGTTTTGATGGGCTGCAGGGGTGCTTTCTGGCTGCCGTAGTCCTTCCTTCTGAGGCTACAGGGCCCACAATTCCGGCACCACCTTTCTATGGAGCTCCGCATTCCAACCAAATAAAACCGGTCTTTCAGCAGGGTTTCCAGTTTCTTCCAGCCAAAGTGACCTGCTTGATTGTGGTAGGCCTCTAACACCATCTGGATGTCTGTCCTGGGTACTACAATCTGCCACACCATTTCATGGGTTCTGGGGTTGACATACCTTCTGCACAGCTTCTCTCTGTAGATGAACAGCCGGCTTCTCTCATTCCACAGTTGCTTAGCTTGTGGAGGAGCATCCTTCTCCAGGTGAGAATCTTCTTGGGTTATCAGTAGTGTTGAGCGAGCACTAAAATGCTCGGGTGCTCGAAGCTCGGGCCGAGCTCGCCGTGATACTCGGGTGCTCGACCCGAGCAACAAGCCCAATGTTAGTCTATGGGAGACTCGAGCATTTTTGCGGTGGCACCCCGGGCAGTCTTTTAAAAGCCTAACAAGTGCCCAAAACGATAGTGACAGTGCTCAAATGACATGGAGACAGCATGGGGATCGCCCCAGGAAGCATTTCTGACCCCTAGGTCACTGCTGTCAACAACGTGGTCAGAGGTATTAAGCCACTTTTACGGGCTCACAATAAAACGTTCAAAAACGAAAGTGAAACTTTTTTCCTGTGAAATATGTTAAGGAACATCCTTTCCAGGGAAAAGACTTGTGTATAAGTTAAAATAAATGACCAAAAACAAAAATACTCCTCCACACCTTCGGCTATGTTCACAAGTAGCATTTTTTATGCGTTTTTGCACTTTTGTATTGCTTTCAACTATGACAAATGCATTCACCGTGAAATGTCATTTTAACATTTTACAACCTTATCTGGCCATGTGCTGTGTGACACATGCATAAAGTGCTGAAAAGACAAGGGAACAGCATGGGGAAGACCCCTGGAAGCATCTCTGACTCCCAGGTCACTGTCTAAAAGTGTGCCCATCATAAGTGATCCTTACCGCATCAGAAGATGCAGACTTGCAACTATCCCCATGCAAGTTCTAGTCCCAGGGCAGTGTTCAATTGTACCTCCCCCATTTCTTGCAATAAAAGCTCAAGTATGCAGCCTGCCACCCACCCACCCCCAGGCTGCAATACCATACTGCTTGCTTGCTTGAACTTGAAATTGGGCCTTTTAGGCATGTGGAGGTGGAATCTGGCCACCACGTCATGGCTGTGTTGGCGGCCTGGAATCCATACTCAGTCCCCAGCCACCCGGCGGCCGGGTGTCCATACTCGGTCCCCAGCCGCCCCGCGGCCGGGTGTCCACACACGGTCCCCAGCCGCCTGGGGGCAGCCGGGTGTCCATAAACGGTCCCCAGCCACCCCTATTTCTCCTTGGAACATCCCCCCACACACTTTTCTTAGCCCGGCCTGCTTTAGGCAGCATTGGACGAGCCCACCAGAGAACCAGACTACTCCCGTGGGCCCTGACTTCTCCATCGGTGGAGTTGAGAGTGCCAAGGTGAGGAGCATGATGATGATGACAGAAGTTAGCATCTGCTATGTTTTCTTTTAATGCAAGTGTAAGTGTGCAGCCTGCCACCCACCCACCCCCAGACTGCAATTCCATACTGCTAGCTTGCGCTTGAAATGGGGCCTTTTAGTTTGGAGGAGGCCGAAGCTGGCCACTACCACATGGCTGCTTCGGCAGCGAGGTATCCATACTCAGTCCCCAGCCGCCCATATTTGTCCTGGTGTGCCTTTTACATAAGATTAAGCGCGTATACCAAAACATTACCTGTGCCCTCCCCAGTGCATTTAGTGGGAAGGAGAGCCTATTCCGCTGTAGTGTGTGCATGCCAAAACCCTGTTCATGGTACATGCGAAGATGCCTCCCACCTTGCACCTGTCATTGCAGACTTGCAACTATCCCCATTCAAGTCCTTGTCCCAGGGCAGTGTTCAATTGTACCTCTCCCATTCCTTGCAATGCAAGCGCAAGTATGCAGCCTGCCACCCACCCACCCCCAGGCTGCAATACCATACTGCTTGCTTGATTGCACTTTAAATTGGGCCTTTTAGGCATGTGGAGGCGGAATCTGGCCACCACGCCATGGCTGTGTCGACGGCCTGGTATCCATACTCAGTCCCCAGCCGCCTGGTGGCCGGGTGTCCCCGCTTGCTCCCCAGCCTCCAGGGGGTGGCCGGGTGTCCATACTCGGTCCCCAGCCACCCCTATTTGTCCCGGTAACCTTTCCCACACTTTCTTAGCCTGGCCTGCTTTAGGGCAGCATTGGCCGAGCCCACCGGACTATCAGACTCCTCCGGTGGGCCCTGGCTTCTCCATCAGGGGAGTTGAGAGTGCCAAGGTGAGGAGCATGATGAGGATGATAGAAGTTAGCATCTGCTTTGTTTTGTTGTAATGCAAGCGCATGTATGTAGTAGCAGCTAGGCCTGAGGTGGTCAGCGTTTTGGCGCATATCCTACCTCCTCCGAGGATTGCTGGATGTTTTCCTGCTACTATCCAAGTTCTATGACTCCCGTTAAAACAAAGCTTCAGGTGATAAATGATGGATGAGGTAGTGGCAAAGGAGAAAGAGCAGGAGGAACAGGGACCATTCACATCAATATCAGGCCAGTCAACCACATATGTCTTGTAGGATATGTTTCTGTAACAAAAGGAGCGGTTCGGCTACACAGTTATAGAGCATACAGTGAGTGCAATGCCTACCAAAAATTTCGAGCCACTCCAATGCCCCTTGGAAATGACATGGAGGTCAGAGGGCATTAACTAAACCTTTTTTTCCATTTATAGCAACTGGGTCTCCCGTGCACTGTTGGCCTAAGCAGTGAATGGAAGGCTTTCCAAAAATTATGAGGAACTGCAATGCCCCTTACAAGAGCCATGTTTGGCACCCCAGGGGTCTGGTCACCACAGTAATAGAGATATTACGTCGGAGAGCAAGTGGGAGGTTTCCTGGTCAGGATCCCTTAAACATGCAACATCCTCCTGCCCCAGTCCTGAGAGGGGAGAATTCTGCCCTTATAAACTGGATCTGGGGCGGGGTTGAGTGAGTCAGAGAACAGTCAGAGTCAGAGTGAGAGCAAGGGAAAGTAACAGCAAGGAGCTCTGTAGGAGCTAGGAGCTAAAGACCAGAGGCTGGAAGCTGAGCAGAGCTCGCCCTGGCAGAAGACAATAGGAACCGGACACAGGAGTCCGAAGCTGTGAGGACTTATATATCCAGCAGCAGAAACCAGCCGGCAGGGGATTTCAGGTCCTCTGGCCATAGAAGCCCGGTGGCTCAGTCACAAGCAAGGGACCAGCACCGCCGTCGTGGAGCAGAGGCTAACAGAAGGCCCCAAGTCACCAGCCATATGGGTGAGCACTACACGGTACACTCAGGGACGTGGGCTACTTCTACCCGCTTACAGCAAGGTAGCCAGGAAGAGTGCAGACAGACGGGGAGGCCTACAACTCCACCTGGCCAGGGGAACTCCTGCTTGCTCACAGACTGACCAGGCCTCTTATGTTAGCCAGTACTCCCGGGAGGGTCTACCTTATAATCATCAGTAAAGACCCTGAACTGCACTGCAAAGACTCTGAGTCGTTCCTGCTGCACTCGTGCACCAACACCCCCATCATCCACACTCACTGCCCTGAGGCTATACTCCTCCCGAGGGGAGTTATCCCATTCTATGCTGCGCACACAACACCAGCCTCAGCGGTCTGCCTCGCAGCGGTGGTACTCCCTGACCGCAATCCACGGGTGGCGCAGTCGGACAATTAACCTAAAAACTTAAGAAAGACTGCCACTGGTTTGACCAGCCTGAGCCACGGGACCGGGTCACTGCCACGGAGTCTACAGACCCCAGAGATCCGGCACCGGGTATCCCACACACGTGTACACACGGCCCAGGGGGCGCGTCACATGCAGTACAGCATATTACAAACATAAGTCCCATTATTGGGGAGTGGGTGTCCCATAGTATTTGCTTATGCTTTCCCAGCAAAAGCTGCCAAAAATTAGGACGGAGCAACTTGCAATGCCCCTTACAAGAGCCATGCAGTACAGCATATTACAAACATAAGTCCCATTATTGGGGAGTGGGTGTCCCATGGTATTTGCTTATGCTTTCCTAGCAAAAGCTGCCAAAAATTAGGACGGAGCAACTTGCAATGCCCCTTACAAGAGCCATGCAGTACAGCATATTACAAACATAAGTCCCATTATTGGGGAGTGGGTGTCCCATAGTATTTGCTTATGCCTTGCAAGCAAAAGTTGCCAAAAATTAGGATGGAGCAACTTGCAATGCCCCTTACAAGAGCCATGCAGTACAGCATATTACAAACATAAGTCCCATTATTGGGGAGTGGGTATCCCATTGTATTTGCTTATGCTTTCCAAGCAAAAGCTGCGAAAAATTAGGACGGAGCAACTTGCAATGCCCCTTACAAGAGCCATGCAGTACAGCATATTACAAACATAAGTCCCATTATTGGGGAGTGGGTCTCCCATAGTATTTGCTTATGCCTTGCAAGCAAAAGCTGCGAAAAATTAGGATGGAGCAACTTGCAATGCCCCTAACAAGAGCCATGCAGTACAGCATATTACAAACATAAGTCCCATTATTGGGGAGTGGGTGTCCCATGGTATTTGCTTATGCTTTCCAAGCAAAAGCTGCCAAAAATTAGGACGGAGCAACTTGCAATGCCCCTTACAAGAGCCATGCAGTACAGCATATTACAAACATAAGTCACATTATTGGGGAGTGGGTGTCCCATAGTATTTGCTTATGCTTTCCCAGCAAAAGCTGCCAAAAATTAGGACGGAGCAACTTGCAATGCCCCTTACAAGAGCCATGCAGTACAGCATATTACAAACATAAGTCCCATTATTGGGAAGTGGGTGTCCCATGGTATTTGCTTATGCTTTCCAAGCAAAAGCTGCCAAAAATTAGGACGGAGCAACTTGCAATGCCCCTTACAAGAGCCATGCAGTACAGCATATTACAAACATAAGTCCCATTATTGGGGAGTGGGTGTCCCATAGTATTTGCTTATGCCTTGCAAGCAAAAGCTGCCAAAAATTAGGACGGAGCAACTTGCAATGCCCCTTACAAGAGCCATGCAGTACAGCATATTACAAACATAAGTCCCATTATTGGGGAGTGGGTATCCCATTGTATTTGCTTATGCTTTCCAAGCAAAAGCTGCCAAAAATTAGGACGGAGCAACTTGCAATGCCCCTTACAAGAGCCATGCAGTACAGCATATTACAAACATAAGTCCCATTATTGGGGAGTGGGTGTCCCATAGTATTTGCTTATGCCTTGCAAGCAAAAGCTGCGAAAAATTAGGACGGAGCAACTTGCAATGCCCCTAACAAGAGCCATGCAGTACAGCATATTACAAACATAAGCCCCATTATTGGGGAGTGGGTGTCCCATGGTATTTGCTTATGCTTTCCAAGCAAAAGCTGCCAAAAATTAGGACGGAGCAACTTGCAATGCCCCTTACAAGAGCCATGCAGTACAGCATATTACAAACATAAGTCCCATTATTGGGGAGTGGGTGTCCCATAGTATTTGCTTATGCTTTCCCAGCAAAAGCTGCCAAAAATTAGGACGGAGCAACTTGCAATGCCCCTTACAAGAGCCATGCAGTACAGCATATTACAAACATAAGTCCCATTATTGGGGAGTGGGTGTCCCATGGTATTTGCTTATGCTTTCCAAGCAAAAGCTGCCAAAAATTAGGACGGAGCAACTTGCAATGCCCCTTACAAGAGCCATGCAGTACAGTATATTACAAACATAAGTCCCATTATTGGGGAGTGGGTGTCCCATAGTATTTGCTTATGCTTTCCAAGCAAAAGCTGCCAAAAATTAAGACGGAGCAACTTGCAATGCCCCTTACAAGAGCCATGCAGTACAGCATATTACAAACATAAGTCCCATTATTGGGGAGTGGGTCTCCCATGGTATTTGCTTATGCTTTCCAAGCAAAAGCTGCCAAAAATTAGGACGGAGAAACTTGCAATGCCCCTTACAAGAGCCATGCAGTACAGCATATTACAAACATAAGTCCCATTATTGGGGAGTGGGTGTCCCATAGTATTTGCTTATGCTTTCCCAGCAAAAGCTGCCAAAAATTAGGACGGAGCAACTTGCAATGCCCCTTACAAGAGCCATGCAGTACAGCATATTACAAACATAAGTCCCATTATTGGGGAGTGGGTGTCCCATGGTATTTGCTTATGCTTTCCAAGCAAAAGCTGCGAAAAATTAGGACGGAGCAACTTGCAATGCCCCTTACAAGAGCCATGCAGTACAGCATATTACAAACATAAGTCCCATTATTGGGGAGTGGGTGTCCCATAGTATTTGCTTATGCCTTGCAAGCAAAAGCTGCCAAAAATTAGGACAGAGCAACTTGCAATGCCCCTTACAAGAGCCATGCAGTACAGCATATTACAAACATAAGTCTCATTATTGGGGAGTGGGTGTCCCATGGTATTTGCTTATGCTTTCCAAGTAAAAGCTGCCAAAAATTAGGACGGAGCAACTTGCAATGCCCCTTACAAGAGCCATGCAGTACAGCATATTACAAACATAAGTCCCATTATTGGGGAGTGGGTGTCCCATAGTATTTGCTTATGCCTTGCAAGCAAAATCTGCCAAAAATTAGGACGGAGCAACTTGCAATGCCCCTTACAAGAGCCATGCAGTACAGCATATTACAAACATAAGTCCCATTATTGGGGAGTGGGTGTCCCATAGTATTTGCTTATGCTTTCCAAGCAAAAGCTGCCAAAAATTAGGATGGAGCAACTTGCAATGCCCCTTACAAGAGCCATGCAGTACAGCATATTACAAACATAAGTCCCATTATTGGGGAGTGGGTGTCCCATAGTATTTGCTTATGCTTTCCAAGCAAAAGCTGCCAAAAATTAGGACGGAGCAACTTGCAATGCCCCTTACAAGAGCCATGCAGTACAGCATATTACAAACATAAGTCCCATTATTGGGGAGTGGGTGTCCCATAGTATTTGCTTATGCTTTCCAAGCAAAAGCTGCCAAAAATTATGACGGAGCATCTTGCAATGCCCCTTACAAGAGCCATGCAGTACAGCATATTACAAACATAAGTCCCATTATTGGGGAGTGGGTGTCCCATAGTATTTGCTTATGCCTTGCAAGCAAAAGCTGCCAAAAATAAGGACGGAGGAACTTGCAATGCTGGCACCCTGGTGGTATAGTGGTGGTGGAGGCTGAGGATAAGGAGAAGAAGATAAAACAGCCAAAACGAGGAAGCGTATACCCATGTGTGGGTGTGAAGCGGTGCATGTGAATACACCTCCCGAAATAACACAGTGGATTTGACTTTATGTTACTCTGCTGTCATTTGGTGGTGATGAGAAGTCTGGCCCAATCCAGCCCTTGTTCATTTTGATAAGGGTCAGCTTGTCAGCATTGTCAGTTGACAGGCGAGTGCGCTTATCAGTTATAATTCCCCCAGCGGCACTAAAAATACGCTCCGATAACATGCTAGCGGCAGGGCAGGCCAGGACCTCCAAGGCGTACAGAGCGAGTTCATTCCAAGAGTCCAGCTTGGATACCCAATAATTAAAAGGCACAGAGGAATCACGGAGGACGCTGATACGATCGGCAAGGTACTCCCTCACCATCTTTTGAAACTTTCCACTCCTTGTGAGAGTACCCCGCGCCTCAGGGCCTGTAAGCTGGGCGGGTGTCAGAAAACTGTCCCAGAACGTTGACAGTGTTCCCCTGCCTCTGCTGGATTGGAGTTGCATCTCTCTCGCCTGTACGCCTTGGTTGGGCAACGAACTGTGACCTCTGCCGCTAGCGTGTTCAGATGGGAATTTTTTTAACAGTTCTGCAGCAAGGGCCTTCTGGTACTGCCCCATTTTTGTAGACCTCTCCACCTCAGGAATAAGAGAGTGAAAGTTCTCCTTGTAGCGGGGGTCTACAAGTGTCACCAACCAGTAATGACTGTCACCCAACATTTTGACAACGCGAGGGTCACGGTTAAGGCAGCGTAACATAAAGTCAGCCATGCGTGCCAGACTGGTAACGGGCAAGATTTCCGTGTCCTCACCAAGATGACGACTGACCATGCTCTCCTCCTCCTCCTCCTCCTCTCCCCCCCCCCGTCCTCAGGCCACCCACGCTGAACCGACGGTATGACACTTGTACAGGTACTACCGTCTACAACGCATGATAGCAGCTCCTGTTCTTCCTCCTCCTCCTCCTCCTCCTCCTCTCCCTCATTGTCCCCCAATGCACATTGGAATGAGATGAGGCTGGGCTGTGTGTAATCGCCCACTACGGCTTCTTGATCCATCTCATCATACTCTGGCTGCAATGCCTCCTCTTTAATTCTCTGCAGAGAGCGTTGCAAAAGACAGACAAGTGGGATGCTGACACTAATGATGGCGTCATCGCCACTCACCATCTTGGTGGCCTCCTCAAAGTTTGTCAGGATGGTACAAATGTCAGACATCCAGGTCCACTCCTGAGGTCTTATGTGTGGAGTCTGACCTGAATATCGACGGCCTTGTTGCAGCTGGTACTCCACAACTGCTCTCTTCTGCTCACAAATCCTTTGCAACATGTGGAGGGTAGAGTTCCAGCATGTGGGGACATCACACACCAGTCGGTGTGCCGGAAGCTGCAAACGCTGCTGCAACACAGCAAGGGCGGCGGAAGCTGTAGCCGACTTGCGAAAGGCGGCGTACTTTCACGAGCAGATCTGGCAACTCGGGGTACGATTTAAGAAACCACTGAACCACGAGGTTAAGCACATGAGCCAGGCATGGTACGTGTGTGATCTCACCTCGCCTCAGAGCCGCCACCAGGTTAAGGCCATTGTCACACACGACCATGCCGGGATGTAGGTTCAGCGGTCTCAGCCACAGATCTGCCTGCTCTTTCACAGCTGTCCACAACTCACAAGCAGTGTGAGGTTTATCACCTAAGCTTATGAGTTTCAGCACAGCCTGTTGCCGCTTGGCGGAGGCAGTACTGCAATGCTTCCAGCTTGTAACTGATGTGGTGATATCTGAGATGGAGGCTGAACATGAGGAGGAGGAGGAGGATGCGCAGGAGCTGTACACTGTGGGGGCAACTCTGACTGACATAGGGCCCGCAATCCTCGGTGTGGGGAGGATGTGTTCCATCCCAAGGTCCGACTGGGTCCCGGCTTCCACTATGTTTACCCAGTGTGCCGTCAGAGAGATGTACCGTCCCTGGCCACAAGCACTTGTCCACGTGTCCGTTGTCAGGTGGACTCTCCCAGTAACTGCGTTGTTGAGGGCACGGCAGATGCTTTGGGACACGTGCTTGTGTAGTGCGGGGATGGCACACCGGGCAAAATAGTGTCGGCTGGGGACCGAGTACCGAGGGACGGCCACCGCCATAAGATTGCGGAAGGATTCCGTCTCCACCAGCCTAAAAGGCAGCATTTCCAATGCAAGCAGTCGTGAAATGTGCGAATTTAGGACTGTGGCCTGTGGGGCGTTAGCTGCGAATTTCCGCTTTCGTTCAAAGGTCTGGGATATGGACAATTGAACGCTGCGGTGGGACGTGGACGTGGATGCTGTTTCTTGAGAAACTGCCATAACAAGTGAAGACTGAGAGGAGGGGGCATTTTTACATGCAGTATGGACAGGGGATTGCCTTGCACACACAACAGGGGGTTCTATTGCATGCACAACAGTGGAAGAAGCAGTGGTGACACCCGCTGACACTGGTCGTGGACCCTGGGTTTCGCCCCACAAAGTCGGGTGCTTTGCTGCCATGTGCCTGATCATGCTGGTGGTGGTCAGGCTGGTAGTTTTGTCACCCCTGCTGATGCTGGCATGGCAGGTGGAACATATGGCCTTTTTGGGGTTATCAGCAGAGTCTTTAAAAAAATTCCAGACTCTGGAAGACCTACCGCTTGTACTGGCAACGTCCCTCGTGTTGGTGTTACGGGGAACGGTTGCCTGCCTTCTGTCTGCGGCCACCACACTGCTTCTTCCTGCCTGTTGGGGTACTCTGCCTCCCTCCCCCTGTGTGCTGCTGGCCTCACTCTGCATGTCCTCCTTCCACGTTGGGTCAGTTACTAGATCATCCACCACCTCCTCCTCTTCCACTTGCGCACCACGATCCTCCTCCTCACTTCCTGGCAATTGTGTCTCGTCATCGTCCACCTCTTGTGACAGATTGCCAACGTCGACTTCCTGTGGCCGTGGCTGTTCAAATATTTGGGCATCGCAACATGGGATCTCCTCTGCCACCACTTCAAGCGTATCAGGCGAGGGGCCCAAATATGGAAATGGACCAGTGAACAGCTCTTCAGAGTGTCCAAGTGTGGGATCACTTGCTGTCTGACGACACTCGGCATGGTGGGAGGAAGGAGCATCAGGGTGAGGAGGAGTATGCGGTCGAGACTCACGGCTACTAAGAGTTGACCGTGTGGAAGACAGACCGGAGGTGGTGGTGCCCAGGTAACTGGAAGTATTGTCTGCTATCCAATTAATAACCTGTTCACACTGATCAGTTCTCAATACTGGTGTTGTTCTGTGCTTCCCTAGTAATTCGGTCAAGAAGTGGGAGCGAGAAGATGTGGCTGTTGGTTGTGGCACATTTTCACCTTGGCCACGGCGCCGTCCTCTGCACGAACCATCACAGAACGTCCACTTCCACGTCCCTTGCCACGCGCCTTGCCCATTATAAATGAAGTAAAATAGCTTACACTTGCACTATCAATGGAAAAAGGGTAATAAAGAGTAGATTAGAACCGTGGCAGAGGAAAACCACAGTTATTGTTTACTGGGGTATACCACACTTTTTTAAATAGAGATATTTGCGGCTGAACAGTGAGCGACACACTCAAACTGCTTTTTTTTTAGATACCAAAGGCCCAAAACTGGATAGTACAGCGATTTGACCCGTGGAACTGCGAAACCACACTGGGATGTCGGGCCTACACAAGACTATTTTCAACAGATATATTTTTGTGTCACAACAGTTAGGAGACACTACTGTTTTTCTTTACGGAAAAAACTACCAAAATATGAATAATAGAGATTTTTTTACCGTGGAACAGCAAAACCACAGTTATAATTTACTGGTGTATACCAGGCTTTTTAAAATATATATATATTTGCGGCTGAACAGTGAGCGACACACTCAAACTGTTTTATTTAGATACAAATGGCCCAAAAGTGGATAATACAGAGGTTTGTACCGTGGAACTGCAAAACCACACTTGTATTTCTTGGGCCTACACCAGACTATTTTCAACAGATATATTTGTGTCTGAAAAATCAGGGAGACACTATTATTATTTTTATACAGCAAAAAATGCCAAAAACAGGATAATAGAGATGTTTTACCGTGGAACATCAAAACCACAGTAATAATTTACTGGTGTATACCAGGCTTTTTAAAATATATATATATTTGCGGCTGAACAGTGAGCGACACACTCAAACTGTTTTTTTTAGATACAAATGGCCCAAAAGTGGATAATACAGAGGTTTGTACCGTGGAACTGCAAAACCACACTTGTATTTCTCGGGCCTACACCAGACTATTTTCAACAGATATATTTGTGTCTGAAAAATCAGGGAGACACTATTATTATTTTTATACAGCAAAAAATGCCAAAAACAGGATAATAGAGATGTTTTACCGTGGAACATCAAAACCACAGTAATAATTTACTGGTGTATACCAGGCTTTTTAAAATATATATATATTTGCGGCTGAGCGACACACTCAAACTGTTTTTTTTAGATACAAATGGCCCATAGAACTGCAAAACCACACTTCTGTTTCTCTGGCCTACACCAGACTATTTTCAACAGATATATTTGTGTCTGAAAAATCAGAGGCACACTTTTTTTTGGGGGGGGGACGGGACACCAAAAGGTTAATAAGATGGGTATTTGTACATTGTGAAGGAGGAAAAAAAAAGAGGATTTTGATAAAAAAAAAAGGATTTTTCCTGGCCCCCGGGACCTGGAGCTAAGTCCAGCAATTTCAGCAACAGGAGCAGCACACAGGACTGTAATGCAGCGTTTGCTGGTATAACCACTGCGTCTCCTATACAGCTTGCCTGCCTGCCTGATATACCTGGGATGGATATTAGTCCTGAGAAGGACTGTTTGTTTGATCTGGCAGCCTTTACAGACCCTACACTATCTATTTTGCAGGATATATCTCTCCCTAAATCAGCAGCGCTGTCCCTACACTGTCTGATCCGGAGCGACTGTGTCCAAGATGGCGGCACCCGGTTTTAAATACTCGAGGTGACGCTGTGCGGCCAGCCAATCACTGTAATGCCCACAAACAACATGGCTGCGGCATTACAGTGACTGGCTGGCAATCCCTGCATGTTCATTGGCTCTGTAAAGAGCGCCAAACATGCAGGGCGGAGACCCGAGCTCCCGCCCGAGTAACCCGGAAATGCTCGGTGCTCGCCGAACATCCCGAATAGCGTGATGCTCGGGCGAGTACCGAGCAGTGTCGAGCATGTTCGCTCAACACTAGTCCTTACATTTCCAGGAGGGATTACAGAGGAAGTGCGTATAGTAAAGTTCTTACATTTCCATGAGGAATTAAAAAGGAAGCGCACAAAGTACAGTCGTTACATTTCCAGGAGTATTTACAGAGGAAGTGCAAAAAGTAAAGTTCTTACATTTCCAGGAGGGATTACAGAGGAAGGGCATAAAGTAAAGTTCTTACATTTCCAGGAGGGATTACAGAGGAAGTGCATAAACTAAAGCTCTTACATTTCCAGGAGGAATTACAGAGGAAATGCACAACGTTCTTACATTTCCAGGAGGGATTACAGAGGAAGTGCACAAAGTAGATTTCTTACATTTCCAGGAGGGATTACAGAGGAAGTGCATAAAGTAAAGTTCTTACATTTCCAGGAGGGATTACAGAGGAAGGGCATAAAGTAAAGTTCTTACATTTCCAGGAGGGATTACAGAGGAAGTGCACAAAGTAGATTTCTTACATTTCCAGGAGGGATTACAGAGGAAGTGCATAAAGTAAAGTTCTCACATTTCCATGAGGAATTAAAGAGGAAATGCACAAAGCAGAGTTCTTACATTTCCAGGAGGGATTACAGAGGAAGTGCATAAAGTAGAGTTCTTACATTTCCAGGAGGGATTACAGAGGAAGTGCAAAAAGTAAAGTTCTTACATTTCCAGGAGGGATTACAGAGGAAGTGCATAAAGTAAAGTTCTTACATTTCCAGGGGGAATTAAAGAGGAAGTGCAGAAAGTGGAGTCCTTACATTTGCAGGAGGGATTACAGGGGATGTGCACAAAGTAGAGTTCTTACATTTCCAGGAGGATTTACAGAGGAAGTGCAAAAAGTAAAATTCTTACATTTCCAGGAGGGATTACAGAGGAAGTGCATAAAGTAAAATTCTTACATTTCCAGGAGGGATTACAGAGGAAGTGCATAAAGTAAAGTTCTTACATTTCCAGGAGGGATTACAGAGGAAATGCATAAAGTAAAGTTCTTACATTTCCAGGAGGGATTACAGGGGATGTGCACAAAGTAGAGTTCTTAAATTTCAGGAGGGATTACAGAGGAAGTGCATAAAGTAAAGTTCTTACATTTCCAGGAGGGATTACAGAGGAAGTGCATAAAGTAAAGTTCTTACATTTCCAGGAGGGATTACAGAGGAAATGCATAAAGTAAAGTTCTTACATTTCCAGGAGGGATTACAGGGGATGTGCACAAAGTAGAGTTCTTAAATTTCAGGAGGGATTACAGAGGAAGTGCATAAAGTAAAGTTCTTACATTTCCAGGAGGGATTACAAAGGAAGTGCATAAAGTAAAATTCTTACATTTCCAGGAGGGATTACAGAGGAAGTGCATAAAGTAAAGTTCTTACATTTCCAGGAGGGATTACAGAGGAAGTGCATAAATTAAAGTTCTTACATTTCCAGGAGTAATTAAAGAGGAAGTGCACAAAGTAGAGTCCTTACATTTCCAGGAGGATTTACAGAGGAAGTGCACAAAGTAAAGTTCTTACATTTCCAGGAGGGATTACAGAGGAAGTGCACAAAGTAGAGTCCTTACATTTCCAGGAGGGATTACAGGGGAAGTGCAGAAAGTAAAGTTCTTACATTTCCAGGAGGAATTACAGAGGAAATGCACAATGTTCTTACATTTCCAGGAGGGATTACAGAGGAAGAGCACAAAGTAGATTTCTTACATTTCCAGGAGAGATTACAGAGGAAGTGTATGAAGTAAAGGTCTTACATTTCCAGGAGGGATTACAGAGGAAGTGCATAAAGTAAAGTTCTTACATTTCCAGGAGAGATTACAGAGGAAGTGAATAAAGTAGAGTTCTTACATTTCCAGGAGGGATTACAGAGGAAGTGCATAAAGTAAAATTCTTACATTTCCAGGAGGGATTACAGAGGAAGTGCATAAAGTAAAATTCTTACATTTCCAGGAGGGATTACAGAGGAAGTGCATAAAGTAAAGTTCTTACATTTCCAGGAGGGATTACAGAGGAAATGCATAAAGTAAAGTTCTTACATTTCCAGGAGGGATTACAGGGGATGTGCACAAAGTAGAGTTCTTAAATTTCAGGAGGGATTACAGAGGAAGTGCATAAAGTAAAGTTCTTACATTTCCAGGAGGGATTACAGAGGAAGTGCATAAAGTAAAGTTCTTACATTTCCAGGAGGGATTACAGAGGAAATGCATAAAGTAAAGTTCTTACATTTCCAGGAGGGATTACAGGGGATGTGCACAAAGTAGAGTTCTTAAATTTCAGGAGGGATTACAGAGGAAGTGCATAAAGTAAAGTTCTTACATTTCCAGGAGGGATTACAGAGGAAGTGCATAAAGTAAAATTCTTACATTTCCAGGAGGGATTACAGAGGAAGTGCATAAAGTAAAGTTCTTACATTTCCAGGAGGGATTACAGAGGAAGTGCATAAATTAAAGTTCTTACATTTCCAGGAGTAATTAAAGAGGAAGTGCACAAAGTAGAGTCCTTACATTTCCAGGAGGATTTACAGAGGAAGTGCACAAAGTAAAGTTCTTACATTTCCAGGAGGGATTACAGAGGAAGTGCACAAAGTAGAGTCCTTACATTTCCAGGAGGGATTACAGGGGAAGTGCAGAAAGTAAAGTTCTTACATTTCCAGGAGGAATTACAGAGGAAATGCACAATGTTCTTACATTTCCAGGAGGGATTACAGAGGAAGAGCACAAAGTAGATTTCTTACATTTCCAGGAGAGATTACAGAGGAAGTGTATGAAGTAAAGGTCTTACATTTCCAGGAGGGATTACAGAGGAAGTGCATAAAGTAAAGTTCTTACATTTCCAGGAGAGATTACAGAGGAAGTGAATAAAGTAGAGTTCTTACATTTCCAGGAGGGATTACAGAGGAAGTGCATAAAGTAAAATTCTTACATTTCCAGGAGGGATTACAGAGGAAGTGCATAAAGTAAAGTTCTTACATTTCCAGGAGGGATTACAGGGGATATGCACAAAGTAGAGTTCTTACTTTTCCAGGAGGATTTACAGAGGAAGTGCATAAAGTAAAATTCTTACATTTCCAGGAGGGATTACAGGGGATGTGCACAAAGTAGAGTTCTTACATTTCCAGGAGGGATTACAGAGGAAGTGCATAAAGTAAAGTTCTTACATTTCCAGGAGGGATTACAGAGGAAGTGCATAAAGTAAAGTTCTTACATTTCCAGGACGGATTACAGAGGAAGTGCATAAAGTAAAGTTCTTACATTTCCAGGAGGGATTACAGAGGAAATGCATAAAGTAAAGTTCTTACATTTCCAGGAGGGATTACAGGGGATGTGCACAAAGTAGAGTTCTTAAATTTCAGGAGGGATTACAGAGGAAGTGCATAAAGTAAAGTTCTTACATTTCCAGGAGGGATTACAGAGGAAGTGCATAAAGTAAAGTTCTTACATTTCCAGGAGGGATTACAGAGGAAATGCATAAAGTAAAGTTCTTACATTTCCAGGAGGGATTACAGGGGATGTGCACAAAGTAGAGTTCTTTAATTTCAGGAGGGATTACAGAGGAAGTGCATAAAGTAAAGTTCTTACATTTCCAGGAGGGATTACAGAGGAAGTGCATAAAGTAAAATTCTTACATTTCCAGGAGGGATTACAGAGGAAGTGCATAAAGTAAAGTTCTTACATTTCCAGGAGGGATTACAGAGGAAGTGCATAAATTAAAGTTCTTACATTTCCAGGAGTAATTAAAGAGGAAGTGCACAAAGTAGAGTCCTTACATTTCCAGGAGGATTTACAGAGGAAGTGCACAAAGTAAAGTTCTTACATTTCCAGGAGGGATTACAGAGGAAGTGCACAAAGTAGAGTCCTTACATTTCCAGGAGGGATTACAGTGGAAGTGCAGAAAGTAAAGTTCTTACATTTCCAGGAGGAATTACAGAGGAAATGCACAATGTTCTTACATTTCCAGGAGGGATTACAGAGGAAGAGCACAAAGTAGATTTCTTACATTTCCAGGAGAGATTACAGAGGAAGTGCATAAAGTAAAGGTCTTACATTTCCAGGAGGGATTACAGAGGAAGTGCATAAAGTAAAGTTCTTACATTTCCAGGAGAGATTACAGAGGAAGTGCATAAAGTAGAGTTCTTACATTTCCAGGAGGGATTACAGAGGAAGTGCATAAAGTAAAATTCTTACATTTCCAGGAGGGATTACAGAGGAAGTGCATAAAGTAAAGTTCTTACATTTCCAGGAGGGATTACAGGGGATATGCACAAAGTAGAGTTCTTACTTTTCCAGGAGGATTTACAGAGGAAGTGCATAAAGTAAAATTCTTACATTTCCAGGAGGGATTACAGGGGATGTGCACAAAGTAGAGTTCTTACATTTCCAGGAGGGATTACAGAGGAAGTGCATAAAGTAAAGTTCTTACATTTCCAGGAGGGATTACAGAGGAAGTGCATAAAGTAAAGTTCTTACATTTCCAGGACGGATTACAGAGGAAGTGCATAAAGTAAAGTTCTTACATTTCCAGGAGGGATTACAGAGGAAATGCATAAAGTTCTTACATTTCCAGGAGGGATTACAGGGGATGTGCACAAAGTAGAGTTCTTAAATTTCAGGAGGGATTACAGAGGAAGTGCATAAAGTAAAGTTCTTACATTTCCAGGAGGGATTACAGAGGAAGTGCATAAAGTAAAGTTCTTACATTTCCAGGAGGGATTACAGAGGAAATGCATAAAGTAAAGTTCTTACATTTCCAGGAGGGATTACAGGGGATGTGCACAAAGTAGAGTTCTTAAATTTCAGGAGGGATTACAGAGGAAGTGCATAAAGTAAAGTTCTTACATTTCCAGGAGGGATTACAGAGGAAGTGCATAAAGTAAAATTCTTACATTTCCAGGAGGGATTACAGTAGAGGAAGTGCATAAAGTAAAGTTCTTACATTTCCAGGAGGGATTACAGAGGAAGTGCATAAATTAAAGTTCTTACATTTCCAGGAGTAATTAAAGAGGAAGTGCACAAAGTAGAGTCCTTACATTTCCAGGAGGATTTACAGAGGAAGTGCACAAAGTAAAGTTCTTAAATTTCCAGGAGGGATTACAGAGGAAGTGCACAAAGTAGAGTCCTTACATTTCCAGGAGGGATTACAGTGGAAGTGCAGAAAGTAAAGTTCTTACATTTCCAGGAGGAATTACAGAGGAAATGCACAATGTTCTTACATTTCCAGGAGGGATTACAGAGGAAGAGCACAAAGTAGATTTCTTACATTTCCAGGAGAGATTACAGAGGAAATGCATAAAGTAAAGGTCTTACATTTCCAGGAGGGATTACAGAGGAAGTGCATAAAGTAAAGTTCTTACATTTCCAGGAGAGATTACAGAGGAAGTGCATAAAGTAGAGTTCTTACGTTTCCAGGAGGGATTACAGAGGAAGTGCAAAAAGTAAAGTTCTTACATGTCCAGGAGGGATTACAGAGGAAGTGCATAAAGTAAAGTTCGTACATTTCCAGGGGGAATTAACGAGGAAGTGCAGAAAGTGGAGTCCTTACATTTCCAGGAGGGATTACAGGGGATGTGCACAAAGTAGAGTTCTTACATTTCCAGGAGGATTTACAGAGGAAGTGCAAAAAGTAAAATTCTTACATTTCCAGGAGGGATTACAGAGGAAGTGCATAAAGTAAAGTTCTTACATTTCCAGGAGGGATTACAGAGGAAGTGCACAAAGTAGATTTCTTACATTTCCAGGAGGGATTACAGTGGAAGTGCATAAAGTAAAGTTCTTACATTTCCAGGAGGGATTACAGAGGAAGTGCATAAAGTAAAGTTCTTACATTTCCAGGAGGGATTATAGAGGAAGTGCATTAAGTAAAGTTCTTACATTTCCAGGAGTAATTAAAGAGGAAGTGCACAAAGTAGAGTCCTTACATTTCCAGGAGGATTTACAGAGGAAGTGCACAAAGTAAAGTTCTTACATTTCCAGGAGGGACTACAGAGGAAGTGCACAAAGTAGAGTCCTTACATTTCCAGGAGGGATTACAGGGGAAGTGCAGAAAGTAAAGTTCTTACATTTCCAGGAGGAATTACAGATGAAATGCACAACGTTCTTACATTTCCAGGAGGGATTACAGAGGAAGTGCACAAAGTAGATTTCTTACATTTCCAGGAGGGATTACAGAGGAAGTGCATAAAGTAAAGTTCTTACATTTCCAGGAGGGATTACAGAGGAAGTGCATAAAGTAAAGTTCTTACATTTCCAGGAGGGATTACAGAGGAAGTGCATAAAGCAAAGTTCTTACTTTTCCAGGAGGGATTACAGAGGAAGTGCATAAAGTAAAGTTCTTACATTTCCAGGAGGAATTACAGAGGAAGTCCATAAAGTAAAGTTCTTACATTTCCAGGAGGGATTACAGGGGAAGTGCAGAAAGTAAAGTTCTTACATTTCCAGGAGGAATTACAGAGGAAATGCACAACGTTCTTACATTTCCAGGAGGGATTACAGAGGAAGTGCACAAAGTAGATTTCTTACGTTTCCAGGAGGGATTACAGAGGAAGTGCATAAAGTAAAGTTCTTACATTTCCAGGAGGGATTACAGAGGAAGTGCATAAAGTAAAGTTCATACATTTCCAGGAGGGATTACAGAGGAAGTGCATAAAGCAAAGTTCTTACATTTCCAGGAGGGATTACAGAGGAAGTGCATAAAGTAAAGTTCTTACATTTCCAGGAGGAATTACAGAGGAAGTCCATAAAGTAAAGTTCTTACATTTCCAGGAGGAATTACAGAGGAAGTGCAAAAAGTAAAGTTCTTACATTTCCAGGAGGGATTACAGAGAAAGTCCATAAAGTAAAGTTCTTACATTTCCAGGAGGAATTACAGAGGAAATGCACAACGTTCTTACATTTCCAGGAGGGATTACAGTGTAAGTGCACAAAGTAGATTTCTTACATTTCCAGGAGGGATTACGGAGGAAGTGAAGTAAAGTTCTTGCATTTCCAGGAGGGATTACAGAGGAAGTGCATAAAGTTCTTACATTTCCAGGAGGGATTACAGAGGAAGTGCATAAAGTAAAGTTCTTACATTTCCAGGAGGGATTACAGAGGAAGTGCACAAAGTAGAGTCCTTACATTTCCAGGAGGATTTACAGAGGAAGTGCACAAAGTAAAGTTCTTACATTTCCAGGAGGGACTACAGAGGAAGTGCACAAAGTAGAGTCCTTACATTTCCAGGAGGGATTACAGGGGAAGTGCAGAAAGTAAAGTTCTTACATTTCCAGGAGGGATTACAGAGGAAGTGCATAAAGTAAAGTTCTTACATTTCCAGGAGGAATTACAGAGGAAATGCACAACGTTCTTACATTTCCAGGAGGGATTACAGAGGAAGTGCACAAAGTAGATTTCTTACATTTCCAGGAGGGATTACAGAGGAAGTGCATAAAGTAAAGTTCTTACATTTCCAGGAGGGATTACAGAGGAAGTGCATAAAGTAAAGTTCTTACATTTCCAGGAGGGATTACAGAGGAAGTGCATAAAGCAAAGTTCTTACTTTTCCAGGAGGGATTACAGAGGAAGTGCATAAAGTAAAGTTCTTACATTTCCAGGAGGAATTACAGAGGAAGTCCATAAAGTAAAGTTCTTACATTTCCAGGAGGGATTACAGGGGAAGTGCAGAAAGTAAAGTTCTTACATTTCCAGGAGGAATTACAGAGGAAATGCACAACGTTCTTACATTTCCAGGAGGGATTACAGAGGAAGTGCACAAAGTAGATTTCTTACATTTCCAGGAGGGATTACAGAGGAAGTGCATAAAGTAAAGTTCTTACATTTCCAGGAGGGATTACAGAGGAAGGGCATAAAGTAAAGTTCTTACATTTCCAGGAGGGATTACAGAGGAAGTGCACAAAGTAGATTTCTTACATTTCCAGGAGGGATTACAGAGGAAGTGCATAAAGTAAAGTTCTTACAATTCCAGGAGGGATTACAGAGGAAGTGCATAAAGTAAAGTTCTTACATTTCCAGGAGTAATTATAGAGAAAGTGCACAAAGTGGAGTCCTTACATTTCCAGGAGGATTTACAGAGGAAGTGCACAAAGTAAAGTTCTTACATTTCCAAGAGGAATTACAGAGGAAGTGCATATAGTAAAGTTCTTACATTTCCATGAGGAATTAAAGAGGAAGTGCAGAAAGTAGAGTCCTTACATTTCCAGGAGGGATTACAGGGGATGTGCACAAAGTAGAGATCTTACATTTCCAGGAGTATTTACAGAGGTAGTGCAAAAAGTAAAGTTCTTACATTTCCAGGAGGGATTACAGAGGAAGGGCATAAAGTAAAGTTCTTACATTTCCAGGAGGGATTACAGAGGAAGTGCACAAAGTAGATTTCTTACATTTCCAGGAGGGATTACAGAGGAAGTGCATAAAGTAAAGTTCTTACAATTCCAGGAGGGATTACAGAGGAAGTGCATAAAGTAAAGTTCTTACATTTCCAGGAGTAATTATAGAGAAAGTGCACAAAGTGGAGTCCTTACATTTCCAGGAGGATTTACAGAGGAAGTGCACAAAGTAAAGTTCTTACATTTCCAAGAGGAATTACAGAGGAAGTGCATATAGTAAAGTTCTTACATTTCCATGAGGAATTAAAGAGGAAGTGCAGAAAGTAGAGTCCTTACATTTCCAGGAGGGATTACAGGGGATGTGCACAAAGTAGAGATCTTACATTTCCAGGAGTATTTACAGAGGTAGTGCAAAAAGTAAAGTTCTTACATTTCCAGGAGGGATTACAGAGGAAATGCATAAAGTAAAGTTCTCACATTTCCATGAAGAATTAAAGAGGAAATGCACAAAGTAGAGTTCTTACATTTCCAGGAGGGATTACAGAGGAAGTGCATAAAGTAGAGTTCTTACATTTCCAGGAGGGATTACAGAGGAAGGGCAAAAAGTAAAGTTCTTACATTTCCAGGAGGGATTACAGAGGAAGTGCATAAAGTAAAGCTCTTACATTTCCAGGGGGAATTAAAGAGGAAGTGCAGAAAGTGGAGTCCTTACATTTCCAGGAGGGATTACAGGGGATATGCACAAAGTAGAGTTCTTACTTTTCCAGGAGGATTTACAGAGGAAGTGCATAAAGTAAAATTCTTACATTTCCAGGAGGGATTACAGGGGATGTGCACAAAGTAGAGTTCTTACATTTCCAGGAGCGATTACAGAGGAAGTGCATAAAGTAAAGTTCTTACATTTCCAGGAGGGATTACAGAGGAAGTGCATAAAGTAAAGTTCTTACATTTCCAGGAGGGATTACAGGGGATATGCACAAAGTAGAGTTCTTACTTTTCCAGGAGGATTTACAGAGGAAGTGCATAAAGTAAAATTCTTACATTTCCAGGAGGGATTACAGGGGATGTGCACAAAGTAGAGTTCTTACATTTCCAGGAGGGATTACAGAGGAAGTGCATAAAGTAAAGTTCTTACATTTCCAGGAGGGATTACAGAGGAAGTGCATAAAGTAAAGTTCTTACATTTCCAGGACGGATTACAGAGGAAGTGCATAAAGTAAAGTTCTTACATTTCCAGGAGGGATTACAGAGGAAATGCATAAAGTAAAGTTCTTACATTTCCAGGAGGGATTACAGGGGATGTGCACAAAGTAGAGTTCTTAAATTTCAGGAGGGATTACAGAGGAAGTGCATAAAGTAAAGTTCTTACATTTCCAGGAGGGATTACAGAGGAAGTGCATAAAGTAAAGTTCTTACATTTCCAGGAGGGATTACAGAGGAAATGCATCAAGTAAAGTTCTTACATTTCCAGGAGGGATTACAGGGGATGTGCACAAAGTAGAGTTCTTAAATTTCAGGAGGGATTACAGAGGAAGTGCATAAAGTAAAGTTCTTACATTTCCAGGAGGGATTACAGAGGAAGTGCATAAAGTAAAATTCTTACATTTCCAGGAGGGATTACAGGGGAAGTGCAGAAAGTAGAGTTCTTACATTTCCAGGAGGGATTACAGAGGAAGTGCATAAATTAAAGTTCTTACATTTCCAGGAGTAATTAAAGAGGAAGTGCACAAAGTAGAGTCATTACATTTCCAGGAGGATTTACAGAGGAAGTGCACAAAGTAAAGTTCTTACATTTCCAGGAGGGATTACAGAGGAAGTGCACAAAGTAGATTCCTTACATTTCCAGGAGGGATTAAAGGGGAAGTGCAGAAAGTAAAGTTCTTACATTTCCAGGAGGAATTACAGAGGAAATGCACAATGTTCTTACATTTCCAGGAGGGATTACAGAGGAAGAGCACAAAGTAGATTTCTTACATTTCCAGGAGAGATTACAGAGGAAGTGCATAAAGTAAAGGTCTTACATTTCCAGGAGGGATTACAGAGGAAGTGCATAAAGTAAAGTTCTTACATTTCCAGGAGAGATTACAGAGGAAGTGCATAAAGTAGAGTTCTTACATTTCCAGGAGGGATTACAGAGGAAGTGCAAAAAGTAAAGTTCTTACATTTCCAGGAGGGATTACAGAGGAAGTGCATAAAGTAAAGTTCTTACATTTCCAGGGGGAATTAACGAGGAAGTGCAGAAAGTGGAGTCCTTACATTTCCAGGAGGGATTACAGGGGATGTGCACAAAGTAGAGTTCTTACATTTCCAGGAGGATTTACAGAGGAAGTGCAAAAAGTAAAATTCTTACATTTCCAGGAGGGATTACAGAGGAAGTGCATAAAGTAAAGTTCTTACATTTCCAGGAGGGATTACAGACGAAGTGCACAAAGTAGATTTCTTATATTTCCAGGAGGGATTACAGTGGAAGTGCCTAAAGTAAAGTTCTTACATTTCCAGGAGGGATTACAGAGGAAGTGCATATAGTAAAGTTCTTACATTTCCAGGAGGGATTATAGAGGAAGCGCATAAAGTAAAGTTCTTACATTTCCAGGAGTAATTAAAGAGGAAGTGCACAAAGTAGAGTCCTTACATTTCCAGGAGGATTTACAGAGGAAGTGCACAAAGTAAAGTTCTTACATTTCCAGGAGGGACTACAGAGGAAGTGCACAAAGTAGAGTCCTTACATTTCCAGGAGGGATTACAGGGGAAGTGCAGAAAGTAAAGTTCTTACATTTCCAGGAGGAATTACAGATGAAATGCACAACGTTCTTACATTTCCAGGAGGGATTACAGAGGAAGTGCACAAAGTAGATTTCTTACATTTCCAGGAGGGATTACAGAGGAAGTGCATAAAGTAAAGTTCTTACATTTCCAGGAGGGATTACAGAGGAAGTGCATAAAGTAAAGTTCTTACATTTCCAGGAGGGATTACAGAGGAAGTGCATAAAGTAAAGTTCTTACATTTCCAGGAGGGATTACAGAGGAAGTGCATAAAGCAAAGTTCTTACTTTTCCAGGAGGGATTACAGAGGAAGTGCATAAAGTAAAGTTCTTACATTTCCAGGAGGAATTACAGAGGAAGTCCATAAAGTAAAGTTCTTACATTTCCAGGAGGGATTACAGGGGAAGTGCAGAAAGTAAAGTTCTTACATTTCCAGGAGGAATTACAGAGGAAATGCACAACGTTCTTACATTTCCAGGAGGGATTACAGAGGAAGTGCACAAAGTAGATTTCTTACGTTTCCAGGAGGGATTACAGAGGAAGTGCATAAAGTAAAGTTCTTACATTTCCAGGAGGGATTACAGAGGAAGTGCATAAAGTAAAGTTCATACATTTCCAGGAGGGATTACAGAGTAAGTGCATAAAGCAAAGTTCTTACATTTCCAGGAGGGATTACAGAGGAAGTGCATAAAGTAAAGTTCTTACATTTCCAGGAGGGATTACAGAGAAAGTCCATAAAGTAAAGTTCTTACATTTCCAGGAGGAATTACAGAGGAAATGCACAACGTTCTTACATTTCCAGGAGGGATTACAGTGTAAGTGCACAAAGTAGATTTCTTACATTTCCAGGAGGGATTACGGAGGAAGTGAAGTAAAGTTCTTGCATTTCCAGGAGGGATTACAGAGGAAGTGCATAAAGTTCTTACATTTCCAGGAGGGATTACAGAGGAAGTGCATAAAGTAAAGTTCTTACATTTCCAGGAGGGATTACAGAGGAAGTGCACAAAGTAGAGTCCTTACATTTCCAGGAGGATTTACAGAGGAAGTGCACAAAGTAAAGTTCTTACATTTCCAGGAGGGACTACAGAGGAAGTGCACAAAGTAGAGTCCTTACATTTCCAGGAGGGATTACAGGGGAAGTGCAGAAAGTAAAGTTCTTACATTTCCAGGAGGGATTACAGAGGAAGTGCATAAAGTAAAGTTCTTACATTTCCAGGAGGAATTACAGAGGAAATGCACAACGTTCTTACATTTCCAGGAGGGATTACAGAGGAAGTGCACAAAGTAGATTTCTTACATTTCCAGGAGGGATTACAGAGGAAGTGCATAAAGTAAAGTTCTTACATTTCCAGGAGGGATTACAGAGGAAGTGCATAAAGTAAAGTTCTTACATTTCCAGGAGGGATTACAGAGGAAGTGCATAAAGCAAAGTTCTTACTTTTCCAGGAGGGATTACAGAGGAAGTGCATAAAGTAAAGTTCTTACATTTCCAGGAGGAATTACAGAGGAAGTCCATAAAGTAAAGTTCTTACATTTCCAGGAGGGATTACAGGGGAAGTGCAGAAAGTAAAGTTCTTACATTTCCAGGAGGAATTACAGAGGAAATGCACAACGTTCTTACATTTCCAGGAGGGATTACAGAGGAAGTGCACAAAGTAGATTTCTTACATTTCCAGGAGGGATTACAGAGGAAGTGCATAAAGTAAATTTCTTACATTTCCAGGAGGGATTACAGAGGAAGGGCATAAAGTAAAGTTCTTACATTTCCAGGAGGGATTACAGAGGAAGTGCACAAAGTAGATTTCTTACATTTCCAGGAGGGATTACAGAGGAAGTGCATAAAGTAAAGTTCTTACATTTCCAGGAGTAATTATAGAGAAAGTGCACAAAGTGGAGTCCTTACATTTCCAGGAGGATTTACAGAGGAAGTGCACAAAGTAAAGTTCTTACATTTCCAAGAGGAATTACAGAGGAAGTGCATATAGTAAAGTTCTTACATTTCCATGAGGAATTAAAGAGGAAGTGCAGAAAGTAGAGTCCTTACATTTCCAGGAGGGATTACAGGGGATGTGCACAAAGTAGAGATCTTACATTTCCAGGAGTATTTACAGAGGTAGTGCAAAAAGTAAAGTTCTTACATTTCCAGGA
Organism: Phyllobates terribilis; assembly: GCF_046119375.1. Lineage (NCBI taxonomy): Eukaryota > Metazoa > Chordata > Amphibia > Anura > Dendrobatidae > Phyllobates > Phyllobates terribilis. The sequence goes on along the minus strand of NW_027363592.1, from coordinate 370,504 downwards.
GGGATTACAGAGGAAATGCATAAAGTAAAGTTCTCACATTTCCATGAAGAATTAAAGAGGAAATGCACAAAGTAGAGTTCTTACATTTCCAGGAGGGATTACAGAGGAAGTGCATAAAGTAGAGTTCTTACATTTCCAGGAGGGATTACAGAGGAAGTGCAAAAAGTAAAGTTCTTACATTTCCAGGAGGGATTACAGAGGAAGTGCATAAAGTAAAGCTCTTACATTTCCAGGGGGAATTAAAGAGGAAGTGCAGAAAGTGGAGTCCTTACATTTCCAGGAGGGATTACAGGGGATATGCACAAAGTAGAGTTCTTACTTTTCCAGGAGGATTTACAGAGGAAGTGCATAAAGTAAAATTCTTACATTTCCAGGAGGGATTACAGGGGATGTGCACAAAGTAGAGTTCTTACATTTCCAGGAGCGATTACAGAGGAAGTGCATAAAGTAAAGTTCTTACATTTTCAGGAGGGATTACAGGGGATGTGCACAAAGTAGAGTTCTTACATTTCCAGGAGGGATTACAGAGGAAGTGCATAAAGTAAAGTTCTTACATTTCCAGGAGGGATTACAGAGGAAGTGCATAAAGTAAAGTTCTTACATTTCCAGGACGGATTACAGAGGAAGTGCATAAAGTAAAGTTCTTACATTTCCAGGAGGGATTACAGAGGAAATGCATAAAGTAAAGTTCTTACATTTCCAGGAGGGATTACAGGGGATGTGCACAAAGTAGAGTTCTTAAATTTCAGGAGGGATTACAGAGGAAGTGCATAAAGTAAAGTTCTTACATTTCCAGGAGGGATTACAGAGGAAGTGCATAAAGTAAAGTTCTTACATTTCCAGGAGGGATTACAGAGGAAATGCATCAAGTAAAGTTCTTACATTTCCAGGAGGGATTACAGGGGATGTGCACAAAGTAGAGTTCTTAAATTTCAGGAGGGATTACAGAGGAAGTGCATAAAGTAAAGTTCTTACATTTCCAGGAGGGATTACAGAGGAAGTGCATAAAGTAAAATTCTTACATTTCCAGGAGGGATTACAGGGGAAGTGCAGAAAGTAGAGTTCTTACATTTCCAGGAGGGATTACAGAGGAAGTGCATAAATTAAAGTTCTTACATTTCCAGGAGTAATTAAAGAGGAAGTGCACAAAGTAGAGTCATTACATTTCCAGGAGGATTTACAGAGGAAGTGCACAAAGTAAAGTTCTTACATTTCCAGGAGGGATTACAGAGGAAGTGCACAAAGTAGATTCCTTACATTTCCAGGAGGGATTAAAGGGGAAGTGCAGAAAGTAAAGTTCTTACATTTCCAGGAGGAATTACAGAGGAAATGCACAATGTTCTTACATTTCCAGGAGGGATTACAGAGGAAGAGCACAAAGTAGATTTCTTACATTTCCAGGAGAGATTACAGAGGAAGTGCATAAAGTAAAGGTCTTACATTTCCAGGAGGGATTACAGAGGAAGTGCATAAAGTAAAGTTCTTACATTTCCAGGAGAGATTACAGAGGAAGTGCATAAAGTAGAGTTCTTACATTTCCAGGAGGGATTACAGAGGAAGTGCAAAAAGTAAAGTTCTTACATTTCCAGGAGGGATTACAGAGGAAGTGCATAAAGTAAAGTTCTTACATTTCCAGGGGGAATTAACGAGGAAGTGCAGAAAGTGGAGTCCTTACATTTCCAGGAGGGATTACAGGGGATGTGCACAAAGTAGAGTTCTTACATTTCCAGGAGGATTTACAGAGGAAGTGCAAAAAGTAAAATTCTTACATTTCCAGGAGGGATTACAGAGGAAGTGCATAAAGTAAAGTTCTTACATTTCCAGGAGGGATTACAGACGAAGTGCACAAAGTAGATTTCTTATATTTCCAGGAGGGATTACAGTGGAAGTGCCTAAAGTAAAGTTCTTACATTTCCAGGAGGGATTACAGAGGAAGTGCATATAGTAAAGTTCTTACATTTCCAGGAGGGATTATAGAGGAAGCGCATAAAGTAAAGTTCTTACATTTCCAGGAGTAATTAAAGAGGAAGTGCACAAAGTAGAGTCCTTACATTTCCAGGAGGATTTACAGAGGAAGTGCACAAAGTAAAGTTCTTACATTTCCAGGAGGGACTACAGAGGAATTGCACAAAGTAGAGTCCTTACATTTCCAGGAGGGATTACAGGGGAAGTGCAGAAAGTAAAGTTCTTACATTTCCAGGAGGAATTACAGATGAAATGCACAACGTTCTTACATTTCCAGGAGGGATTACAGAGGAAGTGCACAAAGTAGATTTCTTACATTTCCAGGAGGGATTACAGAGGAAGTGCATAAAGTAAAGTTCTTACATTTCCAGGAGGGATTACAGAGGAAGTGCATAAAGTAAAGTTCTTACATTTCCAGGAGGGATTACAGAGGAAGTGCATAAAGTAAAGTTCTTACATTTCCAGGAGGGATTACAGAGGAAGTGCATAAAGCAAAGTTCTTACTTTTCCAGGAGGGATTACAGAGGAAGTGCATAAAGTAAAGTTCTTACATTTCCAGGAGGAATTACAGAGGAAGTCCATAAAGTAAAGTTCTTACATTTCCAGGAGGGATTACAGGGGAAGTGCAGAAAGTAAAGTTCTTACATTTCCAGGAGGAATTACAGAGGAAATGCACAACGTTCTTACATTTCCAGGAGGGATTACAGAGGAAGTGCACAAAGTAGATTTCTTACGTTTCCAGGAGGGATTACAGAGGAAGTGCATAAAGTAAAGTTCTTACATTTCCAGGAGGGATTACAGAGGAAGTGCATAAAGTAAAGTTCATACATTTCCAGGAGGGATTACAGAGTAAGTGCATAAAGCAAAGTTCTTACATTTCCAGGAGGGATTACAGAGGAAGTGCATAAAGTAAAATTCTTACATTTCCAGGAGGGATTACAGAGGAAGTGCATAAAGTAAAGTTCTTACATTTCCAGGAGGGATTACAGAGGAAGTGCATAAATTAAAGTTCTTACATTTCCAGGAGTAATTAAAGAGGAAGTGCACAAAGTAGAGTCCTTACATTTCCAGGAGGATTTACAGAGGAAGTGCACAAAGTAAAGTTCTTACATTTCCAGGAGGGATTACAGAGGAAGTGCACAAAGTAGAGTCCTTACATTTCCAGGAGGGATTACAGGGGAAGTGCAGAAAGTAAAGTTCTTACATTTCCAGGAGGAATTACAGAGGAAATGCACAATGTTCTTACATTTCCAGGAGGGATTACAGAGGAAGAGCACAAAGTAGATTTCTTACATTTCCAGGAGAGATTACAGAGGAAGTGTATGAAGTAAAGGTCTTACATTTCCAGGAGGGATTACAGAGGAAGTGCATAAAGTAAAGTTCTTACATTTCCAGGAGAGATTACAGAGGAAGTGAATAAAGTAGAGTTCTTACATTTCCAGGAGGGATTACAGAGGAAGTGCATAAAGTAAAATTCTTACATTTCCAGGAGGGATTACAGAGGAAGTGCATAAAGTAAAGTTCTTACATTTCCAGGAGGGATTACAGGGGATATGCACAAAGTAGAGTTCTTACTTTTCCAGGAGGATTTACAGAGGAAGTGCATAAAGTAAAATTCTTACATTTCCAGGAGGGATTACAGGGGATGTGCACAAAGTAGAGTTCTTACATTTCCAGGAGGGATTACAGAGGAAGTGCATAAAGTAAAGTTCTTACATTTCCAGGAGGGATTACAGAGGAAGTGCATAAAGTAAAGTTCTTACATTTCCAGGACGGATTACAGAGGAAGTGCATAAAGTAAAGTTCTTACATTTCCAGGAGGGATTACAGAGGAAATGCATAAAGTAAAGTTCTTACATTTCCAGGAGGGATTACAGGGGATGTGCACAAAGTAGAGTTCTTAAATTTCAGGAGGGATTACAGAGGAAGTGCATAAAGTAAAGTTCTTACATTTCCAGGAGGGATTACAGAGGAAGTGCATAAAGTAAAGTTCTTACATTTCCAGGAGGGATTACAGAGGAAATGCATGAAGTAAAGTTCTTACATTTCCAGGAGGGATTACAGGGGATGTGCACAAAGTAGAGTTCTTAAATTTCAGGAGGGATTACAGAGGAAGTGCATAAAGTAAAGTTCTTACATTTCCAGGAGGGATTACAGAGGAAGTGCATAAAGTAAAATTCTTACATTTCCAGGAGGGATTACAGAGGAAGTGCATAAAGTAAAGTTCTTACATTTCCAGGAGGGATTACAGAGGAAGTGCATAAATTAAAGTTCTTACATTTCCAGGAGTAATTAAAGAGGAAGTGCACAAAGTAGAGTCCTTACATTTCCAGGAGGATTTACAGAGGAAGTGCACAAAGTAAAGTTCTTACATTTCCAGGAGGGATTACAGAGGAAGTGCACAAAGTAGAGTCCTTACATTTCCAGGAGGGATTACAGTGGAAGTGCAGAAAGTAAAGTTCTTACATTTCCAGGAGGAATTACAGAGGAAATGCACAATGTTCTTACATTTCCAGGAGGGATTACAGAGGAAGAGCACAAAGTAGATTTCTTACATTTCCAGGAGAGATTACAGAGGAAGTGCATAAAGTAAAGGTCTTACATTTCCAGGAGGGATTACAGAGGAAGTGCATAAAGTAAAGTTCTTACATTTCCAGGAGAGATTACAGAGGAAGTGCATAAAGTAGAGTTCTTACATTTCCAGGAGGGATTACAGAGGAAGTGCATAAAGTAAAATTCTTACATTTCCAGGAGGGATTACAGAGGAAGTGCATAAAGTAAAGTTCTTACATTTCCAGGAGGGATTACAGGGGATATGCACAAAGTAGAGTTCTTACTTTTCCAGGAGGATTTACAGAGGAAGTGCATAAAGTAAAATTCTTACATTTCTAGGAGGGATTACAGGGGATGTGCACAAAGTAGAGTTCTTACATTTCCAGGAGGGATTACAGAGGAAGTGCATAAAGTAAAGTTCTTACATTTCCAGGAGGGATTACAGAGGAAGTGCATAAAGTAAAGTTCTTACATTTCCAGGACGGATTACAGAGGAAGTGCATAAAGTAAAGTTCTTACATTTCCAGGAGGGATTACAGAGGAAATGCATAAAGTAAAGTTCTTACATTTCCAGGAGGGATTACAGGGGATGTGCACAAAGTAGAGTTCTTAAATTTCAGGAGGGATTACAGAGGAAGTGCATAAAGTAAAGTTCTTACATTTCCAGGAGGGATTACAGAGGAAGTGCATAAAGTAAAGTTCTTACATTTCCAGGAGGGATTACAGAGGAAATGCATGAAGTAAAGTTCTTACATTTCCAGGAGGGATTACAGGGGATGTGCACAAAGTAGAGTTCTTAAATTTCAGGAGGGATTACAGAGGAAGTGCATAAAGTAAAGTTCTTACATTTCCAGGAGGGATTACAGAGGAAGTGCATAAAGTAAAATTCTTACATTTCCAGGAGGGATTACAGAGGAAGTGCATAAAGTAAAGTTCTTACATTTCCAGGAGGGATTACAGAGGAAGTGCATAAATTAAAGTTCTTACATTTCCAGGAGTAATTAAAGAGGAAGTGCACAAAGTAGAGTCCTTACATTTCCAGGAGGATTTACAGAGGAAGTGCACAAAGTAAAGTTCTTACATTTCCAGGAGGGATTACAGAGGAAGTGCACAAAGTAGAGTCCTTACATTTCCAGGAGGGATTACAGTGGAAGTGCAGAAAGTAAAGTTCTTACATTTCCAGGAGGAATTACAGAGGAAATGCACAATGTTCTTACATTTCCAGGAGGGATTACAGAGGAAGAGCACAAAGTAGATTTCTTACATTTCCAGGAGAGATTACAGAGGAAGTGCATAAAGTAAAGGTCTTACATTTCCAGGAGGGATTACAGAGGAAGTGCATAAAGTAAAGTTCTTACATTTCCAGGAGAGATTACAGAGGAAGTGCATAAAGTAGAGTTCTTACATTTCCAGGAGGGATTACAGAGGAAGTGCATAAAGTAAAATTCTTACATTTCCAGGAGGGATTACAGAGGAAGTGCATAAAGTAAAGTTCTTACATTTCCAGGAGGGATTACAGGGGATATGCACAAAGTAGAGTTCTTACTTTTCCAGGAGGATTTACAGAGGAAGTGCATAAAGTAAAATTCTTACATTTCCAGGAGGGATTACAGGGGATGTGCACAAAGTAGAGTTCTTACATTTCCAGGAGGGATTACAGAGGAAGTGCATAAAGTAAAGTTCTTACATTTCCAGGAGGGATTACAGAGGAAGTGCATAAAGTAAAGTTCTTACATTTCCAGGACGGATTACAGAGGAAGTGCATAAAGTAAAGTTCTTACATTTCCAGGAGGGATTACAGAGGAAATGCATAAAGTTCTTACATTTCCAGGAGGGATTACAGGGGATGTGCACAAAGTAGAGTTCTTAAATTTCAGGAGGGATTACAGAGGAAGTGCATAAAGTAAAGTTCTTACATTTCCAGGAGGGATTACAGAGGAAGTGCATAAAGTAAAGTTCTTACATTTCCAGGAGGGATTACAGAGGAAATGCATAAAGTAAAGTTCTTACATTTCCAGGAGGGATTACAGGGGATGTGCACAAAGTAGAGTTCTTAAATTTCAGGAGGGATTACAGAGGAAGTGCATAAAGTAAAGTTCTTACATTTCCAGGAGGGATTACAGAGGAAGTGCATAAAGTAAAATTCTTACATTTCCAGGAGGGATTACAGAGGAAGTGCATAAAGTAAAGTTCTTACATTTCCAGGAGGGATTACAGAGGAAGTGCATAAATTAAAGTTCTTACATTTCCAGGAGTAATTAAAGAGGAAGTGCACAAAGTAGAGTCCTTACATTTCCAGGAGGATTTACAGAGGAAGTGCACAAAGTAAAGTTCTTAAATTTCCAGGAGGGATTACAGAGGAAGTGCACAAAGTAGAGTCCTTACATTTCCAGGAGGGATTACAGTGGAAGTGCAGAAAGTAAAGTTCTTACATTTCCAGGAGGAATTACAGAGGAAATGCACAATGTTCTTACATTTCCAGGAGGGATTACAGAGGAAGAGCACAAAGTAGATTTCTTACATTTCCAGGAGAGATTACAGAGGAAATGCATAAAGTAAAGGTCTTACATTTCCAGGAGGGATTACAGAGGAAGTGCATAAAGTAAAGTTCTTACATTTCCAGGAGCGATTACAGAGGAAGTGCATAAAGTAGAGTTCTTACGTTTCCAGGAGGGATTACAGAGGAAGTGCAAAAAGTAAAGTTCTTACATGTCCAGGAGGGATTACAGAGGAAGTGCATAAAGTAAAGTTCGTACATTTCCAGGGGGAATTAACGAGGAAGTGCAGAAAGTGGAGTCCTTACATTTCCAGGAGGGATTACAGGGGATGTGCACAAAGTAGAGTTCTTACATTTCCAGGAGGATTTACAGAGGAAGTGCAAAAAGTAAAATTCTTACATTTCCAGGAGGGATTACAGAGGAAGTGCATAAAGTAAAGTTCTTACATTTCCAGGAGGGATTACAGAGGAAGTGCACAAAGTAGATTTCTTACATTTCCAGGAGGGATTACAGTGGAAGTGCATAAAGTAAAGTTCTTACATTTCCAGGAGGGATTACAGAGGAAGTGCATAAAGTAAAGTTCTTACATTTCCAGGAGGGATTATAGAGGAAGTGCATAAAGTAAAGTTCTTACATTTCCAGGAGTAATTAAAGAGGAAGTGCACAAAGTAGAGTCCTTACATTTCCAGGAGGATTTACAGAGGAAGTGCACAAAGTAAAGTTCTTACATTTCCAGGAGGGACTACAGAGGAAGTGCACAAAGTAGAGTCCTTACATTTCCAGGAGGGATTACAGGGGAAGTGCAGAAAGTAAAGTTCTTACATTTCCAGGAGGAATTACAGATGAAATGCACAACGTTCTTACATTTCCAGGAGGGATTACAGAGGAAGTGCACAAAGTAGATTTCTTACATTTCCAGGAGGGATTACAGAGGAAGTGCATAAAGTAAAGTTCTTACATTTCCAGGAGGGATTACAGAGGAAGTGCATAAAGTAAAGTTCTTACATTTCCAGGAGGGATTACAGAGGAAGTGCATAAAGCAAAGTTCTTACTTTTCCAGGAGGGATTACAGAGGAAGTGCATAAAGTAAAGTTCTTACATTTCCAGGAGGAATTACAGAGGAAGTCCATAAAGTAAAGTTCTTACATTTCCAGGAGGGATTACAGGGGAAGTGCAGAAAGTAAAGTTCTTACATTTCCAGGAGGAATTACAGAGGAAATGCACAACGTTCTTACATTTCCAGGAGGGATTACAGAGGAAGTGCACAAAGTAGATTTCTTACGTTTCCAGGAGGGATTACAGAGGAAGTGCATAAAGTAAAGTTCTTACATTTCCAGGAGGGATTACAGAGGAAGTGCATAAAGTAAAGTTCATACATTTCCAGGAGGGATTACAGAGGAAGTGCATAAAGCAAAGTTCTTACATTTCCAGGAGGGATTACAGAGGAAGTGCATAAAGTAAAGTTCTTACATTTCCAGGAGGAATTACAGAGGAAGTCCATAAAGTAAAGTTCTTACATTTCCAGGAAGAATTACAGAGGAAGTGCAAAAAGTAAAGTTCTTACATTTCCAGGAGGGATTACAGAGAAAGTCCATAAAGTAAAGTTCTTACATTTCCAGGAGGAATTACAGAGGAAATGCACAACGTTCTTACATTTCCAGGAGGGATTACAGTGTAAGTGCACAAAGTAGATTTCGTACATTTCCAGGAGGGATTACGGAGGAAGTGAAGTAAAGTTCTTGCATTTCCAGGAGGGATTACAGAGGAAGTGCATAAAGTTCTTACATTTCCAGGAGGGATTACAGAGGAAGTGCATAAAGTAAAGTTCTTACATTTCCAGGAGGGATTACAGAGGAAGTGCACAAAGTAGAGTCCTTACATTTCCAGGAGGATTTACAGAGGAAGTGCACAAAGTAAAGTTCTTACATTTCCAGGAGGGACTACAGAGGAAGTGCACAAAGTAGAGTCCTTACATTTCCAGGAGGGATTACAGGGGAAGTGCAGAAAGTAAAGTTCTTACATTTCCAGGAGGGATTACAGAGGAAGTGCATAAAGTAAAGTTCTTACATTTCCAGGAGGAATTACAGAGGAAATGCACAACGTTCTTACATTTCCAGGAGGGATTACAGAGGAAGTGCACAAAGTAGATTTCTTACATTTCCAGGAGGGATTACAGAGGAAGTGCATAAAGTAAAGTTCTTACATTTCCAGGAGGGATTACAGAGGAAGTGCATAAAGTAAAGTTCTTACATTTCCAGGAGGGATTACAGAGGAAGTGCATAAAGCAAAGTTCTTACTTTTCCAGGAGGGATTACAGAGGAAGTGCATAAAGTAAAGTTCTTACATTTCCAGGAGGAATTACAGAGGAAGTCCATAAAGTAAAGTTCTTACATTTCCAGGAGGGATTACAGGGGAAGTGCAGAAAGTAAAGTTCTTACATTTCCAGGAGGAATTACAGAGGAAATGCACAACGTTCTTACATTTCCAGGAGGGATTACAGAGGAAGTGCACAAAGTAGATTTCTTACATTTCCAGGAGGGATTACAGAGGAAGTGCATAAAGTAAAGTTCTTACATTTCCAGGAGGGATTACAGAGGAAGGGCATAAAGTAAAGTTCTTACATTTCCAGGAGGGATTACAGAGGAAGTGCACAAAGTAGATTTCTTACATTTCCAGGAGGGATTACAGAGGAAGTGCATAAAGTAAAGTTCTTACAATTCCAGGAGGGATTACAGAGGAAGTGCATAAAGTAAAGTTCTTACATTTCCAGGAGTAATTATAGAGAAAGTGCACAAAGTGGAGTCCTTACATTTCCAGGAGGATTTACAGAGGAAGTGCACAAAGTAAAGTTCTTACATTTCCAAGAGGAATTACAGAGGAAGTGCATATAGTAAAGTTCTTACATTTCCATGAGGAATTAAAGAGGAAGTGCAGAAAGTAGAGTCCTTACATTTCCAGGAGGGATTACAGGGGATGTGCACAAAGTAGAGATCTTACATTTCCAGGAGTATTTACAGAGGTAGTGCAAAAAGTAAAGTTCTTACATTTCCAGGAGGGATTACAGAGGAAATGCATAAAGTAAAGTTCTCACATTTCCATGAAGAATTAAAGAGGAAATGCACAAAGTAGAGTTCTTACATTTCCAGGAGGGATTACAGAGGAAGTGCATAAAGTAGAGTTCTTACATTTCCAGGAGGGATTACAGAGGAAGTGCAAAAAGTAAAGTTCTTACATTTCCAGGAGGGATTACAGAGGAAGTGCATAAAGTAAAGCTCTTACATTTCCAGGGGGAATTAAAGAGGAAGTGCAGAAAGTGGAGTCCTTACATTTCCAGGAGGGATTACAGGGGATATGCACAAAGTAGAGTTCTTACTTTTCCAGGAGGATTTACAGAGGAAGTGCATAAAGTAAAATTCTTACATTTCCAGGAGGGATTACAGGGGATGTGCACAAAGTAGAGTTCTTACATTTCCAGGAGCGATTACAGAGGAAGTGCATAAAGTAAAGTTCTTACATTTCCAGGAGGGATTACAGAGGAAGTGCATAAAGTAAAGTTCTTACATTTCCAGGAGGGATTACAGGGGATATGCACAAAGTAGAGTTCTTACATTTCCAGGAGGATTTACAGAGGAAGTGCAAAAAGTAAAATTCTTACATTTCCAGGAGGGATTACAGAGGAAGTGCATAAAGTAAAGTTCTTACATTTCCAGGAGGGATTACAGGGGATGTGCACAAAGTAGAGTTCTTACATTTCCAGGAGGGATTACAGAGGAAGTGCATAAAGTAAAGTTCTTACATTTCCAGTAGGGATTACAGAGGAAGTGCATAAAGTAAAGTTCTTACATTTCCAGGACGGATTACAGAGGAAGTGCATAAAGTAAAGTTCTTACATTTCCAGGAGGGATTACAGAGGAAATGCATAAAGTAAAGTTCTTACATTTCCAGGAGGGATTACAGGGGATGTGCACAAAGTAGAGTTCTTAAATTTCAGGAGGGATTACAGAGGAAGTGCATAAAGTAAAGTTCTTACATTTCCAGGAGGGATTACAGAGGAAGTGCATAAAGTAAAGTTCTTACATTTCCAGGAGGGATTACAGAGGAAATGCATCAAGTAAAGTTCTTACATTTCCAGGAGGGATTACAGGGGATGTGCACAAAGTAGAGTTCTTAAATTTCAGGAGGGATTACAGAGGAAGTGCATAAAGTAAAGTTCTTACATTTCCAGGAGGGATTACAGAGGAAGTGCATAAAGTAAAATTCTTACATTTCCAGGAGGGATTACAGGGGAAGTGCAGAAAGTAGAGTTCTTACATTTCCAGGAGGGATTACAGAGGAAGTGCATAAATTAAAGTTCTTACATTTCCAGGAGTAATTAAAGAGGAAGTGCACAAAGTAGAGTCATTACATTTCCAGGAGGATTTACAGAGGAAGTGCACAAAGTAAAGTTCTTACATTTCCAGGAGGGATTACAGAGGAAGTGCACAAAGTAGATTCCTTACATTTCCAGGAGGGATTAAAGGGGAAGTGCAGAAAGTAAAGTTCTTACATTTCCAGGAGGAATTACAGAGGAAATGCACAATGTTCTTACATTTCCAGGAGGGATTACAGAGGAAGAGCACAAAGTAGATTTCTTACATTTCCAGGAGAGATTACAGAGGAAGTGCATAAAGTAAAGGTCTTACATTTCCAGGAGGGATTACAGAGGAAGTGCATAAAGTAAAGTTCTTACATTTCCAGGAGAGATTACAGAGGAAGTGCATAAAGTAGAGTTCTTACATTTCCAGGAGGGATTACAGAGGAAGTGCAAAAAGTAAAGTTCTTACATTTCCAGGAGGGATTACAGAGGAAGTGCATAAAGTAAAGTTCTTACATTTCCAGGGGGAATTAACGAGGAAGTGCAGAAAGTGGAGTCCTTACATTTCCAGGAGGGATTACAGGGGATGTGCACAAAGTAGAGTTCTTACATTTCCAGGAGGATTTACAGAGGAAGTGCAAAAAGTAAAATTCTTACATTTCCAGGAGGGATTACAGAGGAAGTGCATAAAGTAAAGTTCTTACATTTCCAGGAGGGATTACAGACGAAGTGCACAAAGTAGATTTCTTATATTTCCAGGAGGGATTACAGTGGAAGTGCCTAAAGTAAAGTTCTTACATTTCCAGGAGGGATTACAGAGGAAGTGCATATAGTAAAGTTCTTACATTTCCAGGAGGGATTATAGAGGAAGCGCATAAAGTAAAGTTCTTACATTTCCAGGAGTAATTAAAGAGGAAGTGCACAAAGTAGAGTCCTTACATTTCCAGGAGGATTTACAGAGGAAGTGCACAAAGTAAAGTTCTTACATTTCCAGGAGGGACTACAGAGGAAGTGCACAAAGTAGAGTCCTTACATTTCCAGGAGGGATTACAGGGGAAGTGCAGAAAGTAAAGTTCTTACATTTCCAGGAGGAATTACAGATGAAATGCACAACGTTCTTACATTTCCAGGAGGGATTACAGAGGAAGTGCACAAAGTAGATTTCTTACATTTCCAGGAGGGATTACAGAGGAAGTGCATAAAGTAAAGTTCTTACATTTCCAGGAGGGATTACAGAGGAAGTGCATAAAGTAAAGTTCTTACATTTCCAGGAGGGATTACAGAGGAAGTGCATAAAGTAAAGTTCTTACATTTCCAGGAGGGATTACAGAGGAAGTGCATAAAGCAAAGTTCTTACTTTTCCAGGAGGGATTACAGAGGAAGTGCATAAAGTAAAGTTCTTACATTTCCAGGAGGAATTACAGAGGAAGTCCATAAAGTAAAGTTCTTACATTTCCAGGAGGGATTACAGGGGAAGTGCAGAAAGTAAAGTTCTTACATTTCCAGGAGGAATTACAGAGGAAATGCACAACGTTCTTACATTTCCAGGAGGGATTACAGAGGAAGTGCACAAAGTAGATTTCTTACGTTTCCAGGAGGGATTACAGAGGAAGTGCATAAAGTAAAGTTCTTACATTTCCAGGAGGGATTACAGAGGAAGTGCATAAAGTAAAGTTCATACATTTCCAGGAGGGATTACAGAGTAAGTGCATAAAGCAAAGTTCTTACATTTCCAGGAGGGATTAGAGAGGAAGTGCATAAAGTAAAGTTCTTACATTTCCAGGAGGAATTACAGAGGAAGTCCATAAAGTAAAGTTCTTACATTTCCAGGAGGAATTACAGAGGAAGTGCAAAAAGTAAAGTTCATACATTTCCAGGAGGGATTACAGAGGAAGTCCATAAAGTAAAGTTCTTACATTTCCAGGAGGAATTACAGAGGAAATGCACAACGTTCTTACATTTCCAGGAGGGATTACAGAGGAAGTGCACAAAGTAGATTTCTTACATTTCCAGGAGGGATTATGGAGGAAGTGAAGTAAAGTTCTTGCATTTCCAGGAGGGATTACAGAGGGAGTGCATAAAGTTCTTACATTTCCAGGAGGGATTACAGAGGAAGTGCATAAAGTAAAGTTCTTACATTTCCAGGAGGGATTACAGAGGAAGTGCATAAAGTAAAGTTCTTACATTTCCAGGAGGGATTACAGAGGAAGTGCATAAAGTAAAGTTCTTACATTTCCAGGAGTAATAAAAGAGGAAGTGCACAAAGTAGAGTCCTTACATTTCCAGGAGGATTTACAGAGGAAGTGCACAAAGTAAAGTTCTTACATTTCCAGGAGGGACTACAGAGGAAGTGCACAAAGTAGAGTCCTTACATTTCCAGGAGGGATTACAGGGGAAGTGCAGAAAGTAAAGTTCTTACATTTCCAGGAGGGACTACAGATGAAGTGCACAAAGTTCTTACATTTCCAGGAGGGATTACAGAGGAAGTGCACAAAGTAGATTTCTTACATTTCCAGGAGGGATTACAGAGGAAGTGCACAAAGTAAAGTTCTTACATTTCCAGGAGGGATTACAGGGGAAGTGCAGAAAGTAAAGTTCTTACATTTCCAGGAGGAATTACAGAGGAAATGCACAACGTTCTTCCATTTCCAGGAGGGATTACAGAGGAAGTGCACAAAGTAGATTTCTTACATTTCCAGGAGGGATTACAGAGGAAGTGCATAAAGTAAAGTTCTTACATTTCCAGGAGGGATTACAGAGGAAGTGCATAAAGTAAAGTTCTTACATTTCCAGGAGGGATTACAGAGGAAGTGCATAAAGTAAAGTTCTTACATTTCCAGGACGGATTACAGAGGAAGTGCATAAAGTAAAGTTCTTACATTTCCAGGAGGGATTACAGAGGAAATGCATAAAGTAAAGTTCTTACATTTCCAGGAGGGATTACAGGGGATGTGCACAAAGTAGAGTTCTTAAATTTCAGGAGGGATTACAGAGGAAGTGCATAAAGTAAAGTTCTTACATTTCCAGGAGGGATTACAGAGGAAGTGCATAAAGTAAAGTTCTTACATTTCCAGGAGGGATTACAGAGGAAATGCATCAAGTAAAGTTCTTACATTTCCAGGAGGGATTACAGGGGATGTGCACAAAGTAGAGTTCTTAAATTTCAGGAGGGATTACAGAGGAAGTGCATAAAGTAAAGTTCTTACATTTCCAGGAGGGATTACAGAGGAAGTGCATAAAGTAAAATTCTTACATTTCCAGGAGGGATTACAGGGGAAGTGCAGAAAGTAGAGTTCTTACATTTCCAGGAGGGATTACAGAGGAAGTGCATAAATTAAAGTTCTTACATTTCCAGGAGTAATTAAAGAGGAAGTGCACAAAGTAGAGTCATTACATTTCCAGGAGGATTTACAGAGGAAGTGCACAAAGTAAAGTTCTTACATTTCCAGGAGGGATTACAGAGGAAGTGCACAAAGTAGATTCCTTACATTTCCAGGAGGGATTAAAGGGGAAGTGCAGAAAGTAAAGTTCTTACATTTCCAGGAGGAATTACAGAGGAAATGCACAATGTTCTTACATTTCCAGGAGGGATTACAGAGGAAGAGCACAAAGTAGATTTCTTACATTTCCAGGAGAGATTACAGAGGAAGTGCATAAAGTAAAGGTCTTACATTTCCAGGAGGGATTACAGAGGAAGTGCATAAAGTAAAGTTCTTACATTTCCAGGAGAGATTACAGAGGAAGTGCATAAAGTAGAGTTCTTACATTTCCAGGAGGGATTACAGAGGAAGTGCAAAAAGTAAAGTTCTTACATTTCCAGGAGGGATTACAGAGGAAGTGCATAAAGTAAAGTTCTTACATTTCCAGGGGGAATTAACGAGGAAGTGCAGAAAGTGGAGTCCTTACATTTCCAGGAGGGATTACAGGGGATGTGCACAAAGTAGAGTTCTTACATTTCCAGGAGGATTTACAGAGGAAGTGCAAAAAGTAAAATTCTTACATTTCCAGGAGGGATTACAGAGGAAGTGCATAAAGTAAAGTTCTTACATTTCCAGGAGGGATTACAGACGAAGTGCACAAAGTAGATTTCTTATATTTCCAGGAGGGATTACAGTGGAAGTGCCTAAAGTAAAGTTCTTACATTTCCAGGAGGGATTACAGAGGAAGTGCATATAGTAAAGTTCTTACATTTCCAGGAGGGATTATAGAGGAAGCGCATAAAGTAAAGTTCTTACATTTCCAGGAGTAATTAAAGAGGAAGTGCACAAAGTAGAGTCCTTACATTTCCAGGAGGATTTACAGAGGAAGTGCACAAAGTAAAGTTCTTACATTTCCAGGAGGGACTACAGAGGAAGTGCACAAAGTAGAGTCCTTACATTTCCAGGAGGGATTACAGGGGAAGTGCAGAAAGTAAAGTTCTTACATTTCCAGGAGGAATTACAGATGAAATGCACAACGTTCTTACATTTCCAGGAGGGATTACAGAGGAAGTGCACAAAGTAGATTTCTTACATTTCCAGGAGGGATTACAGAGGAAGTGCATAAAGTAAAGTTCTTACATTTCCAGGAGGGATTACAGAGGAAGTGCATAAAGTAAAGTTCTTACATTTCCAGGAGGGATTACAGAGGAAGTGCATAAAGTAAAGTTCTTACATTTCCAGGAGGGATTACAGAGGAAGTGCATAAAGCAAAGTTCTTACTTTTCCAGGAGGGATTACAGAGGAAGTGCATAAAGTAAAGTTCTTACATTTCCAGGAGGAATTACAGAGGAAGTCCATAAAGTAAAGTTCTTACATTTCCAGGAGGGATTACAGGGGAAGTGCAGAAAGTAAAGTTCTTACATTTCCAGGAGGAATTACAGAGGAAATGCACAACGTTCTTACATTTCCAGGAGGGATTACAGAGGAAGTGCACAAAGTAGATTTCTTACGTTTCCAGGAGGGATTACAGAGGAAGTGCATAAAGTAAAGTTCTTACATTTCCAGGAGGGATTACAGAGGAAGTGCATAAAGTAAAGTTCATACATTTCCAGGAGGGATTACAGAGTAAGTGCATAAAGCAAAGTTCTTACATTTCCAGGAGGGATTAGAGAGGAAGTGCATAAAGTAAAGTTCTTACATTTCCAGGAGGAATTACAGAGGAAGTCCATAAAGTAAAGTTCTTACATTTCCAGGAGGAATTACAGAGGAAGTGCAAAAAGTAAAGTTCATACATTTCCAGGAGGGATTACAGAGGAAGTCCATAAAGTAAAGTTCTTACATTTCCAGGAGGAATTACAGAGGAAATGCACAACGTTCTTACATTTCCAGGAGGGATTACAGAGGAAGTGCACAAAGTAGATTTCTTACATTTCCAGGAGGGATTATGGAGGAAGTGAAGTAAAGTTCTTGCATTTCCAGGAGGGATTACAGAGGGAGTGCATAAAGTTCTTACATTTCCAGGAGGGATTACAGAGGAAGTGCATAAAGTAAAGTTCTTACATTTCCAGGAGGGATTACAGAGGAAGTGCATAAAGTAAAGTTCTTACATTTCCAGGAGGGATTACAGAGGAAGTGCATAAAGTAAAGTTCTTACATTTCCAGGAGTAATAAAAGAGGAAGTGCACAAAGTAGAGTCCTTACATTTCCAGGAGGATTTACAGAGGAAGTGCACAAAGTAAAGTTCTTACATTTCCAGGAGGGACTACAGAGGAAGTGCACAAAGTAGAGTCCTTACATTTCCAGGAGGGATTACAGGGGAAGTGCAGAAAGTAAAGTTCTTACATTTCCAGGAGGGACTACAGATGAAGTGCACAAAGTTCTTACATTTCCAGGAGGGATTACAGAGGAAGTGCACAAAGTAGATTTCTTACATTTCCAGGAGGGATTACAGAGGAAGTGCACAAAGTAAAGTTCTTACATTTCCAGGAGGGATTACAGGGGAAGTGCAGAAAGTAAAGTTCTTACATTTCCAGGAGGAATTACAGAGGAAATGCACAACGTTCTTCCATTTCCAGGAGGGATTACAGAGGAAGTGCACAAAGTAGATTTCTTACATTTCCAGGAGGGATTACAGAGGAAGTGCATAAAGTAAAGTTCTTACATTTCCAGGAGGGATTACAGAGGAAGTGCATAAAGTAAAGTTCTTACATTTCCAGGAGGGATTACAGAGGAAGTGCATAAAGCAAAGTTCTTACTTTTCCAGGAGGGATTACAGAGGAAGTGCATAAAGTAAAGTTCTTACATTTCCAGGAGGAATTACAGAGGAAGTCCATAAAGTAAAGTTCTTACATTTCCAGGAGGGATTACAGGGGAAGTGCAGAAAGTAAAGTTCTTACATTTCCAGGAGGAATTACAGAGGAAATGCACAACGTTCTTACATTTCCAGGAGGGATTACAGAGGAAGTGCACAAAGTAGATTTCTTACGTTTCCAGGAGGGATTACAGAGGAAGTGCATGAAGTAAAGTTCTTACATTTCCAGGAGGCATTACAGAGGAAGGGCATAAAGTAAAGTTCATACATTTCCAGGAGGGATTACAGAGGAAGTGCATAAAGCAAAGTTCTTACATTTCCAGGAGGGATTACAGAGGAAGTGCATAAAGTAAAGTTCTTACATTTCCAGGAGGAATTACAGAGGAAGTGCAAAAAGTAAAGTTCTTACATTTCCAGGAGGGATTACAGAGGAAGTCCATAAAGTAAAGTTCTTACATTTCCAGGAGGAATTACAGAGGAAATGCACAACGTTCTTACATTTCCAGGAGGGATTACAGAGGAAGTGCACAAAGTAGATTTCTTACATTTCCAGGAGGGATTACGGAGGAAGTGAAGTAAAGTTCTTGCATTTCCAGGAGGGATTACAGAGGAAGTGCATAAAGTTCTTACATTTCCAGGAGGGATTACATAGGAAGTGCATAAAGTAAAGTTCTTACATTTCCAGGAGGGATTACAGAGGAAGTGCATAAAGTAAAGTTCTTACATTTCCAGGAGGGATTACAGAGGAAGTGCATAAAGTAAAGTTCTTACATTTTCAGGAGTAATAAAAGAGGAAGTGCACAAAGTAGAGTCCTTACATTTCCAGGAGGATTTACAGAGGAAGTGCACAAAGTAAAGTTCTTACATTTCCAGGAGGGATTACTGAGGAAGTGCACAAAGTAGAGTCCTTACGTTTCCAGGAGGGATTACAGGGGAAGTGCAGAAAGTAAAGTTCTTACATTTCCAGGAGGAATTACAGAGGAAATGCACAACGTTCTTACATTTCCAGGAGGGATTACAGAGGAAGTGCACAAAGTAGATTTCTTACATTTCCAGGAGGGATTACGGAGGAAGTGAAGTAAAGTTCTTTCATTTCCAGGAGGGATTACAGAGGAAGTGCATAAAGTAAAGTTCTTACATTTCCAGGAGGGATTACAGAGGAAGTGCATAAAGTAAAGTTCTTACATTTCCAGGAGGGATTACAGAGGAAGTGCATAAAGTAAAGTTCTTACATTTCCAGGAGTAATAAAAGAGGAAGTGCACAAAGTAGAGTCCTTACATTTCCAGGAGGATTTACAGAGGAAGTGCACAAAGTAAAGATCTTACATTTCCAGGAGGGATTACAGAGGAAGTGCATAAAGTTCTTACATTTCCAGGAGGGATTACAGAGGAAGTGCATAAAGTAAAGTTCTTACATTTCCAGGAGGGATTACAGAGGAAGTGCATAAAGTAAAGTTCTTACATTTCCAGGAGGGATTACAGAGGAAGTGCATAAAGTAAAGTTCTTACATTTCCAGGGGGAATTAACGAGGAAGTGCAGAAAGTGGAGTCCTTACATTTCCAGGAGGGATTACAGGGGATGTGCACAAAGTAGAGTTCTTACATTTCCAGGAGGATTTACAGTGGAAGTGCATAAAGTAAAGTTCTTACATTTCCAGGAGGGATTACAGAGGAAGTGCATATAGTAAAGTTCTTACATTTCCAGGAGGGATTATAGAGGAAGCGCATAAAGTAAAGTTCTTACATTTCCAGGAGTAATTAAAGAGGAAGTGCACAAAGTAGAGTCCTTACATTTCCAGGAGGATTTACAGAGGAAGTGCACAAAGTAAAGTTCTTACATTTCCAGGAGGGACTACAGAGGAAGTGCACAAAGTAGAGTCCTTACATTTCCAGGAGGGATTACAGGGGAAGTGCAGAAAGTAAAGTTCTTACATTTCCAGGAGGAATTACAGATGAAATGCACAACGTTCTTACATTTCCAGGAGGGATTACAGAGGAAGTGCACAAAGTAGATTTCTTACATTTCCAGGAGGGATTACAGAGGAAGTGCATAAAGTAAAGTTCTTACATTTCCAGGAGGGATTACAGAGGAAGTGCATAAAGTAAAGTTCTTACATTTCCAGGAGGGATTACAGAGGAAGTGCATAAAGCAAAGTTCTTACTTTTCCAGGAGGGATTACAGAGGAAGTGCATAAAGTAAAGTTCTTACATTTCCAGGAGGAATTACAGAGGAAGTCCATAAAGTAAAGTTCTTACATTTCCAGGAGGGATTACAGGGGAAGTGCAGAAAGTAAAGTTCTTACATTTCCAGGAGGAATTACAGAGGAAATGCACAACGTTCTTACATTTCCAGGAGGGATTACAGAGGAAGTGCACAAAGTAGATTTCTTACGTTTCCAGGAGGGATTACAGAGGAAGTGCATAAAGTAAAGTTCTTACATTTCCAGGAGGGATTACAGAGGAAGTGCATAAAGTAAAGTTCATACATTTCCAGGAGGGATTACAGAGGAAGTGCATAAAGCAAAGTTCTTACATTTCCAGGAGGGATTACAGAGGAAGTGCATAAAGTAAAGTTCTTACATTTCCAGGGGGAATTAACGAGGAAGTGCAGAAAGTGGAGTCCTTACATTTCCAGGAGGGATTACAGGGGATGTGCACAAAGTAGAGTTCTTACATTTCCAGGAGGATTTACAGTGGAAGTGCATAAAGTAAAGTTCTTACATTTCCAGGAGGGATTACAGAGGAAGTGCATATAGTAAAGTTCTTACATTTCCAGGAGGGATTATAGAGGAAGCGCATAAAGTAAAGTTCTTACATTTCCAGGAGTAATTAAAGAGGAAGTGCACAAAGTAGAGTCCTTACATTTCCAGGAGGATTTACAGAGGAAGTGCACAAAGTAAAGTTCTTACATTTCCAGGAGGGACTACAGAGGAAGTGCACAAAGTAGAGTCCTTACATTTCCAGGAGGGATTACAGGGGAAGTGCAGAAAGTAAAGTTCTTACATTTCCAGGAGGAATTACAGATGAAATGCACAACGTTCTTACATTTCCAGGAGGGATTACAGAGGAAGTGCACAAAGTAGATTTCTTACATTTCCAGGAGGGATTACAGAGGAAGTGCATAAAGTAAAGTTCTTACATTTCCAGGAGGGATTACAGAGGAAGTGCATAAAGTAAAGTTCTTACATTTCCAGGAGGGATTACAGAGGAAGTGCATAAAGCAAAGTTCTTACTTTTCCAGGAGGGATTACAGAGGAAGTGCATAAAGTAAAGTTCTTACATTTCCAGGAGGAATTACAGAGGAAGTCCATAAAGTAAAGTTCTTACATTTCCAGGAGGGATTACAGGGGAAGTGCAGAAAGTAAAGTTCTTACATTTCCAGGAGGAATTACAGAGGAAATGCACAACGTTCTTACATTTCCAGGAGGGATTACAGAGGAAGTGCACAAAGTAGATTTCTTACGTTTCCAGGAGGGATTACAGAGGAAGTGCATAAAGTAAAGTTCTTACATTTCCAGGAGGGATTACAGAGGAAGTGCATAAAGTAAAGTTCATACATTTCCAGGAGGGATTACAGAGGAAGTGCATAAAGCAAAGTTCTTACATTTCCAGGAGGGATTACAGAGGAAGTGCATAAAGTAAAGTTCTTACATTTCCAGGAGGAATTACAGAGGAAGTCAATAAAGTAAAGTTCTTACATTTCCAGGAGGAATTACAGAGGAAGTGCAAAAAGTAAAGTTCATACATTTCCAGGAGGGATTACAGAGGAAGTCCATAAAGTAAAGTTCTTACATTTCCAGGAGGAATTACAGAGGAAATGCACAACTTTCTTACATTTCCAGGAGGGATTACAGAGGAAGTGCACAAAGTAGATTTCTTACATTTCCAGGAGGGATTACGGAGGAAGTGAAGTATAGTTCTTGCATTTCCAGGAGGGATTACAGAGGAAGTGCATAAAGTTCTTACATTTCCAGGAGGGATTACAGAGGAAGTGCATAAAGTAAAGTTCTTACATTTCCAGGAGGGATTACAGAGGAAGTGCATAAAGTAAAGTTCTTACATTTTCAGGAGTAATAAAAGAGGAAGTGTACAAAGTAGAGTCCTTACATTTCCAGGAGGATTTACAGAGGAAGTGCACAAAGTAAAGTTCTTACATTTCCAGGAGGGATTACTGAGGAAGTGCACAAAGTAGAGTCCTTACATTTCCAGGAGGGATTACAGGGGAAGTGCAGAAAGTAAAGTTCTTACATTTCCAGGAGGAATTACAGAGGAAATGCACAACGTTCTTACATTTCCAGGAGGGATTACAGAGGAAGTGCACAAAGTAGATTTCTTACATTTCCAGGAGGGATGACGGAGGAAGTGAAGTAAAGTTCTTTCATTTCCAGGAGGGATTACAGAGGAAGTGCATAAAGTAAAGTTCTTACATTTCCAGGAGGGATTACAGAGGAAGTGCATAAAGTAAAGTTCTTACATTTCCAGGAGGGATTACAGAGGAAGTGCATAAAGTAAAGTTCTTACATTTCCAGGAGTAATAAAAGAGGAAGTGCACAAAGTAGAGTCCTTACATTTCCAGGAGGATTTACAGAGGAAGTGCACAAAGTAAAGATCTTACATTTCCAGGAGGGATTACAGAGGAAGTGCATAAAGTTCTTACATTTCCAGGAGGGATTACAGAGGAAGTGCATACAGTAAAGTTCTTACATTTCCAGGAGGAATTACAGAGGAAGTGCAAAAAGTAAAGTTCTTACATTTCCAGGAGGGATTACAGAGGAAGTCCATAAAGTAAAGTTCTTACATTTCCAGGAGGAATTACAGAGGAAATGCACAACGTTCTTACATTTCCAGGAGGGATTACAGAGGAAGTGCACAAAGTAGATTTCTTACATTTCCAGGAGGGATTACGGAGGAAGTGAAGTAAAGTTCTTGCATTTCCAGGAGGGATTACAGAGGAAGTGCATAAAGTTCTTACATTTCCAGGAGGGATTACATAGGAAGTGCATAAAGTAAAGTTCTTACATTTCCAGGAGGGATTACAGAGGAAGTGCATAAAGTAAAGTTCTTACATTTCCAGGAGGGATTACAGAGGAAGTGCATAAAGTAAAGTTCTTACATTTTCAGGAGTAATAAAAGAGGAAGTGCACAAAGTAGAGTCCTTACATTTCCAGGAGGATTTACAGAGGAAGTGCACAAAGTAAAGTTCTTACATTTCCAGGAGGGATTACTGAGGAAGTGCACAAAGTAGAGTCCTTACATTTCCAGGAGGGATTACAGGGGAAGTGCAGAAAGTAAAGTTCTTACATTTCCAGGAGGAATTACAGAGGAAATGCACAACGTTCTTACATTTCCAGGAGGGATTACAGAGGAAGTGCACAAAGTAGATTTCTTACATTTCCAGGAGGGATTACGGAGGAAGTGAAGTAAAGTTCTTTCATTTCCAGGAGGGATTACAGAGGAAGTGCATAAAGTAAAGTTCTTACATTTCCAGGAGGGATTACAGAGGAAGTGCATAAAGTAAAGTTCTTACATTTCCAGGAGGGATTACAGAGGAAGTGCATAAAGTAAAGTTCTTACATTTCCAGGAGTAATAAAAGAGGAAGTGCACAAAGTAGAGTCCTTACATTTCCAGGAGGAATTACAGAGGAAGTGCACAAAGTAAAGTTCTTACATTTCCAGGAGGGACTACAGAGGAAGTGCACAAAGTAGAGTCCTTAAATTTCCAGGAGGGATTACAGGGGAAGTGCAGAAAGTAAAGTTCTTACATTTCCAGGAGGGATTACAGAGGAAGTGCATAAAGTAAAGTTCTTACATTTCCAGGAGGAATTACAGAGGAAATGCACAACGTTCTTACATTTCCAGGAGGGATTACAGAGGAAGTGCACAAAGTAGATTTCTTACATTTCCAGGAGGGATTACAGAGGAAGTGCATAAAGTAAAGTTCTTACATTTCCAGGAGGGATTACAGAGGAAGTGCATAAAGTAAAGTTCTTACATTTCCAGGAGGGATTACAGAGGAAGTGCATAAAGCAAAGTTCTTACTTTTCCAGGAGGGATTACAGAGGAAGTGCATAAAGTAAAGTTCTTACATTTCCAGGAGGAATTACAGAGGAAGTCCATAAAGTAAAGTTCTTACATTTCCAGGAGGGATTATAGGGGAAGTGCAGAAAGTAAAGTTCTTACATTTCCAGGAGGAATTACAGAGGAAATGCACAACGTTCTTACATTTCCAGGAGGGATTACAGAGGAAGTGCACAAAGTAGATTTCTTACATTTCCAGGAGGGATTACAGAGGAAGTGCATAAAGTAAAGTTCTTACATTTCCAGGAGGGATTACAGAGGAAGTGCACAAAGTAGATTTCTTACATTTCCAGGAGGGATTACAGTGTAAGTGCATAAAGTAAAGTTCTTACAATTCCAGGAGGGATTACAGAGGAAGTGCATAAAGTAAAGTTCTTACATTTCCAGGAGGGATTACAGAGGAAGTGCACAAAGTAGATTTCTTACATTTCCAGGAGGGATTACAGTGTAAGTGCATAAAGTAAAGTTCTTACATTTCCAGGAGGGATTACAGACGAAGGGCATAAAGTAAAGTTCTTACATTTCCAGGGCGGATTACAGAGGAAGTGCATAAAGTAAAGTTCTTACATTTCCAGGAGTAATTAAAGAGGAAGTGCACAAAGTAGAGTCCTTACATTTCCAGGAGGATTTACAGAGGAAGTGCACAAAGTAAAGTTCTTACATTTCCAGGAGGGATTACAGAGGAAGTGCATATAGTAAAGTTCTTACATTTCCATGAGGAATTAAAGAGGAAGTGCAGAAAGTAGAGTCCTTACATTTCCAGGAGGGATTACAGAGGAAGTGCACAAAGTAGAGTCCTTACATTTCCAGGAGGGATTACAGGGGATGTGCACAAAGTAGAGATCTTACATTTCCAGGAGTATTTACAGAGGTAGTGCAAAAAGTAAAGTTCTTACATTTCCAGGAGGGATTACAGAGGAAATGCATAAAGTAAAGTTCTCACATTTCCATGAGGAATTAAAGAGGAAATGCACAAAGTAGAGTTCTTACATTTCCAGGAGGGATTACAGAGGAAGTGCATAAAGTAGAGTTCTTACATTTCCAGGAGGGATTACAGAGGAAGTGCATAAAGTAAAGCTCTTACATTTCCAGGGGGAATTAAAGAGGAAGTGCAGAAAGTGGAGTCCTTACATTTCCAGGAGGGATTACAGGGGATGTGCACAAAGTAGAGTTCTTACATTTCCAGGAGGATTTACAGAGGAAGTGCAAAAAGTAAAATTCTTACATTTCCAGGAGGGATTACAGAGGAAGTGCATGAAGTAAAATTCTTACATTTCCAGGAGGGATTACAGAGGAAGTGCATAAAGTAAAGTTCTTACATTTCCAGGAGGGATTACAGGGGATATGCACAAAGTAGAGTTCTTACTTTTCCAGGAGGATTTACAGAGGAAGTGCATAAAGTAAAATTCTTACATTTCCAGGAGGGATTACAGGGGATGTGCACAAAGTAGAGTTCTTACATGTCCAGGAGGGATTACAGAGGAAGTGCATAAAGTAAAGTTCTTACATTTCCAGGAGGGATTACAGAGGAAGTGCATAAAGTAAAGTTCTTACATTTCCAGGACGGATTACAGAGGACGTGCATAAAGTAAAGTTCTTACATTTCCAGGAGGGATTACAGAGGAAATGCATAAAGTAAAGTTCTTACATTTCCAGGAGGGATTACAGGGGATGTGCACAAAGTAGAGTTCTTAAATTTCAGGAGGGATTACAGAGGAAGTGCATAAAGTAAAGTTCTTACATTTCCAGGAGGGATTACAGAGGAAGTGCATAAAGTAAAGTTCTTACATTTCCAGGAGGGATTACAGAGGAAATGCATAAAGTAAAGTTCTTACATTTCCAGGAGGGATTACAGGGGATGTGCACAAAGTAGAGTTCTTAAATTTCAGGAGGGATTACAGAGGAAGTGCATAAAGTAAAGTTCTTACATTTCCAGGAGGGATTACAGAGGAAGTGCATAAAGTAAAATTCTTACATTTCCAGGAGGGATTACAGGGGAAGTGCAGAAAGTAGAGTTCTTACATTTCCAGGAGGGATTACAGAGGAAGTGCATAAATTAAAGTTCTTACATTTCCAGGAGTAATTAAAGAGGAAGTGCACAAAGTAGAGTCCTTACATTTCCAGGAGGGATTACAGAGGAAGTGCACAAAGTATAGTCCTTACATTTCCAGGAGGGATTACAGGGGAAGTGCAGAAAGTAAAGTTCTTACATTTCCAGGAGGAATTACAGAGGAAATGCACAATGTTCTTACATTTCCAGGAGGGATTACAGAGGAAGAGCACAAAGTAGATTTCTTACATTTCCAGGAGAGATTACAGAGGAAGTGCATAAAGTAAAGGTCTTACATTTCCAGGAGGGATTACAGAGGAAGTGCATAAAGTAAAGTTCTTACATTTCCAGGAGAGATTACAGAGGAAATGCACAATGTTCTTACATTTCCAGGAGGGATTACAGAGGAAGAGCACAAAGTAGATTTTTTACATTTCCAGGAGAGATTACAGAGGAAGTGCATGAAGTAAAGGTCTTACATTTCCAGGAGGGATTACAGAGGAAGTGCATAAAGTAAAGTTCTTACATTTCCAGGAGAGATTACAGAGGAAGTGCATAAAGTAGAGTTCTTACATTTCCAGGAGGGATTACAGAGGAAGTGCAAAAAGTAAAGTTCTTACATTTCCAGGAGGGATTACAGAGGAAGTGCATAAAGTAAAGTTCTTACATTTCCAGGGGGAATTAATGAGGAAGTGCAGAAAGTGGAGTCCTTACATTTCCAGGAGGGATTACAGGGGATGTGCACAAAGTAGAGTTCTTACATTTCCAGGAGGATTTACAGTGGAAGTGCATAAAGTAAAGTTCTTACATTTCCAGGAGGGATTACAGAGGAAGTGCATATAGTAAAGTTCTTACATTTCCAGGAGGGATTATAGAGGAAGCGCATAAAGTAAAGTTCTTACATTTCCAGGAGTAATTAAAGAGGAAGTGCAGAAAGTAGAGTCCTTACATTTCCAGGAGGATTTACAGAGGAAGTGCACAAAGTAAAGTTCTTACATTTCCAGGAGGGACTACAGAGGAAGTGCACAAAGTAGAGTCCTTACATTTCCAGGAGGGATTACAGGGGAAGTGCAGAAAGTAAAGTTCTTACATTTCCAGGAGGAATTACAGATGAAATGCACAACGTTCTTACATTTCCAGGAGGGATTACAGAGGAAGTGCACAAAGTAGATTTCTTACATTTCCAGGAGGGATTACAGAGGAAGTGCATAAAGTAAAGTTCTTACATTTCCAGGAGGGATTACAGAGGAAGTGCATAAAGTAAAGTTCTTACATTTCCAGGAGGATTTACAGAGGAAGTGCACAAAGTAAAGTTCTTACATTTCCAGGAGGGACTACAGAGGAAGTGCACAAAGTAGAGTCCTTACATTTCCAGGAGGGATTACAGGGGAAGTGCAGAAAGTAAAGTTCTTACATTTCCAGGAGGAATTACAGAGGAAATGCACAACGTTCTTACATTTCCAGGAGGGATTACAGAGGAAGTGCACAAAGTAGATTTCTTACATTTCCAGGAGGGATTACGGAGGAAGTGAAGTAAAGTTCTTGCATTTCCAGGAGGGATTACAGAGGAAGTGCATAAAGTTCTTACATTTCCAGGAGGGATTACATAGGAAGTGCATAAAGTAAAGTTCTTACATTTCCAGGAGGGATTACAGAGGAAGTGCATAAAGTAAAGTTCTTACATTTCCAGGAGGGATTACAGAGGAAGTGCATAAAGTAAATTTCTTACATTTTCAGGAGTAATAAAAGAGGAAGTGCACAAAGTAGAGTCCTTACATTTCCAGGAGGATTTACAGAGGAAGTGCACAAAGTAAAGTTCTTACATTTCCAGGAGGGATTACTGAGGAAGTGCACAAAGTAGAGTCCTTACATTTCCAGGAGGGATTACAGGGGAAGTGCAGAAAGTAAAGTTCTTACATTTCCAGGAGGAATTACAGAGGAAATGCACAACGTTCTTACATTTCCAGGAGGGATTACAGAGGAAGTGCACAAAGTAGATTTCTTACATTTCCAGGAGGGATTACGGAGGAAGTGAAGTAAAGTTCTTTCATTTCCAGGAGGGATTACAGAGGAAGTGCATAAAGTAAAGTTCTTACATTTCCAGGAGGGATTACAGAGGAAGTGCATAAAGTAAAGTTCTTACATTTCCAGGAGGGATTACAGAGGAAGTGCATAAAGTAAAGTTCTTACATTTCCAGGAGTAATAAAAGAGGAAGTGCACAAAGTAGAGTCCTTACATTTCCAGGAGGATTTACAGAGGAAGTGCACAAAGTAAAGTTCTTACATTTCCAGGAGGGACTACAGAGGAAGTGCACAAAGTAGAGTCCTTAAATTTCCAGGAGGGATTACAGGGGAAGTGCAGAAAGTAAAGTTCTTACATTTCCAGGAGGGATTACAGAGGAAGTGCATAAAGTAAAGTTCTTACATTTCCAGGAGGAATTACAGAGGAAATGCACAACGTTCTTACATTTCCAGGAGGGATTACAGAGGAAGTGCACAAAGTAGATTTCTTACATTTCCAGGAGGGATTACAGAGGAAGTGCATAAAGTAAAGTTCTTACATTTCCAGGAGGGATTACAGAGGAAGTGCATAAAGTAAAGTTCTTACATTTCCAGGAGGGATTACAGAGGAAGTGCATAAAGCAAAGTTCTTACATTTCCAGGAGGAATTACAGAGGAAGTCCATAAAGTAAAGTTCTTACATTTCCAGGAGGGATTACAGGGGAAGTGCAGAAAGTAAAGTTCTTACATTTCCAGGAGGAATTACAGAGGAAATGCACAACGTTCTTACATTTCCAGGAGGGATTACAGAGGAAGTGCACAAAGTAGATTTCTTACATTTCCAGGAGGGATTATGGAGGAAGTGAAGTAAAGTTCTTGCATTTCCAGGAGGGATTACAGAGGAAGTGCATAAAGTTCTTACATTTCCAGGAGGGATTACAGAGGAAGTGCATAAAGTAAAGTTCTTACATTTCCAGGAGGGATTACAGAGGAAGTGCATAAAGTAAAGTTCTTAAATTTCCAGGAGGGATTACAGAGGAAGTGCATAAAGTAAAGTTCTTACATTTCCAGGAGTAATAAAAGAGGAAGTGCACAAAGTAGAGTCCTTACATTTCCAGGAGGATTTACAGAGGAAGTGCACAAAGTAAAGTTCTTACATTTCCAGAAGGGATTACAGAGGAAGTCCATAAAGTAAAGTTCTTACATTTCCAGGAGGAATTACAGAGGAAATGCACAACGTTCTTACATTTCCAGGAGGGATTACAGAGGAAGTGCACAAAGTAGATTTCTTACATTTCCAGGAGGGATTACGGAGGAAGTGAAGTAAAGTTCTTGCATTTCCAGGAGGGATTACAGAGGAAGTGCATAAAGTTCTTACATTTCCAGGAGGGATTACATAGGAAGTGCATAAAGTAAAGTTCTTACATTTCCAGGAGGGATTACAGAGGAAGTGCATAAAGTAAAGTTCTTACATTTCCAGGAGGGATTACAGGGGAAGTGCAGAAAGTAAAGTTCTTACATTTCCAGGAGGAATTACAGAGGAAATGCACAACGTTCTTACATTTCCAGGAGGGATTACAGAGGAAGTGCACAAAGTAGATTTCTTACATTTCCAGGAGGGATTACAGAGGAAGTGCATAAAGTAAAGTTCTTACATTTCCAGGAGGGATTACAGAGGAAGTGCATAAAGTAAAGTTCTTACATTTCCAGGAGGGATTACAGAGGAAGTGCATAAAGCAAAGTTCTTA
This sequence comes from Phyllobates terribilis, assembly GCF_046119375.1. Lineage (NCBI taxonomy): Eukaryota > Metazoa > Chordata > Amphibia > Anura > Dendrobatidae > Phyllobates > Phyllobates terribilis. The sequence goes on along the minus strand of NW_027363592.1, from coordinate 341,026 downwards.
CTTTTCCAGGAGGGATTACAGAGGAAGTGCATAAAGTAAAGTTCTTACATTTCCAGGAGGAATTACAGAGGAAGTCCATAAAGTAAAGTTCTTACATTTCCAGGAGGGATTACAGGGGAAGTGCAGAAAGTAAAGTTCTTACATTTCCAGGAGGAATTACAGAGGAAATGCACAACGTTCTTACATTTCCAGGAGGGATTACAGAGGAAGTGCACAAAGTAGATTTTTGTTACGTTTCCAGGAGGGATTACAGAGGAAGTGCATGAAGTAAAGTTCTTACATTTCCAGGAGGGATTACAGAGGAAGTGCATAAAGTAAAGTTCATACATTTCCAGGAGGGATTACAGAGGAAGTGCATGAAGCAAAGTTCTTACATTTCCAGGAGGGATTACAGAGGAAGTGCATAAAGTAAAGTTCTTACATTTCCAGGAGGAATTACAGAGGAAGTCCATAAAGTAAAGTTCTTACATTTCCAGGAGGAATTACAGAGGAAGTGCACAAAGTAAAGTTCTTACATTTCCAGGAGGGATTACTGAGGAAGTGCACAAAGTTGAGTCCTTACATTTCCAGGAGGGATTACAGGGGAAGTGCAGAAAGTAAAGTTCTTACATTTCCAGGAGGGATTACAGAGGAAGTCCATAAAGTAAAGTTCTTACATTTCCAGGAGGAATTACAGAGGAAATGCACAACGTTCTTACATTTCCAGGAGGGATTACAGAGGAAGTGCACAAAGTAGATTTCTTACATTTCCAGGAGGGATTACGGAGGAAGTGAAGTAAAGTTCTTGCATTTCCAGGAGGGATTACAGAGGAAGTGCATAAAGTTCTTACATTTCCAGGAGGGATTACATAGGAAGTGCATAAAGTAAAGTTCTTACATTTCCAGGAGGGATTACAGAGGAAGTGCATAAAGTAAAGTTCTTACATTTCCAGGAGGATTTACAGAGGAAGTGCACAAAGTAAAGTTCTTACATTTCCAGGAGGGATTACTGAGGAAGTGCACAAAGTAGAGTCCTTACATTTCCAGGAGGGATTACAGGGGAAGTGCAGAAAGTAAAGTTCTTACATTTCCAGGAGGAATTACAGAGGAAATGCACAACGTTCTTACATTTCCAGGAGGGATTACAGAGGAAGTGCACAAAGTAGATTTCTTACATTTCCAGGAGGGATTACGGAGGAAGTGAAGTAAAGTTCTTTCATTTCCAGGAGGGATTACAGAGGAAGTGCATAAAGTAAAGTTCTTACATTTCCAGGAGGGATTACAGAGGAAGTGCATAAAGTAAAGTTCATACATTTCCAGGAGGGATTACAGAGGAAGTGGATAAAGTAAAGTTCTTACATTTCCAGGAGTAATAAAAGAGGAAGTGCACAAAGTAGAGTCCTTACATTTCCAGGAGGATTTACAGAGGAAGTGCACAAAGTAAAGTTCTTACATTTCCAGGAGGGATTACAGAGGAAGTGCACAAAGTAGAGTCCTTACATTTCCAGGAGGGATTACAGGGGAAGTGCAGAAAGTAAAGTTCTTACATTTCCAGGAGGAATTACAGAGGAAATGCACAACGTTCTTACATTTCCAGGAGGGATTACAGAGGAAGTGCACAAAGTAGATTTCTTACATTTCCAGGAGGGATTACAGAGGAAGTGCATAAAGTAAAGTTCTTACATTTCCAGGAGGGATTACAGAGGAAGTGCATAAAGTAAAGTTCTTACATTTCCAGGAGGGATTACAGAGGAAGTGCATAAAGCAAAGTTCTTACTTTTCCAGGAGGGATTCTAGAGGAAGTGCATAAAGTTCTTACATTTCCAGGAGGAATTACAGAGGAAGTCCATAAAGTAAAGTTCTTACATTTCCAGGAGGGATTACAGGGGAAGTGCAGAAAGTAAAGTTCTTACAATTCCAGGAGGAATTACAGAGGAAATGCACAACGTTCTTACATTTCCATGAGGGATTACAGAGGAAGTGCATAAAGTAAAGTTCATACATTTCCAGGAGGGATTACAGAAGAAGTCCATAAAGCAAAGTTCTTACATTTCCAGGAGGGATTACAGAGGAAGTGCATAAAGTAAAGTTCTTACATTTCCAGGAGGAATTACAGAGGAAGTCCATAAAGTAAAGTTCTTACATTTCCAGGAGGAATTACAGAGGAAGTGCAAAAAGTAAACTTCTTACATTTCCAGGAGGGATTACAGAGGAAGTGCATAAAGTAAAGTTCTTACATTTCCAGGAGTAATAAAAGAGGAAGTGCACAAAGTAGAGTCCTTACATTTCCAGGAGGATTTACAGAGGAAGTGCACAAAGTAAAGTTCTTACATTTCCAGGAGGGACTACAGAGGAAGTGCACAAAGTAGAGTCCTTAAATTTCCAGGAGGGATTACAGGGGAAGTGCAGAAAGTAAAGTTCTTACATTTCCAGGAGGGATTACAGAGGAAGTGCATAAAGTAAAGTTCTTACATTTCCAGGAGGAATTACAGAGGAAATGCACAACGTTCTTACATTTCCAGGAGGGATTACAGAGGAAGTGCACAAAGTAGATTTCTTACATTTCCAGGAGGGATTACAGAGGAAGTGCATAAAGTAAAGTTCTTACATTTCCAGGAGGGATTACAGAGGAAGTGCATAAAGTAAAGTTCTTACATTTCCAGGAGGGATTACAGAGGAAGTGCATAAAGCAAAGTTCTTACTTTTCCAGGAGGGATTACAGAGGAAGTGCATAAAGTAAAGTTCTTACATTTCCAGGAGGAATTACAGAGGAAGTCCATAAAGTAAAGTTCTTACATTTCCAGGAGGGATTACAGGGGAAGTCCAGAAAGTAAAGTTCTTACATTTCCAGGAGGAATTACAGAGGAAATGCACAACGTTCTTACATTTCCAGGAGGGATTACAGAGGAAGTGCACAAAGTAGATTTCTTACATTTCCAGGAGGGATTACAGAGGAAGTGCATAAAGTAAAGTTCTTACATTTCCAGGAGGGATTACAGAGGAAGTGCACAAAGTAGATTTCTTACATTTCCAGGAGGGATTACAGTGTAAGTGCATAAAGTAAAGTTCTTACAATTCCAGGAGGGATTACAGAGGAAGTGCATAAAGTAAAGTTCTTACATTTCCAGGAGGGATTACAGAGGAAGTGCACAAAGTAGATTTCTTACATTTCCAGGAGGGATTACAGTGTAAGTGCATAAAGTAAAGTTCTTACATTTCCAGGAGGGATTACAGATGAAGGGCATAAAGTAAAGTTCTTACATTTCCAGGAGGGATTACAGAGGAAGTGCACAAAGTAGATTTCTTACATTTCCAGGAGGGATTACAGTGTAACTGCATAAAGTAAAGTTCTTACAATTCCAGGAGGGATTACAGAGGAAGTGCATAAAGTAAAGTTCTTACATTTCCAGGGCGGATTACAGAGGAAGTGCATAAAGTAAAGTTCTTACATTTCCAGGAGTAATTAAAGAGGAAGTGCACAAAGTAGAGTCCTTACATTTCCAGGAGGATTTACAGAGGAAGTGCACAAAGTAAAGTTCTTACATTTCCAGGAGGGATTACAGAGGAAGTGCATATAGTAAAGTTCTTACATTTCCATGAGGAATTAAAGAGGAAGTGCAGAAAGTAGAGTCCTTACATTTCCAGGAGGGATTACAGAGGAAGTGCACAAAGTAGAGTCCTTACATTTCCAGGAGGGATTACAGGGGATGTGCACAAAGTAGAGATCTTACATTTCCAGGAGTATTTACAGAGGTAGTGCAAAAAGTAAAGTTCTTACATTTCCAGGAGGGATTACAGAGGAAATGCATAAAGTAAAGTTCTCACATTTCCATGAGGAATTAAAGAGGAAATGCACAAAGTAGAGTTCTTACATTTCCAGGAGGGATTACAGAGGAAGTGCATAAAGTAGAGTTCTTACATTTCCAGGAGGGATTACAGAGGAAGTGCATAAAGTAAAGCTCTTACATTTCCAGGGGGAATTAAAGAGGAAGTGCAGAAAGTGGAGTCCTTACATTTCCAGGAGGGATTACAGGGGATGTGCACAAAGTAGAGTTCTTACATTTCCAGGAGGATTTACAGAGGAAGTGCAAAAAGTAAAATTCTTACATTTCCAGGAGGGATTACAGAGGAAGTGCATGAAGTAAAATTCTTACATTTCCAGGAGGGATTACAGAGGAAGTGCATAAAGTAAAGTTCTTACATTTCCAGGAGGGATTACAGGGGATATGCACAAAGTAGAGTTCTTACTTTTCCAGGAGGATTTACAGAGGAAGTGCATAAAGTAAAATTCTTACATTTCCAGGAGGGATTACAGGGGATGTGCACAAAGTAGAGTTCTTACATGTCCAGGAGGGATTACAGAGGAAGTGCATAAAGTAAAGTTCTTACATTTCCAGGAGGGATTACAGAGGAAGTGCATAAAGTAAAGTTCTTACATTTCCAGGACGGATTACAGAGGACGTGCATAAAGTAAAGTTCTTACATTTCCAGAAGGGATTACAGAGGAAATGCATAAAGTAAAGTTCTTACATTTCCAGGAGGGATTACAGGGGATGTGCACAAAGTAGAGTTCTTAAATTTCAGGAGGGATTACAGAGGAAGTGCATAAAGTAAAGTTCTTACATTTCCAGGAGGGATTACAGAGGAAGTGCATAAAGTAAAGTTCTTACATTTCCAGGAGGGATTACAGAGGAAATGCATAAAGTAAAGTTCTTACATTTCCAGGAGGGATTACAGGGGATGTGCACAAAGTAGAGTTCTTAAATTTCAGGAGGGATTACAGAGGAAGTGCATAAAGTAAAGTTCTTACATTTCCAGGAGGGATTACAGAGGAAGTGCATAAAGTAAAATTCTTACATTTCCAGGAGGGATTACAGGGGAAGTGCAGAAAGTAGAGTTCTTACATTTCCAGGAGGGATTACAGAGGAAGTGCATAAATTAAAGTTCTTACATTTCCAGGAGTAATTAAAGAGGAAGTGCACAAAGTAGAGTCCTTACATTTCCAGGAGGGATTACAGAGGAAGTGCACAAAGTAGAGTCCTTACATTTCCAGGAGGGATTACAGGGGAAGTGCAGAAAGTAAAGTTCTTACATTTCCAGGAGGAATTACAGAGGAAATGCACAATGTTCTTACATTTCCAGGAGGGATTACAGAGGAAGAGCACAAAGTAGATTTCTTACATTTCCAGGAGAGATTACAGAGGAAGTGCATAAAGTAAAGGTCTTACATTTCCAGGAGGGATTACAGAGGAAGTGCATAAAGTAAAGTTCTTACATTTCCAGGAGAGATTACAGAGGAAATGCACAATGTTCTTACATTTCCAGGAGGGATTACAGAGGAAGAGCACAAAGTAGATTTCTTACATTTCCAGGAGAGACTACAGAGGAAGTGCATAAAGTAAAGGTCTTACATTTCCAGGAGGGATTACAGAGGAAGTGCATAAAGTAAAGTTCTTACATTTCCAGGAGAGATTACAGAGGAAGTGCATAAAGTAGAGTTCTTACATTTCCAGGAGGGATTACAGAGGAAGTGCAAAAAGTAAAGTTCTTACATTTCCAGGAGGGATTACAGAGGAAGTGCATAAAGTAAAGTTCTTACATTTCCAGGGGGAATTAACGAGGAAGTGCAGAAAGTGGAGTCCTTACATTTCCAGGAGGGATTACAGGGGATGTGCACAAAGTAGAGTTCTTACATTTCCAGGAGGATTTACAGTGGAAGTGCATAAAGTAAAGTTCTTACATTTCCAGGAGGGATTACAGAGGAAGTGCATATAGTAAAGTTCTTACATTTCCAGGAGGGATTATAGAGGAAGCGCATAAAGTAAAGTTCTTACATTTCCAGGAGTAATTAAAGAGGAAGTGCAGAAAGTAGAGTCCTTACATTTCCAGGAGGATTTACAGAGGAAGTGCACAAAGTAAAGTTCTTACATTTCCAGGAGGGACTACAGAGGAAGTGCACAAAGTAGAGTCCTTACATTTCCAGGAGGGATTACAGGGGAAGTGCAGAAAGTAAAGTTCTTACATTTCCAGGAGGAATTACAGATGAAATGCACAACGTTCTTACATTTCCAGGAGGGATTACAGAGGAAGTGCACAAAGTAGATTTCTTACATTTCCAGGAGGGATTACAGAGGAAGTGCATAAAGTAAAGTTCTTACATTTCCAGGAGGGATTACAGAGGAAGTGCATAAAGTAAAGTTCTTACATTTCCAGGAGGATTTACAGAGGAAGTGCACAAAGTAAAGTTCTTACATTTCCAGGAGGGACTACAGAGGAAGTGCACAAAGTAGAGTCCTTACATTTCCAGGAGGGATTACAGGGGAAGTGCAGAAAGTAAAGTTCTTACATTTCCAGGAGGAATTACAGAGGAAATGCACAACGTTCTTACATTTCCAGGAGGGATTACAGAGGAAGTGCACAAAGTAGATTTCTTACATTTCCAGGAGGGATTACGGAGGAAGTGAAGTAAAGTTCTTGCATTTCCAGGAGGGATTACAGAGGAAGTGCATAAAGTTCTTACATTTCCAGGAGGGATTACATAGGAAGTGCATAAAGTAAAGTTCTTACATTTCCAGGAGGGATTACAGAGGAAGTGCATAAAGTAAAGTTCTTACATTTCCAGGAGGGATTACAGAGGAAGTGCATAAAGTAAAGTTCTTACATTTTCAGGAGTAATAAAAGAGGAAGTGCACAAAGTAGAGTCCTTACATTTCCAGGAGGATTTACAGAGGAAGTGCACAAAGTAAAGTTCTTACATTTCCAGGAGGGATTACTGAGGAAGTGCACAAAGTAGAGTCCTTACATTTCCAGGAGGGATTACAGGGGAAGTGCAGAAAGTAAAGTTCTTACATTTCCAGGAGGAATTACAGAGGAAATGCACAACGTTCTTACATTTCCAGGAGGGATTACAGAGGAAGTGCACAAAGTAGATTTCTTACATTTCCAGGAGGGATTACGGAGGAAGTGAAGTAAAGTTCTTTCATTTCCAGGAGGGATTACAGAGGAAGTGCATAAAGTAAAGTTCTTACATTTCCAGGAGGGATTACAGAGGAAGTGCATAAAGTTCTTACATTTCCAGGAGGGATTACAGAGGAAGTGCATAAAGTAAAGTTCTTACATTTCCAGGAGTAATAAAAGAGGAAGTGCACAAAGTAGAGTCCTTACATTTCCAGGAGGATTTACAGAGGAAGTGCACAAAGTAAAGTTCTTACATTTCCAGGAGGGACTACAGAGGAAGTGCACAAAGTAGAGTCCTTAAATTTCCAGGAGGGATTACAGGGGAAGTGCAGAAAGTAAAGTTCTTACATTTCCAGGAGGGATTACAGAGGAAGTGCATAAAGTAAAGTTCTTACATTTCCAGGAGGAATTACAGAGGAAATGCACAACGTTCTTACATTTCCAGGAGGGATTACAGAGGAAGTGCACAAAGTAGATTTCTTACATTTCCAGGAGGGATTACAGAGGAAGTGCATAAAGTAAAGTTCTTACATTTCCAGGAGGGATTACAGAGGAAGTGCATAAAGTAAAGTTCTTACATTTCCAGGAGGGATTACAGAGGAAGTGCATAAAGCAAAGTTCTTACATTTCCAGGAGGAATTACAGAGGAAGTCCATAAAGTAAAGTTCTTACATTTCCAGGAGGGATTACAGGGGAAGTGCAGAAAGTAAAGTTCTTACATTTCCATGAGGAATTACAGAGGAAATGCACAACGTTCTTACATTTCCAGGAGGGATTACAGAGGAAGTGCACAAAGTAGATTTCTTACATTTCCAGGAGGGATTATGGAGGAAGTGAAGTAAAGTTCTTGCATTTCCAGGAGGGATTACAGAGGAAGTGCATAAAGTTCTTACATTTCCAGGAGGGATTACAGAGGAAGTGCATAAAGTAAAGTTCTTACATTTCCAGGAGGGATTACAGAGGAAGTGCATAAAGTAAAGTTCTTAAATTTCCAGGAGGGATTACAGAGGAAGTGCACAAAGTAGAGTCCTTACATTTCCAGGAGGGATTACAGGGGATGTGCACAAAGTAGAGATCTTACATTTCCAGGAGTATTTACAGAGGTAGTGCAAAAAGTAAAGTTCTTACATTTCCAGGAGGGATTACAGAGGAAATGCATAAAGTAAAGTTCTCACATTTCCATGAGGAATTAAAGAGGAAATGCACAAAGTAGAGTTCTTACATTTCCAGGAGGGATTACAGAGGAAGTGCATAAAGTAGAGTTCTTACATTTCCAGGAGGGATTACAGAGGAAGTGCATAAAGTAAAGCTCTTACATTTCCAGGGGGAATTAAAGAGGAAGTGCAGAAAGTGGAGTCCTTACATTTCCAGGAGGGATTACAGGGGATGTGCACAAAGTAGAGTTCTTACATTTCCAGGAGGATTTACAGAGGAAGTGCAAAAAGTAAAATTCTTACATTTCCAGGAGGGATTACAGAGGAAGTGCATGAAGTAAAATTCTTACATTTCCAGGAGGGATTACAGAGGAAGTGCATAAAGTAAAGTTCTTACATTTCCAGGAGGGATTACAGGGGATATGCACAAAGTAGAGTTCTTACTTTTCCAGGAGGATTTACAGAGGAAGTGCATAAAGTAAAATTCTTACATTTCCAGGAGGGATTACAGGGGATGTGCACAAAGTAGAGTTCTTACATGTCCAGGAGGGATTACAGAGGAAGTGCATAAAGTAAAGTTCTTACATTTCCAGGAGGGATTACAGAGGAAGTGCATAAAGTAAAGTTCTTACATTTCCAGGACGGATTACAGAGGACGTGCATAAAGTAAAGTTCTTACATTTCCAGAAGGGATTACAGAGGAAATGCATAAAGTAAAGTTCTTACATTTCCAGGAGGGATTACAGGGGATGTGCACAAAGTAGAGTTCTTAAATTTCAGGAGGGATTACAGAGGAAGTGCATAAAGTAAAGTTCTTACATTTCCAGGAGGGATTACAGAGGAAGTGCATAAAGTAAAGTTCTTACATTTCCAGGAGGGATTACAGAGGAAATGCATAAAGTAAAGTTCTTACATTTCCAGGAGGGATTACAGGGGATGTGCACAAAGTAGAGTTCTTAAATTTCAGGAGGGATTACAGAGGAAGTGCATAAAGTAAAGTTCTTACATTTCCAGGAGGGATTACAGAGGAAGTGCATAAAGTAAAATTCTTACATTTCCAGGAGGGATTACAGGGGAAGTGCAGAAAGTAGAGTTCTTACATTTCCAGGAGGGATTACAGAGGAAGTGCATAAATTAAAGTTCTTACATTTCCAGGAGTAATTAAAGAGGAAGTGCACAAAGTAGAGTCCTTACATTTCCAGGAGGGATTACAGAGGAAGTGCACAAAGTAGAGTCCTTACATTTCCAGGAGGGATTACAGGGGAAGTGCAGAAAGTAAAGTTCTTACATTTCCAGGAGGAATTACAGAGGAAATGCACAATGTTCTTACATTTCCAGGAGGGATTACAGAGGAAGAGCACAAAGTAGATTTCTTACATTTCCAGGAGAGATTACAGAGGAAGTGCATAAAGTTAAGGTCTTACATTTCCAGGAGGGATTACAGAGGAAGTGCATAAAGTAAAGTTCTTACATTTCCAGGAGAGATTACAGAGGAAATGCACAATGTTCTTACATTTCCAGGAGGGATTACAGAGGAAGAGCACAAAGTAGATTTCTTACATTTCCAGGAGAGACTACAGAGGAAGTGCATAAAGTAAAGGTCTTACATTTCCAGGAGGGATTACAGAGGAAGTGCATAAAGTAAAGTTCTTACATTTCCAGGAGAGATTACAGAGGAAGTGCATAAAGTAGAGTTCTTACATTTCCAGGAGGGATTACAGAGGAAGTGCAAAAAGTAAAGTTCTTACATTTCCAGGAGGGATTACAGAGGAAGTGCATAAAGTAAAGTTCTTACATTTCCAGGGGGAATTAACGAGGAAGTGCAGAAAGTGGAGTCCTTACATTTCCAGGAGGGATTACAGGGGATGTGCACAAAGTAGAGTTCTTACATTTCCAGGAGGATTTACAGTGGAAGTGCATGAAGTAAAGTTCTTACATTTCCAGGAGGGATTACAGAGGAAGTGCATATAGTAAAGTTCTTACATTTCCAGGAGGGATTATAGAGGAAGCGCATAAAGTAAAGTTCTTACATTTCCAGGAGTAATTAAAGAGGAAGTGCAGAAAGTAGAGTCCTTACATTTCCAGGAGGATTTACAGAGGAAGTGCACAAAGTAAAGTTCTTACATTTCCAGGAGGGACTACAGAGGAAGTGCACAAAGTAGAGTCCTTACATTTCCAGGAGGGATTACAGGGGAAGTGCAGAAAGTAAAGTTCTTACATTTCCAGGAGGAATTACAGATGAAATGCACAACGTTCTTACATTTCCAGGAGGGATTACAGAGGAAGTGCACAAAGTAGATTTCTTACATTTCCAGGAGGGATTACAGAGGAAGTGCATAAAGTAAAGTTCTTACATTTCCAGGAGGGATTACAGAGGAAGTGCATAAAGTAAAGTTCTTACATTTCCAGGAGGATTTACAGAGGAAGTGCACAAAGTAAAGTTCTTACATTTCCAGGAGGGACTACAGAGGAAGTGCACAAAGTAGAGTCCTTACATTTCCAGGAGGGATTACAGGGGAAGTGCAGAAAGTAAAGTTCTTACATTTCCAGGAGGAATTACAGAGGAAATGCACAACGTTCTTACATTTCCAGGAGGGATTACAGAGGAAGTGCACAAAGTAGATTTCTTACATTTCCAGGAGGGATTACGGAGGAAGTGAAGTAAAGTTCTTGCATTTCCAGGAGGGATTACAGAGGAAGTGCATAAAGTTCTTACATTTCCAGGAGGGATTACATAGGAAGTGCATAAAGTAAAGTTCTTACATTTCCAGGAGGGATTACAGAGGAAGTGCATAAAGTAAAGTTCTTACATTTCCAGGAGGGATTACAGAGGAAGTGCATAAAGTAAAGTTCTTACATTTTCAGGAGTAATAAAAGAGGAAGTGCACAAAGTAGAGTCCTTACATTTCCAGGAGGATTTACAGAGGAAGTGCACAAAGTAAAGTTCTTACATTTCCAGGAGGGATTACTGAGGAAGTGCACAAAGTAGAGTCCTTACATTTCCAGGAGGGATTACAGGGGAAGTGCAGAAAGTAAAGTTCTTACATTTCCAGGAGGAATTACAGAGGAAATGCACAACGTTCTTACATTTCCAGGAGGGATTACAGAGGAAGTGCACAAAGTAGATTTCTTACATTTCCAGGAGGGATTACGGAGGAAGTGAAGTAAAGTTCTTTCATTTCCAGGAGGGATTACAGAGGAAGTGCATAAAGTAAAGTTCTTACATTTCCAGGAGGGATTACAGAGGAAGTGCATAAAGTTCTTACATTTCCAGGAGGGATTACAGAGGAAGTGCATAAAGTAAAGTTCTTACATTTCCAGGAGTAATAAAAGAGGAAGTGCAAAAAGTAGAGTCCTTACATTTCCAGGAGGATTTACAGAGGAAGTGCACAAAGTAAAGTTCTTACATTTCCAGGAGGGACTACAGAGGAAGTGCACAAAGTAGAGTCCTTAAATTTCCAGGAGGGATTACAGGGGAAGTGCAGAAAGTAAAGTTCTTACATTTCCAGGAGGGATTACAGAGGAAGTGCATAAAGTAAAGTTCTTACATTTCCAGGAGGAATTACAGAGGAAATGCACAACGTTCTTACATTTCCAGGAGGGATTACAGAGGAAGTGCACAAAGTAGATTTCTTACATTTCCAGGAGGGATTACAGAGGAAGTGCATAAAGTAAAGTTCTTACATTTCCAGGAGGGATTACAGAGGAAGTGCATAAAGTAAAGTTCTTACATTTCCAGGAGGGATTACAGAGGAAGTGCATAAAGCAAAGTTCTTACATTTCCAGGAGGAATTACAGAGGAAGTCCATAAAGTAAAGTTCTTACATTTCCAGGAGGGATTACAGGGGAAGTGCAGAAAGTAAAGTTCTTACATTTCCATGAGGAATTACAGAGGAAATGCACAACGTTCTTACATTTCCAGGAGGGATTACAGAGGAAGTGCACAAAGTAGATTTCTTACATTTCCAGGAGGGATTATGGAGGAAGTGAAGTAAAGTTCTTGCATTTCCAGGAGGGATTACAGAGGAAGTGCATAAAGTTCTTACATTTCCAGGAGGGATTACAGAGGAAGTGCATAAAGTAAAGTTCTTACATTTCCAGGAGGGATTACAGAGGAAGTGCATAAAGTAAAGTTCTTAAATTTCCAGGAGGGATTACAGAGGAAGTGCATAAAGTAAAGTTCTTACATTTCCAGGAGTAATAAAAGAGGAAGTGCACAAAGTAGAGTCCTTACATTTCCAGGAGGATTTACAGAGGAAGTGCACAAAGTAAAGTTCTTACATTTCCAGAAGGGATTACAGAGGAAGTCCATAAAGTAAAGTTCTTACATTTCCAGGAGGAATTACAGAGGAAATGCACAACGTTCTTACATTTCCAGGAGGGATTACAGAGGAAGTGCACAAAGTAGATTTCTTACATTTCCAGGAGGGATTACGGAGGAAGTGAAGTAAAGTTCTTGCATTTCCAGGAGGGATTACAGAGGAAGTGCATAAAGTTCTTACATTTCCAGGAGGGATTACATAGGAAGTGCATAAAGTAAAGTTCTTACATTTCCAGGAGGGATTACAGAGGAAGTGCATAAAGTAAAGTTCTTACATTTCCAGGAGGGATTACAGGGGAAGTGCAGAAAGTAAAGTTCTTACATTTCCAGGAGGAATTACAGAGGAAATGCACAACGTTCTTACATTTCCAGGAGGGATTACAGAGGAAGTGCACAAAGTAGATTTCTTACATTTCCAGGAGGGATTACAGAGGAAGTGCATAAAGTAAAGTTCTTACATTTCCAGGAGGGATTACAGAGGAAGTGCATAAAGTAAAGTTCTTACATTTCCAGGAGGGATTACAGAGGAAGTGCATAAAGCAAAGTTCTTACTTTTCCAGGAGGGATTACAGAGGAAGTGCATAAAGTAAAGTTCTTACATTTCCAGGAGGAATTACAGAGGAAGTCCATAAAGTAAAGTTCTTACATTTCCAGGAGGGATTACAGGGGAAGTGCAGAAAGTAAAGTTCTTACATTTCCAGGAGGAATTACAGAGGAAATGCACAACGTTCTTACATTTCCAGGAGGGATTACAGAGGAAGTGCACAAAGTAGATTTTTGTTACGTTTCCAGGAGGGATTACAGAGGAAGTGCATGAAGTAAAGTTCTTACATTTCCAGGAGGGATTACAGAGGAAGTGCATAAAGTAAAGTTCATACATTTCCAGGAGGGATTACAGAGGAAGTGCATGAAGCAAAGTTCTTACATTTCCAGGAGGGATTACAGAGGAAGTGCATAAAGTAAAGTTCTTACATTTCCAGGAGGAATTACAGAGGAAGTCCATAAAGTAAAGTTCTTACATTTCCAGGAGGAATTACAGAGGAAGTGCACAAAGTAAAGTTCTTACATTTCCAGGAGGGATTACTGAGGAAGTGCACAAAGTAGAGTCCTTACATTTCCAGGAGGGATTACAGGGGAAGTGCAGAAAGTAAAGTTCTTACATTTCCAGGAGGGATTACAGAGGAAGTCCATAAAGTAAAGTTCTTACATTTCCAGGAGGAATTACAGAGGAAATGCACAACGTTCTTACATTTCCAGGAGGGATTACAGAGGAAGTGCACAAAGTAGATTTCTTACATTTCCAGGAGGGATTACGGAGGAAGTGAAGTAAAGTTCTTTCATTTCCAGGAGGGATTACAGAGGAAGTGCATAAAGTAAAGTTCTTACATTTCCAGGAGGGATTACAGAGGAAGTGCATAAAGTAAAGTTCTTACATTTCCAGGAGGGATTACAGAGGAAGTGGATAAAGTAAAGTTCTTACATTTCCAGGAGTAATAAAAAGGAAGTGCACAAAGTAGAGTCCTTACATTTCCAGGAGGATTTACAGAGGAAGTGCACAAAGTAAAGTTCTTACATTTCCAGGAGGGATTACAGAGGAAGTGCACAAAGTAGAGTCCTTACATTTCCAGGAGGGATTACAGGGGAAGTGCAGAAAGTAAAGTTCTTACATTTCCAGGAGGAATTACAGAGGAAATGCACAACGTTCTTACATTTCCAGGAGGGATTACAGAGGAAGTGCACAAAGTAGATTTCTTACATTTCCAGGAGGGATTACAGAGGAAGTGCATGAAGTAAAGTTCTTACATTTCCAGGAGGGATTACAGAGGAAGTGCATAAAGTAAAGTTCTTACATTTCCAGGAGGGATTACAGAGGAAGTGCATAAAGCAAAGTTCTTACTTTTCCAGGAGGGATTCTAGAGGAAGTGCATAAAGTTCTTACATTTCCAGGAGGAATTACAGAGGAAGTCCATAAAGTAAAGTTCTTACATTTCCAGGAGGGATTACAGGGGAAGTGCAGAAAGTAAAGTTCTTACAATTCCAGGAGGAATTACAGAGGAAATGCACAACGTTCTTACATTTCCATGAGGGATTACAGAGGAAGTGCATAAAGTAAAGTTCATACATTTCCAGGAGGGATTACAGAAGAAGTCCATAAAGCAAAGTTCTTACATTTCCAGGAGGGATTACAGAGGAAGTGCATAAAGTAAAGTTCTTACATTTCCAGGAGGAATTACAGAGGAAGTCCATAAAGTAAAGTTCTTACATTTCCAGGAGTAATTACAGAGGAAGTGCAAAAAGTAAACTTCTTACATTTCCAGGAGGGATTACAGAGGAAGTCCATAAAGTAAAGTTCTTACATTTCCAGGAGGAATTACAGAGGAAATGCACAACTTTCTTACATTTCCAGGAGGGATTACAGAGGAAGTGCACAAAGTAGATTTCTTACATTTCCAGGAGGGATTACGGAGGAAGTGAAGTAAAGTTCTTGCATTTCCAGGAGGGATTACAGAGGAAGTGCATAAAGTAAAGTTCTTACATTTCCAGGAGGGATTACAGAGGAAGTGCATAAAGTAAAGTTCTTACATTTCCAGGAGGGATTACTGAGGAAGTGCATAAAGTAAAGTTCTTACATTTTCAGGAGGGATTACAGAGGAAGTGCATAAAGTAAAGTTCTTACATTTCCAGGAGTAATTAAAGAAGAAGTGCACAAAGTAAAGTCCTTACATTTCCAGGAGGATTTACAGAGGAAGTGCACAAAGTAAAGTTCTTACATTTCCAGGAGGGATTACAGAGGAAATGCACAAAGTAGAGTCCTTACATTTCCAGGAGGGATTACAGGGGAAGTGCAGAAAGTAAAGTTCTTACATTTCCAGGAGGAATTACAGAGGAAATGCACAACGGACTTACATTTCCAGGATGGATTACAGAGGAAGTGCACAAAGTAGATTTCTTACATTTCCAGGAGGGATTACAGAGGAAGTGCATAAAGTAAAGTTCTTACATTTCCAGGAGGGATTACAGAGGAAGTGCATAAAGTAAAGTTCTTACATTTCCAGGAGGATTTACAGAGGAAGTGCACAAAGTAAAGTTCTTACATTTCCAGGAGGGACTACAGAGGAAGTGCACAAAGTAGAGTCCTTACATTTCCAGGAGGGATTACAGGGGAAGTGCAGAAAGTAAAGTTCTTACATTTCCAGGAGGAATTACAGAGGAAATGCACAACGTTCTTACATTTCCAGGAGGGATTACAGAGGAAGTGCACAAAGTAGATTTCTTACATTTCCAGGAGGGATTACGGAGGAAGTGAAGTAAAGTTCTTGCATTTCCAGGAGGGATTACAGAGGAAGTGCATAAAGTTCTTACATTTCCAGGAGGGATTACATAGGAAGTGCATAAAGTAAAGTTCTTACATTTCCAGGAGGGATTACAGAGGAAGTGCATAAAGTAAAGTTCTTACATTTCCAGGAGGGATTACAGAGGAAGTGCATAAAGTAAAGTTCTTACATTTTCAGGAGTAATAAAAGAGGAAGTGCACAAAGTAGAGTCCTTACATTTCCAGGAGGATTTACAGAGGAAGTGCACAAAGTAAAGTTCTTACATTTCCAGGAGGGATTACTGAGGAAGTGCACAAAGTAGAGTCCTTACATTTCCAGGAGGGATTACAGGGGAAGTGCAGAAAGTAAAGTTCTTACATTTCCAGGAGGAATTACAGAGGAAATGCACAACGTTCTTACATTTCCAGGAGGGATTACAGAGGAAGTGCACAAAGTAGATTTCTTACATTTTCAGCAGGGATTACGGAGGAAGTGAAGTAAAGTTCTTTCATTTCCAGGAGGGATTACAGAGGAAGTGCATAAAGTAAAGTTCTTACATTTCCAGGAGGGATTACAGAGGAAGTGCATAAAGTAAAGTTCTTACATTTCCAGGAGGGATTACAGAGGAAGTGCATAAAGTAAAGTTCTTACATTTCCAGGAGTAATAAAAGAGGAAGTGCACAAAGTAGAGTCCTTACATTTCCAGGAGGATTTACAGAGGAAGTGCACAAAGTAAAGTTCTTACATTTCCAGGAGGGACTACAGAGGAAGTGCACAAAGTAGAGTCCTTAAATTTCCAGGAGGGATTACAGGGGAAGTGCAGAAAGTAAAGTTCTTACATTTCCAGGAGGGATTACAGAGGAAGTGCATAAAGTAAAGTTCTTACATTTCCAGGAGGAATTACAGAGGAAATGCACAACGTTCTTACATTTCCAGGAGGGATTACAGAGGAAGTGCACAAAGTAGATTTCTTACATTTCCAGGAGGGATTACAGAGGAAGTGCATAAAGTAAAGTTCTTACATTTCCAGGAGGGATTACAGAGGAAGTGCATAAAGTAAAGTTCTTACATTTCCAGGAGGGATTACAGAGGAAGTGCATAAAGCAAAGTTCTTACTTTTCCAGGAGGGATTACAGAGGAAGTGCATAAAGTAAAGTTCTTACATTTCCAGGAGGAATTACAGAGGAAGTCCATAAAGTAAAGTTCTTACATTTCCAGGAGGGATTACAGGGGAAGTGCAGAAAGTAAAGTTCTTACATTTCCAGGAGGAATTACAGAGGAAATGCACAACGTTCTTACATTTCCAGGAGGGATTACAGAGGAAGTGCACAAAGTAGATTTCTTACATTTCCAGGAGGGATTATGGAGGAAGTGAAGTAAAGTTCTTGCATTTCCAGGAGGGATTACAGAGGAAGTGCATAAAGTTCTTACATTTCCAGGAGGGATTACAGAGGAAGTGCATAAAGTAAAGTTCTTACATTTCCAGGAGGGATTACAGAGGAAGTGCATAAAGTAAAGTTCTTAAATTTCCAGGAGGGATTACAGAGGAAGTGCATAAAGTAAAGTTCTTACATTTCCAGGAGTAATAAAAGAGGAAGTGCACAAAGTAGAGTCCTTACATTTCCAGGAGGATTTACAGAGGAAGTGCACAAAGTAAAGTTCTTACATTTCCAGAAGGGATTACAGAGGAAGTCCATAAAGTAAAGTTCTTACATTTCCAGGAGGAATTACAGAGGAAATGCACAACGTTCTTACATTTCCAGGAGGGATTACAGAGGAAGTGCACAAAGTAGATTTCTTACATTTCCAGGAGGGATTACGGAGGAAGTGAAGTAAAGTTCTTGCATTTCCAGGAGGGATTACAGAGGAAGTGCATAAAGTTCTTACATTTCCAGGAGGGATTACATAGGAAGTGCATAAAGTAAAGTTCTTACATTTCCAGGAGGGATTACAGAGGAAGTGCATAAAGTAAAGTTCTTACATTTCCAGGAGGGATTACAGGGGAAGTGCAGAAAGTAAAGTTCTTACATTTCCAGGAGGAATTACAGAGGAAATGCACAACGTTCTTACATTTCCAGGAGGGATTACAGAGGAAGTGCACAAAGTAGATTTCTTACATTTCCAGGAGGGATTACAGAGGAAGTGCATAAAGTAAAGTTCTTACATTTCCAGGAGGGATTACAGAGGAAGTGCATAAAGTAAAGTTCTTACATTTCCAGGAGGGATTACAGAGGAAGTGCATAAAGCAAAGTTCTTACTTTTCCAGGAGGGATTACAGAGGAAGTGCATAAAGTAAAGTTCTTACATTTCCAGGAGGAATTACAGAGGAAGTCCATAAAGTAAAGTTCTTACATTTCCAGGAGGGATTACAGGGGAAGTGCAGAAAGTAAAGTTCTTACATTTCCAGGAGGAATTACAGAGGAAATGCACAACGTTCTTACATTTCCAGGAGGGATTACAGAGGAAGTGCACAAAGTAGATTTTTGTTACGTTTCCAGGAGGGATTACAGAGGAAGTGCATGAAGTAAAGTTCTTACATTTCCAGGAGGGATTACAGAGGAAGTGCATAAAGTAAAGTTCATACATTTCCAGGAGGGATTACAGAGGAAGTGCATGAAGCAAAGTTCTTACATTTCCAGGAGGGATTACAGAGGAAGTGCATAAAGTAAAGTTCTTACATTTCCAGGAGGAATTACAGAGGAAGTCCATAAAGTTCTTACATTTCCAGGAGGAATTACAGAGGAAGTGCACAAAGTAAAGTTCTTACATTTCCAGGAGGGATTACTGAGGAAGTGCACAAAGTAGAGTCCTTACATTTCCAGGAGGGATTACAGGGGAAGTGCAGAAAGTAAAGTTCTTACATTTCCAGGAGGGATTACAGAGGAAGTCCATAAAGTAAAGTTCTTACATTTCCAGGAGGAATTACAGAGGAAATGCACAACGTTCTTACATTTCCAGGAGGGATTACAGAGGAAGTGCACAAAGTAGATTTCTTACATTTCCAGGAGGGATTACGGAGGAAGTGAAGTAAAGTTGTTGCATTTCCAGGAGGGATTACAGAGGAAGTGCATAAAGTTCTTACATTTCCAGGAGGGATTACATAGGAAGTGCATAAAGTAAAGTTCTTACATTTCCAGGAGGGATTACAGAGGAAGTGCATAAAGTAAAGTTCTTACATTTCCAGGAGGATTTACAGAGGAAGTGCACAAAGTAAAGTTCTTACATTTCCAGGAGGGATTACTGAGGAAGTGCACAAAGTAGAGTCCTTACATTTCCAGGAGGGATTACAGGGGAAGTGCAGAAAGTAAAGTTCTTACATTTCCAGGAGGAATTACAGAGGAAATGCACAACGTTCTTACATTTCCAGGAGGGATTACAGAGGAAGTGCACAAAGTAGATTTCTTACATTTCCAGGAGGGATTACGGAGGAAGTGAAGTAAAGTTCTTTCATTTCCAGGAGGGATTACAGAGGAAGTGCATAAAGTAAAGTTCTTACATTTCCAGGAGGGATTACAGAGGAAGTGCATAAAGTAAAGTTCTTACATTTCCAGGAGGGATTACAGAGGAAGTGGATAAAGTAAAGTTCTTACATTTCCAGGAGTAATAAAAGAGGAAGTGCACAAAGTAGAGTCCTTACATTTCCAGGAGGATTTACAGAGGAAGTGCACAAAGTAAAGTTCTTACATTTCCAGGAGGGATTACAGAGGAAGTGCACAAAGTAGAGTCCTTACATTTCCAGGAGGGATTACAGGGGAAGTGCAGAAAGTAAAGTTCTTACATTTCCAGGAGGAATTACAGAGGAAATGCACAACGTTCTTACATTTCCAGGAGGGATTACAGAGGAAGTGCACAAAGTAGATTTCTTACATTTCCAGGAGGGATTACGGAGGAAGTGAAGTAAAGTTCTTTCATTTCCAGGAGGGATTACAGAGGAAGTGCATAAAGTAAAGTTCTTACATTTCCAGGAGGGATTACAGAGGAAGTGCATAAAGTAAAGTTCTTACATTTCCAGGAGGGATTACAGAGGAAGTGGATAAAGTAAAGTTCTTACATTTCCAGGAGTAATAAAAGAGGAAGTGCACAAAGTAGAGTCCTTACATTTCCAGGAGGATTTACAGAGGAAGTGCACAAAGTAAAGTTCTTACATTTCCAGGAGGGATTACAGAGGAAGTGCACAAAGTAGAGTCCTTACATTTCCAGGAGGGATTACAGGGGAAGTGCACAAAGTAGATTTCTTACATTTCCAGGAGGGATTACAGAGGAAGTGCATAAAGTAAAGTTCTTACATTTCCAGGAGGGATTACAGAGGAAGTGCATAAAGTAAAGTTCTTACATTTCCAGGAGGGATTACAGAGGAAGTGCATAAAGCAAAGTTCTTACTTTTCCAGGAGGGATTCTAGAGGAAGTGCATAAAGTTCTTACATTTCCAGGAGGAATTACAGAGGAAGTCCATAAAGTAAAGTTCTTACATTTCCAGGAGGGATTACAGGGGAAGTGCAGAAAGTAAAGTTCTTACAATTCCAGGAGGAATTACAGAGGAAATGCACAACGTTCTTACATTTCCATGAGGGATTACAGAGGAAGTGCATAAAGTAAAGTTCATACATTTCCAGGAGGGATTACAGAAGAAGTCCATAAAGCAAAGTTCTTACATTTCCAGGAGGGATTACAGAGGAAGTGCATAAAGTAAAGTTCTTACATTTCCAGGAGGAATTACAGAGGAAGTCCATAAAGTAAAGTTCTTACATTTCCAGGAGGAATTACAGAGGAAGTGCAAAAAGTAAACTTCTTACATTTCCAGGAGGGATTACAGAGGAAGTCCATAAAGTAAAGTTCTTACATTTCCAGGAGGAATTACAGAGGAAATGCACAACTTTCTTACATTTCCAGGAGGGATTACAGAGGAAGTGCACAAAGTAGATTTCTTACATTTCCAGGAGGGATTACGGAGGAAGTGAAGTAAAGTTCTTGCATTTCCAGGAGGGATTACAGAGGAAGTGCATAAAGTAAAGTTCTTACATTTCCAGGAGGGATTACAGAGGAAGTGCATAAAGTAAAGTTCTTACATTTCCAGGAGGGATTACAGAGGAAGTGCATAAAGTAAAGTTCTTACATTTTCAGGAGGGATTACAGAGGAAGTGCATAAAGTAAAGTTCTTACATTTCCAGGAGTAATTAAAGAAGAAGTGCACAAAGTAAAGTCCTTACATTTCCAGGAGGATTTACAGAGGAAGTGCACAAAGTAAAGTTCTTACATTTCCAGGAGGGATTACAGAGGAAATGCACAAAGTAGAGTCCTTACATTTCCAGGAGGGATTACAGGGGAAGTGCAGAAAGTAAAGTTCTTACATTTCCAGGAGGAATTACAGAGGAAATGCACAACGGTCTTACATTTCCAGGATGGATTACAGAGGAAGTGCACAAAGTAGATTTCTTACATTTCCAGGATGGATTACAGAGGAAGTGCATAAAGTAAAGTTCTTACATTTCCAGGAGGGATTACAGAGGAAGTGCATAAAGTAAAGTTCTTACATTTCCAGGAGGGATTACAGAGGAAGTGCATAAAGCAAAGTTCTTACATTTCCAGGAGGGATTACAGAGGAAGTGCATAAAGTAAAGTTCTTACATTTCCAGGAGGAATTACAGAGGAAGTCCATAAAGTAAAGTTCTTACATTTCCAGGAGGAATTACAGAGGAAGTGCAAAAAGTAAAGTTCTTACATTTCCAGGAGGGATTACAGAGGAAGTCCATAAAGTAAAGTTCTTACATTTCCAGGAGGAACTACAGAGGAAATGCACAACGTTCTTACATTTCCAGGAGGAATTACAGAGGAAGTGCACAAAGTAGAGTTCTTACATTTCCAGGAGGGTTTACGGAGGAAGTGAATTAAAGTTCTTGCATTTCCAGGAGGGATTACAGAGGAAGTGCATAAAGTAAAGTTCTTACATTTCCAAGAGGGATTACAGAGGAAGTGCATAAAGTAAAGTTCTTACATTTCCAGGAGGGATTACAGAGGAAGTGCATGAAGTAAAGTTCTTACATTTCCAGGAGGGATTACAGAGGAAGTGCATAAAGTAAAGTTCTTACATTTCCAGGAGTAATTAAAGGGGAAGTGCACAAAGTAGAGTCCTTACATTTCCAGGAGGATTTACAGAGGAAGTGCACAAAGTAAAGTTCTTACATTTCCAGGAGGGATTACAGAGGAAGCGCATAAAGTAAAGTTCTTACATTTCCAGGAGTATTTACAGAGGAAGTGCATATAGTAAAGTTCTTACATTTCCATGAGGAATTACAGAGGAAGTGCAGAAAGTAGAGTCCTTACATTTCCAGGAGGGATTACAGAGGAAGTGCGTATAGTAAAGTTCTTACATTTCCATGAGGAATTAAAGAGGAAGTGCACAAAGTAGACTCCTTACATTTCCAGGAGTATTTACAGAGGAAGTGCAAAAAGTAAAGTTCTTACATTTCCAGGAGGGATTACAGAGGAAGTGCATAAAGTAAAGTTCTTACATTTCCAGGAGGGATTACAGAGGAAGTGCATAAAGCAAAGTTCTTACTTTTCCAGGAGGGATTATAGAGGAAGTGCAAAAAGTAAAGTTCTTACATTTCCAGGAGGAATTACAGAGGAAGTCCATAAAGTAAAGTTCTTACATTTCCAGGAGGGATTACAGGGGAAGTGCAGAAAGTAAAGTTCTTACATTTCCAGGAGGAATTACAGAGGAAATGCACAACGTTCTTACATTTCCAGGAGGGATTACAGAGGAAGTGCACAAAGTAGATTTCTTACGTTTCCAGGAGGGATTACAGAGGAAGTGCATAAAGTAAAGTTCTTACATTTCCAGGAGGGATTACAGAGGAAGTGCATAAAGTAAAGTTCATACATTTCCAGGAGGGATTACAGAAGAAGTTCATAAAGCAAAGTTCTTACATTTCCAGGAGGGATTACAGAGGAAGTGCATAAAGTAAAGTTCTTACATTTCCAGGAGGAATTACAGAGGAAGTCCAAAAAGTAAAGTTCTTACATTTCCAGGAGGAATTACAGAGGAAGTGCAAAAAGTAAAGTTCTTACATTTCCAGGAGGGATTACAGAGGAAGTCCATAAAGTAAAGTTCTTACATTTCCAGGAGGAATTACAGAGGAAATGCACAACGTTCTTACATTTCCAGGAGGGATTACAGAGGAAGTGCACAAAGTAGATTTCTTACATTTCCAGGAGGAATTACGGAGGAAGTGAAGTAAAGTTCTTGCATTTCCAGGAGGGATTACAGAGGAAGTGCATAAAGTAAAGTTCTTACATTTCCAGGAGGGATTACAGAGGAAGTGCATAAAGTAAAGTTCTTACATTTCCTGGAGGGATTACAGAGGAAGTGCTTAAAGTAAAGTTCTTACATTTCCAGGAGGGATTACAGAGGAAGTGCATAAAGTAAAGTTCTTACATTTCCAGGAGTAATAAAAGAGGAAGTGCACAAAGTAGAGTCCTTACATTTCCAGGAGGATTTACAGAGGAAGTGCACAAAGTAAATTTCTTACATTTCCAGGAGGGATTACAGAGGAAGTGCACAAAGTAGAGTCCTTACATTTCCAGGAGGGATTACAGGGGAAGTGCAGAAAGTAAAGTTCTTACATTTCCAGGAGGAATTTCAGAGGAAATGCACAACGTTCTTACATTTCCAGGAGGGATTACAGAGGAAGTGCACAAAGTAGATTTCTTACATTTCCAGGAGGGATTACAGAGGAAGTGCATAAAGTAAAGTTCTTACATTTCCAGGAGGGATTACAGAGGAAGTGCATAAAGTAAAGTTCTTACATTTCCAGGAGGGATTACAGAGGAAGTGCATAAAGTAAAGTTCTTACATTTCCAGGAGGAATTACAGAGGAAGTCCATAAAGTAAAGTTCTTACATTTCCAGGAGGGATTACAGGGGAAGTGCAGAAAGTAAAGTTCTTACATTTCCAGGAGGAATTACCGAGGAAATGCACAACGTTCTTACATTTCCAGGAGGGATTACAGAGGAAGTGCACAAAGTAGATTTCTTACGTTTCCAGGAGGGATTACAGAGGAAGTGTGTAAAGTAAAGTTCTTACATTTCCAGGAGGGATTACAGAGGAAGTGCATAAAGTAAAGTTCATACATTTCCAGGAGGGATTACAGAAGACGTCCATAAAGCAAAGTTCTTACATTTCCAGGAGGGATTACAGAGGAAGTGCATAAAGTAAAGTTCTTACATTTCCAGGAGGAATTACAGAGGAAGTCCATAAAGTAAAGTTCTTACATTTCCAGGAGGAATTACAGAGGAAGTGCAAAAAGTAAAGTTCTTACATTTCCAGGAGGGATTACAGAGGAAGTCCATAAAGTAAAGTTCTTACATTTCCAGGAGGAATTACAGAGGAAATGCACAACTTTTTACATTTCCAGAAGGGATTACAGAGGAAGTGCACAAAGTAGATTTCTTACATTTCCAGGAGGGATTACGGAGGAAGTGAAGTAAAGTTCTTGCATTTCCAGGAGGGATTAAAGAGGAAGTGCATAAAGTAAAGTTCTTACATTTCCAGGAGGGATTAGAGAGGAAGTGCATAAAGTAAAGTTCTTACATTTCCAGGAGGGATTACAGAGGAAGTGCATAAAGTAAAGTTCATACATTTCCAGGAGGGATTACAGAGGAAGTGCATAAAGTAAAGTTCTTACATTTCCAGGAGTAATTAAAGAAGAAGTGCACAAAGTAGAGTCCTTACATTTCCAGGAGGATTTACAGAGGAAGTGCACAAAGTAAAGTTCTTACATTTCCAGGAGGGATTACAGAGGAAATGCACAAAGTAGAGTCCTTACATTTCCAGGAGGGATTACAGCGGAAGTGCAGAAAGTAAAGTTCTTACATTTCCAGGAGGAATTACAGAGGAAATGCACAACGTTCTTACATTTCCAGGAGGGATTACAGAGGAAGTGCACAAAGTAGATTTCTTACATTTCCAGGAGGGATTACAGAGGAAGTGCATAAAGTAAAGTTCTTACATTTCCAGGAGGGATTACAGAGGAAGTGCATAAAGTAAAGTTCTTACATTTCCAGGAGGGATTACAGAGGAAGTGCATAAAGCAAAGTTCTTACATTTCCAGGAGGGATTACAGAGGAAGTGCAAAAAGTAAAGTTCTTACATTTCCAGGAGGAATTACAGAGGAAATGCACAACGTTCTTACATTTCCAGGAGGAATTACAGAGGATGTGCACAAAGTAGATTTCTTACATTTCCAGGAGGGTTTACGGAGGAAGTGAAGTAAAGTTCTTGCATTTCCAGGAGGGATTACAGAGGAAGTGCACAAAGTAAAGTTCTTACATTTCCAGGAGGGATTACAGAGGAAGTGCATAAAGTAAAGTTCTTACATTTCCAGGAGGGATTACAGAGGAAGTGCATAAAGTAAAGTTCTTACATTTCCAGGAGGGATTACAGAGGAAGTGCATAAAGTAAAGTTCTTACATTTCCAGGAGTAATTAAAGGGGAAGTGCACAAAGTAGAGTCCTTACATTTCCAGGAGGATTTACAGAGGAAGTGCACAAAGTAAAGTTCTTACATTTCCAGGAGGGATTACAGAGGAAGTGCATAAAGTAAAGTTCTTACATTTCCAGGAGTATTTACAGAGGAAGTGCATATAGTAAAGTTCTTACATTTCCATGAGGAATTAAAGAGGAAGTGCAGAAAGTAGAGTCCTTACATTTCCAGGAGGGATTACAGAGGAAGTGCGTATAGTAAAGTTCTTACATTTCCATGAGGAATTAAAGAGGAAGTGCACAAAGTAGAGTCCTTACATTTCCAGGAGTATTTACAGAGGAAGTGCAAAAAGTAAAGTTCTTACATTTCCAGGAGGGATTACAGAGGAAGAGCATAAAGTAAAGATCTTACATTTCAAGGAGGGATTACAGAGGAAGTGCATAATGTAAAATTCTTACATTTCCAGGAGGAATTACAGAGGAAATGCACAACGTTCTTACATTTCCAGGAGGGATTACAGAGAAAGTGCACAAAGTAGATTTCTTACATTTCCAGGAGGGATTACAGAGGAAGTGCATAAAGTAAAGTTCTTACATTTCCAGGAGGGATTACAGAGGAAGCGCACAAAGTAGATTTCTTACATTTCCAGGAGGGATTACGGAGGAAGTGAATTAAAGTTCTTGCATTTCCAGGAGGGATTACAAAGGAAGTGCATAAAGTAAAGTTCTTACATTTCCAGGAGGGATTACAGAGGAAGTGCGTAAAGTAAAGTTCTTACATTTCCAGGTGGGATTACAGAGGAAGTGCATAAAGTAAAGTTCTTACATTTCCAGGAGGGATTACATAGGAAGTGCATAAAGTAAAGTTCTTACATTTCCAGGAGTAATTAAAGAGGAAGTGCAAAAAGTAGAGTCCTTACATTTCCAGGAGGATTTACAGAGGAAGTGCACAAAGTAAAGTTCTTACATTTCCAGGAGGGATTACAGAGGAAGTGCACAAAGTAGAGTCCTTACATTTCCAGGAGGGATTACAGGGAAAGTGCAGAAAGTAAAGTTCTTACATTTCCAGGAGGAATTACAGAGGAAATGCACAGCATTCTTACATTTCCAGGAGGGATTACAGAGGAAGTGCACAAAGTAGAATTCTTACATTTCCAGGAGGGATTACAGAGGAAGTGCACAAAGTAGATTTCTTACATTTCCAGGAGGGATTACAGAGGAAGTGCATAAAGTAAAGTTCTTACATTTCCAGGAGGGATTACAGAGGAAGTGCATAAAGTAAAGTTCTTACATTTCCAGGAGGAATTACAGAGGAAGTCCATAAAGTAAAGTTCTTACATTTCCAGGAGGGATTACAGGCGAAGTGCAGAAAGTAACGTTCTTACATTTCCAGGAGGAATTACAGAGGAAATGCACAACGTTCTTACATTTCCAGGAGGGATTACAGAGGAAGTGCACAAAGTAGATTTCTTACGTTTCCAGGAGGGATTACAGAGGAAGTGCATAAAGTAAAGTTCTTACATTTCCAGGAGAGATTACAGAGGAAGTGCATAAAGTAAAGTTCATACATTTCCAGGAGGGATTACAGAGGAAGTGCATAAAGTAAAGTTCTTACATTTCCAGGAGGGATTACAGAGGAAGTGCATAAAGTAAAGTTCATACATTTCCAGGAGGGATTACAGAAGAAGTCCATAAAGCAAAGTTCTTACATTTCCAGGAGGGATTACAGAGGAAGTGCATTAAGTAAAGTTCTTACATTTCCAGGAGGAATTACAGAGGAAGTCCATAAAGTAAAGTTCTTACATTTCCAGGAGGAATTACAGAGGAAGTGCAAAAAGTATAGTTCTTACATTTCCAGGAGGGATTACAGAGGAAGTCCATAAAGTAAAGTTCTTACATTTCCAGGAGCAATTACAGAGG
Source organism: Phyllobates terribilis (assembly GCF_046119375.1). NCBI lineage: Eukaryota > Metazoa > Chordata > Amphibia > Anura > Dendrobatidae > Phyllobates > Phyllobates terribilis. Next base: position 313,901 of record NW_027363592.1, on the reverse strand, counting down.
AAATGCACAACGTTCTTACATTTCCAGGAGGAATTACAGAGGAAGTGCACAAAGTAGATTTCTTACATTTCCAGGAGGGTTTACGGAGGAAGTGAAGTAAAGTTCTTGCATTTCCAGGAGGGATTACAGAGGAAGTGCACAAAGTAAAGTTCTTACATTTCCAGGAGGAATTACAGAGGAAGTGCATAAAGTAAAGTTCTTACATTTCCAGGAGGGATTACAGAGGAAGTGCATATAGTAAAGTTCTTACATTTCCAGGAGTAATTAAAGGGGAAGTGCACAAAGTAGAGTCCTTACATTTCCAGGATGATTTACAGAGGAAGTGCACAAAGTAAAGTTCTTACATTTCCAGGAGGGATTACAGAGGAAGTGCATAAAGTAAAGTTCTTACATTTCCAGGAGTATTTAAAGAGGAAGTGCATATAGTAAAGTTCTTACATTTCCATGAGGAATTAAAGAGGAAGTGCAGAAAGTAGAGTCCTTACATTTCCAGGAGGGATTACAGAGGAAGTGCGTATAGTAAAGTTCTTACATTTCCATGAGGAATTAAAGAGGAAGTGCACAAAGTAGAGTCCTTACATTTCCAGGAGTATTTACAGAGGAAGTGCAAAAAGTAAAGTTCTTACATTTCCAGGAGGGATTACAGAGGAAGTGCATAAAGTAAAGTTCTTACATTTCCAGGAGGGATTACAGAGGAAGTGCATAATGTAAAATTCTTATATTTCCAGGAGGAATTACAGAGGAAATGCACAACGTTCTTACATTTCCAGGAGGGATTACAGAGAAAGTGCACAAAGTAGATTTCTTACATTTCCAGGAGGGATTACAGAGGAAGTGCATAAAGTAAAGTTCTTACATTTCCAGGAGGGATTACAGAGGAAGTGCATAAAGTAAAGTTCTTACATTTCCAGGAGGGATTACAGAGGAAGTGCACAAAGTAGATTTCTTACATTTCCAGGAGGGAGTACAGTGGAAGTGCATAAAGTAAAGTTCTTACATTTCCAGGAGGGATTACAGAGGAAGTGCATAAAGTAAAGTTCTTACATTTCCAGGAGGGATTACAGAGGAAGTGCGTAAAGTAAAGTTCTTACATTTCCAGGAGTAATTAAAGAGGAAGTGCACAAAGTAGAGTCCTTACATTTCCAGGAGGATTTACAGAGGAAGTGCACAAAGTAAAGTTCTTACATTTCCAGGAGGGATTACAGAGGAAGTGCATATAGTAAAGTTCTTACATTTCCATGAGGAATTAAAAAGGAAGTGCAGAAAGTAGAGTCCTTACATTTCCAGGAGGGATTACAGAGGAAGTGTACAAAGTAGAGTTCTTACATTTCCAGGAGGGATTACAGGGGAAGTGCACAAAGTAGAGTTCTTACATTTGAAGGAGTATTTACAGTGGAAGTGCAAAAAGTAAAGTTCTTACATTTCCAGGAGGGATTACAGAGGAAGTGCATAAAGTAAAGTTCTTACATTTCCAGGGGGAATAAAAGAGGAAGTGCAGAAAGTAGAGTCCTTACATTTCCAGGAGGTATTACAGGGGATGTGCACAAAGTAGAGTTCTTACATTTCCAGCAGGATTAACAGAGGAAGTGCAAAAAGTAAAGTTCTTACATTTCCAGGAGGAATTACAGAGGAAGTGCAAAAAGTAAAGTTCTTACATTTCCAGGAGGGATTACAGAGGAATTCCATAAAGTAAAGTTCTTACATTTCCAGGAGGAATTACAGAGGAAATGCACAACGTTCTTAAATTTCCAGGAGGGATTACAGAGGAAGCGCACAAAGTAGATTTCTTACATTTCCAGGAGGGATTACAGAGGAAGTGCACAAAGTAGAGTTCTTACATTTCCAGGAGGGATTACAGAGGAAGTGCACAAAGTAGATTTCTTACGTTTCCAGGAGGTATTACAGAGGAAGTGCATAAAGTAAAGTTCTTACATTTCCAGGAGGGATTACAGAGGAAGTGCATAAAGTAAAGTTCTTACATTTCCAGGAGGGATTACAGAGGAAGTGCATAATGTAAAATTCTTACATTTCCAGGAGGAATTAAAGAGGAAATGCACAACGTTCTTACATTTCCAGGAGGGATTAAAGAGGAAGTGCACAAAGTAGAGTTCTTACATTTCCAGGAGGGATTACAGAGGAAGTGCACAAAGTAGATTTCTTACGTTTCCAGGAGGTATTACAGAGGAAGTGCATAAAGTAAAGTTCTTACATTTCCAGGAGGGATTACAGAGGAAGTACATAAACTAAAGTTCTTACATTTCCAGGAGGAATTACAGAGGAAGTCCATAAAGTAAAGTTCTTACATTTCCAGGAGGAATTACAGAAGAAGTGCAAAAAGTAAAGTTCTTACATTTCCAGGAGGGATTACAGAGGAAGTCCATAAAGTAAAGTTCTTACATTTCCAGGAGGAATTACAGAGGAAATGCACAACGTTCCTACATTTCCAGGAGGAATTACAGAGGAAGTGCACAAAGTAGATTTCTTACATTTCCAGGAGGGATTACGGAGGAAGTGAAGTAAAGTTCTTGCATTTCCAGGAGGGATTACAGAGGAAGTGCATAAAGTAAAGTTCTTACATTTCCAGGAGGGATTACAGAGGAAGTGCATAAAATAAAGTTCTTACATTTCCAGGAGGGATTACAGAGGAACTGCATAAAGTAAAGTTCTTACATTTCCAGGAGGGATTACAGAGGAAGTGCATAAAGTAAAGTTCTTACATTTCCAGGAGTAATTAAAGGGGAAGTGCACAAAGTAGAGTCCTTACATTTCCAGGAGGATTTACAGAGGAAGTGCACAAAGTAAAGTTCTTACATTTCCAGGAGGGATTACAGAGGAAGTGCATAAAGTAAAGTTCTTACATTTCCAGGAGGATTTACAGAGGAAGTGCATATAGTAAAATTCTTACATTTCCATGAGGAATTAAAGAGGAAGTGCAGAAAGTAGAGTCCTTACATTTCCAGGAGTATTTACAGAGGAATTGCAAAAAGTAAAGTTCTTACATTTCCACGAGGGATTACAGAGGAAGTGCATAAAGTAAAGTTCTTACATTTCCAGGAGGGATTACAGAGGAAGTGCATAATGTAAAGTTTTTACATTTCCAGGAGGAATTACAGAGGAAATGCACAACGTTCTTACATTTCCAGGAGGGATTACAGAGGAAGTGCACAAAGTAGAATTCTTACATTTCCAGGAGGGATTACAGAGGAAGTGCACAAAGTGGATTTCTTACATTTCCAGGAGGGATTACAGAGGAAGTGCATAAAGTAAAGTTCTTACATTTCCAGGAGGGATTACAGAGGAAGTGCATAAAGTAAAGTTCTTACATTTCCAGGAGGAATTACAGAGGAAGTCCATAAAGTAAAGTTCTTACATTTCCAGGAGGGATTACAGGCGAAGTGCAGAAAGTAACGTTCTTACATTTCCAGGAGGAATTACAGAGGAAATGCACAACGTTCTTACATTTCCAGGAGGGATTACAGAGGAAGTGCACAAAGTAGATTTCTTACGTTTCCAGGAGGGATTACAGAGGAAGTGCATATAGTAAAGTTCTTACATTTCCATGAGGAATTAAAAAGGAACTGCAGAAAGTAGAGTCCTTACATTTCCTGGAGGGATTACAGAGGAAGTGCACAAAGTAGAGTTCTTACATTTCCAGGAGGGATTACAGAGGAAGTGCACAAAGTAGATTTCTTACGTTTCCAGGAGGGATTACAGAGGAAGTGCATAAAGTAAAGTTCTTACATTTCCAGGAGGAATTACAGAGGAAGTCCATAAAGTAAAGTTCTTACATTTCCAGGAGGGATTACAGGCGAAGTGCAGAAAGTAACGTTCTTACATTTCCAGGAGGAATTACAGAGGAAATGCACAACGTTCTTACATTTCCAGGAGGGATTACAGAGGAAGTGCACAAAGTAGATTTCTTACGTTTCCAGGAGGGATTACAGAGGAAGTGCATAAAGTAAAGTTCTTACATTTCCAGGAGAGATTACAGAGGAAGTGCATAAAGTAAAGTTCATACATTTCCAGGAGGGATTACAGAGGAAGTGCATAAAGCAAAGTTCTTACATTTCCAGGAGGGATTACAGAGGAAGTACATAAAGTAAAGTTCTTACATTTCCAGGAGGAATTACAGAGGAAGTCCATAAAGTAAAGTTCTTACATTTCCAGGAGGAATTACAGAAGAAGTGCAAAAAGTAAAGTTCTTACATTTCCAGGAGGGATTACAGAGGAAGTCCATAAAGTAAAGTTCTTACATTTCCAGGAGGAATTACAGAGGAAATGCACAACGTTCCTACATTTCCAGGAGGAATTACAGAGGAAGTGCACAAAGTAGATTTCTTACATTTCCAGGAGGGATTACGGAGGAAGTGAAGTAAAGTTCTTGCATTTCCAGGAGGGATTACAGAGGAAGTGCATAAAGTAAAGTTCTTACATTTCCAGGAGGGATTACAGAGGAAGTGCATAAAGTAAAGTTCTTACATTTCCAGGAGGGATTACAGAGGAAGTGCATAAAGTAAAGTTCTTACATTTCCAGGAGGGATTACAGAGGAAGTGCATAAAGTAAAGTTCTTACATTTCCAGGAGTAATTAAAGGGGAAGTGCACAAAGTAGAGTCCTTACATTTCCAGGAGGATTTACAGAGGAAGTGCACAAAGTAAAGTTCTTACCTTTCCAGGAGGGATTACAGAGGAAGTGCATAAAGTAAAGTTCTTACATTTCCAGGAGGATTTACAGAGGAAGTGCATATAGTAAAGTTCTTACATTTCCATGAGGAATTAAAGAGGAAGTGCAGAAAGTAGAGTCCTTACATTTCCAGGAGGGATTACAGAGGAAGTGCGTATAGTAAAGTTCTTACATTTCCATGAGGAATTAAAGAGGAAGTGCACAAAGTAGAGTTCTTACATTTCCAGGAGTATTTACAGAGGAATAGCAAAAAGTAAAGTTTTTACATTTCCAGGAGGGATTACAGAGGAAGTGCATAAAGTAAAGTTCTTACATTTCCAGGAGGGATTACAGAGGAAGTGCATAATGTAAAGTTTTTACATTTCCAGGAGGAATTACAGAGGAAATGCACAACGTTCTTACATTTCCAGGACGGATTACAGAGGAAGTGCACAAAGTAGATTTCTTACATTTCCAGGAGGGATTACATAGGAAGTGCATAAAGTAAAGTTCTTACATTTCCAGGAGGGATTACAGAGGAAGTGCATAAAGTAAAGTTCTTACATTTCCAGGAGGGATTACAGAGGAAGTGTACAAAGTAGATTTCTTACATTTCCAGGAGGGATTACAGTGGAAGTGCATAAAGTAAAGTTCTTACATTTCCAGGAGGGACTACAGAGGAAGTGCATAAAGTAAAGTTCTTACATTTCCAGGAGGGATTACAGAGGAAGTGCATAAAGTAAAATTCTTACATTTCCAGGAGTAATTAAAGAGGAAGTGCACAAAGTAGAGTCCTTACATTTCCAGGAGGATTTACAGAGGAAGTGCACAATGTAAAGTTCTTACATTTCCAGGAGGGATTACAGAGGAAGTGCATATGGTAAAGTTCTTACATTTCCATGAGGAATGAAAAAGGAAGTGCAGAAAGTAGAGTCCTTACATTTCCAGGAGGGATTACAGAGGAAGTGCACAAAGTAGAGTTCTTACATTTCCAGGAGGGATTACAGAGGAAGTGCACAAAGTAGATTTCTTACGTTTCCAGGAGGGATTTCAGAGGAGGTGCATAAAGTAAAGTTCTTACATTTCCAGGAGAGATTACAGAGGAAGTGCATAAAGTAAAGTTCATACATTTCCAGGAGGGATTACAGAGGAAGTGCATAAAGTAAAGTTCTTACATTTCCAGGAGGAATTACAGAGGAAGTCCATAAAGTAAAGTTCTTACATTTCCAGGAGGAATTACAGAAGAAGTGCAAAAAGTAAAGTTCTTACATTTCCAGGAGGGATTACAGAGGAAGTCCATAAAGTAAAGTTCTTACATTTCCAGGAGGAATTACAGAGGAAATGCACAACGTTCTTACATTTCCAGGAGGAATTACAGAGGAAGTGCACAAAGTAGATTTCTTACATTTCCAGGAGGGATTACGGAGGAAGTGAAGTAAAGTTCTTGCATTTCCAGGAGGGATTACAGAGGAAGTGCATAAAATAAAGTTCTTACATTTCCAGGAGGGATTGCAGAGGAAGTGCATAAAGTAAAGTTCTTACATTTCCAGGAGGGATTACAGAGGAAGTGCATAAAGTAAAGTTCTTACATTTCCAGGAGGGATTACAGAGGAAGTGCATAAAGTAAAGTTCTTACATTTCCAGGGAGTAATTAAAGGGGAAGTGCACAAAGTAGAGTCCTTACATTTCCAGGAGGATTTACAGAGGAAGTGCACAAAGTAAAGTTCTTACATTTCCAGGAGGGATTACAGAGGAAGTGCATAAAGTAAAGTTCTTACATTTCCAGGAGGATTTACAGAGGAAGTGCATATAGTAAATTTCTTACATTTCCATGAGTAATTAAAGAGGAAGTGCAGAAACTAGAGTCCTTACATTTCCAGGAGGGATTACAGAGGAAGTGCGTATAGTAAAGTTCTTACATTTCCATGAGGAATTAAAGAGGAAGTGCACAAAGTAGAGTCCTTACATTTACAGGAGTATTTACAGAGGAATTGCAAAAAGTAAAGTTCTTACATTTCCAGGAGGGATTACAGAGGAAGTGCATAATGTAAAGTTCTTACATTTCCAGGAGGAATTACAGAGGAAATGCACAACGTTCTTACATTTCCAGGAGGGATTACAGAGGAAGTGCACAAAGTAGATTTCTTACATTTCCAGGAGGGATTACAGAGGAAGTGCATAAAGTAAAGTTCTTACATTTCCAGGAGGGATTACAGAGGAAGTGCATAAAGTAAAGTTCTTACATTTCCAGGAGGGATTACAGAGGAAGTGTACAAAGTAGATTTCTTACATTTCCAGGAGGGATTACAGTGGAAGTGCATAAAGTAAAGTTCTTACATTTCCAGGAGGGATTACAGAGGAAGTGCATAAAGTAAAGTTCTTACATTTCCAGGAGGGATTACAGAGGAAGTGCATAAAGTAAAGTTATTACATTTCCAGGAGTAATTAAAGAGGAAGTGCACAAAGTAGAGTCCTTACATTTCCAGGAGGATTTACAGAGGAAGTGCACAATGTAAAGTTCTTACATTTCCAGGAGGGATTACAGAGGAAGTGCATATAGTAAAGTTCTTACATTTCCATGAGGAATTAAAAAGGAAGTGCAGAAAGTAGAGTCCTTACATTTCCAGGAGGTATTACAGAGGAAGTGCACAAAGTAGAGTTCTTACATTTCCAGGAGAGATTACAGAGGAAGTGCATAAAGTAAAGTTCTTACATTTCCAGGAGGGATTACAGAGGAAGTGCATAAAGTAAAGTTCTTACATTTCCAGGAGGGATTACAGAGGAAGTGCATAAAGTAAAGTTCTTACATTTCCAGGAGGGATTACAGAGGAAGTGCATAAAGTAAAGTTCTTACATTTCCAGGAGGGATTACAGAGGAAGTGCATAAAGTAAAGTTCTTACATTTCCAGGAGGGATTACAGAGGAAGTGCATAAAGTAAAGTTCTTACATTTCCAGGAGTAATTAAAGGGGAAGTGCACAAAGTAGAGTCCTTACATTTCCAGGAGGATTTACAGAGGAAGTGCACAAAGTAAAGTTCTTACATTTCCAGGAGGGATTACAGAGGAAGTGCATAAAGTAAAGTTCTTACATTTCCAGGAGGATTTACAGAGGAAGTGCATATAGTAAAGTTCTTACATTTCCATGAGGAATTAAAGAGGAAGTGCAGAAAGTAGAGTCCTTACATTTCCAGGAGGGATTACAGAGGAAGTGCGTATAGTAAAGTTCTTACATTTCCATGAGGAATTAAAGAGGAAGTGCACAAAGTAGAGTCCTTACATTTCCAGGAGTATTTACAGAGGAATTGCAAAAAGTAAAGTTCTTACATTTCCAGGAGGGATTACAGAGGAAGTGCATAAAGTAAAGTTCTTACATTTCCAGGAGGGATTACAGAGGAAGTGCATAATGTAAAGTTCTTACATTTCCAGGAGGAATTACAGAGGAAATGCACAATGTTCTTACATTTCCAGGAGGGATTACAGAGGAAGTGCACAAAGTAGATTTCTTACATTTCCAGGAGGGATTACATAGGAAGTGCATAAAGTAAAGTTCTTACATTTCCAGGAGGGATTACAGAGGAAGTGCATAAAGTAAAGTTCTTACATTTCCAGGAGGGATTACAGAGGAAGTGCATAAAGTAAAGTTCTTACATTTCCAGGAGTAATTAAAGAGGAAGTGCACAAAGTAGAGTCCTTATATTTCCAGGAGGATTTACAGAGGAAGTGCACAATGTAAAATTCTTACATTTCCAGGAGGGATTACAAAGGAAGTGCATATAGTAAAGTTCTTACATTTCCATGAGGAATTAAAAAGGAAGTGCAGAAAGTAGAGTCCTTACATTTCAAGGAGGGATTACAGAGGAAGTGCACAAAGTAGAGTTCTTACATTTCCAGGAGGGATTACAGGGGAAGTGCACAAAGTAGATTTCTTACGTTTCCAGGAGGGATTACAGAGGAAGTGCATAAAGTAAAGTTCTTACATTTCCAGGAGGAATTACAGAGGAAGTCCATAAAGTAAAGTTCTTACATTTCCAGGAGGGATTACAGGCGAAGTGCAGAAAGTAACGTTCTTACATTTCCAGGAGGAATTACAGAGGAAATGCACAACGTTCTTACATTTCCAGGAGGGATTACAGAGGAAGTGCACAAAGTAGATTTCTTACGTTTCCAGGAGGGATTACAGAGGAAGTGCATAAAGTAAAGTTCTTACATTTCCAGGAGAGATTACAGAGGAAGTGCATAAAGTAAAGTTCATACATTTCCAGGAGGGATTACAGAGGAAGTGCATAAAGCAAAGTTCTTACATTTCCAGGAGGGATTACAGAGGAAGTGCATAAAGTAAAGTTCTTACATTTCCAGGAGGAATTACAGAGGAAGTCCATAAAGTAAAGTTCTTACATTTCCAGGAGGAATTACAGAAGAAGTGCAAAAAGTAAAGTTCTTACATTTCCAGGAGGGATTACAGAGGAAGTCCATAAAGTAAAGTTCTTACATTTCCAGGAGGAATTACAGAGGAAATGCACAACGTTCCTACATTTCCAGGAGGAATTACAGAGGAAGTGCACAAAGTAGATTTCTTACATTTCCAGGAGGGATTACGGAGGAAGTGAAGTAAAGTTCTTGCATTTCCAGGAGGGATTACAGAGGAAGTGCATAAAGTAAAGTTCTTACATTTCCAGGAGAGATTACAGAGGAAGTGCATAAAGTAAAGTTCTTACATTTCCAGGAGGGATTACAGAGGAAGTGCATAAAGTAAAGTTCTTACATTTCCAGGAGGGATTACAGAGGAAGTGCATAAAGTAAAGTTCTTACATTTCCAGGAGTAATTAAAGGGGAAGTGCACAAAGTAGAGGCCTTACATTTCCAGGAGGATTTACAGAGGAAGTGCACAAAGTAAAGTTCTTACATTTCCAGGAGGGATTACAGAGTTAGTGCATAAAGTAAAGTTCTTACATTTCCAGGAGGATTTACAGAGGAAGTCCATATAGTAAAGTTCTTACATTTCCATGAGGAATTAAAGAGGAAGTGCAGAAAGTAGAGTCCTTACATTTCCAGGAGGGATTACAGAGGAAGTGCGTATAGTAAAGTTCTTACATTTCCATGAGGAATTAAAGAGGAAGTGCACAAAGTAGAGTCCTTACATTTCCAGGAGTATTTACAGAGGAATTGCAAAAAGTAAAGTTCTTACATTTCCAGGAGGGATTACAGAGGAAGTGCATAAAGTAAAGTTCTTACATTTCCAGGAGGGATTACAGAGGAAGTGCATAATGTAAAGTTCTTACATTTCCAGGAGGAATTACAGAGGAAATGCACAACGTTCTTACATTTCCAGGAGGGATTACAGAGGAAGTGCACAAAGTAGATTTCTTACATTTCCAGGAGGGATTACATAGGAAGTGCATAAAGTAAAGTTCTTACATTTCCAGGAGGGATTACAGAGAAAGTGTACAAAGTAGATTTCTTACATTTCCAGGAGGGATTACAGTGGAAGTGCATAAAGTAAAGTTCTTACATTTCCAGGAGGGACTACAGAGGAAGTGCATAAAGTAAAGTTCTAACATTTCCAGGAGGGATTACAGAGGAAGTGCATAAAGTAAAGTTCTTACATTTCCAGGAGTAATTAAAGAGGAAGTGCACAAAGTAGAGTCCTTACATTTCCAGGAGGATTTACAGAGGAAGTGCACAATGTAAAGTTCTTACATTTCCAGGAGGGATTACAGAGGAAGTGCATATGGTAAAGTTCTTACATTTCCATGAGGAATGAAAAAGGAAGTGCAGAAAGTAGAGTCCTTACATTTCCAGGAGGGATTACAGAGGAAGTGCACAAAGTAGAGTTCTTACATTTCCAGGAGGGATTACAGAGGAAGTGCACAAAGTAGATTTCTTACGTTTCCAGGAGGGATTTCAGAGGAGATGCATAAAGTAAAGTTCTTACATTTCCAGGAGAGATTACAGAGGAAGTGCACAAAGTAAAGTTCATACATTTCCAGGAGGGATTACAGAGGAAGTGCATAAAGCAAAGTTCTTACATTTCCAGGAGGGATTACAGAGGAAGTGCATAAAGTAAAGTTCTTACATTTCCAGGAGGAATTACAGAGGAAGTCCATAAAGAAAAGTTCTTACATTTCCAGGAGGAATTACAGAAGAAGTGCAGAAAGTAAAGTTCTTACATTTCCAGGAGGGATTACAGAGGAAGTCCATAAAGTAAAGTTCTTACATTTCCAGGAGGAATTACAGAGGAAATGCACAACGTTCTTACATTTCCAGGAGGAATTACAGAGGAAGTGCACAAAGTAGATTTCTTACATTTCCAGGAGGGATTACGGAGGAAGTGAAGTAAAGTTCTTGCATTTCCAGGAGGGATTACAGAGGAAGTGCATAAAGTAAAGTTCTTACATTTCCAGGAGGGATTACAGAGGAAGTGCATAAAGTAAAGTTCTTACATTTTCAGGAGGGATTACAGAGGAAGTGCATAAAGTAAAGTTCTTACATTTCCAGGAGGGATTACAGAGGAAGTGCATGAAGTAAAGTTCTTACATTTCCAGGAGTAATTAAAGGGGAAGTGCACAAAGTAGAGTCCTTACATTTCCAGGAGGATTTACAGAGGAAGTGCACAAAGTAAAGTTCTTACATTTACAGGAGGGATTACAGAGGAAGTGCATAAAGTAAAGTTCTTACATTTCCAGGAGGATTTACAGAGGAAGTGCATATAGTAAATTTCTTACATTTCCATGGGTAATTAAAGAGGAAGTGCAGAAAGTAGAGTCCTTACATTTCCAGGAGGGATTACAGAGGAAGTGCGTATAGTAAAGTTCTTACATTTCCATGAGGAATTAAAGAGGAAGTGCACAAAGTAGAGTACTTACATTTACAGGAGTATTTACAGAGGAATTGCAAAAAGTAAAGTTCTTACATTTCCAGGAGGGATTACAGAGGAAGTGCATAAAGGAAAGTTCTTACATTTCCAGGAGGGATTACAGAGGAAGTGCATAATGTACAGTTCTTACATTTCCAGGAGGAATTACAGAGGAAATGCACAACGTTCTTACATTTCCAGGAGGGATTACAGAGGAAGTGCACAAAGTAGATTTCTTACATTTCAGGAGGGATTACAGAGGAAGTGCATAAAGTAAAGTTCTTACATTTCCAGGAGGGATTACAGAGGAAGTGCATAAAGTAAAGTTCTTACATTTCCAGGAGGGATTACAGAGGAAGTGCATAAAGTAAAGTTCTTACATTTCCAGGAGGGATTACAGAGGAAGTGCACAAAGTAGATTTCTAACATTTCCAGGAGGGATTACATAGGAAGTGCATAAAGTAAAGTTCTTACATTTCCAGGAGGGATTACAGAGGAAGTGCATAAAGTAAAGTTCTTACATTTCCAGGAGGGATTACAGAGGAAGTGCATAAAGTAAAGTTCTTACATTTCCAGGAGTAATTAAAGAGGAAGTGCACAAAGTAGAGTCCTTATATTTCCAGGAGGATTTACAGAGGAAGTGCACAATGTAAAATTCTTACATTTCCAGGAGGGATTACAGAGGAAGTGCATATAGTAAAGTTCTTACATTTCCATGAGGAATTAAAAAGGAAGTGCAGAAAGTAGAGTCCTTACATTTCCAGGAGGGATTACAGAGGAAGTGCACAAAGTAGAGTTCTTACATTTCCAGGAGGGATTACAGAGGAAGTGCACAAAGTAGATTTCTTACGTTTCCAGGAGGGATTACAGAGGAAGTGCATAAAGTAAAGTTCTTACATTTCCAGGAGGAATTACAGAGGAAGTCCATAAAGTAAAGTTCTTACATTTCCAAGAGGGATTACAGGCGAAGTGCAGAAAGTAACGTTCTTACATTTCCAGGAGGAATTACAGAGGAAATGCACAACGTTCTTACATTTCCAGGAGGGATTACAGAGGAAGTGCACAAAGTAGATTTCTTACGTTTCCAGGAGGGATTACAGAGGAAGTGCATAAAGTAAAGTTCTTACATTTCCAGGAGAGATTACAGAGGAAGTGCATAAAGTAAAGTTCATACATTTCCAGGAGGGATTACAGAGGAAGTGCATAAAGCAAAGTTCTTACATTTCCAGGAGGGATTACAGAGGAAGTGCATAAAGTAAAGTTCTTACATTTCCAGGAGGAATTACAGAGGAAGTCCATAAAGTAAAGTTCTTACATTTCCAGGAGGAATTACAGAAGAAGTGCAAAAAGTAAAGTTCTTACATTTCCAGGAGGGATTACAGAGGAAGTCCATAAAGTAAAGTTCTTACATTTCCAGGATGAATTACAGAGGAAATGCACAACGTTCCTACATTTCCAGGAGGAATTACAGAGGAAGTGCACAAAGTAGATTTCTTACATTTCCAGGAGGGATTACGGAGGAAGTGAAGTACAGTTCTTGCATTTCCAGGAGGGATTACAGAGCAAGTGCATAAAGTAAAGTTCTTACATTTCCAGGAGAGATTACAGAGGAAGTGCATAAAGTAAAGTTCTTACATTTCCAGGAGGGATTACAGAGGAATTGCATAAAGTAAAGTTCTTACATTTCCAGGAGGGATTACAGAGGAAGTGCATAAAGTAAAGTTCTTACATTTCCAGGAGTAATTAAAGGGGAAGTGCACAAAGTAGAGTCCTTACATTTCCAGGAGGATTTACAGAGGAAATGCACAAAGTAAAGTTCTTACATTTCCAGGAGGGATTACAGAGGAAGTGCATAAAGTAAAGTTCTTACATTTCCAGGAGGATTTACAGAGGAAGTGCATATAGTAAAGTTCTTACATTTTCATGAGGAATTAAAGAGGAAGTGCAGAAAGTAGAGTCCTTACATTTCCAGGAGGGATTACAGAGGAAGTGCGTATAGTAAAGTTCTTACATTTCCATGAGGAATTAAAGAGGAAGTGCACAAAGTAGAGTCCTTACATTTCCAGGAGTATTTACAGAGGAATTGCAAAAAGTAAAGTTCTTACATTTCCAGGAGGGATTACAGAGGAAGTGCATAAAGTAAAGTTCTTACATTTCCAGGAGGGATTACAGAGGAAGTGCATAATGTAAAGTTCTTACATTTCCAGGAGGAATTACAGAGGAAATGCACAACGTTCTTACATTTCCAGGAGGGATTACAGAGGAAGTGCACAAAGTAGATTTCTTACATTTCCAGGAGGGATTACATAGGAAGTGCATAAAGTAAAGTTCTTACATTTCCAGGAGGGATTACAGAGGAAGTGTACAAAGTAGATTTCTTACATTTCCAGGAGGGATTACAGTGGAAGTGCATAAAGTAAAGTTCTTACATTTCCAGGAGGGACTACAGAGGAAGTGCATAAAGTAAAGTTCTTACATTTCCAGGAGGGATTACAGAGGAAGTGCATAAAGTAAAGTTCTTACATTTCCAGGAGTAATTAAAGAGGAAGTGCACAAAGTAGAGTCATTACATTTCCAGGAGGATTTACAGAGGAAGTGCACAATGTAAAGTTCTTACATTTCCAGGAGGGATTACAGAGGAAGTGCATATGGTAAAGTTCTTACATTTCCATGAGGAATGAAAAAGGAAGTGCAGAAAGTAGAGTCCATACATTTCCAGGAGGGATTACAGAGGAAGTGCACAAAGTAGAGTTCTTACATTTCCAGGAGGGATTACAGAGGAAGTGCACAAAGTAGATTTCTTACGTTTCCAGGAGGGATTTCAGAGGAGGTGCATAAAGTAAAGTTCTTACATTTCCAGGAGAGATTACAGAGGAAGTGCATAAAGTAAAGTTCATACATTTCCAGGAGGGATTACAGAGGAAGTGCATAAAGCAAAGTTCTTACATTTCCAGGAGGGATTACAGAGGACGTCCATAAAGTAAAGTTCTTACATTTCCAGGAGGAATTACAGAAGAAGTGCAAAAAGTAAAGTTCTTACATTTCCAGGAGGGATTACAGAGGAAGTGCATAAAGTAAAGTTCTTACATTTCCAGGAGGAATTACAGAGGACGTCCATAAAGTAAAGTTCTTACATTTCCAGGAGGAATTACAGAAGAAGTGCAAAAAGTAAAGTTCTTACATTTCCAGGAGGGATTACAGAGGAAGTCCATAAAGTAAAGTTCTTACATTTCCAGGAGGAATTACAGAGGAAATGCACAACGTTCTTACATTTCCAGGAGGAATTACAGAGGAAGTGCACAAAGTAGATTTCTTACATTTCCAGGAGGGATTACGGAGGAAGTGAAGTAAAGTTCTTGCATTTCCAGGAGGGATTACAGAGGAAGTGCATAAAGTAAAGTTCTTACATTTCCAGGAGGGATTACAGAGGAAGTGCATAAAGTAAAGTTCTTACATTTCCAGGAGGGATTACAGAGGAAGTGCATAAAGTAAAGTTCTTACATTTCCAGGAGGGATTACAGAGGAAGTGCATAAAGTAAAGTTCTTACATTTCCAGGAGGGATTACAGAGGAAGTGCATAAAGTAAAGTTCTTACATTTCCAGGAGGGATTACAGAGGAAGTGTACAAAGTAGATTTCTTACATTTCCAGGAGGGATTACAGTGGAAGTGCATAAAGTAAAGTTCTTACATTTCCAGGAGGGATTACAGAGGAAGTGCATAAAGTAAAGTTCTTACATTTCCAGGAGGGATTACAGAGGAAGTGCATAAAGTAAAGTTCTTACATTTCCAGGAGTAATTAAAGAGGAAGTGCACAAAGTAGAGTCCTTACATTTCCAGGAGGATTTACAGAGGAAGTGCACAATGTAAAGTTCTTACATTTCCAGGAGGGATTACAGAGGAAGTGCATATAGTAAAGTTCTTACATTTCCATGAGGAATTAAAAAGGAAGTGCAGAAAGTAGAGTCCTTACATTTCCAGGAGGGATTACAGAGGAAGTGCACAAAGTAGAGTTCTTACATTTCCAGGAGAGATTACAGAGGAAGTGCATAAAGTAAAGTTCTTACATTTCCAGGAGGGATTACAGAGGAAGTGCATAAAGTAAAGTTCTTACATTTCCAGGAGGGATTACAGAGGAAGTGCATAAAGTAAAGTTCTTACATTTCCAGGAGGGATTACAGAGGAAGTGCATAAAGTAAAGTTCTTACATTTCCAGGAGGGATTACAGAGGAAGTGCATAAAGTAAAGTTCTTACATTTCCAGGAGGGATTACAGAGGAAGTGCATAAAGTAAAGTTCTTACATTTCCAGGAGTAATTAAAGGGGAAGTGCACAAAGTAGAGTCCTTACATTTCCAGGAGGATTTACAGAGGAAGTGCACAAAGTAAAGTTCTTACATTTCCAGGAGGGATTACAGAGGAAGTGCATAAAGTAAAGTTCTTACATTTCCAGGAGGATTTACAGAGGAAGTGCATATAGTAAAGTTCTTACATTTCCATGAGGAATTAAAGAGGAAGTGCAGAAAGTAGAGTCGTTACATTTCCAGGAGGGATTACAGAGGAAGTGCGTATAGTAAAGTTCTTACATTTCCATGAGGAATTAAAGAGGAAGTGCACAAAGTAGAGTCCTTACATTTCCAGGAGTATTTACAGAGGAATTGCAAAAAGTAAAGTTCTTACATTTCCAGGAGGGATTACAGAGGAAGTGCATAAAGTAAAGTTCTTACATTTCCAGGAGGGATTACAGAGGAAGTGCATAATGTAAAGTTCTTACATTTCCAGGAGGAATTACAGAGGAAATGCACAATGTTCTTACATTTCCAGGAGGGATTACAGAGGAAGTGCACAAAGTAGATTTCTTACATTTCCAGGAGGGATTACATAGGAAGTGCATAAAGTAAAGTTCTTACATTTCCAGGAGGGATTACAGAGGAAGTGCATAAAGTAAAGTTCTTACATTTCCAGGAGGGATTACAGAGGAAGTGCATAAAGTAAAGTTCTTACATTTCCAGGAGTAATTAAAGAGGAAGTGCACAAAGTAGAGTCCTTATATTTCCAGGAGGATTTACAGAGGAAGTGCACAATGTAAAATTCTTACATTTCCAGGAGGGATTACAGAGGAAGTGCATATAGTAAAGTTCTTACATTTCCATGAGGAATTAAAAAGGAAGTGCAGAAAGTAGAGTCCTTACATTTCCAGGAGGGATTACAGAGGAAGTGCACAAAGTAGAGTTCTTACATTTCCAGGAGGGATTACAGGGGAAGTGCACAAAGTAGATTTCTTACGTTTCCAGGAGGGATTACAGAGGAAGTGCATAAAGTAAAGTTCTTACATTTCCAGGAGGAATTACAGAGGAAGTCCATAAAGTAAAGTTCTTACATTTCCAGGAGGGATTACAGGCGAAGTGCAGAAAGTAACGTTCTTACATTTCCAGGAGGAATTACAGAGGAAATGCACAACGTTCTTACATTTCCAGGAGGGATTACAGAGGAAGTGCACAAAGTAGATTTCTTACGTTTCCAGGAGGGATTACAGAGGAAGTGCATAAAGTAAAGTTCTTACATTTCCAGGAGAGATTACAGAGGAAGTGCATAAAGTAAAGTTCATACATTTCCAGGAGGGATTACAGAGGAAGTGCATAAAGCAAAGTTCTTACATTTCCAGGAGGGATTACAGAGGAAGTGCATGAAGTAAAGTTCTTACATTTCCAGGAGGAATTACAGAGGAAGTCCATAAAGTAAAGTTCTTACATTTCCAGGAGGAATTACAGAAGAAGTGCAAAAAGTAAAGTTCTTACATTTCCAGGAGGGATTACAGAGGAAGTCCATAAAGTAAAGTTCTTACATTTCCAGGAGGAATTACAGAGGAAATGCACAACGTTCCTACATTTCCAGGAGGAATTACAGAGGAAGTGCACAAAGTAGATTTCTTACATTTCCAGGAGGGATTACGGAGGAAGTGAAGTAAAGTTCTTGCATTTCCAGGAGGGATTACAGAGGAAGTGCATAAAGTAAAGTTCTTACATTTCCAGGAGAGATTACAGAGGAAGTGCATAAAGTA
The DNA here is from genome assembly GCF_046119375.1 of Phyllobates terribilis. Classification (NCBI taxonomy): domain Eukaryota; kingdom Metazoa; phylum Chordata; class Amphibia; order Anura; family Dendrobatidae; genus Phyllobates; species Phyllobates terribilis. The sequence goes on along the minus strand of NW_027363592.1, from coordinate 296,329 downwards.
AAGTTCTTACATTTCCAGGAGGGATTACAGAGGAAGTGCATAAAGTAAAGTTCTTACATTTCCAGGAGGGATTACAGAGGAAGTGCATAAAGTAAAGTTCTTACATTTCCAGGAGTAATTAAAGGGGAAGTGCACAAAGTAGAGGCCTTACATTTCCAGGAGGATTTACAGAGGAAGTGCACAAAGTAAAGTTCTTACATTTCCAGGAGGGATTACAGAGTTAGTGCATAAAGTAAAGTTCTTACATTTCCAGGAGGATTTACAGAGGAAGTCCATATAGTAAAGTTCTTACATTTCCATGAGGAATTAAAGAGGAAGTGCAGAAAGTAGAGTCCTTACATTTCCAGGAGGGATTACAGAGGAAGTGCGTATAGTAAAGTTCTTACATTTCCATGAGGAATTAAAGAGGAAGTGCACAAAGTAGAGTCCTTACATTTCCAGGAGTATTTACAGAGGAATTGCAAAAAGTAAAGTTCTTACATTTCCAGGAGGGATTACAGAGGAAGTGCATAAAGTAAAGTTCTTACATTTCCAGGAGGGATTACAGAGGAAGTGCATAATGTAAAGTTCTTACATTTCCAGGAGGAATTACAGAGGAAATGCACAACGTTCTTACATTTCCAGGAGGGATTACAGAGGAAGTGCACAAAGTAGATTTCTTACATTTCCAGGAGGGATTACATAGGAAGTGCATAAAGTAAAGTTCTTACATTTCCAGGAGGGATTACAGAGAAAGTGTACAAAGTAGATTTCTTACATTTCCAGGAGGGATTACAGTGGAAGTGCATAAAGTAAAGTTCTTACATTTCCAGGAGGGACTACAGAGGAAGTGCACAAAGTAAAGTTCATACATTTCCAGGAGTAATTAAAGAGGAAGTGCACAAAGTAGAGTCCTTACATTTCCAGGAGGATTTACAGAGGAAGTGCACAATGTAAAGTTCTTACATTTCCAGGAGGGATTACAGAGGAAGTGCATATGGTAAAGTTCTTACATTTCCATGAGGAATGAAAAAGGAAGTGCAGAAAGTAGAGTCCTTACATTTCCAGGAGGGATTACAGAGGAAGTGCACAAAGTAGAGTTCTTACATTTCCAGGAGGGATTACAGAGGAAGTGCACAAAGTAGATTTCTTACGTTTCCAGGAGGGATTTCAGAGGAGATGCATAAAGTAAAGTTCTTACATTTCCAGGAGAGATTACAGAGGAAGTGCACAAAGTAAAGTTCATACATTTCCAGGAGGGATTACAGAGGAAGTGCATAAAGCAAAGTTCTTACATTTCCAGGAGGGATTACAGAGGAAGTGCATAAAGTAAAGTTCTTACATTTCCAGGAGGAATTACAGAGGAAGTCCATAAAGAAAAGTTCTTACATTTCCAGGAGGAATTACAGAAGAAGTGCAGAAAGTAAAGTTCTTACATTTCCAGGAGGGATTACAGAGGAAGTCCATAAAGTAAAGTTCTTACATTTCCAGGAGGAATTACAGAGGAAATGCACAACGTTCTTACATTTCCAGGAGGAATTACAGAGGAAGTGCACAAAGTAGATTTCTTACATTTCCAGGAGGGATTACGGAGGAAGTGAAGTAAAGTTCTTGCATTTCCAGGAGGGATTACAGAGGAAGTGCATAAAGTAAAGTTCTTACATTTCCAGGAGGGATTACAGAGGAAGTGCATAAAGTAAAGTTCTTACATTTTCAGGAGGGATTACAGAGGAAGTGCATAAAGTAAAGTTCTTACATTTCCAGGAGGGATTACAAAGGAAGTGCATGAAGTAAAGTTCTTACATTTCCAGGAGTAATTAAAGGGGAAGTGCACAAAGTAGAGTCCTTACATTTCCAGGAGGATTTACAGAGGAAGTGCACAAAGTAAAGTTCTTACATTTACAGGAGGGATTACAGAGGAAGTGCATAAAGTAAAGTTCTTACATTTCCAGGAGGATTTACAGAGGAAGTGCATATAGTAAATTTCTTACATTTCCATGGGTAATTAAAGAGGAAGTGCAGAAAGTAGAGTCCTTACATTTCCAGGAGGGATTACAGAGGAAGTGCGTATAGTAAAGTTCTTACATTTCCATGAGGAATTAAAGAGGAAGTGCACAAAGTAGAGTACTTACATTTACAGGAGTATTTACAGAGGAATTGCAAAAAGTAAAGTTCTTACATTTCCAGGAGGGATTACAGAGGAAGTGCATAAAGGAAAGTTCTTACATTTCCAGGAGGGATTACAGAGGAAGTGCATAATGTAAAGTTCTTACATTTCCAGGAGGAATTACAGAGGAAATGCACAACGTTCTTACATTTCCAGGAGGGATTACAGAGGAAGTGCACAAAGTAGATTTCTTACATTTCAGGAGGGATTACAGAGGAAGTGCATAAAGTAAAGTTCTTACATTTCCAGGAGGGATTACAGAGGAAGTGCATAAAGTAAAGTTCTTACATTTCCAGGAGGGATTACAGAGGAAGTGCATAAAGTAAAGTTCTTACATTTCCAGGAGGGATTACAGAGGAAGTGCACAAAGTAGATTTCTAACATTTCCAGGAGGGATTACATAGGAAGTGCATAAAGTAAAGTTCTTACATTTCCAGGAGGGATTACAGAGGAAGTGCATAAAGTAAAGTTCTTACATTTCCAGGAGGGATTACAGAGGAAGTGCATAAAGTAAAGTTCTTACATTTCCAGGAGTAATTAAAGAGGAAGTGCACAAAGTAGAGTCCTTATATTTCCAGGAGGATTTACAGAGGAAGTGCACAATGTAAAATTCTTACATTTCCAGGAGGGATTACAGAGGAAGTGCATATAGTAAAGTTCTTACATTTCCATGAGGAATTAAAAAGGAAGTGCAGAAAGTAGAGTCCTTACATTTCCAGGAGGGATTACAGAGGAAGTGCACAAAGTAGAGTTCTTACATTTCCAGGAGGGATTACAGAGGAAGTGCACAAAGTAGATTTCTTACGTTTCCAGGAGGGATTACAGAGGAAGTGCATAAAGTAAAGTTCTTACATTTCCAGGAGGAATTACAGAGGAAGTCCATAAAGTAAAGTTCTTACATTTCCAAGAGGGATTACAGGCGAAGTGCAGAAAGTAACGTTCTTACATTTCCAGGAGGAATTACAGAGGAAATGCACAACGTTCTTACATTTCCAGGAGGGATTACAGAGGAAGTGCACAAAGTAGATTTCTTACGTTTCCAGGAGGGATTACAGAGGAAGTGCATAAAGTAAAGTTCTTACATTTCCAGGAGAGATTACAGAGGAAGTGCATAAAGTAAAGTTCATACATTTCCAGGAGGGATTACAGAGGAAGTGCATAAAGCAAAGTTCTTACATTTCCAGGAGGGATTACAGAGGAAGTGCATAAAGTAAAGTTCTTACATTTCCAGGAGGAATTACAGAGGAAGTCCATAAAGTAAAGTTCTTACATTTCCAGGAGGAATTACAGAAGAAGTGCAAAAAGTAAAGTTCTTACATTTCCAGGAGGGATTACAGAGGAAGTCCATAAAGTAAAGTTCTTACATTTCCAGGATGAATTACAGAGGAAATGCACAACGTTCCTACATTTCCAGGAGGAATTACAGAGGAAGTGCACAAAGTAGATTTCTTACATTTCCAGGAGGGATTACGGAGGAAGTGAAGTACAGTTCTTGCATTTCCAGGAGGGATTACAGAGGAAGTGCATAAAGTAAAGTTCTTACATTTCCAGGAGAGATTACAGAGGAAGTGCATAAAGTAAAGTTCTTACATTTCCAGGAGGGATTACAGAGGAATTGCATAAAGTAAAGTTCTTACATTTCCAGGAGGGATTACAGAGGAAGTGCATAAAGTAAAGTTCTTACATTTCCAGGAGTAATTAAAGGGGAAGTGCACAAAGTAGAGTCCTTACATTTCCAGGAGGATTTACAGAGGAAATGCACAAAGTAAAGTTCTTACATTTCCAGGAGGGATTACAGAGGAAGTGCATAAAGTAAAGTTCTTACATTTCCAGGAGGATTTACAGAGGAAGTGCATATAGTAAAGTTCTTACATTTTCATAAGGAATTAAAGAGGAAGTGCAGAAAGTAGAGTCCTTACATTTCCAGGAGGGATTACAGAGGAAGTGCGTATAGTAAAGTTCTTACATTTCCATGAGGAATTAAAGAGGAAGTGCACAAAGTAGAGTCCTTACATTTCCAGGAGTATTTACAGAGGAATTGCAAAAAGTAAAGTTCTTACATTTCCAGGAGGGATTACAGAGGAAGTGCATAAAGTAAAGTTCTTACATTTCCAGGAGGGATTACAGAGGAAGTGCATAATGTAAAGTTCTTACATTTCCAGGAGGAATTACAGAGGAAATGCACAACGTTCTTACATTTCCAGGAGGGATTACAGAGGAAGTGCACAAAGTAGATTTCTTACATTTCCAGGAGGGATTACATAGGAAGTGCATAAAGTAAAGTTCTTACATTTCCAGGAGGGATTACAGAGGAAGTGTACAAAGTAGATTTCTTACATTTCCAGGAGGGATTACAGTGGAAGTGCATAAAGTAAAGTTCTTACATTTCCAGGAGGGACTACAGAGGAAGTGCATAAAGTAAAGTTCTTACATTTCCAGGAGGGATTACAGAGGAAGTGCATAAAGTAAAGTTCTTACATTTCCAGGAGTAATTAAAGAGGAAGTGCACAAAGTAGAGTCCTTACATTTCCAGGAGGATTTACAGAGGAAGTGCACAATGTAAAGTTCTTACATTTCCAGGAGGGATTACAGAGGAAGTGCATATGGTAAAGTTCTTACATTTCCATGAGGAATGAAAAAGGAAGTGCAGAAAGTAGAGTCCATACATTTCCAGGAGGGATTACAGAGGAAGTGCACAAAGTAGAGTTCTTACATTTCCAGGAGGGATTACAGAGGAAGTGCACAAAGTAGATTTCTTACGTTTCCAGGAGGGATTTCAGAGGAGGTGCATAAAGTAAAGTTCTTACATTTCCAGGAGAGATTACAGAGGAAGTGCATAAAGTAAAGTTCATACATTTCCAGGAGGGATTACAGAGGAAGTGCATAAAGCAAAGTTCTTACATTTCCAGGAGGGATTACAGAGGACGTCCATAAAGTAAAGTTCTTACATTTCCAGGAGGAATTACAGAAGAAGTGCAAAAAGTAAAGTTCTTACATTTCCAGGAGGGATTACAGAGGAAGTGCATAAAGTAAAGTTCTTACATTTCCAGGAGGAATTACAGAGGACGTCCATAAAGTAAAGTTCTTACATTTCCAGGAGGAATTACAGAAGAAGTGCAAAAAGTAAAGTTCTTACATTTCCAGGAGGGATTACAGAGGAAGTCCATAAAGTAAAGTTCTTACATTTCCAGGAGGAATTACAGAGGAAATGCACAACGTTCTTACATTTCCAGGAGGAATTACAGAGGAAGTGCACAAAGTAGATATCTTACATTTCCAGGAGGGATTACGGAGGAAGTGAAGTAAAGTTCTTGCATTTCCAGGAGGGATTACAGAGGAAGTGCATAAAGTAAAGTTCTTACATTTCCAGGAGGGATTACAGAGGAAGTGCATAAAGTAAAGTTCTTACATTTCCAGGAGGGATTACAGAGGAAGTGCATAAAGTAAAGTTCTTACATTTCCAGGAGGGATTACAGAGGAAGTGCATAAAGTAAAGTTCTTACATTTCCAGGAGTAATTAAAGGGAAAGTGCACAAAGTAGAGTCCTTACATTTCCAGGAGGATTTACAGAGGAAGTGCACAAAGTAAAGTTCTTACATTTCCAGGAGGGATTACAGAGGAAGTGCATAAAGTAAAGTTCTTACATTTCCAGGAGGGATTACAGAGGAAGTGCGTATAGTAAAGTTCTTACATTTTCATGAGGAATTAAAGAGGAAGTGCACAAAGTAGAGTCATTACATTTCCAGGAGTATTTACAGAGGAATTGCAAAAAGTAAAGTTCTTACATTTCCAGGAGGGATTACAGAGGAAGTGCAAAAAGTAGAGTCCTTACATTTCCAGGAGGGATTACAGAGGAAGTGCATAAAGTAAAGTTCTTACATTTCCAGGAGGAATTACAGAGGAAATGCACAACGTTCTTACATTTCCAGGAGGGATTACAGAGGAAGTGCACAAAGTAGATTTCTTACATTTCCAGGAGGGATTACAGAGGAAGTGCATAAAGTAAAGTTCTTACATTTCCAGGAGGGATTACAGAGGAAGTGCATAAAGTAAAGTTCTTACATTTCCAGGAGGGATTACAGAGGAAGTGTACAAAGTGGATTTCTTACATTTCCAGGAGGGATTACAGAGGAAGTGCATAAAGTAAAGTTCTTACATTTCCAGGAGGGATTACAGAGGAAGTGCATAAAGTAAAGTTCTTACATTTCCAGGAGTAATTAAAGAGGAAGTGCACAAAGTAGAGTCCTTACATTTCCAGGAGGATTTACAGAGGAAGTGCACAATGTAAAGTTCTTACATTTCCAGGAGGGATTACAGAGGAAGTGCATATAGTAAAGTTCTTACATTTCCATGAGGAATTAAAAAGGAAGTGCAGAAAGTAGAGTCCTTACATTTCCAGGAGGGATTACAGAGGAAGTGCACAAAGTAGAGTTCTTACATTTCCAGGAGGGATTACAGGGGATGTGCACAAAGTAGAGTTCTTACATTTGCAGGAGGGATTACAGAGGAAATGCAAAAAGTAAAGTTCTTACATTTCCATGAGGAATTAAAGAGGAAGTGCACAAAGTAGAGTTCTTACATTTCCAGGAGGTATTACAGAGGAAGTGCATAAAGTAGAGTTCTTACATTTCCAGGAGGGATTACAGAGGAAGTGCAAAAAGTAAAGCTCTTACATTTCCAGGAGGGATTACAGAGGAAGTGCATAAAGTAAAGTTCTTGCATTTCCAGGGGGAATTAAAGAGGAAGTGCAAAAAGTAGAGTCCTTACATTTCCAGGAGGTATTACAGGGGATGTGCACAAAGTAGAGTTCTTACATTTCCAGGAGGATTTACAGAGGAAGTGCAAAAAGTAAAATTCTTACATTTCCAGGAGGGATTACAGAGGAAGTGCATAAAGTAAAGTTCTTACTTTTCCAGTGGGAATTAAAGAGGAAGTGCAGAAAGTAGAGTCCTTACATTTCCAGGAGGGATTACAGGGGATGTGCACAAAGTAGAGCTCTATGAAATAAGCCTCCCGAAACAGATATGTAAAAAAAGAGCTAAGTTTAATTTGAATTCTCTGTTATCCCTCCTGGAAATGAATGTCTCAACTGATAACTGGGTGATACAATTTCATGGTAAAAATATCAAACTGTGTAGAGACTCACCACACATTAAAAAAGGAGCACCCTTCTTGTCAAGTAATTTACACATTTCCAGGAGGAATAATAGAGGAACAGCATAAAAAATGCTACAGAATTGTAAAGAAAGTGTATAGTATAAGCCCAGCACTAAGAGAAGAGCATTCTCCTGTGTCCGCAGGGTGGTCCGGCCCCCCGGAGGATACGTCATCCAGGGCTATATCTGTCCTTGTCACTGAGTCAAGTGCCCTGTCAGGACTAGCCCCTGTCTGTGACCACCAGGGAATCTGCACTATTCCCAGACCGCATAGTGCCAGGACGCAGGCTGTGATCAGCGCCCCCCCTGGCATGTAGGAAATACTGCACCCAAAGTCTCTCCAACTTCTGCACTAATTGAGTGACTCAAAAAATTTGAGGGGACAAGACGGGAAAAATAATCAGTATTTAGATAAAATATTTTAAAATTTTATTTTACTTTATCGGCCCATTGTTATATAGATCAGTGAAAAGAACTTGACTTTAAAAAAAAAGTGCCGTTCCTCTATTATTCCTCCTGGAAATGACTAAATAGGCAACTGGGTCTTATCGTTCCATTATTCATGAGTGTCCAATCAGTACTGACAATATTAGTCACACTCTGTTTTAAATGGGAATGATTGTGCCAAGTTATTAATTGATGCACACATTTCCAAGAGGAATAACAGAGGACAAGACAGGAGAATTAATCAGTATTTGATCCAAAATGACACTTATTTCCAACATTTCAGGTATTTTATTGGCCCAATGTTATAGATTAGTGAGATGGATTTTGCAGCATTTTTTTTTCTTCTTAAAATTGTGCCACTCCTCTGTTATTCTTCCTGGAAATGTATGACTAAATCGACAATGTTATAGTTTAGTGCATTGGATTTACATAAAGGATCTGTCCTGACATATCACTGATACTTCCCCCAAAAAACAATAATTTGGGAATATTTTTCCTCTGTTATTCTTCCTGGAAATGTATGACCAAATTGACAACTACATGTTACCGTTCCTTTGTCTTTGAGAATGTTTCTGTCCTATCAGTGCTGCTGATTACGATAGCCACGCCCTATTGAAAAGTAAGTGGGTGTGTCAATGGGGCGTGTCTCTACACAGAATGTCCCTCTCTAATCACTACTGACAATGTTAGTCACGCCCTGTTGTAAGGTTAGTACATTTCCAGGAGGAACAACAGGTGAACAGCAAAAATAAATAAAAAAATAAAAAACAAAATGTGTTCTAAAATAGTCATTCCCCCTGTTGTTCCTCTTGGAAATGTATTTACCTTATAATAGGGCGTGACAAACATTGTCAGCCCTGATTGGACAGGGACATTGTGTAGGGACACGCCTCACTGACGCAACCTATAAAATAACAATTCTGGAACATATTTTTTTTTCTGTTCCAATGTTGTTCCTCCTGGAAATGTAAAGTGAAGACATTTCAAGAGGAACAACATGGGAAATAGTTATTCTGGAACATTTTTTTTTTTATTGATGTTCGCATATTGTTCCTCCTGGAAATGTATTGACCTTTCATTATTTTTGAAAGAAAAGCAAATTTTTTTCAATGAAGCTAACATTAAATGAATCAGAAATACACTCTATACATTGTTAATGTGGTAAATGACTATTCTAGCTGCAAACGTCTTGTTTTTATTGCAATATCTACATAGGTGTATAGAGGCCCATTTCCAACAACCACCACTCCAGTGTTTTAATGGTACATTGTGTTTGCTAACTGTGTAAGAAGGCTAATGGATGTTTAGAAAACCCTAGAAAACCCTTGCACAAGTATGTTAGCCCAGCTGAAAACGGTTTGGCTGATTTGAGAAGCTATAAAATTGACCTTCCTTTGAGCTAGTTGAGAATCTGGAGCATTGCATTTGTTTGTTCTACGAAACTCTCAAAATGGCCAGAAAAAGAGAACTTTCATGTGAAACTCGACAGTCTATTCTTGTTCTTAGAAATGAAGGCTATTCCATGTGAGAAATTGCCAAGAAACTGAAGATTTCCTACAACGGTGTGTACTACTCCCTTCAGAGGAGAGCACAAACAGGCTCTAACCAGAGTAGAAAGAGAAGTGGGAGCCCCGCAGCACAACTGAGCAACAAGACAAGTACATTAGAGTCTCTAGTTTGAGAAATCGACGACTCACAGCTCCTCAACTGGCAGCTTCATTAAAGAGTACACATGAAACGCCAGTGTCAAAGTCTACAGTGAAGAGGCGACTCCGGGATGCTGGCCTTCAGGGCAAAGTGGCAAAGAAAAAGCCATATCTGAGACTGACTAATAAAAGGAAAAGATTAATATGGGCAAAAGAACACAGACATTGGACAGAGGAAGATTGGAAAAAAGTTTTATGGACAGACAAATCAAAGTTTGAGGTGTTTGGATCACACAGAAGAACATTTGTGAGACGCAGAACAACTGAAAAGATGCTGAAAGAGTGCCTGACGCCATCTGTCAAGCATGGTGGAGGTAATGTGATGGTCTGGGGTTGCTTTGGTGCTGGTAAAGTGGAAGATTTGTACAAGGTAAATGGGATTTTGAATAAGGAAGGCTATCATTCCATTTTGCAATGCCATGCCATACCCTGTGGACAGCGCTTGATTGGAGCCAATTTCAACCTACAACAGGAAGATGACCCAAAGCACACCTCCAAATTATGCATGAACTATTTAGGGAGCAGGCAGCTGGTATTCTATCTGTAATGGAGTGTCCAGCGCAGTCACCAGATCTCAGCCCCATTGAGCTGTTGTGGGAGCAGCTTCACCGTATGGTGCGCAAAAAGTGCCCATCAAGCCAATCCAACTTGTGTGAGGGGCTTCAGGAAGCATGGGGGGAAATTTCTCAAGATTACCTCAGCAAATTAACAGCTAGAATGCCAAAGGTCTGCAATGCAGTAATTGCCCCAAAGGGAGCATTCTGAGACGAAAGCAAAGTTTGAAGCAGAAATTATTCTTTCTAATAAAAATCATTATTTCTAACCTTGTCAATGTCTGGACTATTTTCTATTAATTTTTCAACTCATTTGATGAATAAAAGTATGAGTTTTCATGGAAAAAACAAAATTGTCTTGGTGACCCCAAACTTTTGAACGGTAGTGTGTATGTATGTATGTGTATATATATATATATATATATATATATATATATATATATATATACTGCTCAAAGAAATAAGGAGGGAGCATCATGTGACACTCCCTCTCCCATCATTCCTCCTCTGCATCTGACGCAGCGGCATGATGACGCGCCACGCTGTGTCAGACAGTGGAGCTGGCAGCTGCTGAGGTGATCAGCTGCAGAGACTGAAGCAGCGGGGAACGAGGAGCGGTAAGTATGTATTTATTTTTAAATCAGTGTGTACTGATAATACTGGAGGACTGGGGCTGCATTTTACCCTACGAGTGGGGGGGGGCTGCATTTTACCCTATGGGGGGCTGCATTATACTTCGTACAGGACCATGGGGGAATGCATTATACTGAGTGGGGAGCCATGGCGAGTGTCTTATACTGTGTGGAGGACCATGGGGAAGCGCATTATACTGTGTGGAGGACCACGTGGGAGTGCATTATACTGCGTGGAGGACCACGAGGGAGTGCATTATACTACGTGGAGGACCACGAGGGAGTGCATTATACTGCGTGGAGGACCACGAGGGAGTGCATTATACTGCGTGGAGGACCATGGGGAGTGCATTACACTGCGTGGAGGACCATGGGGACTGTATTATACTGCGTGGAGGACCACGAGGGAGTGCATTATACTGCGTGGAGGACCATGGGAGTGCATTATACTGTGTGGAGGACCATGGCGAGAGTCTTATACTGTGTGGAGGACCATGGCGAGTGCATTATACTCTATGGAGTGTGGAGAGGTGTGGGGCAGTTGGGGCATCATACTGTGTTGGTGTCATCATACTTTACCCTGGGAGTTGAGGTCGGGTACAGTAGGGTCATTATACTGCGCATATGGAGGAATTCACCATGGGGGTATCATACCGTGTTTGGGGGGCACTTTTGTTGGCACCACACTTTATGGGCAATGAAAAAGGGATCTAGGACTTCAGCAGGAGGAAAATTACTATGTAAAGGCTGGAAGGTTGTGAGATCTGCTCTTCTGTGACCCCGACAATTATTTACATTTTTACATTTTTTTGTTGGGGGGCCCTATTAGAACTTCTGCTATGGGGCCCCATGATTCCTATGTACGCCCCTGATTGTACCAAATCCTCAGCTGTGCTGGTACTAAGGATATGGACACTCAGACATTTTGGGCTAAATATATACATACAAATATTTTTTCAATAACGTTTCATAAACAATTTGGCTTTTTTATTTCCTTTGCATTGCTAGTTGCAGAATGAGCTCACTGAGAATTTATCAGTGAGCTCATTCTGACCTTCTCTGTGCTGATTATGTTCACAGACCAGCATGAAAGTTGGGCTGATCTCTGATGCAGTCATAAATCATCGCAGAAATAAAAGAGCTGGAAACTCCACATCATAAGGAGCTCACTGACTGAATCTCAAGTTAACTCATTCTGCAGCCATCAATGTGCTGCTGGGAAACAAAAAGCTGGTAAAGGCCGAACAGAGCAAATGTTACATGAAGCAAAATAGTAAAAAGTATTTTTAGAGCAATATACATGTATTTAAAGGGATTGTCCGGTGTGAAGCTGAAGGCCTGCAGTCATCTGTGTGACTCTCTGTGACTGCAGACTTGTAATCCTCACATCATGTAGACTGCGCGCTGCCAGCATTATTCTCAGCCCAGAGATGGCAGAAGCCCCTGTATCATGTGTACAGGAATTGTGCCCCCTCTCCCCGAGGAGCAGCAGTGCCTCGTCCTCCAGATACATGAGGGTCCCATCGGGGAGATCCACATGTGCCGGCCATGATGTCATCTCCATGGATACGGCATCAATGTGCAGAGCAGAAGACCCCTGTAAGGGAGAGCTCAGACGTGGGGGGATTGATGTGGATGTGAGGAGCAGATCCCCCCCATATTCACAGATTATCGCACAATACATGTGGCCTTGCACAGGAAAAACTGTGAGGAAAGAAGAAATCAGATTTCTTACAATATAGAATAATGTCCTCCTGCCCTCGCTCATGTCCAGTATTATTTATCCCCTGACCTTTAGGGTGGGGAACCCATCCTGAGCCCCCTCCATTATATAGGAGCCATATATCTGCTCCATTACTGGCAGAAGGTAAGGAGCCAATCACACTGCACGGCTTCTACTTCCTGCTCTAAGCCCCGCCCACCTGCCTTCCCTTGAGATCTCCATGACAACCCTTGTGTGACTACAGTGACAGGCCACGCCCCCAAGGATTCTGATCAGTGCGGATGTCTCCATATTGCTGAGGAAAAGAGCGGCTGATGGGCGGAGCCAGCAGCGATGTGAGGGGCGGAGCCAGCAGCGATATGAGGGGCGGAGCCAGCAGCGATATGAAGGGCAGAGCCAGCAGCGATATGAGGGGCGGAGCCAGCAGCGATATGAGGGGCGGAGCCAGCAGCGACATGAGGGGCGGAGCCAGCAGCGACATGAGGAGCGCTCACAGCACTGACAGGAGCAGGTGTGTGTGCAGCCAGTTCCTCTGCTGTGGGTGTTGTGGTGTGTGAGCTTCGCCGTGTATATAATATACACACATATATATATATATATATATATACAGAGTTGAAATCAGAAGTTTCCATACACTGTATAAATAGACACATCTGCATGTTTTTCTCAATATCTGACATGAAATCAGAATAAACCTTTCCCATTTTAGGTCAATTAGGATTACCATCATTTGTAATATTTGCCAAATGCCAGAATAATAAGAGAGAGAGAGAATGTTTTAGGACATTTTTATTACTTACTGCTAAGTCAAAAGTTTCCCTCTTTCCCTCTCCTCATTCATTGGGAGTGGGGCGCGGAGGATGCTGGGTGGGACGTGCGGGGTAACCCCCGCCCACAGCCCAGCATCCACCGCGGGGTCCGCGACTCTAATGTCACCCCTCATTTGACGTGACATCAGCGGAAGAAAGAGCCGGCTGCAGCCGGGAGGTCACGTGATGCCTGTGAGGGGCGCTATCGCCAGTCCCTCCTACAGGAAATCAACCCCACATGATGCTGCCTCCCCCGTGTTTCACAGTTGGGATGGTGTTCTTAGGCTTCCAAGCTTCTCCTTTTTTCTTCCAAAAGTAACGATGGTCACTATGCCCAAAAAGTTCAATTTTAGTTTCATCAGACCACGGGACATGTCTCCAAAAATGAAGGTCTTTGTTCCTGTGTGCATTTGCAAACATTAATCTGGCTTTTTTATCTTTCTTTTGGAGTAATGGCTTCTTCCTGGCACAGTGGCCTTTCAGCCTATATTGATACAGTACTCATTTCACTGTGGATATTGACACAATCTTATCAACTTCCCCTATCATCTTCACAAGATCTTTTTCTTTTGTCCTTGATATGCACATATCGGACCAAAGCACGTTCATCTCTGGGACACAGAACCCGTCTCCTTCCTGAGCGGTATGATGGCTGGACATTCCCATCTTGTTTGTACTTGCATATAATTGTTTGTACAGATTAACGAGACACTTTCAGGTATCTAGAAATTGTACCCAAGGATAAGCCAGACTTGTGCAAGTCCACAATTCTCTTAGCAGGGGGTTGGACCAGATGACCCAGGAGGTCCCTTCCAACTCAACCATTCTATGATTCTATGATTCTTCCTGATATCTTGGTTGATTTCTTTAGACTTTCCCATGATGCTACACAAAGAAGCAGTGTGTTTCAGGTGTGCATTAAAAAACATCCACAGGTGTGTCTCTAATTAACTGAGATGTTGCCAAAAAAACTCAGAAGTTTCCAAACACATGACATCATCATATGGGCAGTCCAGAATTGTTTAAAGGTATAGCAATATTAGTGTATGTAAACTTATGACTTTGCAGTAAGTAATAAAAATGCTTTAAAACATTCTCTCTCTCTCTTATTATTCTGGCATTTGGCAAATCTTAAAAATTATGGTAATCCTAATTGACCTAAAACGTGAAGGTTTATTCTGATTTCATGTCAGATATTGAGAAAAACATGCAGATGTGTCTTTTTATTGTTATGATCTGCAACAAGTACTAAGGAAAGAAAGGAGAAAGCTATCCCTACAGTAAGACTAAGCTGAATCCCTACGATGTAGCGGGCTGCCTGTTCCTAGCGAACAGACCCGCCTTAGTCCTCGGCTAGTCTGAACGAAGACCTATAGCATAAAGGAGAGGGGTCCCTAAAAGAACTAAGGACTGGAACAAAAATGGGACATCTCCTAAACAGAGAAGTTGTTACAAAACACAAAAAGATAAACTGACAAAAAGGTACTAGAGGTCCCAGAAGGACCAAGCGAACTGACAGAGAAAGGCACAGAAGCACCTGGCTAGAAAAGCAGTCAAACAACACTGAAGTCCAACACAGCCAAAAGGGCGGAGCTGGAATATAAAGGCAGATGGTCTTGTGACCGCAAAACACAAGATGGAAAAAACAAACAGGAGGGTTCTAACATTTATATAGTGTATGTAAATTTCTGGTTTCAACTGTGTATACAGGTGACAGGAGCAGGTGTGTGTGCAGCCAGGTCCGCTCTTTTTGTGGCGCCGCAGCGGAGCGTGTTGTGGTGTGTGAGCTCTGCCGTGTATATAGTACAGAGGAGTATATATATATGTGTGTATGTATATATATATACATACACACATACACACGGGGCATGCAGGAGTTTTTAGTTTACCAGTTTGGGTCCATGCGGAGCAGCTATAGGATTCACTGGTAACATTTTGGGGAACAGACGTTTTTATAATTTTTATTCCATTTTTCTTTTGCGTGAGATTAATAAAAAAACAATTCTGCTGATGTTTTTTTATTTTTTCCAGCATTCAATGGCAAAACCCCAGGAATGGTTCTTATATTTTTTCTTTCCAGCATTTATCGTGCAGTATAGAGACAAAATGAACAAAAGCTACAATTTTGCCATTAATTCTTACTATTTTATTCTTATGCTGTTTTTCGTGCCGGATAAATCATGTGATCGTTGTACAGTTTGGGTTGTTGTTCTCTGCGATGTTAATCAGGTTTAGTTGTTTTGTTCTTGTTTTTTGGGGGTTTATTTTAATAAAATCTAGTTTTAATGTAAGAAAAAAAATTATATTTGAGTTTTTACTTTGTATATTTCCAAATATTTTATTGAAACGGAGTAAAGGAAAGAAGGATGAACTAGTGGGAGAGCAACTGTAAAGGACCCCTGCCAGTCCCTAAAACTAAAGGGGCCTGTGACGACACAGCATTTAATCGTAATTATCCAGATGTAAATTCCATAGGCCCAGAATGATAGACTATTGCCTGAATTATTAACTATTGAATTTATGTGTTTCTTTCTTCGGTTGGTCAACGCACATGATCTTTTGTCATGAGTCTGAATGTTGACTCATCTTGTAGGTTGAGGTGATATTTGTTCATTGATAAATGGTTATTTACCTCTTATATCAACTCTTCTGGTTTATTGTACTGTTATCTTTACAATACAGGGACGCAGGCTCTTTGAACAATGGATGTTTGCTAAATATGTTGATTACCATTTTATAAGTCCATGCAATTTGTTGACTTGCATTGTTTCGGAATTTATAGTTTATCCTTCAATGTTTGCAATGTTTGCAAGTCAACATTGGGGGATGAACTGTGGATGCTCCAGTAATGGGAATTAGTAACACCAGCCCTTTCTCTTGACTTGTGAATGAAGTCTTGAAGAAGGACAGTTGTGAACTACATAAAGGAGTCTTTTTACAAAACCACTGCCAGGAACACTCTATGGGACAGCTCTACAGAACACCATGAATCCATTAAGAGGGACACAGATTTGGTTTCTACAGGATGCCAGCTTAAGGGACCACAGCCCCGGCTGGAGGAATACAAATCTGCTCCATTGACTACTATAGAACCCATGGATACATCTGGGAAAACCAGGTTGGGACCCACCAGTCACCTGGTCCCATGGAGATGTTTGGAGTAGCCAGGTTGGGACACTCCGGCCACCTGGAACTCGTGAATATGCTCGGAAAAAGCCAAGTCGGGACCTTCCAGTCACCTAGTTCCATGAATATGTTTGGAGAAGCCAGGTTGGAACTTTCTGGTCTCCTGGCCACGTACCTCAATGGACTGTCAGCTTTCTAAGCTTGTTGTTACCTCCTCTTTGTGGGTGCTCTTTGGTGGGGGTGCCATTGGTGGGGGTAGTCAGCCCCAGAAGCCCCTCGGATTGGCAGCTGCTTTAATCCCAGCGAGTCAGCGGAAGGGTGAGACTCTGTAATTTGCACCATATTAGGTATTTGCTGGGACTGTTCGATGTGTTTATTGTGTGTTTGGTGGCTCAATAAAATATTACCTCACTGTTTTACAATCATCCTGTGTTGTTGTTTATGTATCTTCTATCAGTGATGGATTATAATGAGTGTGATCTGCTCCACCATGAGGGGCCCGATCCTCCCGGGGGCCCACGTTCAAAGATCCCAGCACGGCTCAGGACGGATTCTTGTAGTGCTGATGTTTGATAAATAGGATAATAGAGCACTCATAGAAAATAAATGTCTGACCTCTTCTTTCTGATGGGCATTTTAGAGCGAGGAGCTGCGCTCTGGACTCACCGCTGCACTCCCCATGCCATTGCGGTGGCCATCTTAATATCGATCTGTGCGGAGGAGACTTTGGGAGTCAGACGGAGGTGTCAAATGTACGGACCCTTTTAATCACAGGATGGAGGGTCACTGTGAATATTAATTCATGAACCACTGTGCATAGTGACTCGCCCCCAGGGCCGTGGGGCACTCGGCAGCCGGGCCTCTGGTTGCCGGGGGATATCACGGTGGCTGGCCCAGTCCGTGGCCCAGGGCGGTCACTCAAAGGGGGGGGGAATGCTTATAGGGGAAATTGTCGTGACGCCACCTGTGGATTCTGGTAAGAGGTTACCAGCGCTGCGACAGTCCACTGAGGCTGATGTTAGGGGCAGCTATGATGGGACGGCTCCCCACAGGTAGAGCAGGCCTCAGGGCAGTGTAGAGGTGTAGAAAGATGGTGGAAGCAGGAGGGAGACGGCAGGACGGTTCCAGAGGAAGTACAGGCACACACACAAGGGTAAACTTCAATACCTTTACTGGTGGTGATGCAGGTACGGTCCAGGGCTTGTGGGGGCCCCGGGGGGATGCTGCGGGCTTGTGGGGGCCCTAAGGGGATGCTGCGGGCTTGTGGGGCCCTGGGGGGGATTCTGCGGGCTTGTGGGGCCCTGGAGGGGATGCTGTGGGCTTGTGGGTGCTCTGGGGGGGATGCTGCAGGCTTGTGGGGTCTATGGGGGGGATGCTGCAGGCATGTGGGGGCTCTGGGGGGTGTGATGCAGGCTTGAGGGGGGCCCTGGGGGGATGCAGCCGGCTTGTGGGGGCCCCGGGGAGGATGCAGCGGGCTTGTGGGGCCTCTGTATGGGGTCCAGCCTGCATATGGCATTACATGGGGACCAGGCAGTATTCTCTATGGTGAATTATATGGGATCCAGTATTTTGTATGGAGCATTATATAGGGCTCATAATACTGTATGGAGGACATAGTGGTGCCATAACACTGTATGGAGGACTATACTGTCCGGTCTGCACTGTGCGCTGTGAGGATTCACCGGTTTCTGAGCTATTGTAGAATTTACAGTAGATATCACTCATGAAATGTAAGAAGTCAGTGACATTTTTGGCATTGTACTATATCTATATCTATAATTTCTCTGCTGTATCTGTGCATCATGAATGGTTGGCTGTGTTAAAGGGGCCACTGAGACTCTTTCGCCCGGGGCCCACGAAAACCTGGAGGAGGGAGCATCATGTGACACTCCCTCTCCCATCATTCCTCCTCTGCGTCTGACGCAGCGGCATGATGACGCGCCACGCTGTGTCAGACAGTGGAGCTGGCAGCTGCTGAGGTGATCAGCTGCAGAGACTGAAGCAGCAGGGAACGAGGAGCGGTAAGTATGTATTTATTTTTAAATCAGTGTGTACTGATAATACTGGAGAACTGGGGCTGCATTTTACCCTACGGGTGGGGGCTGCATTTTACCCTATGGGGGGCTGCATTATACTGCGTACAGGACCATGGGGGAATGCATTATACTGAGTGGAGAACCATGGCGAGTGTCTTAAGGCCCCGTCACACTAAGCGATGCAGCAGCGATCCCGACAACGATACGACCTGTCAGGGATCGTTGCTGCATCGCTAATACATCGCTGGCGAGCTGTCAAACAGGCAGGCTCACCAGCGATCAGGGGAGCAGCAATATCGTGGAAAGAATCGTTCCACGATGTGCTGCTCCTGTTACCAGCCTGCTGCTTAAGCAGGAGCAGGCTGGTAACTATGGTAAACATCGGGTTACTAAGTGTGCGTGTGCCCCTAGTAACCCGCTGTTTATCATGGATACGACTCTGCTAAGGTGAACGGTAGCCTCCGCACACCGTAGCAGAGTGGTATCCATGGTAAACAGCGGGTTACTAAGTGCGCGCGTGCCCCTAGTAACCCAATGTTTACCATGGTTACCAGCCAGATCGTTGGTCCCGCTGGTCACACACAGCGATGTGTGCTGGCCAGCGGGAGGCCAACGACCAAAAAATGGTCCAGGATACTTTGCAGCGATCAGCGACCTCACAGCAGGGGCCTGATCGCTGCAAAGTGTCACACATAGCGACATCGCTGGTGAGGTCGCTGGTGAGTCACCAAAACCGTGACACAGCAGCGATCTCGCTAGCGATATCGCTAGCGATATCGCTATGTGAGACGGGGGCTTTATACTGTGTGGAGGACCATGGGGGAGTACATTGTACTGTGTGGAGGACCATGGGGGAGTGCATTGTACTGTGTGGAGGACCATGGGGGAGTGCATGGTACTGTGTGGAGGACCATGGGGGAGTGCATTATACTGTGTGGAGGACCACGGGGAGTGCATTGTACTGTGTGGAGGACCACGTGGGAGTGCATTATACTGCGTGGAGGACCACGAGGGAGTGCATTATACTGCGTGGAGGACCATGGCGAGTGCCTTATACTGTGTGGAGAACCATGGCGATAGTCTTATACTGAGTGCATTATACTCTATGGAGTGTGGAGAGGTGTGGGGCAGTTGGGGGATCATACTTTACCCTGGGAGTTGAGGTCGGGTACAGTAGGGTCATTATACTGCGCATATGGAGGAATTCACCATGGGGGTATCATACCGTGTTTGGGGGGCACTTTTGTTGGCACCACACTTTATGGGCAATGAAAAAGGGATCTAGGACTTCAGCAGGAGGAAAATTACTATGTAAAGGCTGGAAGGTTGTGAGATCTGATCTTCTGCGACCCCGACAATTATTTACATTTTTGTTGCTGGGGGGGGGCCCAATTAGAACTTCTGCGTCCTATGTACGCCCCTGATTATACCAAATCCTCAGCTGTGCTGGTACTAAGGATATGGACACTCAGACATTTTGGGCTAAATATATACATACAAATATTTTTTTCAATAACGTTTCATAAACAATTTGGCTTTTTTATTTCCTTTGCATTGCTAGTTGCAGAATGAGCTCACTGAGAATTTATCAGTGAGCTCATTCTGACCTTCTCTGTGCTGATTAAGTTCACAGACCAGCATGAAAGTTGGGCTGATCTCTGATGCAGTCATAAATCATCGCAGAAATAAAAGCGCTGGAAACTCCACATCATAAGGAGCTCACTGACTGATTCTCAAGTTAACTCATTCTGCAGCCATCAATGTGCTGCTGGGAAACAAAAAGCTGGTAAAGGCCGAACAGAGCAAATGTTACAAGAAGCAAAATAGTAAAAAGTATTTTTAGAGCAATATACATGTATTTAAAGGGATTGTCCGGTGTGAAGCTGAAGGCTGCAGTCATCTGTGTGACTCTCTGTGACTGCAGACTTGTAATCCTCACATCATGTAGACTGCGCGCTGCCAGCATTATTCTCAGCCCAGAGATGGCAGAAGCCCCTGTATCATGTGTACAGGAATTGTGCCCCCTCTCCCCGAGGAGCAGCAGTGCCTCGTCCTCCAGATACATGAGGGTCCCATCGGGGAGATCCGCATGTACCGGCCATGATGTCATCTCCATGGATACGGCATCAATGTGCAGAGCAGAAGACCCCTGTAAGGGAGAGCTCAGACGTGGGGGGATTGATGTGGATGTGAGGAGCAGATCCCTGCCATATTCACAGATTATCGCACAATACATGTGGCCTTGCACAGGAAAAACTGTGAGGAAAGAAGAAATCAGATTTCTTACAATATAGAATAATGTCCTCCTGCCCTCGTTCATGTCCAGTATTATTTATCCCCTGACCTTTAGGGTGGGGAACCCCTCCTGAACCCCCTCCATTATATAGGAGCCATATATCTGCTCCATTACTGGCAGAAGGTAAGGAGCCAATCACACTGCACGGCTTCTACTTCCTGCTCTAAGCCCCGCCCACCTGCCTTCCCTTGAGATCTCCATGACAACCCTTGTGTGACTACAGTGACAGGCCACGCCCCCAAGGATTCTGATCAGTGCGGATGTCTCCATATTGCTGAGGACTGTGAGTGGCTGATGATGGGCGGAGCCAGCAGCGATGTGAGGGGCAGAGCCAGCAGCGATATGAGGGGCGGAGCCAGCAGCGATATGAGGGGCGGAGCCAGCAGCGATATGAGGGGCGGAGCCAACAGCGACATGAGGGGCGGAGCCAGCAGCGACATGAGGGGCGGAGCCAGCAGCGATATGAGGGGCGGAGCCAGCAGCGACATGAGGAGCGGAGCCAGCAGCGATAGGAGGGGCGGAGCCAGCAGCGACATGAGGGGCGGAGCCAGCAGCGATATGAGGAGCGCTCACAGCACTGACAGGAGCAGGTGTGTGTGCAGCCCGTTCCTCTGCTGTGGGTGTTGTGTTGTGTGAGCTTCGCCGTGTATATATTATACATACACAGTTGAAATCAGAAATTTCCATACACTGTATAAATAGACACATCTGCAGGTTTTTCTCAATATCTGACATGAAATCATAATAAACCTTTCCCATTTTAGGTCAGTTAGGATTACCATCATTTGTAATATTTGCCAAATGCCAGAATAATGAGCGTCTCTTGTAAGGGGCATTAAAAGAGTCTTGTTATACCACTCTGACCTCCACGTGTCTTGTAAGGGGCATTAAAACCGTGTTGTTATACCACTCTGACCTCCACGTGTCTTGTAAGGGGCATTAAAACCGTCTTGTTACACCACTCTGACCTCCACGTGTCTTGTAAGGGGCATTGAAACCGTGTTGTTATACCACTCTGACCTCCACGTGTCTTGTAAGGGGCATTAAAACCGTCTTGTTACACCACTCTGACCTCCACGTGTCTTGTAAGGGGCATTAAAACCGTCTTGTTATACCACTCTGACCTCCACGTGTCTTGTAAGGGGCATTAAAACCGTCTTGTTATACCACTCTGACCTCCACGTCTCTTCAGAGTGGCATTAAAACCGTCTTGTTATACCACTCTGACCTCCACGTCTCTTCTGAGGGGCATTAAAACCATCTTGTTATACCACTCTGACCTCCACGTCTCTTGTAAGGGGCATTAAAACCGTCTTGTTATACCACTCTGACCTCCACGTCTCTTCTGAGGGGCATTAAAAGCGTCTTGTTATACCACTCTGACCTCCACGTGTCTTGTAAGGGGCATTAAAACCGTCTTGTTATGCCACTCTGACCTCCACGTCTCTTCTGAGGGGCATTAAAAGCGTCTTGTTAAGCTACTGGGACCTCCACGACTCTTCGAACGGGCATTGCATTTTCTCATAATTTTTGGAAGCTTTTGCTTGGAAGGCATAAGCAAATACTATGGGAGACCCACTCCCCAATAATGGGAATAATGTTTTTAAGATGCTGTACTGTATGGCTCTTGTAAGGGGCATTAAAACCGTCTTGTTAAGCTACTGTGACCTCCACGTCTCTTCAAAGGAGCATTAAAAGCGTCTTCTTAAGCCACTCTGAACTCCACAGCTCTTCCAAGGGGCATTGAAATGTTGTTTTTAATTACCTTACCTCTAATCTCCACGACTCTTCCAACGGGCATTGCATTTCCTCCTAATTTTAGTCAGCTTTTGCTTTTCAATGCAAAGGTGAAAACTAAGGGAGACACACTCCCCAATAATGGGTAGAAGGTTTTTAGTACGCTGTAATCCACGTCTGTTTCCAGGGGCATTGCAGTTCCTTATAATTTTTGGAAAGCCTTCCATTCACTGCTTAGGCCAACAGTGCACAGGAGACCCAGTTGCCATAAATGGAAAAAAAGGTTTAGTTAAGGCCCTCTGACCTCCATGTCATTTCCAAGGGGCATTGGAGTGCCTCAAAAGTTTTGGTAGGCATTGCACTCACTGTATGCCCTATAACTGTGTAGCCAAACCGCTCCTTTTGTTACAGAAACATATCCTACAAGACATATGTGGTTGACTGGCCTGACATTGATGTGAATGGTCCCTGTTCCTCCTGCTCTTTCTCCTTTTCCACTACCTCATCCATCATTTATCACTTGAAGCTTTGTTTTAACGAGAGTCATAGAACTTGGATAGTAGCAGGAAAACATCCAGCAATCCTCGGAGGAGGTAGGATATGCGCCAAAACGCTGACCACCTCAGGCCTAGCCACTACTACATACATGCGCTTGCATTCCTTGAAAACAAAGCAGATGCTAACTTCTATCATCCTCATCATGCTCCTCACCTTGGTACTCTCAACTCCCCTGATAGAGAAGCCAGGGCCCACCGGAGAAGTCGGGTTCTTTGGTGGGCTCGTCCAATGCTGCCCTAAAGCAGGCCAGTCTAAGAAAAGTGTGTGGGGATGTTCCGCGGAGAAATCGGGGCGGCTTGGAACCGTTTATGGACACCTGGCCGCGGGGCGGCTGGGGACCGAGTGTGGACACCCGGCCGCCCCCTGGCGGCTGGGGACCGAGCATGGACACCCGGCCGCCGGGCGGCTGGGGACTGAGTATCGATACCTCGCTGCCGAAGCAGCCATGAGGTAGTGGCCAGCTCTGGCCTCCACATGCCTAAAAGGCCCAATTTCAAGTGCACGCATGCTAGCAGTATGGTATTGCAGCCTCGGGGTGGGTTGGTGGCAGGTTGCACACTTATGCTTGCATTCCAACAAAACAAAGCAGATGCTAACTTCTATCATCATCATGCTCCTCACCTTGGCATTCTCACCTCCCCTGATGGAGTCGGGTTCTCTAGTGGGCTCATCCAATGCTGCCCTAAAGCAGGCCAGTCTAAGAAAAGTGTGTGGGGATGTTCCGCGGAGAAATCGGGGTGGCTGGGGACCGTCTATGGACACCCCGCCGCCCCCAGGCGGCTGGGGACCAGCTGTGGACACCCGGCCGCCGGGCGGCTGGGGACTGAGTATGGATGCCTCGCTGCCGAAGCAGCCATGAGGTAGTGGCCAGCTTCGGCCTCCTCAAAACTAAAAGGCCCAATTTCAAGTGCAAGCTAGAAGTATGGTATTGCAGCCTGGGGGTGGGTGGGTGGTTGGCTGCATATTTGCGCTTGCATTGCAAGGAATGGGGGAGGTACAATTGAACACTGCCCTGGGACAAGGACTTGCACGGGGATAGTTGCAAGTCTGCATCTTCTGATGCGGCAAGGATCACTTCTGATGGGCACACTTTTAGGCAGTGACCTGGGAGTCAGAGATCCTTCCAGGGGTCTTCCCCATGCTGTTCCCATGTCTTTTCAGCACTGTATGCATGTGTCACACAGCACATGGCCAGATAAGGTTGTAAAATGTTAAAATGACATTTCCCGGTGAATGCATTTGTCACAGTTGAAAGCAATACAAAAGTGCAAAAACGCATAAAAAATGCTACTTGTGAACATAGCCCAAGGTGTGGAGGAGTATTTTTGTTTTTGGTTATTTATTTTACCTTATACACAAGTCTTTACCCTGGAAAAGAAATTCCTTAACATATTTCACAGGAAAAAAGTTTCACTTTCGTTTTTAAACATTTTCTTATGAGCCTGTAAAAGTGGCTTAATACCTCTGACCACGTTGTTGACAACAGTGACCTGGGGGTCAGAAATGCTTCCTGGGGCGATCCCCATGCTGTCCCCATGTCATCTGAGCACTGTCACTATCATTTTGGGCACTTTTTAGGCTTTCTACAGACTGCCGGGGGTGCCTCCGCAAAAATGCTCGGGTCTCCCATAGACTAACATGGGCTCGTTGCTCAGGTCGAGCACCCGAGTATCACGGCGAGCTCGAGCCGAGCTTCGAGCACCCGAGCATTTTAGTGCTCGCTCAACACTATTTATAACGGGGGCACAAGCTAGTGACTGATTTATATTCTCAGTGGAGCAGGATTCATTGCGGTGAATGATATACTCATGGGCACAGTGTGGCACATATTTGCATTTGGTGGCACAGTGGGCGGCATTATTTATTTAAGTCGCTTATATTTGTAACATTTTTGTTTTTCAGGAGTGCGGTGATCTGCTGAAAAGTGCGGAGCAGCCGAAACCTGGACAGCAAACTGCAAAGACGAATCATGACGGGAAGTCGTCACGAAAGACTGGACTAGGTAAAGAAGAGAAGAAAGAGAGCGACTGCAGTGTATAAACTGGAGGGTTAGGTGGGGCCCATTATATTATAATAAATCTATGTGCGGCCCATTATATTATAATAAATCTATGTGGGGCCCATTATATTATAATAAATCTATGTGGGGTCCATAATATTATAATAAATCTATGTGGGGTACATAATATTATAATAAATCTATGTGGGGTCCATAATATTAAAGGGACGGATATGTGGGGCCCATTATATTATAATAAATCTATGTGGTGCCCATTATATTAAAGGGAAAGCTATGTGGGGCCAATTATATTAAAGGGAAAGCTATGTGGGGCCAATTATATTAAGGGGAAAGCTATGTGGGGCCCATTATATTAAAGAGAAAGCTATGTGGGGCCCATTATATTAAAGAGAAAGCTATGTGGGGCCCATTATATTAAAGAGAAAGCTATGTGGGCCCATTATATTAAAGAGAAAGCTATGTGCGGCCCATTATATTAAAGAGAAAGCTATGTGGGGCCCATTATATTAAAGAGAAAGCTATGTGGGGCCCATTATATTAAAGAAAAAGCTATGTGGGTCCCATTATATTAAAGAAAAAGCTATGTGGGGCCCATTATATTAAAGGGAAAGCTATGTGGGGCCCATTATATAAAAGGGAAAGCTATGTGCGGCCCATTATATAAAAGGGAAAGCTATGTGCGGCCCATTATATTAAAGAGAAAGCTATGTGGGGCCCATTTTATTAAAGAGAAAGCTATGTGGGGCCCATTATATTAAAGAGAAAGCTATGTGGGGCTCATTATATTAAAGGGAAATCTATGTGGGGCCCATTATATAATAATAAAATCTATGTGGTGCCCATTATATTAAAGGGAAAGCTATGTGGGGCCCATTATATTAAAGGGAAAGCTATGTGGGGCCCGTTATCTTAAAGGGACATCTACGTAGGGCCCATTATATTAAATGGATGGCTATGTAGGGCCCATTATATTAAAGAGAGAGCTATGTGGGGCCCATTATATTAAAGAGAAAGCTATGTGGGGCCCATTATATTAAAGAGAAAGCTATGTGGGGCCCATTATATTAAAGGGAAAGCTATGTGGGGCCCATTATATTAAAGGGAAAGCTATGTGGGGCCCGTTATCTTAAAGGGACATCTACGTAGGGCCCATTATATTAAATGGATGGCTATGTAGGGCCCATTATATTAAAGAGAGAGCTATGTGGGGCCCATTATATTAAAGAGAAAGCTATGTGGGGCCCATTATATTAAAGGGAAAGCTATGTGGGGCCCATTATATTAAAGGGAAAGCTATGTGGGGCCCATTATATTAAAGAGAAAGCTATGTGGGGCCCATTATATTAAAGGGAAAGCTATGTGAGGCCCATTATATAATAATAAAATCTATGTGGGGCCCATTATAATAAAGGGAAAGCTATGTGGGGCCCGTTATCTTAAAGGGACATCTACGTATATGATAAATTCTATATGGGGCCCATGATATTTAATGGAAGGCTATGTGAGGCCCATTATATTAAATAGAGGGCTATGTGGGGACCAATACATTAAAAAGAAAGCTATATTGGGGCCCACTATGTTATCTGGAAGGTTTTGTGGAGCCCTCTGTATTAAATTGAGGGCTATGTGAGGCCTATTAAATTAAATGGAAAGCGTTGCGGGGCCCATAATATTATATGGAGGGCTATGTGAGGCGCATTTATCAAATAAAGGGCTATGTAGAGCCAATTATATTAAATGGAAGCCTGTGTTTTGTCCATTATATTAAATAGAGATGTATCTTGGCTCCATTATAATAAATGGAAGGCAATGTGGGGACCATTATATTAAATGGAG
The DNA here is from genome assembly GCF_046119375.1 of Phyllobates terribilis. Classification (NCBI taxonomy): domain Eukaryota; kingdom Metazoa; phylum Chordata; class Amphibia; order Anura; family Dendrobatidae; genus Phyllobates; species Phyllobates terribilis. The sequence goes on along the minus strand of NW_027363592.1, from coordinate 269,547 downwards.
GGTTATGTGGGGCCCATTATATTAAATGGAAGCCTATATGGAGCCCAGTAAATTAAATGTAAAGCTATGTGGGGCCCAATATTTTAAATGGAAGGTTAAGTGGGGCCAATTGTATTAAATAGAGGGCTATGTGGTGCCCAATATAAAACATGGAAGGCTTTTTGGTGCCCATTATATTAAATAGAGGGATATTTTGGCCCCATTTTATTAAATGGAAGGCTATGTCAGGTCCAATATATTAAATGGAGTCCAGTGTGGCCTATTATATTAAATTGACGGTTATGTGGGGTTCAATAAATTAAATGAAAAGCTATGTGGAGCCCAATAAATTAAATTATAGTACATGGAAGGCAATGTGCGGCTCATTATACTATATAGAGGGCTATGTGGGGGCCATTATACTTTATAGAATTCTATGTGGGGGTCCATTATACTTTTGCCAATGGCAAATTGTGTGTTCCGGTGGCACTCCAAAGGTAAAGGGTGTGCTCCGGTGGCACTCCAACGTCATAGGGTGTGCTCTGGTGGCACACCAATGGCAAAAAGGCCAAAGAGTAGACTCTGGTGGCAGACTGAGCAGCCCTAGAGTGCGCCCCAGTGATAAGCAATAAGGCCAAAGAATGTACCCTGGTGGTAGGCTAAAAAGCCCTAGAGTGCGCCCCAGTGGTAAGCAATAAGGCCAAAAAGTGCACCCCGGTGGCAGGCTAAAAAAACATAAAATGAGTGCTCCGGTGGTAAGCAAAATGGTCAGAGTGTACCCCGGTCGCAGTTAAAAAGCCCAAGTTGGGTGCCCCGGTGGTAAGCTAAAAGGCCAAAGAGTGCACCCCGGTGGAAGCTAAAAAGCCCAAGATGGGTGCCCCGGTGGTAAGCAAAAAGGTCACATATTGGGCCCCTCTGGTAGGCCTACGGGAAATAGAGTTCTCCGATGGCACACCAACGGTAAAGGGTGTGCCCGATGGTACTCCAATGGTAAAGGGTGTGCTTCAGTGGCATGACAGTGGCAAAAAGTGTACTCCGGTGGCATGCTAATGGTGAAAGGTGTGCTCTGTTGGCACCCCAACTGTAAAGAGTGTGTTCCAGTGGCACCCCAGCAGCCAATGGTGTACTTCGGTGGCAGACCATCGGGAAATGGTGTGATATGTAAGGCTCATCATAACAAAAGGGAGGGCTATGTGGGACCCATTATTTTATATGGAAAGCAAGGTGGGGCCCATTATATTAATTAGGGGCTTATGTGGGGCTCTTTATATTAAATAAAAACATATGTGGGCCCCATTAAATAAAATGGAAGGCTATGTGGACCCCATTAAATTAAATGGAAGGCTATGTGGACCCCATTAAATTAAATGGAAGGCTATGTGGGGCCCATTATATTAAATGGAAGCCTATATGGGGCCCAATAAATTAAATGAAAAGCTACAGTATGTACAGCAATAATAAAAATGGTAATAATACAGGGTGGACTATTTATATGGATACACCTAAATTAAATGGGAATGGTTGGTGATGTCAACTTCCTGTTTATGGCACATAAGTATATGGGAGGGGGAAACTTTTCCAGATGGGTGGTGACTATGGCGGCCATTTTGAAGTCGGCCATTTTGGATCTAACTTTATTTTTTTCAATGGGAAGAGGGTGATGTGACACATCAAACTCATTGAGAATTTCATAAGAAAATACAATGGTGTGCTTGGTTTTAACATAACTTTATTCTTTCATGAATTTTTTACAAGTTTATGACCACTTATAAAATGTGTTTAAAGTGCTGCCCATTGTGTTGGGTTGTCAATGCAACCCTCTTCTCCCACTCTTGACACACTGATAGCAACACCGCAGAAGAAATGCTAGCACAGGCTTTCAGTATCCGTTGTTTCAGATGCTGAAAGGTTATATGGGGCCTATTAAAATAAATGGAAGACTATGCAGGACCTCTTGTAATAACTAGAAGGCAATTTGTGGCCCATTATATTAAACTAGATGGTGGCCCGATTCTAACTCATCGGGTATTCTAGAATATGTATGCGGCCGGCCGCGACCAATCAGCGAACCGTGTTAGTGAGGACCGGAGAGCATGTTTAAATTTGGCGCCAAAACCGGTGATTGGTCACGGCTGGCGGCCGCGACCAATCAGCGAATCGTATTAGTGAGAACCGGGTAGCAGAGGTCAGTGGCGATGCAGCCGGTCATCTCCCGGCTGCTCGCAGCAGAAGTATCCCAACTGGCGGCGCCGCTCCCCGGTCCTCCCTTCACACTTGCAGTCGGGAGATCAGCGGCCCTAGCCTCTAATCTAGCGACGGTAGCCGCATGGAGGTCAGCGGCGCCGCAGGTCGGGATACTTCTGCTGCGAGCAGCCGGGAGATGACCGGCTGCATCGCCACTGACCTCTGTGCAGAGCGGTGTTTAAATTTGGAGCCAATATCGCTGATTGGTCGTGGCCGCCGAATCGTATTAGTGAGGACAGGGGAGCGGCGCTGCCTGTGCGGGTACTTCCACTGCGAGCAGCCGGGAAATGACCGGCTGCTCGCAGCAGAAGTATCCCGACCGGTGGCGCCGCTCCCCGGTCCTCCCTTCACACTTTCCGTCGGAAGATCAGCGGCCCTAACCGCTGATCTCCCGACGGTAGCTGCATGGAGGTCAGCGGCGCCGCTGGTCGGGGTACTTCTGCTGCGAGCAACCGGGAGTTGACCGGCTGCATCGCTACTGACCTCTGTGCAGAGCGGTGTTTAAATTTGGAGCCAATATCGCTGATTGGTCGTGGCCGCCGAATCGCATTAGTGAGGACAGGGAAGTGGCGCTGCCTGTGCGGGTACTTCCACTGCGAGCAGCCGGGAAATGACCGGCTGCTCGCAGCAGAAGTATCCCGACCAGTGGCGCCGCTCCCCGGTCCTCCCTTCACACTTTCCGTCGGAAGATCAGCGGCCCTAACCGCTGATCTCCCGACGGTAGCCGCATGGAAGTCAGCGGCGCCGCTGGTCGGGGTACTTCTGCTGCGACAGTGGACAGTGGGACAGTGGCGTGCTCCGGTGGCAAGCCAACGGGACACTGGCGTGCTCCGGTGGCAAGCCAACGGGACAGTGGCGTGCTCCGGTGGCAAGCCAACGGGAAAGTGGCGTGCTCCGGTGGCAAGCCAACGGGACAGTGGCGTGCTCCGGTGGCAAGCCAACGGGACAGTGGCGTGCTCCGGTGGCAAGCCAACGGGACAATGGCGTGCTCCGGTGGCAAGCCAAAGGGACAGTGGCGTGCTCCGGTGGCAAGCCAACGGGACAGTGGCGTGCTCCGGTGGCAAGCCAACGAGACAGTGGCGTGCTCCGGTGGCAAGCCAACGGGAAAGTGGCGTGCTCCGGTGGCAAGCTAACGGGAAAGTGGCGTGCTCCGGTGGCAAGCCAACGGGAAAGTGGCGTGCTCCGGTGGCAAGCCAACGGGACTGTGGCGTGCTCCGGTGGCAAGCCAACGGGACTGTGGCGTGCTCCGGTGGCAAGCCAACGGGACTGTGGCGTGCTCCGGTGGCAAGCCAATGGGAAAGTGGCGTGCTCCGGTGGCAAGCCAACGGGAAAGTGGCGTGCTCCGGTGGCAAGCCAACGGGAAAGTGGCGTGCTCCAGTGGCAAGCCAACGGGAGAGTGGCGTGCTCCGGTGGCAAGCCAACGGGACAGTGGCGTGCTCCGGTGGCAAGCCAACGGGACAGTGGCGTGCTCCGGTGGCAAGCCAACGGGACAGTGGCGTGCTCCGGTGGCAAGCCAACGGGACAGTGGCGTGCTCCGGTGGCAAGCCAACGGGACAGTGGCGTGCTCCGGTGGCAAGCCAACGGGAAAGTGGCGTGCTCCGGTGGCAAGCCAACGGGAAAGTGGCGTGCTCCGGTGGCAAGCCAACGGGACTGTGGCGTGCTCCGGTGGCAAGCCAACGGGACTGTGGGGTGCTCCGGTGGCAAGCCAACGGGACTGTGGCGTGCTCCGGTGGCAAGCCAGCGGGAAAGTGGCGTGCTCCGGTGGCAAGCCAACGGGAAAGTGGCGTGCTCCGGTGGCAAGCCAACGGGAAAGTGGCGTGCTCCGGTGACAAGCCAACGGGAAAGTGGCGTGCTCCGGTGGCAAGCCAACGGGAAAGTGGCGTGCTCTGGTGGCAAGCCAACGGGACTGTGGCGTGCCCCGGTGGCAAGCCAACGGGACTGTGGCGTGCTCCCGTGGCAAGCCAACGGGACAGTGGCGTGCTCCGGTGGCAAGCCAACGGGACAGTGGCGTGCTCCGGTGGCAAGCCAACGGGAAAGTGGCGTGCTCCGGTGGCAAGCCAATGGGAAAGTGGCGTGCTCCGGTGGCAAGCCAACGGGAAAGTGGCGTGCTCCGGTGGCAAGCCAACGGGAAAGTGGCGTGCTCCGGTGGCAAGCCAACGGGACTGTGGCGTGCTCCGGTGGCAAGCCAAAGGGACAGTGGCGTGCTCCGGTGGCAAGCCAAAGGGACTGTGGCGTGCTCCGGTGGCAAGCCAACGGGACAGTGGCGTGCTCCGGTGGCAAGCCAACGGGACAGTGGCGTGCTCCGGTGGCAAGCCAACGGGACAGTGGCGAGCTCCGGTGGCAAGCCAACGGGACAGTGGCGTGCTCCGGTGGCAAGCCAACGGGACAGTGGCGTGCTCCGGTGGCAAGCCAACGGGACAGTGGCGTGCTCCGGTGGCAAGCGAACGGGACAGTGGCGTGCTCCGGTGGCAAGCCAACGGGACTGTGGCGTGCTCCGGTGGCAAGCCAACGGGAAAGTGGCGTGCTCCGGTGGCAAGCCAACGGGAAAGTGGTGTGCTCCGGTGGCAAGCCAACGGGAAAGTGGCGTGCTCCGGTGGCAAGCCAACGGGAAAGTGGCGTGCTCCGGTGGCAAGCCAACGGGAAAGTGGCGTGCTCCGGTGGCAAGCCAACGGGACTGTGGCGTGCTCCGGTGGCAAGCCAACGGGACTGTGGCGTGCTCCGGTGGCAAGCCAGCGGGAAAGTGGCGTGCTCCGGTGGCAAGCCAGCGGGAAAGTGGCGTGCTCCGGTGGCAAGCCAACGGGAAAGTGGCGTGCTCCGGTGGCAAGCCAACGGGAAAGTGGCGTGCTCTGGTGGCAAGCCAACGGGAAAGTGGCGTGCTCCGGTGGCAAGCCAACGGGAAAGTGGCGTGCTCCGGTGGCAAGCCAACGGGACTGTGGCGTGCTCCGGTGGCAAGCCAACGGGACTGTGGCGTGCTCCGGTGGCAAGCCAACGGGACAGTGGCGTGCTCCGGTGGCAAGCCAACGGGACAGTGGCGTGCTCCAGTGGCAAGCCAACGGGAAAGTGGCGTGCTCCGGTGGCAAGCCAATGGGAAAGTGGCGTGCTCCGGTGGCAAGCCAACGGGAAAGTGGCGTGCTCCGGTGGCAAGCCAACGGGACTGTGGCGTGCTCCGGTGGCAAGCCAACGGGACTGTGGCGTGCTCCGGTGGCAAGCCAACGGGACTGTGGCGTGCTCCGGTGGCAAGCCAACGGGACAGTGGCGTGCTCCGGTGGCAAGCCAACGGGACAGTGGCGTGCTCCGGTGGCAAGCCAACGGGAAAGTGGCGTGCTCCGGTGGCAAGCCAACGGGAAAGTGGCGTGCTCCGGTGGCAAGCCAACGGGAAAGTGGCGTGCTCCGGTGGCAAGCCAACGGGAAAGTGGCGTGCTCCGGTGGCAAGCCAACGGGAAAGTGGCGTGCTCCGGTGGCAAGCCAACGGGAAAGTGGCGTGCTCCGGTGGCAAGCCAACGGGAAAGTGGCGTGCTCCGGTGGCAAGCCAACGGGACAGTGGCGTGCTCCGGTGGCAAGCCAACGGGACAGTGGCGTGCTCCGGTGGCAAGCCAACGGGACAGTGGCGTGCTCCGGTGGCAAGCCAACGGGACAGTGGCGTGCTCCGGTGGCAAGCCAACGGGAAAGTGGCGTGCTCCGGTGGCAAGCCAACGGGAAAGTGGCGTGCTCCGGTGGCAAGCCAACGGGACTGTGGCGTGCTCCGGTGGCAAGCCAACGGGACTGTGGCGTGCTCCAGTGGCAAGCCAACGGGAAAGTGGCGTGCTCCGGTGGCAAGCCAACGGGAAAGTGGCGTGCTCCGGTGGCAAGCCAACGGGAAAGTGGCGTGCTCCGGTGGCAAGCCAAGGGGAAAGTGGCGTGCTCCGGTGGCAAGCCAACGGGAAAGTGGCGTGCTCCGGTGGCAAGCCAACGGTACAGTGGCGTGCTCCGCTGGCAAGCCAACGGGACAGTGGCGTGCTCCGGTGGCAAGCCAACGGGACAGTGGCGTGCTCCGGTGGCAAGCCAACGGGACAGTGGCGTGCTCCGGTGGCAAGCCAACGGGACAGTGGCGTGATCCGGTGGCAAGCCAACGGGACTGTGGCGTGCTCCGGTGGCAAGCCAACGGGAAAGTGGCGTGCTCCGGTGGCAAGCCAACGGGACTGTGGCGTGCTCCGGTGGCAAGCCAACGGGACAGTGGCGTGCTCCGGTGGCAAGCCAACGGGACTGTGGCGTGCTCCGGTAGCAAGCCAACGGGACTGTGGCGTGCTCCGGTGACAAGCCAACGGGAAAGTGGCGTGCTCCGGTGGCAAGCCAACGGGAAAGTGGCGTGCTCTGGTGGCAAGCCAACAGGACTGTGTCGTGCTCCGGTGGCAAGCCAACGGGACAGTGGCGTGCTCCGGTGGCAAGCCAACGGGACAGTGGCATGCTCCGGTGGCAAGCCAACGGGAAAGTGGCGTGCTCCGGTGGCAAGCCAACGGGAAAGTGGCGTGCTCCGGTGGCAAGCCAACGGGAAAGTGGCGTGCTCCGGTGGCAAGCCAACGGGACAGTGGCGTGCTCCGGTGGCAAGCCAACGGGACAGTGGCGTGCTCCGGTGGCAAGCCAACGGGACAGTGGCGTCCTCTGGTGGCAAGCCAACGGGAAAGTGGCGTGCTCCGGTGGCAAGCCAACGGGAAAGTGGCGTGCTCCGGTGGCAAGCCAACGGGAAAGTGGCGTGCTCCGGTGGCAAGCCAACGGGAAAGTGGCGTGCTCCGGTGGCAAGCCAACGGGACTGTGGCGTGCTCCGGTGGCAAGCCAACGGGACTGTGGCGTGCTCCGGTGGCAAGCCAACGGGAAAGTGGCGTGCTCTGGTGGCAAGCCAACGGGAAAGTGGCGTGCTCCGGTGGCAAGCCAACGGGAAAATGGCGTGCTCCGGTGGCAAGCCAACGGGAAAGTGGCGTGCTCCGGTGGCAAGCCAACGGGAAAGTGGCGTGCTCCGGTGGCAAGCCAACGGGAAAGTGGCGTGCTCCGGTGGCAAGCCAACGGGACTGTGGCGTGCTCCGGTGGCAAGCCAACGGGACTGTGGCGTGCTCCGGTGGCAAGCCAACGGGACTGTGGCGTGCTCCGGTGGCAAGCCAACGGGACTGTGGCTTGCTCCGGTGGCAAGCCAACGGGAAAGTGGCGTGCTCCGGTGGCAAACCAACGGGAAAGTGGCGTGCTCCGGTGGCAAGCCAACGGGACTGTGGCGTGCTCCGGTGGCAAGCCAACGGGACAGTGGCGTGCTCCGGTGGCAAGCCAACGGGACAGTAGCGTGCTCCGGTGGCAAGCCAACGGGACAGTGGCGTGCTCCGGTGGCAAGCCAACGGGAAAGTGGCGTGCTCCGGTGGCAAGCCAACGGGAAAGTGGCGTGCTCCGGTGGCAAGCCAACGGGAAAGTGGCGTGCTCCGGTGGCAAGCCAACGGGAAAGTGGCGTGCTCCGGTGGCAAGCCAACGGGAAAGTGGCGTGCTCCGGTGGCAAGCCAACGGGAAAGTGGCGTGCTCCGGTGGCAAGCCAACGGGACTGTGGCGTGCTCCGGTGGCAAGCCAACGGGACTGTGGCGTGCTCCGGTGGCAAGCCAACGGGACTGTGGCGTGCTCCGGTGGCAAGCCAACGGGACTGTGGCTTGCTCCGGTGGCAAGCCAACGGGAAAGTGGCGTGCTCCGGTGGCAAGCCAACGGGAAAGTGGCGTGCTCCGGTGGCAAGCCAACGGGACTGTGGCGTGCTCCGGTGGCAAGCCAACGGGACAGTGGCGTGCTCCGGTGGCAAGCCAACGGGACAGTAGCGTGCTCCGGTGGCAAGCCAACGGGACAGTGGCGTGCTCCGGTGGCAAGCCAACGGGAAAGTGGCGTGCTCCGGTGGCAAGCCAACGGGAAAGTGGCGTGCTCCGGTGGCAAGCCAACGGGAAAGTGGCGTGCTCCGGTGGCAAGCCAACGGGAAAGTAGCGTGCTCCGGTGGCAAGCCAACGGGACTGTGGCGTGCTCCGGTGGCAAGCCAAAGGGACAGTGGCGTGCTCCGGTGGCAAGCCAAAGGGACTGTGGCGTGCTCCGGTGGCAAGCCAACGGGACAGTGGCGTGCTCCGGTGGCAAGCCAACGGGACAGTGGCGTGCTCCGGTGGCAAGCCAACGGGACAGTGGCGAGCTCCGGTGGCAAGCCAACGGGACAGTGGCGTGCTCCGGTGGCAAGCCAACGGGACAGTGGCGTGCTCCGGTGGCAAGCCAACGGGACAGTGGCGTGCTCCGGTGGCAAGCGAACGGGACAGTGGCGTGCTCCGGTGGCAAGCCAACGGGACTGTGGCGTGCTCCGGTGGCAAGCCAACGGGAAAGTGGCGTGCTCCGGTGGCAAGCCAACGGGAAAGTGGCGTGCTCCGGTGGCAAGCCAACGGGAAAGTGGCGTGCTCCGGTGGCAAGCCAACGGGAAAGTGGCGTGCTCCGGTGGCAAGCCAACGGGAAAGTGGCGTGCTCCGGTGGCAAGCCAACGGGACTGTGGCGTGCTCCGGTGGCAAGCCAACGGGACTGTGGCGTGCTCCGGTGGCAAGCCAGCGGGAAAGTGGCGTGCTCCGGTGGCAAGCCAGCGGGAAAGTGGCGTGCTCCGGTGGCAAGCCAACGGGAAAGTGGCGTGCTCCGGTGGCAAGCCAACGGTAAAGTGGCGTGCTCTGGTGGCAAGCCAACGGGAAAGTGGCGTGCTCCGGTGGCAAGCCAACGGGAAAGTGGCGTGCTCCGGTGGCAAGCCAACGGGACTGTGGCGTGCTCCGGTGGCAAGCCAACGGGACTGTGGCGTGCTCCGGTGGCAAGCCAACGGGACAGTGGCGTGCTCCGGTGGCAAGCCAACGGGACAGTGGCGTGCTCCAGTGGCAAGCCAACGGGAAAGTGGCGTGCTCCGGTGGCAAGCCAATGGGAAAGTGGCGTGCTCCGGTGGCAAGCCAACGGGAAAGTGGCGTGCTCCGGTGGCAAGCCAACGGGACTGTGGCGTGCTCCGGTGGCAAGCCAACGGGACTGTGGCGTGCTCCGGTGGCAAGCCAACGGGACTGTGGCGTGCTCCGGTGGCAAGCCAACGGGACAGTGGCGTGCTCCGGTGGCAAGCCAACGGGACAGTGGCGTGCTCCGGTGGCAAGCCAACGGGAAAGTGGCGTGCTCCGGTGGCAAGCCAACGGGAAAGTGGCGTGCTCCGGTGGCAAGCCAACGGGAAAGTGGCGTGCTCCGGTGGCAAGCCAACGGGAAAGTGGCGTGCTCCGGTGGCAAGCCAACGGGAAAGTGGCGTGCTCCGGTGGCAAGCCAACGGGAAAGTGGCGTGCTCCGGTGGCAAGCCAACGGGAAAGTGGCGTGCTCCGGTGGCAAGCCAACGGGACAGTGGCGTGCTCCGGTGGCAAGCCAACGGGACAGTGGCGTGCTCCGGTGGCAAGCCAACGGGACAGTGGCGTGCTCCGGTGGCAAGCCAACGGGACAGTGGCGTGCTCCGGTGGCAAGCCAACGGGAAAGTGGCGTGCTCCGGTGGCAAGCCAACGGGAAAGTGGCGTGCTCCGGTGGCAAGCCAACGGGACTGTGGCGTGCTCCGGTGGCAAGCCAACGGGACTGTGGCGTGCTCCAGTGGCAAGCCAACGGGAAAGTGGCGTGCTCCGGTGGCAAGCCAACGGGAAAGTGGCGTGCTCCGGTGGCAAGCCAACGGGAAAGTGGCGTGCTCCGGTGGCAAGCCAAGGGGAAAGTGGCGTGCTCCGGTGGCAAGCCAACGGGAAAGTGGCGTGCTCCGGTGGCAAGCCAACGGTACAGTGGCGTGCTCCGCTGGCAAGCCAACGGGACAGTGGCGTGCTCCGGTGGCAAGCCAACGGGACAGTGGCGTGCTCCGGTGGCAAGCCAACGGGACAGTGGCGTGCTCCGGTGGCAAGCCAACGGGACAGTGGCGTGATCCGGTGGCAAGCCAACGGGACTGTGGCGTGCTCCGGTGGCAAGCCAACGGGAAAGTGGCGTGCTCCGGTGGCAAGCCAACGGGACTGTGGCGTGCTCCGGTGGCAAGCCAACGGGACAGTGGCGTGCTCCGGTGGCAAGCCAACGGGACTGTGGCGTGCTCCGGTGGCAAGCCAACGGTACAGTGGCGTGCTCCGCTGGCAAGCCAACGGGACAGTGGCGTGCTCCGGTGGCAAGCCAACGGGACAGTGGCGTGCTCCGGTGGCAAGCCAACGGGACAGTGGCGTGCTCCGGTGGCAAGCCAACGGGACAGTGGCGTGATCCGGTGGCAAGCCAACGGGACTGTGGCGTGCTCCGGTGGCAAGCCAACGGGAAAGTGGCGTGCTCCGGTGGCAAGCCAACGGGACTGTGGCGTGCTCCGGTGGCAAGCCAACGGGACAGTGGCGTGCTCCGGTGGCAAGCCAACGGGACTGTGGCGTGCTCCGGTGGCAAGCCAACGGGACAGTGGCGTGCTCCGGTGGCAAGCCAACGGGACTGTGGCGTGCTCCGGTGGCAAGCCAACGGGACAGTGGCGTGCTCCGGTGGCAAGCCAACGGGACTGTGGCGTGCTCCGGTGGCAAGCCAACGGGACTGTGGCGTGCTCCGGTGACAAGCCAACGGGAAAGTGGCGTGCTCCGGTGGCAAGCCAACGGGAAAGTGGCGTGCTCTGGTGGCAAGCCAACAGGACTGTGTCGTGCTCCGGTGGCAAGCCAACGGGACAGTGGCGTGCTCCGGTGGCAAGCCAACGGGACAGTGGCGTGCTCCGGTGGCAAGCCAACGGGACAGTGGCGTGCTCCGGTGGCAAGCCAACGGGAAAGTGGCGTGCTCCGGTGGCAAGCCAACGGGAAAGTGGCGTGCTCCGGTGGCAAGCCAACGGGAAAGTGGCGTGCTCCGGTGGCAAGCCAACGGGACAGTGGCGTGCTCCGGTGGCAAGCCAACGGGACAGTGGCGTGCTCCGGTGGCAAGCCAACGGGACAGTGGCGTGCTCTGGTGGCAAGCCAACGGGAAAGTGGCGTGCTCCGGTGGCAAGCCAACGGGAAAGTGGCGTGCTCCGGTGGCAAGCCAACGGGAAAGTGGCGTGCTCCGGTGGCAAGCCAACGGGAAAGTGGCGTGCTCCGGTGGCAAGCCAACGGGACTGTGGCGTGCTCCGGTGGCAAGCCAACGGGACTGTGGCGTGCTCCGGTGGCAAGCCAACGGGAAAGTGGCGTGCTCTGGTGGCAAGCCAACGGGAAAGTGGCGTGCTCCGGTGGCAAGCCAACGGGAAAATGGCGTGCTCCGGTGGCAAGCCAACGGGAAAGTGGCGTGCTCCGGTGGCAAGCCAACGGGAAAGTGGCGTGCTCCGGTGGCAAGCCAACGGGAAAGTGGCGTGCTCCGGTGGCAAGCCAACGGGACTGTGGCGTGCTCCGGTGGCAAGCCAACGGGACTGTGGCGTGCTCCGGTGGCAAGCCAACGGGACTGTGGCGTGCTCCGGTGGCAAGCCAACGGGACTGTGGCTTGCTCCGGTGGCAAGCCAACGGGAAAGTGGCGTGCTCCGGTGGCAAGCCAACGGGAAAGTGGCGTGCTCCGGTGGCAAGCCAACGGGACTGTGGCGTGCTCCGGTGGCAAACCAACGGGACAGTGGCGTGCTCCGGTGGCAAGCCAACGGGACAGTAGCGTGCTCCAGTGGCAAGCCAACGGGACAGTGGCGTGCTCCGGTGGCAAGCCAACGGGAAAGTGGCGTGCTCCGGTGGCAAGCCAACGGGAAAGTGGCGTGCTCCGGTGGCAAGCCAACGGGAAAGTGGCGTGCTCCGGTGGCAAGCCAACGGGACAGTGGCGTGCTCCGGTGGCAAGCCAACGGGACAGTGGCGTACTCCGGTGGCAAGCCAACGGGACAGTGGCGTGCTCCGGTGGCAAGCCAACGGGAAAGTGGCGTGCTCCGGTGGCAAGCCAACGGGAAAGTGGCGTGCTCCGGTGGCAAGCCAACGGGACTGTGGCGTGCTCCGGTGGCAAGCCAACGGGACTGTGGCGTGCTCCGGTGGCAAGCCAACGGGACTGTAGCGTGCTCCGGTGGCAAGCCAACGGGACTGTGGCGTGCTCCGGTGGCAAGCCAGCGGGAAAGTGGCGTGCTCCGGTGGCAAGCCAACGGGAAAGTGGCGTGCTCCGGTGGCAAGCCAACGGGAAAGTGGCGTGCTCCGGTGGCAAGCCAACGGGAAAGTGGCGTGCTCCGGTGGCAAGCCAACGGGAAAGTGGCGTGCTCCGGTGGCAAGCCAACGGGAAAGTGGCGTGCTCCGGTGGCAAGCCAACGGGAAAGTGGCGTGCTCCGGTGGCAAGCCAACGGGAAAGTGGCGTGCTCCGGTGGCAAGCCAACGGGAAAGTGGCGTGCTCCGGTGGCAAGCCAACGGGACTGTGGCGTGCTCCGGTGGCAAGCCAACGGGACTGTGGCGTGCTCCGGTGGCAAGCCAACGGGACAGTGGCGTGCTCCGGTCGCAAGCCAACGGGAAAGTGGCGTGCTCCAGTGGCAAGGCAACGGGAAAGTGGCGTGCTCCGGTGGCAAGCCAACGGGAAAGTGGCGTGCTCCGGTGGCAAGCCAGCGGGAAAGTGGCGTGCTCCGGTGGCAAGCCAACGGGAAAGTGGCGTGCTCCGGTGGCAAGCCAACGGTAAAGTGGCGTGCTCCGGTGGCAAGCCAACGGGAAAGTGGCGTGCTCCGGTGGCAAGCCAACGGGAAAGTGGCGTGCTCCGGTGGCAAGCCAACGGGAAAGTGGCGTGCTCCGGTGGCAAGCCAACGGGAAAGTGGCGTGCTCCGGTGGCAAGCCAACGGGACAGTGGCGTGCTCCGGTGGCAAGCCAACGGGACAGTGGCGTGCTCCGGTGGCAAGCCAACGGGACAGTGGCGTGCTCTGGTGGCAAGCCAACGGGAAAGTGGCGTGCTCCGGTGGCAAGCCAACGGGAAAGTGGCGTGCTCCGGTGGCAAGCCAACGGGAAAGTGGCGTGCTCCGGTGGCAAGCCAACGGGAAAGTGGCGTGCTCCGGTGGCAAGCCAACGGGACTGTGGCGTGCTCCGGTGGCAAGCCAACGGGACTGTGGCGTGCTCCGGTGGCAAGCCAACGGGAAAGTGGCGTGCTCTGGTGGCAAGCCAACGGGAAAGTGGCGTGCTCCGGTGGCAAGCCAACGGGAAAATGGCGTGCTCCGGTGGCAAGCCAACGGGAAAGTGGCGTGCTCCGGTGGCAAGCCAACGGGAAAGTGGCGTGCTCCGGTGGCAAGCCAACGGGAAAGTGGCGTGCTCCGGTGGCAAGCCAACGGGACTGTGGCGTGCTCCGGTGGCAAGCCAACGGGACTGTGGCGTGCTCCGGTGGCAAACCAACGGGACAGTGGCGTGCTCCGGTGGCAAGTCAACGGGACAGTGGCGTGCTCCGGTGGCAAGCCAACGGGAAAGTGGCATGCTCCGGTGGCAAGCCAACGGGAAATTTGCGTGCTCCGGTGGCAAGCCAACGGGACTGTGGCGTGCTCCGGTGGCAAGCCAACGGGAAAGTGGCGTACTCCGGTGGCAAGCCAACAGGAAAGTGGCGTGCTCCGCTGGCAATCCAACGGGACAGTGGCGTGCTCCGGTGGCAAGCCAACGGGACAGTGGCGTGCTCCGGTGGCAAGCCAACGGGACAGTGGCGTGCTCCGGTGGCAAGCCAACGGGACAGTGGCGTGCTCCGGTGGCAAGCCAACGGGACAGTGGCGTGCTCCGGTGGCAAGCCAACGGGAAAGTGGCGTGCTCCGGTGGCAAGCCAACGGGAAAGTAGCGTGCTCCGGTGGCAAGCCAACGGGACTGTGGCGTGCTCCGGTGGCAAGCCAACGGGACTGTGGCGTGCTCCGGTGGCAAGCCAACGGGAAAGTGGCGTGCTCCGGTGGCAAGCCAACGGGAAAGTGGCGTGCTCCGGTGGCAAGCCAACGGGAAAGTGGCGTGCTCCGGTGGCAAGCCAAGGGGAAAGTGGCATGCTCCGGTGGCAAGCCAACGGGAAAGTGGCGTGCTCCGGTGGCAAGCCAACGGGACAGTGGCGTGCTCCGCTGGCAAGCCAACGGGACAGTGGCGTGCTCCGGTGGCAAGCCAACGGGACAGTGGCGTGCTCCGGTGGCAAGCCAACGGGACAGTGGCATGCTCCGGTGGCAAGCCAACGGGACAGTGGCGTGCTCCGGTGGCAAGCCAACGGGACAGTGGCGTGCTCCGGTGGCAAGCCAACGGGACAGTGGCGTGCTCCGGTGGCAAGCCAACAGGAAAGTGGCGTGCTCCGGTGGCAAGCCAACGGGAAAGTGGCGTGCTCCGGTGGCAAGCCAACGGGAAAGTGGCGTGCTCCGGTGGCAAGCAACGGGAAAGTGGCGTGCTCCGGTGGCAAGCCAATGGGAAAGTGGCGTGCTCCGGTGGCAAGCCAACGGGAAAGTGGCGTGCTCCGGTGGCAAGCCAACGGGAAAGTGGCGTGCTCCGGTGGCAAGCCAACGGGACAGTGGCGTGCTCCGGTGACAAGCCAACGGGACTGTGGCGTGCTTCGGTGGCAAGCCAGCGGGAAAGTGGCGTGCTCCGGTGGCAAGCCAATGGGAAAGTGGCGTGCTCCGGTGGCAAGCCAACGGGAAAGTGGCGTGCTTCGGTGGCAAGCCAACGGGAAAGTGGCGTGCTCCGGTGGCAAGCCAACGGGAAAGTGGCGTGCTCCGGTGGCAAGCCAACGGGAAAGTGGCGTGCTCCGGTGGCAAGCCAACGGGAAAGTGGCGTGCTCCGGTGGCAAGCCAACGGGAAAGTGGCGTGCTCCGGTGGCAAGCCAACGGGAAAAGGTGTGCTCCGGTGGCATGCTAATGGTAAAGGTGTGCTCCAGTGGCATTCTAACGGTAAAGGTGTGCTGCGGTCACATGCTAATGGTAAAGGTGTGCTCCGGTGGCATGCTAACGGGAATAGGTGTGCTCCGATGGCATGCTAACGGGAATAGGTGTGCCCGGTGGCATACTAACGGGAAAAGGTGTGCTACTGTGGCATGCTAGCGGGAAATGGTGTGCTTCGGTGGCATGATAACGAGAAAAGGGGTACTCCATTGGCACCACAATGGTCAAGGGACTTGGAAATGTCACATGTGAAGTCATACTCGCATAGTGTCTGTTGTTGCAGGGATCAAAAGAGCGACCCGGTGGAACAAGATGTGGACACTGTGCGGCAGATGGTGGTTTAAGGACAGCAAACAGCAAAATAAGACCAAGCAACAGCAAGAAAACAATCCAAGAATTACCGCAGCAGACAAGTAAGTGATTGTGATTCTTTTAAACGGTGATGTATGATCAGATGAAGTGGAATGCAGTAAGTTTGGAAATATGATTAACATGTTAATAAAGTGTCTGAAATGTATGAGCGAGAAAGAGAAAAAGGTGGATTGTTACAGGGGGACAGCGGAGAGTAGGGAGTTGCAGAGAAAGTCCTTGTGACAGGTTTAGGATGTATACGGCTGTTTATTGCCTCCTCCACATACAAAGGCAGGAGATGAGACTATCAAACTATTGAACTTGGAGTTGTCAGTAATGTTGGAGGTGAAATTAATAAAGCAAGTAAAATGGGAAAGAAAAAAAGGGGTTGTATGTTTGCCTGGTCAGAGGGATGTTTGCCTGCTCATGGGGATGTTTGTCTGGTCATGGGGATGTTTGCCTGGTCAGGGGGATGTTTGCCTGGTCAGGGGGATGTTTGTCTGGTCAGGGGGATGTTTGCCTGGTCAGGGGGATGTTTGTCTGGTCAGGGGGATGTTTGTCTGGTCAGAGGGATGCTTGCTTCACGTTGGGGAAGAGGGAAAGGACTGAATGATCCGGCACCTGTCCTATCCACAGGATGGTCAGCTAGTGCCGCCATTGGGAAAGAGCTGACCTAGTGTCACTATCAATCATCAGAGTCTGCAGTACAACTGATTAGGGGTCTAGCAGGGGGGCGCTGATGACACAGGTGGACCTTGGGGCGGTTTTCCGGTTGCGGACGCTGCACCTTGAGGGTTTTCTTCATGTAATTATCCTCCTCACATTGCAGACTTGTGAACTTTATAAATATTCTTCATTTGCTTATTTTCTTCCTTCTCTCCCAAACACGTTGCTGAAGTGCTGTCTCACCCCCACTGCCCCCATCCAGAAGCTTCTTGTAGCTGCTGTTCAGCCAGATTTGTCCTCTATATACCAGCAGTCTGTGTATGGGCCTGTCCCTGTCTGATCCTCTCTGCTCTCCACCCCTGCACTCAGACATAGGAAACCCTGTACTCGGATTACTTCACATCTTGGTGAACAACAGCTGAAAGGACCCTATAAAGGAGCCTGTACCAGGCAGGTGACAGCGGTGCAGCATTGTGCTTGTGGGGGCAATGGGGCGGTGGAGTCAGAAATTGGGGAATACTTGGGTGCTCTCTGGGTGGACAATATTAGTGCTGCAGTAATTTCCCACAAGTTTTTGCACAGAGCGGCCACTAATATAGAATAAAGTAAAACAATTGTGCTCTGTAAATAATGGCTGTGCTTTGCTACAAATGCTTCATGTTCGCAGGAGGTTTTTTTTTCTTTAAAAAATTTTATTTAGTTTATAATTGATTTTTTCTCTTTCTGCTAGATATCAGCACATGATAGAGGCCGTACGGGACTGGTATAAGAAGTTCTTGGCTGAGAAGGAAAGAAGCTTCATTCCTCCATGAGCTGCAGTTCTTTGTGTCCAGTCGGGAGCTCTATTAGTAAGTAGATTTTATCACCGGCGCAGACATTTCCGGGAAGGTTCCAATTGGCCAAATACAAGACGTTCATTAAACTCTTCATTTGAAATAAACGTCTGGTTATCATCCACAATACTTAATACCGGTCACTTGTCACAAATTTGTATATTTTTTACCTGTTATAAAATGCTGCTGATCCCTTGAATCTTTTCTTTTTTTTTGTCATTTTAGACAAAACATTACATATTCCTGACAAGTCCCAGGTCTTTTCACACCACTCGTTTTGCAGGTTCTTTAATACTACAGCACTTACGTTATTGGGGTCATTTTTGTGCAGTTTGCAGTTACATGATTTTTTATACATGTTTTTTTTTAGCTTTGTCTTGTTATTACATCACATTCATCTTTTTCCTCTCTTGCTTTCCTGGACTGAAGGAAACATATCTCCAAGTCATTCTGAGCTGCCGGCAGGAGAGATGGACCCTCAGGAGCCTCCTAGTCTTCAGAATCCACATGAAGGAGAAGTCCAAGAACAAGAAAGGCCTCCGACAGCAGAGCAACCTGTCCGCCAAAAAGTCCCAGAAGAAGAAGCGATGGTCCCGCAGCTCATCTGTGTTTTTCCTAAATGTGGTTTATACTTTTACTGATTGTAATTTTCTTGGTCGATACCAGATAAAGTTTTGGATGACAACTGTCTGGACTTGTGTCTTATTTTACATTTCTCCTTTTTTCTTCTTGCTTCCCCTCCAGTGAGATCTGGCTTAGGTGATAAAAGCCTTTCTCTATCCGGCATTTTTGCAGCAGGCTGGAGAATGACTTTCTGGATGATAACTTGCCTTAGTCTCAGATGCCCATACACTAGTTAGCTTTACACCGGACGCTTGTCCACACAACACATCCCGACTCCCCCATATACATGAATGTGGTTATATGTGTGGGGGAGATGGCCCCATACACAGCACATGGTCGGCTGCTCCAGCAAAAATCCTTGGGTTTGACCTACCTTCCTGTAATATATATGGGGGGCCATTAGTTGGATGTTTGCAGGACCCCTCTTTGTCCGACAGCTTCCCTCCCCCACACATAGCAAGCAGTGTACAGACAAGCTCCCTTCCCGCACATACAGCATATATAGCATATAAAGAAAAAATCTAGAAGTCTGAACTGAAACATAAATTGATGTGCATGCAAAATGTAAATGCATGTTCACACAAGGCCACTAGACAAAGAAAAACCAAAGACAAGCAAAATACCCAAGTAACTGGAAGTAAATGGGTAAATTGCACAGTGCAAAAATAATAAATAATGAAGGGTATTTAGTTAACATAATTTTGATCAAAATAATGTAAAAGCTATCCCGCCACGTCATAGCAACCCTTATGGGACAATCCTAACTCTAATATTAAAACCTTACCATTTGTCAAGTGACGTACATATGGATAAGGGAAGAGAGACTGACCCCCTAGTAGAAGCATAGACCTGAGGCAGAATAAACATTTCAGCTCAGACAAAGGGTGGCCACACCCTAATATGTACTAAAGCACACTGAACTACAAAGAAAAAACCTAGAAGTCTGAACTGAAACATAAATTGATGTGCATGCAAAATGTAAATGCATGTTCACACAAGGCCACTAGACAAAGAAAAACCAAAGACAAGCAAAATACCCAAGTAACCGGAAGTAAATGGGTAAATCGCAAAGTGCAAAAATAATAAATAATGAAGGGTATTTAGTAGTGAAGAGCGAGCACTAAAATGCTCGGGTGCTCGAAGCTCGGGCCGAGCTCGCCATGATACTCGGTTGCTCGACCTGAGCCACGAGCCCAATGTTAGTCTATGGGAGACCCGAGCATTTTCGCGGCGGCATCCCCGGCTGTCTTTTAAAAGCCTAACAAGTGCCCAAAATGTGGCAGTTCTCAAATGACATGGGGACAGCATGGGGATCGCCCCAGGAAGCATTTCTGACCCCCAGGTCACTTCTGTCAACAACGTGGTCAGAGGTATTAAGCCATTTTTAAGGGCTCACAATAAAACGTTCAAAAACTAAACTGAAACTGCTTTCCTGTGAAATATGTTAAGGAAGTTCCTTTCCAGGGTAAAGACTTGTGTATAAGGTAAAATAAATAACAGAAAAAAAAAAATACTCCTCCACACCTTGGGCTATGTTCACAAGTAGCATTTTTAATGTGTTTTTGCACTTTTGTATTGCTTCAACCGTGACAAATGCATTCACCGGGAAATGTCATTTTAACATTTTACAACCTTATCTGGCCATGTGCTGTGTGACACATGCATACAGTGCTGAAAAGACATGGGGACAGCATGGGGAAGACCCCTGGAAGCATCTCTGACTCCCCGGTCACTGCCTAAAAGGGTGCCCATCAGAAGTCATCCTTGCCGCATCAGAAGATGCAGACTTGCAACTATCCCCGTGCAAGTTCTTGTCCCAGGGCAGGGTTCAATTGTACCTCCCCCATTCCTTGCAATGCAAGCGCAAATATGCAGCCAACCACCCACCCACCCCCAGGCTGCAATACCATACTGCTTGCTTGCACTTGAAATTGGGCCTTTTAGGCATGTGGAGGCGGAATCTGGCCACCATGTCATGGCAGCGTTGGCGGCCTGGTATCCATACTCAGTCCCCAGCCGCCCGGCGGCGGGGTGTCCACACTCGGTCCCCAACCGCCTGGGGGCGGCCGGGTGTCCATACTCGGTCGCCAGCCGCCTGGGGGCAGCCGGGTGTCCATAAACGGTCCCCAGCCGCCCCTATTTCTCCTTGGAACATCCCCCCACACACTTTTCTTAGCCTGGCCTGTTTTAGGGCAGCATTGGACGAGCCCACCAGAGAACCAGACTCCTCCGGTGGGCCCTGGCTTCTCCATCAGGGGAGTTGAGAGTGCCAAGGTGAGGACCATGATGATGATACAAGTTAGCATCTGCTTTGTTTTGTTGGAATGCAAGCGCATGTATGTAGTAGCGGCAAGGCCTGAGGTGGTCAGCGTTTTGGCGCATATCCTACCTCCTCCGAGGATTGCTGGATGTTTTCCTGCTACTATCCCAGTTCTATGACTTCCATTAAAACAAAGCTTCAGGTGATGAATGATGGATGAGGTGGTGGCAAAGGAGAGCAGGAGGAACAGGGACCATTCACATCAATATCAGGCCAGTCAACCACATATGTCTTGTAGGATATGTTTCTGTAACAAAAGGAGCGGTTTGGCTACACAGTTATAGGGCATACAGTGAGTGCAATGCCTACCAAAAATTTCGAGGCACTCCAATGTACCTTGGAAATGACATGGAGGTCAGAGGGCCTTAACTAAACAGTTTTTTCCATTTATAGCAACTGGGTCTCCTGTACAATGTTGGCCTAAACAGTGAATGGAAGGCTTTCCAAAAATTATGAGGAACTGCAATGCCCCTTGAAACAGACGTGGATAACAGCGTACTAAAAACCTTCTACCCACTATTGGGGAGTGGGTCTCCCTTAGTATTCGCCTTTGCATTGAAAAGCAAAAGCTGACTAAAATTAGGAGGAAATGCAATGTCCGTTGGAAGAGTTGTGGAGGTTAGAGGTAATTAAAAACAACATTTCAATGCCCCTAGGAAGAGCTGTGGAGTTCAGAGTGGCTTAAGAAGACTGTTTTAATGTCCCTTTGAAGAGACATGGAGGTCACAGTAGCTTAACAAGATGGTTTTAATGCCCTTCGGAAAAGACGTGGAGGTCCCAGTAGCTTAACCAGACGGTTTGAATGCCCCTCGGAAGAGGGGCTTTTAATGCCCCTTCCAAGAGCCATACAGTACAGCATAGTACAAACATTATTCCCATTATTGGGGAGTGTGTATCCCATAGTCATTGCTTATGCCTTCCAAGCAAAAGCTGCCAAAAATTGGGACGGAGGAACTTGCAATGCCCCTTACAAGAGCCATGCAGTACAGCATATTACAAACATTATTCCCATTATTGGGGAGTGGGTCTCCCATAGTATTTGCTTATGCCTTCCAAGAAAAAGCTGCCAAAAATTAAGAGGAACTGCAATGCCCGTTCGAAGAGTCGTGGAGGTTAGAGTTAATTAAAAACAACATATCAATGCCCCTTGGAAGAGCTGTGGAGTTCAGAGTGGTTTAACAAGACGCTATTAATGCCCCTCAAAAGAGATGTGGAGGTCCCAGTAGCTTAACAAGACGGTTTTAATACCCCTTGGAAAAGTGGTGGAGGTCCCAGTAGCTTAACAAGACGGTTTTAATACCCCTCGGAAAAGTGGTGGAGGTCACAGTAGCTTAAGAAGACGCTTTTAATGCCCCTCAGAAGAAAAGTGGCGATCCCAGTAGCTTAACAAGACGGTTTTAATGCCCCTTGGAAAAGTGGTGGAGGTCGCAGTAGCTTAACAAGACGCTATTAATGCCCCTCAGAAGAGACGTGGAGGTCCCAGCAGCTTAACAAGACGGTTTGAATGCCCCTTGGAAGAGACGTGGAGGTCACAGTAGCTTAACAAGACGCTATTAATGCCCCTCAGAAGAGACGTGGAGGTTCCAGCAGCTTAACATTACGGTTTTAATACTCCTCAGAAAAGTGGTGGAGGTCCCAGTAGCTTAACAAGATGGTTTTAATGCCCCTCAGAAACGTAGTGGAGGTCCCAGTAGCTTAACAAGACTGTTTGAATGCCCCTTGGAAGAGACGTGGAGATCCCAGTAGCTTAACTGGCCGGTTTAAATGCCCCTTGGAAAAGTGGTGAAGGTCACAGTAGCTTAACAAAACGCTATTAATGCCCCTCAGAAGAGACGTGGAGGTCTCAGTAGCTTAACAAGACGGTTTTAATGCTCCTCAGAAAAGTGGTGGAGGTCCCAGTAGCTTAACAAGACGGTTTTAATGCCCCTTGGAAAAGTGGTGGAGGTCGCAGTAGCTTAACAAGACGGTTTGAATGCCCCTTGGAAGAGACGTGGAGGTCCCAGTAGCTTAACAAGACGGTTTGAATGCCCCTTGGAAGAGACGTGGAGGTCCCAGTAGCTTAACAAGACTGTTTTAATGCCCCTCGGAAAAGTGGTGGAGGTCACAGTAGCTTAACAAGACGCTTTTAATGCCCCTCGGAAGAGACGTGGAGGTCCAAGTAGCTTAATAAGACGGTTTGAATGCCCCTTGGAAGAGACGTGGAGGTCCCAGTAGCTTAACAAGACGGTTTGAATGCACCTTGGAAGAGACGTGGAGGTTCCAGTAGCTTAACAAGACAGTTTTAATGCCCCTCGGAAAAGTTGTAGAGGTCACAGTAGCTTAACAAGATGCTTTTAATGCCTCTCAGAAGAGACGTGGAGGTCCCAGTAGCTTAACAAGATGGTTTGAATGCCCCTTGGAAGAGAAGTGGAGGTCCCAGTAGCTTAACAAGACGGTTTTAATGCTTCTCGGAAAAGTGGTGGAGGTCCCAGTAGCTTAAAAAGACGCTTTTACTGCCCCTCGAAAAAGTGGTGGAGGTCGCCGTAGCTTAACAAGACTGTTTGAATGCCCCTTGGTAGAGACGTGGAGGTCACAGTAGCTTAACAAGATGGTTTTAATGCTCCTCGGAAAAGTGGTGGAGGTCCCAGTAGCTTAACAAGATGCTGTTAATGCCCCTCGGAAAAGTGGTGGAGGTCCCAGTAGCTTAACAAGATGCTTTTAATGCTCCTCGGAAAAGTGGTGGAGGTCCCAGTAGCTTAACAAGATGCTTTTAATGCCCCTCGGAAAAGTGGAGGTCCCAGTAGCTTAACAAGACGGTTTTAATGCCCCTTGGAAAAGTGGTGGAGGTCGTAGTAGCTTAACAAGACTGTTTGAATGCCCCTTGGAAAAGTGGTGCAGGTCCCAGTAGCTTAACAAGATGGTTTGAATGCCCCTTGGAAGAGACGTGGAGGTACCAGTAGCTTAAAAAGACGGTTTTAATGCCCCTCGGAAAAGTGGTGGAGGTCCCAGTAGCTTAACAAGACGGTTTTAATGCCCCTCGGAAAAGTGGTGGAGGTCCCAGTAGCTTAACAATACGCTTTTAATGCCTCTCAGAAGAGACGTGGAGGTCCCAGTAGCTTAACAAGACGGTTTGAATGCCCCTTGGAAGAGACGTGGAGGTCCCAATAGCTTAAGAAGACGGTTTGAATGCCCCTTGGAAGAGACGTGGAGGTCCCAGTAGCTTAACAAGACGGTTTTAATGCTTCTCGGAAAAGTGGTGGAGGTCCCAGTAGCTTAATAAGACGCTTTTAATGCCCCTCGAAAAAATGGTGGAGGTCGCAGTAGCTTACCAAGACGGTTTGAATGCCCCTTGGAAGAGACGTGGAGGTCCCAGTAGCTTAACAAGACAGTTTGAATGCCCCTTGGAAGAGACATGGAGGTCCCACTAGCTTAACAAGACGTTTTTAATGCCCCTCGGAAAAGTGGTGGACGTACCAGTAGCTTAATAAGACGCTTTTAATGCCCCTCAGAAAAGTGGTGGAGGTCCCAGTAGCTTAACAAGACGGTTTGAATGCCCCTTGGAAGAGATGTGGAAGTCCCAGTAGATTAACAAGACGGTTTTAATGCTCCTCGGATAAGTGGTGGAGGTCGCAATAGCTTAACAAGACGCTTTTAATGCCCCTTACAAGAGCCATACAGTACAGCATTTTAAAAATATTATTCCCATTATTGGGGAGTGGGTCTCCCAGTCTTTGCTTATGCCTTCCAAGCAAAAGCTGACAAAAATAAGGACGGAGGAACTTTCAATAATGGCAACACGGACCACGGTCACCCTGGTGGTATAGTGGTGGTGGAGGCTGAGGATAAGGAGAAGAACATAAAACAGCCGAAATGAGGAAGCGTATACCCATGTGTGGGTGTGAAGCGGTGCATGTGAATACACCTTCCGAAATAACACAGTGGATTTGACTTTATGTTACTCTGCTGTCATTTGGTGGTGATGAGAAGTCTGGCCCAATCCAGCTACTGTTCATTTTGATAAGGGTCAGCTTGTCAGCATTGTCAGTTGACAGGCGAGTGCGCTTATCAGTTATAATTACCCCAGCAGCACTAAAAACACGCACCGATAACACGCTAGCGGCAGGGCAGGCCAGGACCTCCAAGGCGTACAGAGCGATTTCATTCCAAGTGTCCAGCTTGGATACCCAATAATTAAAAGGCACAGAGGAATCAAGGAGGACGCTGGTACGGTCGACAAGGTACTCCCTCACCATCTTTTGAAACTTTCCACTGCTTGTGAGAGTACCCCGCGCCTCAGGGCCTGTAAGCTGGGCAGGTCTCAGAAAACTGTCCCAGAATGTTGACAGTGTTCCCCTGCCTCTGCTGGATTGGAGTTGCCTCTCTCTCGCTTGTACGCCTTGGTTGGTCAACGAACTGTGACCTCTGCCGCTAGCGTGTTCAGATGGGAATTTTTTTTTAACAGTTCTGCAGCAAGGGCCTTCTGGTACTGCCCCATATTCGTAGACCTCTCCACCTCAGGAATAAGAGAGTGAAAGTTTTCCTTGTAGCGGGGGTCTAAAAGTGTCACCAACCAGTAATGACTGTCACCCAACATTTTGACAACGCGAGGGTCACGGTTAAGGCAGAGTAACATAAAGTCAGCCATGCGTGCCAGACTGGTAACGGGCAAGACTTCCGTGTCCTCACCAAGATGACGACTGACCATGCTCTCCTCCTCCTCCTCCCCCCCCCCCCTGTCCTCAGGTCACCCACGCTGAACTGACAGTATGACAGTTGTACAGGTACTACCGTCTACAGCGCATAATACAAGCTCCTGTTCTTCCTCCTCCTCCTCTCCCTCATTGTCCCCCAATGCACGTTGGGATGAGATGAGGCTGGGCTGTGTGTAATCGACCGCTACGGCTTCTTGATACATTTCATCATACTCTGGCTGCAATGCCTCCTCTTTAATTCTCTGCAGAGAGCATTGCAAAAGACAGACAAGTGGAATGCTGACGCTAATGATGGCGTCATCGCCACTCACCATCTTGGTGGACTCCTCAAAATTTGTCAAGATGGTACATACAGTACAGACCAAAAGTTTGGACACACCTTCTCATTTAAAGATTTTTCTGTATTTTCATGACTATGAAAATTGTACATTCACACTGAAGGCATCAAAACTATGAATTAACACATGTGGAATTATATACTTAACAAAAAAGTGTGAAACAACTGAAAATATGTCTTATATTCTAGGTTCTTCAAAGTAGCCACCTTTTGCTTTGATGACTGCTTTGCACACTCTTGAGAGACTGCCATAAAGACTGAGAGGAGGGGGCATCTTTGCATGCAGTATGGACAGGGGATTGCCATGCACACACAACAGGTGACACCAGCTGACACTGGTCATGGACCCTGGGGTTCGCCCCACAGTCGGGTGCTTTGCTGCCATGTGCCTGATCATGCTGGTGGTGGTCAGGCTGGTAGTTTTGTCACCCCTGCTGATGCTGGCATGGCAGGTGGTACAAATGGCCTTTTTGGGGATATCAGCAGAGTCTTTAAAAAAATTCCTGACTCTGGAAGACCTACAGGTTGTACTGGCAACGTCCCTCGTGTTGGTGTTACGGGGAACTGTTGCCGGCCTTCTGTGTGCGGCCACCACACTGCTTTTTTCTGCCTGTTGGGGTACTCTGCCTCCCTCACCCTGTCTGCTGCTGGCCTCGCTCTGCATGTCCTCCTGCCACATTGGGTCAGTTACTAGATCATCCACCACCTCCTCCTCTTCCACTTGCGCACCACGATCCTCCTCCTCACTTCCTGGCAATTGTGTCTCGTCATCGTCAACCTCTTGTGACAAATTGCCAGCGTTGACTTCCTCTGGCCGTGGCTGTTCAAATGTTTGGGCATCTCTACATGGGATCTCCTCTTCCACCACTTCAAGCGGAGCAGGCGAGGGGCACAAATCTGGAAATGGACCAGTGAACAGCTCTTCAGAGTGTCCAAGTGTGGGATCAGTTGCTGTCTGATGACACTCGGCATGGTGGGAGGGAGGAGCATCAGGGTGAGGAGGAGTATGCGGTCGAGACTCATGGCTACTAAGAGTTGACCGTGTGGAAGACAGACCAGAGGTGGTGGTGCCCAGGTAACTGGAAGTATTATCTGCTATCCAATTAATAACCTGTTCACACTGATATGGTGTTGTTCTGTGCTTCCCTAGTAATTCGGTCAAGAAGTGGGAGCGAGAAGATATGGCTGTTGGTTGTGGCACATTTTCACCTTGGCCACGGCCCCGTCCTCTGCATGCACCATCACCAGAACGTCCACTTCCATGTCCCTTGCCACGCGCCTTGCCCATTGTAAAGTAAGTAAAATAGCTTACACTCGCACCATCAATGGAAAAAGGGTAATAAAGTAGATTAGAACCGTGGAAGAGGAAAACCACAGTTCTATTTCTCTGGCCTACACCCGACTCTTTTAAACAATCTGAACAATCAGGGAGAAACTATTACTGTTTTTCTTTACGGAAAAAATACCAAAAGGTGAATAATAGAGATTTTTTACCGTGGAATGGCAAAACCACAGTTATTGTTTACTGGGGTATACCAGAAAATTTTAAATAGATATATTTGTGTCTGAACAATCAGGAGACACTACTACTGTTTTTCTTTGCGGCAAAAAATGCCAAAAGCAGGATAATAGAGATTTTTTACCGTGGAACAGCAAAACCACAGTTATAATTTACTGGTGTATACCAGACTATTTTCAACAGATATATTTGTGTCTGAACAATCAGGAGACACTATTAGTTTTTTTTTTTTACGGTGACACATATTACTATAACTTGCACCCATAGTGCAAAAAAAAAAAAAACCCTAAAAAAACACAATGGGTTCAACCGTACTCAAATTGTTAACTAGGAGCAATGATTAGTGTGAATAATATAATATTTTGATTGGAGATGATCCAACCTCTGGTTCCACCACTGATCCTGAGAATGAAGGAATGGGGAACCTATCAGCTTTTTTTTTTCCTGCACAGCTGTGCTCCCAACCACCCACAGTGCAAAAAAAAACCCCTAAAAAAACAATAGGTATAACCGTACTCAAATTGATAATTGGGAGCAACGATTAGTGTGAAGGATATAATATTGTGATTGGCGATGTTCCATCCACTGATTCTGAGAATGAAGAAATGGGAAACCTATCAGCTTTTTTTCCTGCACAGCTGTGCTCCCACCCATTGCGCAAAAATACCCTAAAAAAATGCACGTACTCAAATTGTTAATTGGGAGCAATGATGAGTGTGAAGGGATATAATATCTTGATTGGCGATGGTCCGACCTGTGGTTCCGCCACCGATCCCAAGAATGAAGGAATTGAGAACCTGTAAGCTTTTTTTTTCCTGCACAGCTGTGCTCCCAACCACCCACCCACAGTGCAAAAAATAAAAAAAAAATAGATCCAACTGTACTCAAATTGTTAAATTGGGAGCGTGAAAAAAATAATGCATCCACTTCTTTCTAAATTAGGCTGTCAGACCCCCAAGAATGACATCCTAGTAATATGCCATGACTTATACCTCTTTAAATGTATGCAAAGGATAAACCTGGATATCCAGGTATACGTTCTATTGATTGATTTCTATAAGGGCCTATTTACACATGTAAATGTGTATCTGCTACGGACATGAATGATCGGCTGCAGCCCTTCCACGTGGCCAGTCAATGGATCCGCAAATCACAACAAGTAATTCAAGGAAATGGAAAAGTAACAAAAAAAAATTCTAGTAACATTGCATAGCGTACCGGCGATTGCGCTATTTAACTTGCCATCAGTGATTGACGGCATATAAATGGTTAAACAGCAGTGATTGACGCTCCGCTCTGGCCGCTGCTGTTACAGCAAGATGTCAGCTGTGTAGGATGGGGGCTCTGCTCCTGAGCCCACCCGAAACAGCAATCCAATGGACGGTTTCACACACCACATTATCCAGTGGTGTTTAATTTGCTTTTCTATTTAGGAAACAAAACCGTTTTAATAACGTTTTCCTTCTCTGGTATCTAGGAGCCATTTCAGCTATTTGTAAAGGGAATCTGTCAGCAGGTTTTCTTGGCTATTCTGAGAGCAGCATGATGGGGTGAGCGCCACACTAGGAGTAGGACCACCGAGCCCAGAGCTATTGCAAGACGTGCAGACAATATATACCAGGTATGAATGAATCCAATACAACATTATTGTTACTTAGGAATTAACCTACTTGGATATAATACATCCCTTGATATGTATATACCATAAGGTCATTATCTTGGGAATGCCTATATTGGCTTTTATTATTTGGGATTATATCCTTTTACTATGTGACCTAGGATATACTATCAGTATGCATTAGCACAATTGGAGCTACTACTATTTAGCCCTGGTGTCTCTGCAATTCAAATATTTACATTATACCTCCTCACTATTATATGGTATTACTATATATATGTGTGTGTGCTCTTTTCTTTCCCGCCATGTACCCAAATTGTTATAATAAAGGTCTTTTTTAACACATTGACCCCTTGTCGGATGTACTATATATTGGTTGTTGTTGAGAGCAGCATGATGTAGAGACAAACACCCTGATTCTAGGGACGTCTCACTTTACAGGGCTGCTGGTTGTAGTTTTGATAAAAATCACACTTTTATTAGCAGAAGATTATCACTAGAGGACTAGTAAACCTGCAGCCAGGTAGTCCAACCACACCCCCCACCACTGATTGGCAGTTTATATACACTGTACACAGAAAGCGGCCAATCAGTGGTGTGGGTGGGGTTATTATACAGAGCTCAGCATTCAGAGATCTGCATGAGAAAAAAAAAACTACAATTTTATCAAAATAACACCAAGCAGCCCCGTAAGTGATACATCGTTGGAATCAGGGCCTCGGATTATGCTGCTCTCAAATGGGATAGCAAAAACCTGCTGACATATTCCATTTAAAGGGGCAGCTGCTACTAAATCCAGACATGGTGCAAAATGTAAATTCTGCTGCAGATTTACTGCTGTAGATTTTTAATTCCTAAAAATCCCTGTAGATTCAGAGGATCTCAACCTTTTCAATGCAAATTATTTTCAAGACTTATTCACAGATATTATGAAATATTACAGTAGAAATAAAAAAAAAAAAGCACAATACCTAAACCCCTTCCTTGGGAAAAATATATGGCAAGTATAAGAAAGACAAAAATTTATTCTGGAGTCATATTGAAGTGTAAATAGAATTGTAACCATACAATGTAAACAGCAGCAAATGTAAGTAGGATCCACTGGATCTATATAAGAGGAACGCTTTCCAAAGCTGATCTTCGGAGCCCACCGCTATGCTGGCTGGACCGGCATTGTGATCGTCAGCACCTGGACTATACGTCACGTTTTACTGCAGCTCATAGAACCAAATGATAAGACGCAGAGCAGTGCGAGGCTTGTGACTCGCTATACACAAAATATACGACATGTTTGATGAATGGCATAAAGGAAAGCCGATGCATTCAGATGTCTCTGGGCAACTATATGTTGTGATAGATAAGTTCCTGTCAGGGTGAGGGGCAGCATCCTATCTGCTCACTCATCATGACAGGTTTACAACATGTTGACTCATGGACGTGATCAGTCAGTCAATCGATGACATAGATGCACGTTCTTGATTCCGACAGGTAGGTCAGAGAAGTCCGTCTCAAACAGTTTACTTTCACCCATCTAGGATGGATGGCTGCTGACATTGTTGGCCATTATGTCCATACACAATTATTATCATAGAATCATAGAATGGTAGAGTTGGAAGGGACCTCCTGGGTCATCTGGTCCAACCCCCTGCTCAAAGCAGGATTCACTAGATCATCTCAGACAGATGTCTGTCCAGCCTCTGTTTGAAGACGTCCATTGAAGGGGAACTCACCACCTCTCGTGGCAGCCTGTTCCACTCATTAATCACCCTAACTGTCAAAAAGTTTTTTCTAATATCTAATCTGTGTCTCCTCCCATTTAGTTTCATCCCATTGCTTCTAGTCTTTCCTTGTGCAAATGAGAATAAAGATGATCCTTCTACAATGTGACAGCCCTTGACATATTTGTAGACAGCTATTAAGTCTCCTCTCAGTCTTCTTTTTTGCAAGCTAAACATTCCCAAATCCTGCAACCGTTCCACATAGGACATGGTTTGCAGACCAGTCACCATTCTGGTCGCTCTTCTCTGAACTTGCTTCAGTTTGTCTATGTCTTTTTTAAAATGTGGTGCCCAAAACTGTACACAGTATTCCAGATGAGGTCTGACCAAAGAGGAGTAAAGACCGATAATGACTTCACGTGATCTAGACTGTATGCTTCTGTTAATACATCCCAGAATTGTATTTGCCTTTTTTGCTGCTGCATCACACTGTTGACTCATGTTCAGTCTATGATCTATTAGTATACCTAAGTCTTTTTCACATGTACTGTTGCTTAGCTCTATTCCTCCCATTCTGTATATGCTTTTTTCATTTTTATTGCCCAGATGTAGTACTTTGCATTTTTCCCTGTTAAAAACCATTCTGTTGGTTGCTGCCCACTGCTCCAGTTTATTTAGGTCTTTTTGAATCCTCTCTCTCTCTTCTCTAGTATTAGCTATCCCTCCTAGCTTTGTGTCATCAGCAAATTTAATCAGTTTACCCTCAATTCCTTCATCTAAATCATTGATAAAGATGTTGAACAATACAGGTCCCAGGACGGAGCCCTGTGGTACCCCACTTGAGACATTCATCCAGCTGGATGTGAAGCCATTTACAACCACCCTTTGAGTCCGATCACTAAGCCAGTTATGAATCCACCTAACAGTTGCCTGGTCCATTGCATACTTGGTCATTTTTTCAATAAGGATGGTGTGAGATACTTTGTCAAATGCTTTGCTGAAGTCAAGATATACTATATCTACAGCATTTCCCTGATCCACCCAGTCAGTGATTCTGTCATAGAAGGAAATTAAGTTAGTCTGACATGACTTGTTAGTTACAAACCCATGCTGACTCTGGTTAATCACTTCATTCTTATCCATGTACTTACATACATGTTGTTTAATAATTTGTTCAAAGATCTTTCCTGGTATAGAAGTCAGACTCACCGGCCTATAGTTCCCTGGGTCCACCTTCTTCCCCTTTTTGAAGATAGGAACAACATTTGCTCTTCTCCAGTCTTCTGGGACTTCTCCTGTTCTCCAAGAATTTTCAAAGATTATGGAGAGTGGTTCTAAAATTTCTTCTACGATCTCCTTCAGTACTCTGGGGTGTAATTCATCTGGACCTGGAGACTTGAACTCATTTATGTTAGCTAAATATTCCCTCACAATCTTTCTGTTTACAGATAACTTGGATTCCTCTATTCCTTTAAAAGGACAGTGAAGATCAGTTGATGTTACATTTTGTTTCTGAGAGAAAACAGATGCAAAATAGGAATTAAAAAGTTCGGCCTTCTCAACATCCTCTCTTACCATTTCTCCATTTTCATCCTGTAAAAATCCTATAGCATCTTTGACTTTTCTTTTACTTTTGACATACCCCCAAAATCCTTTTTTATTGCTTTTGACATCTCTTGCAAGCCTTAATTCATTGTCAGCTTTAGCTAACCTGATACGTGCCCTGCAGGATCTGCAGACTGCATTATAATCTTCTTTAGATATGCCTCCCTCTTTCCATTTAATAAACATTTCTTTCTTTCTTTTTAGCATGTGCTTAAGTTCTGTGTTCATCCATCCTGGTTTCCTTAAATGCTTCCCATTCTTCCTACTTTTCGGGATTGTTAACGATTGTGCTTTGAGAATCTCATTTTTAAAAATTTCCCATCCTTCCTGGACATTTTTGTCCTTAAGGACATCCAGCCATTGGATCCCTCCTATTCTCTTTCTGAGTCTCTTAAAATCTGCCTTTCTAAAATCTAACCTTGAAGTTTGAGTCTTCACATGTCTTCCTCCTCTAGTTATCCAAAATTCTATAATAGCATGATCGCTGCCTCCTAGGGTCCCAGCCACCTTTACCTCCTCAACCATTTCCTCCCTGTTTATAAGGATTAGATCCAAAGTAGCAGATCCCCTTGTTTTCTCCCCTACCTTTTGGAAGATAAAGTTGTCAGCAAGAGAGGATAAGAATTTGCTTGACCTGTTAGTTTTACTTGAGAGAGATTCCCAACAAATGTCTGGATAGTTGAAATCTCCCATGACCACTACGTCATATTTTTTGGAGAACTTGGTCATTTGATACATAAAGAGTTCATCCATATCTTCAGCTTGCCCAGGTGGCCTGTAGTAAATGCCTACAATGGTGTCCTTTCCGTTGTTCTCTCCTTGTATTCTTACCCAAACAGTTTCCACAGAACTCCCAGTCTCTGAAGCTTCAATCTCTGTGCAGATATACGCTTTTCTAACATACAACCTAATTGTGATGTACAATACAAATTTATATTGTGGTACCGTGTTAGCCAGAAAATTTGATGGAAATAATTTTATGCCCAAAAATGGCAAAAGTATTCTCGGAGTGATACCTTTATTGGCTAACCAGAAAAAAAAATATATATATGCAAACTTACAGAGCACACAGGCTCCTTCTTCAGGCAGGATTACAAATGTTAAGAATTCATTTGTAATATTGCCTGAAGAAGGAGCCTCTGTGCTCTGAAAGCTTGCATATATATTTTTTTTTCTGGTTAGCCAATAAAGGTATCACTCCGAGAATACTTTTGCCATTTTTGGGCATAAAAGTATTCACATAGAATTATTCACTAATTAAAACAATTTATTTTTGCTAAATAAATGTATACATTTTTTAAAATTTTATTTTATACATTTTCTCAGAGAACCTCTTTAAGAAGGAGATTTCAGAATGGGCTATAAGACATGTCCAGCTTTGCTTAATTGTCTCACCTTACTGTCCTTGTTGAACTGAGCTCCACTTTGTTCTTGGATGATATTGTAAGGAATGAAGACGTCTAGATGATACAAATCGGGACGTCTGACTATTCTGTCTTCACCCAAGTCCAACACAAGAGATCTAGCAGAAGACTGTAAAGAGAAGACCAGAGAGGTAACAACGCTTATGTCGCTGAATGCTTCTGTACGGGAAAGAAAGTTGTAACCAACAAGTGCACAAAAATCTAAACTTTTATCTTGATACGTGGCCAACTAGAAGTTACTGTGTAGCTCCACACGTCTCATACATTAAATCTGACACGTGGAGGAACTGCTCACAGAAAATGCTGAAAAATATTTTTTAGGATTCACACTGCATTAAAAGGGGTTGTCCACCACTTTAATACTAATGGAATATCCTTAGGATAGGTCATCAATATTAAAGTGCCAGGCAACCCCTTTAAGTGAGGCATAATGAATGGTACCAGAATTTCACATAATGTAGCCTTCATTAGGCAGACGGCCCACTCGGTTATATGAAGAAATCTGGGGTCCCCAAAAGCAAACCCAGTAATCACCAGATTCCCGTGTGGTGACTACTTAATCTGCTTTTTGGGAAGACCAGAACTGACCCCTATATTTAACCAAGTGGGTCCCCTTAAGCTACATTATCCTGTCTGATGAAGGCTACATTAGCTGAAAAATTCTTAATCTTCATTATGCCTCATTTAACGCAATGTGAATCATGGACATGAGAAAAATCAAATTAAAAAATAAATACATTTAAAGCATTTTCTGTGCGATTCCTCCAAATGTCGCATTAATATAGAAAAAATAAAGAGCGGCGTGTTCTACACTATTGCAACAAGCCTCTTTCATCATTTATATCATCATTATAACATCATTTATATGCACCAGCACCATGGAATCAATGGCACTATATAATTAAATAATAATAATAATATATACATCTTCCCACCAGCTTGTTTTCCCTCTATCTCCTCTCTGGATCTATGAAGCCAGAACTGTCAAAGAAGAGGTGATGGTGGAGATGGAGGGGAAACAAGCAGGGGGGGAGGCTTATATAAATGACTGGTCCCGCCGTGAAGCACTGGGCGTCTGTGCTTGGTTTGAACAGTCGTTCTCTGCTGACAGAGTCGTTTACAGAGATCTTCTTTCCCATTCCAACAGCTTGCAAACAACCCACCATGGTATGAAAAAAAAATTAGATCATCATCATCCAGCAAATGTGTCACAGCTGCCAGCAATTGGCTACTGTGGACACATCAAAGCTGTGATGATAAAAGTTGGCAGAGGAGGACCGGTAGCACGAGGTTGGTACAGACTTTTAATAAGGGAAGACTATTGGACATCACATGAAATACAAAAAGGTCACAATCCTAAACCACATCTGAGGGTCTCACCACTTTAGGTAAAGAGATTTCAGCCACCAGAAAACTTGGGTGTCCTACAGGAGGTTCCGCCACTATCATGTAATCTGGTTTCACGGGTGAACTGATAAAAAAAGGAAGGAAGCAGTATACTGCAAGGGTACACCATCAATTTATGATCTGTTGGGGTCAATCTCTAATATAATAAAGGGGCACTGATGCTGGTAATGAGGAACAGCCCCTTTCACAGTCATTCCCTGCACATCGGCATCATGGCCTCCACTGTGCAGCGGAACGACAGCATAGATCCAGCAAAGTGAATGGGCTTAGCTGCAGTTCTCCTGCATAGTGAATATCCGGGTAGCTGCCCCACACCAGCATATTCTTTAAAAAGGGCAGCGGGGTTACTTCCAGGCTGCAGCCCCCTTATTCTTGGAGTCCAAGAAGTTGGATATCCTATATCTTTTGTAAGATGGGATTCTAAAAAAAGTAAATGCATGCATTAAACCTCAAAGAAACCCAAACCTTTCAACTTCTGAGATTAGGGACTTGCTTGGAGTTAGCTGGGAGGGTCTGTAGGAAAAAAATAAAGAACATAAAGGCATAATAGTTAAAACAAAAACAAAAAAAAACAATGTCCACATTGTTCTTGCACCATAACAAGCCATTCTGCAGCTTCCCCCATCTGTTGGGTTTAACCCATCACCACGAGGAGTGGGGCTCCCCCATCTGTTGGGTATAACCCATCACCACGAGGAGTGGCACTCCCCCATCTGTTGGGTATAACCCATCACCACGAGGAGTGGCGCTCCCCCATCTGTTGGGTATAACCCATCACCTCAAGGAGTGAAGCTCCCCCATCTGTTGGGTGTAACCCATCACCACAAGGAGTGGAGCTCCCCCATCTGTTGGGTGCAGCCCATCACCACGAGAAGTGGCGCTCCCCCATCTGTTGGGTATAACCCATCACCACGAGGAGTGGCGCTCCCCCATCTGTTGGGTATAACCTATCACCTCAAGGAGTGGCGCTCCCCCATCTGTTGGGTATAACCCATCACCAAGAGGAGTGGAGCTCCCCCATCTGTTGGGTGTAACCCATCACCACGAGGAGTGGCGCTCCCCCATCTGTTGGGTGTAACCCATCACCACGAGGAGTGGCGCTGCCCCATCTGTTGAGTATAACCTATCACCAGGAGGAGTGGCGCTCGTCATACTTTGTGTCCCTAGGGGAAATGTGGTATTATAAGATATCCAATCAATTAAATGGCCGACTATGTACTGCATGGATGAGCGAGGAACATCAGAGAAGAAGCCGTCGATGCTCAACAGCACCCTACTCTGTCGTCTTTTACAGACTGTATGCCATAGACTTGTACCTTAGAGTTGGGACTTAACCCTATTATGAATCATCGGTTTTGATTTGGTTCTGATATTCTGTTCAAAAATGGATCCCAGGAACTTCCGATTTTTCAGCATTTTCCACTCTGAAGGGAAACCATAGATGATTAACAGGGTCGGACTGGAACTGAAACTCAGCCCTGGCATGTGAGAGGACGCAGGCCCGCCCGACGCGCGTTGAATGTGAAATATTTTCATGAATGATTTGGGTATATGTCACAATAAAAATTGCTGCAAACTGCACTTTATCATCGATAGACAAAAACTGACATAATGTAAAATATAAACTTCCCTCCAGGAAAATGTTAATTTCTTTCAACTGGAGGGACGGACATATTTGTAATATAGAGCTCCAAGTTCCCAAAAACGCTATGCTTGATAGTACCAGGAAAAGCAGGAAAAGTGAATCCTTGCAGATTTGAAGCAGTTTCATGTCTATTCTTTCAGTATTTTTGCAGCGTTTCTAAAGAAAGGGAAAAAAAAATCTCAAAAAACGCAACATCAACGGGATTTTCCTGCCGAGCGACACGTTTTTTGTGCAGAAATGTTCTTTCCTTTCTTTTTTGTTTATATTTTGTGTTATACACTAGTGGCCAAAATTGAGGCAACACTTTCAGTTTTTCACCATCACCAATATTTAATGGAGGATTTCACTGACCTACTTACTTGTACACACGCCCTCTTCTGCGATATGTATTCTATGTTGGTTTATAGTGACCTGGGTGTGATGTAAGACAGATATTGTGCGATTAAAATGCGGTTTTTATATTTTAAAGCCAGT
Source organism: Phyllobates terribilis (assembly GCF_046119375.1). Classification (NCBI taxonomy): domain Eukaryota; kingdom Metazoa; phylum Chordata; class Amphibia; order Anura; family Dendrobatidae; genus Phyllobates; species Phyllobates terribilis. Next base: position 233,290 of record NW_027363592.1, on the reverse strand, counting down.
TTGTCATCAGAAGGTAAGCAATTACATGTTTTCGTTCTCAAAGTGTGTAAGCGGTTTCAAGAGACTGGTTCGATAAAGAATAAACCAGGTAGAGAAAGGAAGAAGGCTACAAGTCCTCAGACTGATAGAAGAATTGTTAGAATCGCCCTAAATAACAGGAAATAAACGGCTGTTAACATCAACAAGGAGCTTGTCAACACCGGAGTGACAGTGTCTGATCGGACGGTTCGACGACGATTGGTAAACGCGGGGTTAAGAGCCAGAATACCAGGTAAAAAGCCATTTCTGAATGCCTCACAGCGTCAGAAACGTCTGCAGGGGCCAAAGAACATTGTAAATGGACCATTGAACAATGGAGAAATGTTATATGGAGCGATGAGACACGCCTATCCATCTTTGGCAGCGACGGTGTCCGCTACGTTCGACGACGACCTGGAGAGGACTGGTTGCCAGAGGGTACAGTACCCACCATGAAGCCTCCTCTGAGTGTTATGGTAGGGGGCTGCGTGTCCAGAGATGCAGGTGGTCGGCTGCAGGTAATTGAAGAAACAGTTAATGTTGAAAAGTACATCAAGGAAGTCCTTCAGCCTAAACTCATTCCTTCGGCACGTGATGTATTTAGTGAAGGGACACCGTTTATTTTTCAGCAAGATGGAGCCCCATGCCATACAGCTAAAAAATGTCTCTCTTGGTTCAAGGACAAAAATGTCCAGCTATTGAATTGGCCAGGAAACAGCCCAGATCTCAATCCTATTGAGAATCTCTGGGCTCGGCTCAAAAGAGCGGTGTCAAAACAGCGGGCTTCACACAAGCAGGAACTCATTGCAGCCATCATCAAATCATGGCTTCATATCATCACACCATCTGATTTACACAAACTGGTAGATAGCATGCCAAGTAGATGCCAGGCAGTCATCAAGGCCGAGGGCTGTCCAACTGAGTATTAACATTTAGTGTTAGATATGAAAATAGGACAAATCAATGGCTTTTCTCCCACAGTCATCTGAGTGACAATAGTGTCCAATTTGTTGACAAATGAACAAATTTCCTGCTAATATTGTGTTTCTATATGAGATTTTATTTCTACTTAAAAACTTTACTGTGAAATCAAAAACATTCATGAAATTTGTATTTGTATTGGCAAAATGCTAAAAATTCATAAATCTTGGGGGTGTTGCCTCAATTTTGGCCACTAGTGTATAGAGTTCCTCAGTATATTTATATGTTGTCCCCCGTCACCTTTTCATCTCTCCTTACAAGTATGCCTTGTATCTTAGCTAAAACATGGTAGTAAGTAGCATATTAAACCCTTTTATAATGGGTAGTGTAGAATCGCTGCATATTTCAGGGTTATGCGCTCCTGAGGACTCATTAGTGCTGCCCTCCTCAGGCGAAACCTGGTTGTGACCTTGTATAATATGGGGCTAGCCGGTCTCACCTACCAGTTTGGGTCACAAACCCTTTTTCGTTTGCTTTGATGTTTTACTCATTGTTTATTACGTTTACACCCCAAATCTCTCCTAATCCTGGAGATCAAACCTATGAAAGCAATTTATGAATGATCATAACACCTCTATGAAGGGTAATTATCATCTCCTTCATAAATATACATTTATATGTATAAATACATATGTGGTCAATGCATAGTACTGGCACATGACTTATCACTTTCCAGGACCTTACAAAGCACCAGGAACATTCATAACAAGCGGAGGAGAAGCGATTCTGGCAACTTAATAGGAAAGGATTCTTTACAGTTAGAGCAGTCAGACTGTGGAATGCCAACCACAAGATATAGTAATGGCAGATAGTATAACAGCATTTATAGAAGGGCTGGATACTTTTTTAACAAAACATGACATTGTGGGTTATAAATAATCTAGTAATAGAAAATGTATAACTTTGGAGATAGACCAAGGACATTAAAGTTAAAACTTTTTCAACCTATGTAACTATGCAAGTATGCAGAATGCACATTAGGAAAATGCTTGAAATGCAATTCCCTATAATATTATTTTACAAGTAATTTCCTCTTAATTTTCCGCTTTGTAAAGTGCTAGTTATAAGCCCAATCTATGGATCTAAAAAGTGCAAAACACTCCTGAAACACTTGTACGTATGTTCTATAATCTTTATTTCTTATGGTGCCTAAGGGAAGCCGTAATGATAAGACTCCTGCTTGGTAACAAGTGCAGTTATTTGCCTCCATAATGAAAGTGAATTACCAATGATGAAAGGGTTAATACTTGGACCCTGCATCAGTAATAGCCCTTGTAGTAACCATGACAACTATTGTGAGGGCATAAACAAGTGTCATAAAGAAGATTCCATAAAAGAATGCCGCGCTGCCATGATCAGCGCTATTACTGATGATGCGCCTGAGGACCTTGAGCTTGACCACCCCACGTAATGTGCCAATGTTGGTGTAATTTGGAGGTTCTAGCAGGGAAAGGGGTTGTCTTCTTAGACACCCCGGGGGGAAGGGAAGGTAACAGAGGGGGGGTCCCCAAAACAGGATCCCCTTCTGTTACTATGTACAAAGAGCTGCTCTTCATTAGGAGTTCATAGATGGATCCTTGACTTTAATGGGTGATAAATTGGGAGGGGGAGGGGATACTCATCCTATTAGGGGTTATCCATAATGAGCAACCCCTGTAACCAAGTACCCAACATCTTGAGAGACGGAGCTGGATCTGTAAGGGAGAAGTGGTAGATCCACCTGGGAAATCAGATCAACTAAATTCGTTCCAGCAATAAATGTGGTGACAGATATCGCAGCCAGATCTCTCCCACATCCAGTTTATCACATTAATAGTCTATATTTGTTATGTCGTTCTCTGTAAATATGTAGAAATTCTAAAACTCCGTCATATATCGGCACTAACTCTCTAAGCCCAAGGGAAGGGCAGCCCTCCAGCCATGGTTCCCTAGAGGTTTCCTCCACAGGGGGTTTTCCTCTCCTGAGAGCTGGAGGGTGACTCTTCGTGAGTCGAGGGTTGTGCCATTTTCGGTGTCATGTAAATTTAAATAAAGTTGAGAACGTTTGACACCTAATTGCAATGATTTGTGTATTTATTTTGTATGTGTCTGATTCATTGTTTTTGGGAGTCGGGGTCCATCACACATCACTGAGTCATACGTCTGGACATCTGCCGCCAGAAGTTTTGCTCCAGGGGTTGCCCCTGCTCTGGGGAGTTTGATGGAGCAGAGAAGACAAGAATTACAGAACTCATCCTCAGAATAAGGACTTCTATTACAGTACTACAAGCAGCTTCCTCGTCTCATTCACACAGTGAGTATTTTGGGCACTAATTTACATCAGTATTTGTAAGCTGAAAACCAGAGGGGAACAAACACAGTGAAAAATAGTAACTGAAACACTTTCACCTCTTCTGTTTTGGATCCATTCCTGGCGTCTGCTAACAAATACTGATGCAAAATATCGCCATGGAAGTTCCCTAAATTCTTACTGACTGATTTGACTGTTTGAGTAGCAGTCAAGCAACAGAGGTTGCAAGCGTTAAAGGAGTTTTCTGGTATCAAAAACCCCTGTCCCCCTTGCCATTTTTCTCTATCCTGAACCTGTGCTTCCTGCCCTGATCTCGGACTGTCTGACCTAGTCCTTGTCTTTGCTCTCCTGAGTCTGGTACCCTGGTACCTCCGGAATGCTGCTGCAGTCCCGGGAACTGCACTGAAGTGGTACCTGGTGTCTACCGGAGGCCCAGTCTATCCTCACCACCAGAGGTTCTAGTGGAGACCCAGCAGACACCTAGTCACAACCCTCCCGTGGGGCAGTGGGTCCATATCCACCAGGGTTACACCCACATAGCAAATGTGGTACCAATATTCAAGAAGGGGATAACATCTGAGCCTGGAATTTATAGGTCGGTAAGTTTAACTTGTACTGTGGGCAACAACTTTGAGGGTTTTCTAAGAGATACTAACCTGGAGCACCTCAATAAGAATAACCTAAACATATGATTATGAGGGATCTGTCCTGCAAACTAATCTGAAAAGATTCTATGGGGAGGTAAGTTCAGGTTGGACCAGGGAAACTTAGTGGATGTTGTCTATCTGGACTTTTCAAAGGCATTTGATACGGTGCCATACAACAGGTTGGTACATAAAAATGTTCAATATATTATATGGTAAACTTGCTCCACGAAAGAACAAGTCCTTGTGTGGTCGATGGAAAAATCAAGGAAAAGATCAGTGATGCGGTCGTTACCTCTTGACAGCTCCATTTCGTACTTGTTCTCTAGTCCCTCCATGGCCACGGTGATAAAAAATTCCCTGAAAAGCTCATTATTCTAATAAAAAAAATACAAAGTAAGGAGCTGACACAAAGGAGAGCAGACAGCTCGTATGTCGGAATAAGCAATTGCAGTTACCGTAATTTTCTCAAAGAAGGTGCCATTAATCACTATGTCGTACGCCGAGCAGCCGCCTCTACCTGTAGGACAAAGTGCACCAGGACTTAGATACTTTGCGGTGCCGACTCAATCCATTGACCTTAGTAGGGCTGCTATGAATAAGTGGTATAAGTTCTTAAAGGGGAATCCAAGTAGTGGACAATCCCTCTAAGTCCCAAATCTAAACCAAAAAAGTTCAAAAGTCAACAACAAGATGTCAAACTTTATTCCGCAGACTGGAAGTGGACCTACCAGAACCTGTGGAGATGGCACCTTTGACCATTGAGGATTAGTAAGTTGTAATACTTGCTATTTTAACCCCTTTAAGGATATCTCTGGACTATCCCTTTAAAAAGAGAAGCGCTGTATTAAAAAAAAACGTACTATTATCAACTTCAACGTGGGGCTCCCAAGGCTCATGGGGACTCGATAGCCGGAGGGATCATCAGATTCCAGGATGCTGACTAACTCCTGCTCCGTCAGGTCCGGGGCCGCTGGGATCTGGTTCGACTTGCAGATGTTAATAAAGATTTTGGTATTTTTGGATGTGCGAGTTTTAATGCAGAAACCTAACACAGAAATAAAAACAAAAAGTGAACAAAAACACAATAAAATCGGCAAAAGCCAAGCAGCATTTACATGTAATCAACTGCATAAGAAATTATGTGACCCCCCACGTTGGTTGCATCATGTGACCGTTGCAGTCAATAAGACCCCACTACCCCACTGTGGTATCTGTCACATAATATGCACAAAGTAATCTGGATAATAATCAGAGGACGCCCATCTCACCCGGCTGGGGTCTGATCTCTCTGCTTTCTGGTAAGTTCGGTATTCTGCTCTCCATCTCCTGTTTGGCCTGAAATGAGGCAACAAGTGTGAATCAGTGAGTAACATGAACAGGATGGGTCTGCAAACTGATTTTTCCTGCACCAAAATAGTACAACTGTGAGGGGTCTAAAGCCAACAATACACATTAGGTAAATTTTGGAGACTGCCGCGCTCCCGGCAGCTGACGGAGGAGACATTCACCCGGTGATTGCTGGCCTCTCCAATTCATCTTCGTACCTTCATCAGCATCTGTTCATACAGCGCTTCCTCCATGTTTGTGTTCATTTCTGCAGACAGCAGCGACTTGTCAGAGGCCATTTTTTCGGTCAAAGACAGAAGCTCAGAGATCTTGTTTTATAAGAGAAAACCTGAAAAATGAAAATATGTATTAATCTTCTCCACAGACAACGACAAGGGGAGAGTGCGGGAGCCCGACGGCCCACGACACGAAGGGGTGCGGGAGCCTGGCAGCCCACGACAAGATGGGGTGCGGGAGCCTGACAGCCGACGACATGAGGGGGTGCGGGAGCCTGACAGCCCTCGACACGAGGGGGTGCGGGAGCCTGGCAGCCCACGACAAGATGGGGTGCGGGAGCCTGGCAGCCCACGACACGAGGGGGTGCGGGAGCCTGACAGCCCACGACACGAAGGGGTGCGGGAGCCTGACAGCCCACGACACGAGGGGGTGCGGGAGCCTGACAGCCCTCGACACGAGGGGGTGCGGGAGCCTGACAGCCCACGACACGAGGGGGTGCGGGAGCCTGACAGCCCACAACACGAGGGGGTGCGGGAGCCTGGCAGCCCACGACACGAGGGGGTGCGGGAGCCTGGCAGCCCACGACACGAGGGGGTGCGGGAGCCTGACAGCCCACGACACGAGGGGGTGCGGGAGCCTGACAGCCCTCGACACGAGGGGGTGCGGGAGCCTGACAATATTGGGAGTGGGATTCTGCACACCTACAGATAGCTACTTATTGTCCTGAATGTAGTAATCACCTTGGCACATTCCCATCTTCTTACCTGTAGTGCAGACACCAAACACCACTACTCTGACTGCAATCACCCAGCTACAGCGTCACCACGCCTCAGCAACAGGGGAGCGTCTAGATTGGAGTTGATTTCTTGAGGGGGAGGAGTGATTTCATGGAATCATGATGTCACCGGAAGGGGCGGGGCCTTCTCAGTCCAGTGGACACTATTCCACCTGCTGCTGCAGCAGTGCGCACATTGTGCCGGGACAGGAGGACTGGTGGTGAGGAGCTCGTGTTCTGCGTTGTGCTGTGAGGACTGAGGCGGGGAGAACACAATATTAATTATAATAATTTTTTTTAGGCTGTGTGCCCACTATGCGTTTTTTAAGCGTTTCCGCGGTGGCAATTCCGCTGCAGAAACGCTTAAAAACGCTTGATAGAAGGTCGGCCATGTTCCCCAATGATAATCCGCATGTGCTGTGCACATGCTGTGTAAATTTCCGCTGCGAATTATCATTGCGGAAAAATCCGCTGCACTACCAATTATTTTGCGGAAGCCGCCATTGACTTGCATTAGAACACATGGAATCCGCATCACTGCATCTGTACATGCAGAATCCATGCGCTTCAATGTGCGGATGGTACCCGGGTTTGGAGAAGAGGAGACTGTCCTCCGGACCCGGGTACCATAGAACCTGTAAAAAAAGAATAAAATAAAAAATAAATATTATACTTACCTTCTGATGGCCCCCGGTGTCTTTATCCGATGCGTCCTGGCTTGCCAGCAGCTCGCGATGGTCTGAAAAGGACCTGCCGTGACGTCATTTAGTCATGTGACGGGTCACGCGACCGCTGACGTCGGCAGGCCATCAGAAGGTAATTATATATTTATTTTTTACCATTCTTTTATGGTCACACTATATAAATCCATGCCGGTTGCATGTATTTATATAGTGTGACCAAGTTGTCAAGCACTTTTCAAGTGATGCTAAAATCGCTTGGAAAGCGCTTGTCAACCCGCATGCGGAAATGCAAGTGAAGAACGCTTCACATCAGCAAGTCCCAGGCAGGAAAAAAGCATGTACAATCCGCATGTACAATCCACATGCGTTTTTTCTGCCAGGGAGATGCGGAAACGCTCAAAAAAAATCCGGAGCATTTCTGCATCGTGGGCACATAGCCTTACATTAATTGTATGACTCAATATTGAGCACACGTAACCATCTATACACAGCTGGAGGCCGCACGTAGCCATCTATACACAGCAGGAGGCCGCACGTAGCTATCTATACACAGCGGGAGGCCGCACGTAGCCATCTATACACAGCGGGAGGCCGCACGTAGCCATCTATACACAGCGGGAGGCCGCACTAAGCCATCTATACACAGCGAGAGGCCGCACGTAGCCATCTATACACAGCGGGAGGCCGCACGTAGCCATCTATACACAGCGGGAGGCCGCACGTAGCCATCTATACACAGCGGGAGGCCGCACGGCGCCATCTATACACAGCGGGAGGCCACACGGCGCCACCTATACACAGCGGGAGGCCCACAACGCCCCCCCCAGAGAGAGCAGGAGGTCGCACGGCGCAATCTATACATAGCGGGAGGCCGCACAGCGCCCCCCTCACAGAGACAGCAGGAGGCCGCACGGCGCCATGTATACTCAGCAGGAGGCCGCACGGCGCCCCCGACCCCAAAGACAGCAGGAGGCCGCACGGCGCCATCTATACTCAGCAGGAGGCCGCACGGCGTCACCTATACACAGCGGGAGGCCGCACGGCGCCACCTATACACAGCGGGAGGCCGCACGGCGCCACCTATACACAGCGGGAGGCCGCACGGCGCCACCTATACACAGCGGGAGGCAGCACGGCGCCACCTATACACAGCGGGAGGCCGCACGGCGCCACCTATACACAGCGGGAGGCGCCACCTATACACAGCGGGAGGCCGCACGGCGCCACCTATGCACAGCGGGCGGCGCCACCTATACACAGCGGGAGGCCGCACGGCGCCACCTATACACAGCGGGAGGCCCCACGGCGCCACCTATAAACAGCGGAAGGCCGCACGATGCCATCTATACACAGGGGGCCGCACAATGCCATCTATACACAGCGGGAGGCCGCACGGCGCAATCTATACACAGCGGGAGGCTGCACGGCGCCATATATACACAGCGGGAGGCTGCACGGCGCCCCCCCCCCAAGAGACAGCAGTAGGCCGCACGGCGCCATCTATACACAGCGGAAGGCCGCACGGCGCCCCCCCCGAGAGACAGCAGGAGGCCGCACAGCGCCATCTATACACAGCGGGAGGCCGCACGGCGCCCCCCCAGAGACAGCAGGAGGCCGCACGGCGCCATCTATACTCAGCAGGAGGCCGCACGCAGTCACGCACACACAAACATATACATATACATACACGCATAAACACATTTGAAACATAAAAATACATATAAACAGACATCACACAATGACATCTGCCTGCACACACACACACATACATACATATACATACACACACACACACTCACCATCCCCCGACTCGGCTCCAGCTCTTTTCCGGTGCAGCACTGCAGGCCGGGTGCGCACTGCGTGACGACACAGCTAGGAGACACGGCCGCGCACAGGGCCGTGTCTCCTAGCAGTGACGCGGCCGGGCCAGCACAGGGAAGTTAACTGCTGCAGTGCTGGCCCGGCCGAAGAAGAAGAAGCAGCGGCTGTGTGCCGCTGCTGGGGGAGCGATCCTGGCCCCCCCCCCACTGTCTGCCGGTATGTGCCGTGGCGCCGCACATATAATGAGGACAATCTGGCCATAGACACCCCGGAGCCCCCTGGAGGTTCGGGGCCCCGGGCGGTAGCCCAGATCGTCCTCATTATAATCCGCCTATGCTTATATACATGTAACACTCACTACCCCCTATTCCTGTGTATTGCTGTAATATGTAACCTATACTCGTTATCCATCATTATAAATTAAGAAGATTTTCCACTTTATCCGATATATCCACACTCAATCAGTAGATTAGATGTGTGCTGAAGAGGCAATACACATGAACGTCTCCACATCATCCTCCCCAACTGTATCTATATGTGCCCCGTGACCCCCGATCAAGTGTCTCCATCACGTGCTCGCAGCATCACAGGTCACATAGTTTCCTCGTAGCGTTGGTGCGCGTTGTGTATCGCGCCACGCCTCCTCAGCACCCATTGGTTGGTGGAGACATACCTCCATCCTGATTGGCTATAGTTGGCCGTTTAACTCTTAGCTCTTTCCGAATGATGCCACCCCCTGACGAAGACAAGAAGCCGAAACATACATCGGGTGGACGCCATTCAGGAGTGGGATCTGCATCTGCTATAGCGTGAGTACAATGCACATGTGGTCACCTTTTTTAAAAATGCTTAAAGTGGATACAAATACATATCTGTCAACAGCACATATGCCCAAGTCAGTGCACTACTCTCTACAGGATTCACACCGACATCCAAATAATAAGGGACCAGCCCTTGTGTATATACATATACAGGTGCATCTCACTAAAATAGAATATCATCAAAAAGTTACTTTATTTCAGTTCTTCAATACAAAAAAGTGAAACTCGTATAGCCATAATCATCAGCATTAACAGAAATAAACAATAACTGTTTGATTATATTCTAATTTAGTGAGAAACACCTGTATTTGTTCACATATGAGATATATAATTTATGTAGATTTATTCTTTGGAGGCACTTGCACTTTATGTAAAGTTTATGATAATTAAACAATCATATGTACAGATATATCTAACTAATGATATGTATATATATTTTTATATACTGGATTAATTTGTGGCTTGATTCTCTGTATTATCCCTTTGCTGTTCTAATCATGATCCATTCCCACTGGTGTTAATTGTAATTCCTGTCTCGACGTCCCCTTTGCGTATAGTTTTTAATTCCCCCCTTCTTTTGCATTTCCTCCTCTTCCACCTGGTTATCAATATAATAATTATGTGCATCACCCACATGCCTGGACTCTTCTGGTCGATGTCTCCTTTCTGCTATACACTAGAGTGGTATACTATGTGCACAGATACATGGAGTGCCATATACTTCTCAGGAGGTGCGCAGCGTCCACCTCCTCACCGCACAGGCCCACAAGCTCCTCTCCGGCAGGAAGAAGATGCATTCAGGCGGCTCCTACCACTGCAGCAGACGGCAGTGCACAAGTATACAGGGTGCAGTGTGGATGTGTCTGCACCACTGGGATGTGGCCGACCTGCATGTATACATATGCCCCTCTGCAGGGGCGGACTGGCCCACCGGAGGATCGGGAAAACCCCCGGGTCCCGATGGCCCCGCCCCCTACCCCCCTGGGCCCTGTACAGAGAACAGAGGGCCCCCCCCGGTTCGCAGCACTGCCGATATGATTAGTGATGCGCCCTCTGCCTCCTCTGCGCAGCGACACTGCCGGCGCGTGCGCAGGAGGTCAGTCTCAGGGTGATGACGTCATTGCCCTGGGACTGCTTCCTGTGCGCGCTGTGGAGTACGGACCCTGCGTCGCTCCAGGCAGCGGCTGCAGCTCATCTCGACCCGTCAGTATGAAACAGGGAGGGGAGGGAGGAAGGGATAGGGGGGAGGGGTGACTGGGAGGACCCCTGGCCGGGGCTGGCAGTAAATACTACTGGACAATGGGCATGGTTCTCATCATGCCCATTGCCCAGCATGTCCTGCTGCCAGCCTCTGGTTACTGGTACTATGCCCAGCAGCATGTACTATTACCAGGGGCTGGCAGGACATAGTGGGTGGGCATGATAGTACCAAGGAGGCTGGCAGGACATACTAGGCATGAATCATGCCCAGCATGTCCTGCCAGCCACTGTTGGTACCATCATGCATGCCCATTGCCCAGCCACTGGTGGTGTGGTACTATCATGCTAGTACTAACACCAGTGGCTGGCTGGCAGGACATGCCATGTGAGCTTGAATGCTAATACCACAGAGGCTGGCAGTACATACTGGGCAATGGGCATGATAGTACCAGCAGTAGACTGACTAGGCGGTCTCCAGGGCTCCGTCTCCCCTTCTCGCTGCTGTTAGGCTGGGTTAACATTGCGTTTATGCTGTGCGTTACAACGCATCCGTTGTAAATCAGTGCAGACGCAATGTACCGTAGACTTGCATTGCAAAAATAGGCATGTGTTTGAAAGTATGCATTATTTGCAACGCACAGGAAAACATGGTCGGCGGCTGGAGGCCAGCTGAGCACTTCTCTGACAACTGGGTTCTAGTGTCATTCTGTGCCTGCTCATCTCTGTCAGCCGGCATATTTGTCTAATGGCAAAGATGTAGCAGAGCTGGAGACAGAAGATCCGTGGATTACATCAGAGCGAGGATTTTGTTTTTAATTAAAGATGGAGTCCCTACATGTGTTTTGTGTTTTATTTTTATTAAAAAATTGTGTTGTGTTTTTTTCTGTTTACTGGAAATTCATGGTGGCCATGTGTAGTTTGGCGTGACTCCATGAATTTCAGGCTTAGTGCCAGCTGATAATACAAAGCTGGTATTAACTCCATTATTACCCAGCGTGCCACCCCCCACCAGGGCCGTTGGAAGAGCCGGATAAAGTGCCTGGAAATGGCGCTACGATGAATGCGCCAATTCCAGGGGTGGCTGCAGGCTGCCATTTTCAGCGTGGGGGGCCCAGAATGCTTGGGCCTTACCATGCTGAGAATCCCAGCCCCCAGCCCACCCGATCAAAATATGGCGGGAGCCCACGCATTTTTTTTTTTTTATTATTTTTTTAAATAATTTAAAAAAAACATTGGGCTTTCCTGACTTTTGATCGCCAGTCAAGGTAAAACCAGGCAGATAAAGCAGACAGCTACGGGCTGCCACCTCTATCTGCGCTGAGAATCAAAATTTCTGCAGAGCGCTATGTCATTTTTGTTTTATTATTTATTTATTTTCACACTTCTATATGTGTGACAGTCCCAACAGCTAATCACAGACGCTGACACAGAGAATGGGCGTCTGTGACTGGCTGCTTGAGTAACCTGAAAGCAGCCCATACATAGTACCATACTAGAATGTATGGGCTGATTGTACATTACTCAAACAGCCAATCACAGAAGCCCATCCTCTTTGACAGCATCTGCGATTGACTGTTGGGTCTGTCACATATAAAAGTGTGAAAAGAAAATTTTAAAAATGAATTTTTGATTCTCACCGCAGATAAAGCAGACAGCTACGTACTGCCACCCCCAGCTGCCTGGCTTTACCTTGGCTGGCGATCAAAAGACAGAGAAGCGGAATATTTGTTTTAAACTTAACTTTTTTTTTTCCCACCATATGTTGATCGCCAGCCAGATAAAACAAGGCAGCTGGAGGCTGGGATTCGCAGCATGGTAAGGCCCAAGCGTTCTTGGCCCTCCACACTGAAAATCGCAGCCCACAGCCACCCCTGAAAATGGCGCATTCATCATGGCACCATTTCCAAGTGCTTTACCCGGCTCTTCCAGCGGCCCTGGTGGTGAGTGGCAACCTGGGTAATAATAGGGTTAGTACCAGGCCATCTTTGCCTTATCAGCTGGTACTAAGCCCGAAATTCATGGTTTCACGCCAAATTAGACATAGTCACCATCAATTTCTAGTAAACAGAAAAAAAAAAGACAGAATTTTTTTTTTTATTATTAAAAATAAAACACATTTAGGGACTCCATCTTTAATAAAGAAAAATCCTCACTCCCAACGGAATCCATAGGTCTTCTGTCTTCATCTCTCTTAGATCTTTGCCATCAGACAAATATGTCTGCTGACAGATGAGCAGGCACAGAATGACACTGGAGCACTGTTACTGTGTAGTGCAGTGCTATGTTTCTTTTTTTGTCATTTCATGCAGTGTAGAAATCTTGGGAAAAGTGTGGATTGTGCTCTGGAAGTGATCAGTTATATCTAACTAGGTTATTTTCTGCAGAAATAAGTCCTGTATAGAAGATGTGATATATCAGTCTGCAGTTAAAGAACTTCACCTAGAGACATCACTGGTGAGTATGTGTATTACCTATACACACACACACTGACACTATATACAGAGCTCCTGTGCATAATGTCACTGGTGATCACTGTATTACCTGTACACTGACACTATATACAGAGCTCCTGTGTATAATGTCACTGGTGATCCCTGTATTTCCTATACACACACACACTGACACTATATACAGAGTGTAGCGTCGGCGTCCCTGCCTCCTGCTAGGCAGGGACGCTGTTCCCCTCTCCGCTCCGAGCCCGGCGTCCTCCTCCCGCTCTGCTGGCAGCGCGCGCTCCTTCCCGGCTACGGTGCTTAGGGCGCGTGCGCTCCCCCCCTCTTAAAGGGGCCGCGCGCGCTGTCCTAAGGAGTCCCCGGCCAATGGCCGGAGGACTTCACCATATATAAGGCACCTCCTCCAAAATGGAGGTGCCCGAGCAATGTTGTTGCACTGTTCACTACTCTGCTTCAGCCCTCAGGTCCCGTTTTCAGTTACCTGCCAGTTACCTGCCAGTTTCCTGCCAGTTTGCTGTCTGATTCCTGCCTGTTATCCGCTTACCTGCTTGCTAGCCTGAAGTCCGACGGTCTGCCTTCCGACATCTGTCAGTCTGTCTATGGACCAGCTTGCCCGCTCACCTGGGAGCGCTCACCTGCTACCTGTCTGCTAGCCTACCTGGAGGCTCCGCCGTCACGTGCTGTGACCACCTGCCAGTCCAGAGACTCTTGCCCGCTCACCTGGGAGCGCTCATCTGCTACCTGCCTGTTAGCCTACCTGGAGGCTCTGCCGTCACGTGCTGTGACCACCTGCCAGTCCAGAGACTCTTGCCCGCTCACCTGGGAGCGCTCATGTGCTACCTGCCTGTTAGCCTACCTGGAGGCTCCGCCGTCACGTGCTGTGACCACCTGCCAGTCCAGAGACTCTGGTCCGCTCACCTGGGAGCGCTCATCTGCTACCTGCCTGTTAACCTACCTGGAGGCTCCGCCGTCACATGCTGTGACCACCTGCTTATCCAGAGACTCTCGCCTGCTCACCTGGGAGCACACATCTGCCATCTGCCTGCTAGCCTACCTGGAGGCTCAGCCGTCACAGGTCGTACCTACCCTTTATCCAGAGACTGTCCCGGTCACTTGCCGTGACCTCCTGCCCATTTACCCAGAGACTGTCCCGGTCACTTGCCGTGACCTCCTGCCCGTTCACCCAGAGACTGCCCCGGTCACTTGCTGTGACCTCCTGCCCGTTTACCCAGAGACTGTCCCGGTCACTTGCCGTGACCTCCTGCCCGTTTACCCAGAGACTGTCCCGGTCACCTGCTGTGACTACCTGCCTGTCTTCCCTGGTCGCCACCCGCTTCCTTACAAGGACCGCCCCCTTGTATAAGTTGCTCAGAGGTTCCGCCTCCCAGACCCGTTACACAGAGCTGTGCATAATGTCACTGGTGATCCCTGTATTAGAATCATAGAATCATAGAATGGTAGAGTTGGAAGGGACCTCCTGGGTCATCTGGTCCAACCCCCTGCTCAAAGCAGGATTCACTAAATCATCTCAGACAGATGTCTGTCCAGCCTCTGTTTGAAGACGTCCATTGAAGGGGAACTCACCACCTCTCATGGCAGCCTGTTCCACTCATTAATCACCCTAACTGTCAAAAAGTTTTTTCTAATATCTAATCTGTGTCTCCTCTCATTTAGTTTCATCCCATTGCTTCTAGTCTTTCCTTGTGCAAATGAGAATAAAGATGATCCTTCTACAATGTGACAGCCCTTGACATATTTGTAGACAGCTATTAAGTCTCCTCTCAGTCTTCTTTTTTGCAAGCTAAACATTCCCAAATTCTGCAACCGTTCCTCATAGGACATAGTTTGCAGACCAGTCACCATTCTGGTCGCTCTTCTCTGAACTTGCTCCAGTTTGTCTATGTCTTTTTTAAAATGTGGTGCCCAAAACTGTACACAGTATTCCAGATGAGGTCTGACCAAAGAGGAGTAAAGACCGATAATGACTTCACGTGATCTAGACTGTATGCTTCTGTTAATACATCCCAGAATTGTATTTGCCTTTTTTGCTGTGGCATCACACTGTTGACTCATGTTCAGTCTATGATCTATTAGTATACCTAAGTCTTTTTCACATGTACTGTTGCTTAGCTCTATTCCTCCCATTCTGTATATGCTTTTTTCATTTTTATTGCCCAGATGTAGTACTTTGCATTTTTCCCTGTTAAAAACCATTCTGTTGTTTGCTGCCCACTGCTCCAGTTTATTTAGGTCTTTTTGAATCCTCTCTCTCTCTTCTCTAGTATTAGCTATCCCTCCTAGCTTTGTGTCATCAGCAAATTTAATCAGTTTACCCTCAATTCCTTCATCTAAATCATTGATAAAGATGTTGAACAATACAGGTCCCAGGACGGAGCCCTGTGGTACCCCACTTGAGACATTCATCCAGCTGGATGTGAAGCCATTTACAACCACCCTTTGAGTCCGATCACTAAGCCAGTTATGAATCCACCTAACAGTTGCCTGGTCCATTGCATACTTGGTCATTTTTTCAATAAGGATGGTGTGAGATACTTTGTCAAATGCTTTGCTGAAGTCAAGATATACTATATCTACAGCATTTCCCTGATCCACCCAGTCAGTGATTCTGTCATAGAAGGAAATTAAGTTAGTCTGACATGACTTGTTAGTTACAAACCCATGCTGTCTCTGGTTAATCACTTCATTCTTATCCATGTACTTACATACATGTTGTTTAATAATTTGTTCAAAGATCTTTCCTGGTATAGAAGTCAGACTCACCGGCCTATAGTTGCCTGAGTCCACCTTCTTCCCCTTTTTGAAGATAGGAACAACATTTGCTCTTCTCCAGTCTTCTGGGACTTCTCCTGTTCTCCAAGAATTTTCAAAGATTATGGAGAGTGGTTCTAAAATTTCTTCTACGATCTCCTTCAGTACTCTGGGGTGTAATTCATCTGGACCTGGAGACTTGAACTCATTTATGTTAGCTAAATATTCCCTCACAATCTTTCTGTTTACAGATAACTTGGATTCTTCTATTCCTTTGAAAGGACAGTGAAGATCAGTTGATGTTACATTTTCTTTCTGAGAGAAAACAGATGCAAAATAGGAATTAAAAAGTTCGGCCTTCTCAACATCCTCTCTTACCATTTCTCCATTTTCATCCTGTAAAAATCCTATAGCATCTTTGACTTTTCTTTTACTTTTGACATACCCCCAAAATTCTTTTTTATTGCTTTTGACATCTTTTGCAAGCCTTAATTCATTGTCAGCTTTAGCTAACCTGATACGTGCCCTGCAGGATCTGCAGACTGCATTATAATCTTCTTTAGATATGCCTCCCTCTTTCCATTTAATAAACATTTCTTTCTTTCTTTTTAGCATGTGTTTAAGTTCTGTGTTCATCCATCCTGGTTTCCTTAAATGCTTCCCATTCTTCCTACTTTTCGGGATTGTTAACGATTGTGCTTTGAGAATCTCATTTTTAAAAATTTCCCATCCTTCCTGGACATTTTTGTCCTTAAGGACATCCAGCCATTGGATCCCTCCTATTCTCTTTCTGAGTCTCTTAAAATCTGCCTTTCTAAAATCTAACCTTGAAGTTTGAGTCTTCACATGTCTTCCTCCTCTAGTTATCCAAAATTCTATAATAGCATGATCGCTGCCTCCTAGGGTCCCAGCCACCTTTACCTCCTCAACCATTTCCTCCCTGTTTATAAGGATTAGATCCAAAGTAGCAGATCCCCTTGTTTTCTCCCCTACCTTTTGGAAGATAAAGTTGTCAGCAAGAGAGGATAAGAATTTGCTTGACCTGTTAGTTTTACTTGAGAGAGATTCCCAACAAATGTCTGGATAGTTGAAATCTCCCATGACCACTACGTCATATTTTTTGGAGAACTTGGTCATTTGATACATAAAGAGTTCATCCATATCTTCAGCTTGCCCAGGTGGCCTGTAGTAAATGCCTACAATGGTGTCCTTTCCGTTGTTCTCTCCTTGTATTCTTACCCAAACAGTTTCCACAGAACTCCCAGTCTCTGAAGCTTCAATCTCTGTGCAGATATACGCTTTTCTAACATACAATGCAACACCTCCTCCTCGTTTATCAAGTCTGTTTCTTGCAAATAAGTTGTATCCTTTTAGCCTTTTATTCCAATCATGTGTATCGTCCCACCAAGTTTCAGTGATTCCAATGACATCATATTTCTTTTCCTGCATTAGTAGTTCCAATTCTCCTTGTTTGTTGCCCATGCTTTGTGCATTTGTATAAAAACATTTTAGTTTGTGATTGGTTTCTCTTCTTCCCATATTTTTATTATTTAAATTGTTTTGTCTTTGTTCTTCCTTTCCACTTCCAGTAGCAGAGATCTCAATAGTATTTGTCAGCTGTATGGCTTTTTCTGGCCTTTTGCTTCCCTTCCCACATTGTTCTAGTTTAAAGCTTTCCTGATGAGTGTAGCAAGGCGACTTCCAAATACATGTTTTCCAGTCTTCGTAAGGTGCACCCCATCTCTAGCAAGTAGTCCATCGTATAGGTAATTCATTCCGTGATCCAGAAATCCAAATCCTTGTTGACGGCACCATCGACGTAGCCAGTTGTTCACCTGTAGAATCTTATTCCACCTCATTGTTCCATGGCCATCCACTGGGAGGATGGATGAGAAGACCACCTCCCAATTCTTTCACTTTCTTGCCTAAGTCTTCAAAGTCACTGCAGATGGTTTCCAGGTCCTTTCCTGCGGTGTCATTTGTCCCCACATGTATTAGCAGGAATGTGTAGTGATCTGTAGGTCTGAAGAGTCTTGGTATCCTGTCAGACACATCTTTAATTTTTGCTCCTGGAAGACAGCACATTTCTCTTGAGGTTATGTCTGGTCTGCAGATAGCGGCCTCTGTTCCTCTTAACAGGGAATCCCCCATGACCACCACTCTCCGTTTTTTCTTCACAACATTCTTCTTTCTCCATCCAGGAGGATTCTGAGGGCTTACAAGGTTATTCATTGCTGGCAAAGTCTTATCTTGCTGTATTTCTTCATGGTTCTCCTGCGTGAGAGCCTGGTACTGGTTCCTGAGCAGTATGGGTGCTGACTGCCTCTCGATCCTCCTGCTTCTGTGGGTCACATGCTTCCATTCCTCTGTTTCCTCAGGTGCAGTTCGAATTTCTTCTCTTTCTGAATCATGAAGAGATAATTCTGCTCTGTCTAAGAACTCTTCACCTTCCTTAATGATTTTCAAGGTAGTTAACCTCTCTTCTAGATTTCGCAACTTTTCCTCCAACAGGGACACAAGCTTGCATTTCTGGCATGTGAAGTTTGGCTTTTCCACTGGCAAGTCTGTGAACATGTAGCAGGATATGCAGCTCACCAAACGGCTCCTGGACTCTTCCATGTTCTTACTGTTAATGTTCTGAAAACAGTGAAAAAAGCTTAAAAAAAAAGCTTCAAAACCGGCGCGCAGTTTACCGATGTCCTCTTTTCAGCTCCAACAGCCAAAATCCAGTGTTCTTTGAGCTCGCGGAGACTCTTCACTTACCCCAAAATGCAGTGGGAATATGCAAATTATCTCCTCAGGACTCCTCCCCTGGTTTACCGATGTCCTCTTTTCAGCTCCAACAGCCAAAATCCAGTGTTCTTTGAGCTCGCGGAGACTCTTCACTTACCCCAAAATGCAGTGGGAATATGCAAATTATCTCCTGTACACTGACACCATACACAGAGCTCCTGTGTATAATGTCACTGGTGATCACTATATTACCTGTACACTGACACTATATACAGAGCTCCTGTGTATAATGTCACTGGTGATCACTATATTACCTGTACACTGACACTATATACAGAGCTCCTGTGCATAATGTCACTGGTGATCACTATATTACCTGTACACTGACACTATATACAGGGCTCCTATGCATAATGTCACTGGTGATCACTATATTACCTGTACACTGACACTATATACAGAGCTCCTATGCATAATGTCACTGGTGATCACTATATTACCTGTACACTGACACTATATACAGAGCTCCTGTGTATAATGTCACTGGTGATCCCTGTATTTCCTGTACACTGACACTATATACAGAGCTCCTATGTATAATGTCACTGGTGATCACTGTATTACCTGTACACTGACACTATATACAGAGCTCCTGTGTATAATGTCACTGATGATCACTGTATTACCTCTACACTGACACTATACACAGAGCTCCTGTGTATAATGTCACTGATAATCTCTACATTATCTGTACACTGACTCTATATACAGAGCTTTTTTACATTTTCATTATCAGTCACTATCTGGTGCCATTATGAGCCATGGTCATGGCGTGGCGGTATTTG
The DNA here is from genome assembly GCF_046119375.1 of Phyllobates terribilis. NCBI lineage: Eukaryota > Metazoa > Chordata > Amphibia > Anura > Dendrobatidae > Phyllobates > Phyllobates terribilis. The sequence continues at coordinate 213,691 of NW_027363592.1, read as the reverse complement.
TCCCTTGTATGTGGTATTATTCAGACAGTCACTATGTTGTGCTAATATGTGGTCTTCTCATGGTGTGGCAGTATATATACCTTGTACTTGGTAGTATTTGATCACTATGTGGTGGTATGTGTTCTGGTCATGGTGTGGCGGTATTTCTCTCTTCTATATGGTATTATTAGTCTAGGTAAAGTGGATAGTTGTCAGTCATTTGTTTTTTCGGATATTAAGAATGGGAACATTCTTTATTTGCAATACATATTAAATACTTGGATGTTTAACCTCTCCCTGTGTTGTGACTACTACACAGCAGCAGAGATTTATTGGTTAATAAAGTTGATTCATTTTGAAAGAGTTTGTGGACTTATGTTATTCCTATATACGGTAACTGCATGGTGCTGGTGGGCCCCAAGATTGATTTTTCCTGGTGGGCCCCAGGTACTCCAGTCCGGCGCTGGTCCCAGACAGTTACCTCCTCATCTGTCCTGCTGCCGGCTGGGAGTCCTGTACAGTGCAGCATGTAGTATGATGTGAATGCCACACTATGGAGATGCTGCTCCTACTACTGCCAAGTGAGGATCTCACCTCGCCAGTATGGTGCCCTCAGGAGCTCCCACAGGGCATCACAGGCCTTAGTATGAAGCAATTCCACAAGTCTTCTAGTATTGCTTCATACTAAGGCCTGTGATGCCCTGTGAGAGCTCCCTGAGGAGGTGAGAGCCTCACCTCATAGGGCCCCATGATCTCTATGTACGATCCCTGACTGGGCCCCATGATCTCTATGTACGCCGCTGACTGGGCCCCATGATCTCTATGTACGCCGCTGACTGGGCCCCATGATCTCTATGTACACCACTGACTGGGCCCCATGATCTCTATGTACGCCGCTGACTGGGCCCCATGATCTCTATGTACGCCGCTGACTGGGCCCCATGATCTCTATGTACTCCGCTGACTGGGCCCCATGATCTCTATGTACGCCGCTGAGGGGGCCCCATGATCTCTATGTACACCCCTAACCTGATTGGCCCCATGATCTCTATGTACGCCGCTGACTGGGCCCCATGATCTCTATGTACGATCCCTGACTGGGCCCCATAATCTCTATGTACGCCGCTGACTGGGCCCCATGATCTCTATGTACTCCGCTGACTGGGCCCCATGATCTCTATGTACGCCGCTGAGGGGGCCCCATGATCTCTATGTACACCCCTAACCTGATTGGCCCCATGATCTCTATGTACGCCGCTGACTGGGCCCCATGATCTCTATGTACACCCCTAACCTGATTGGCCCCATGATTTCTGTATACTCCCCTGACTGGGCCACATGATTTCTATGTACGATCCCTGACTGGGCCCCATAAACTCTGATCTCTCATGATGTTTTTTTTTTATTAAAGATGGAGTCCCTAAATGTATTTTGTGTTTTATTTTTACTGTGTAGTGCGGCACTATGTTGCATTTTGTCATTTCATGCAGTGTAGAAATCTTGGGAAAAGTGTGGCTTGTGCTCTGGAAGTGATCAGTTATAGCTAACTATGTTATTTTCTGCAGAGATAAGTCCTGCATAGAAGATGTGATATATCGGTCTGCAAATAAAGAACTTCACCTAGAGACATCACTGGTGAGTATGTGTATTACCTATACACACACACACTGACACTATATACAGAGCTCCTGTGCATAATGTCACTGGTGATCACTGTATTACCTGTACACTGACACTATATACAGAGCTCCTGTGTATAATGTCACTGGTGATCACTGTATTACCTGTACACTATATACAGAGCTCCTGTGTATAATATCAATGGTGATCATTGCATTACCTGTACACTGACACTATATACAGAGCTTCTGTGTATAATGTCACTGGTGATGACTGTATAACCTGTACACTATATACAGAGCTCCTGTGCATAATGTCACTGGTGATCACTGTATAACCTGTACACTGACCCAATATACTGAGCTTTTTTACATTTTTATTATTTTAGCATTATTTGTCAATATGTGGTGGCATTATGTGCTTTGGTCATGACATGACGATATTTGTCCCTTCTATGTGGTATTATTCAGTCACTATGTGGTGGTAATATGTGGTCTCATGGTGTGTCAGTATTTATACCTTGTATCTGGTAGCATTTGATCACTATGTGGTGATATTATGTGCTTTGGTCATGGTGTGGCGGTGTTTGTGCCTTGTATGTGGCATTATTTGGGCACTATGTGGTGGTAATATGTGATCTGGTCACGGTGTGGTGGTATTTCTGCCTTCTATCTGGTAATATTGGTCTTGGTAGAGTGGATTGTGGTTGGTCATTTGTTTTATCTGATATCAATAAGGGGAAACCTCTTTATTTCCAATAGATATTAAATACTTAGATGTTTAACCCCTCCCTGCCCTGTGACTATTACACAGCAGCAGAGGTGCAGTTACGGAGGTTCACCAGAGAAAGCAAGTTGGCATTTGGTGAGATTTTCACCTCTGTATTTATAAGACAAAACCAGGAGTGGGTGAGAAATGCATAAAACATGACCTCGGATTGCTCCACTCCTGGTTTTGTCTTATAAATACAGAGGTAAAAATCTCACCAAATACTCAAAGTGCCACAATCTTCAGACAGTACGGATTCCACCAATAAATAAGTGATCACCTTCCCAACCTGTGCATCGCTGATAACTTGTTTTCACCAATAAAAACCCTTTAATGCAAACTACAGTAATTGTACATCGCAGTTCTGGATCAGCGCACAGTGATGGGCAGGAGCCGCCAATATAATGGGTATAACGGCTAACAGGTATTTGCAAATAGCTGAAGGGTGGGTGGGCCCCTGGAGTCAATGTCCCTGGTGGGCCCCAGACACCCCAGTCCGGCTCTGCCCCCGACCCAGTCCGCCCCTGATTTGTCACGCACGGACCCGAAGCGACTGTGCACTGCGATACACACATCCTGTTGAAATTTCTGCTGCCGTTTACAAGCCCCAACCCCCCCTGGGCCCGGTCGCAGTGACTGCCACTGCGACCGCGGACATTACGCCCCTGGCTACGTGAATCATATGTCCCATTTTGGTGCTCCTCACCATTTGCATGGCACAGTCATGCATGCTTCTCTATCACCATAGCATGCTGCAAACAATCAGGATGGCTTCTGCTTCATCTCTATATAAAAAGATAGTATATCTGTATTTCTATGATACGTAGAGTGGATGGAAATCATACATCTTGCTAATATTTATTATATTACATTCATCTGATGCTCTGTAGTAACAATGTAAATTAAATTGGCGACTTAGTGCAGTTCTATTACTATTAGTAAATGTGGCACCTTGTGTTCCACAGAATATCTGAATATTACCTGAATATTTAATCTCAGCTAATGTTCATTTATCTCTTAAATATCATTGGTCAGATGCTGATCACATGACCAGTGGTGGTGCATGCATGATGATTCCATATGAAATGCACTGAGTGACAGTTGGAAGTGACAGTTGGAATTGACCAACAACAGTGGAGGAGATGTCGGCTAACTCTAAGCAAAGCAATAATATGGATATAAAAGAGGAGGAGATTGTGGTGAGCAGAGAAAGAGTGAAGACACGAAGACCTTCCCATGACACATCTGATGATGAGAGGAAGTCTTCAGTCAACAGGACAAAACCACCAGTCCAGAAGAAAGAAGTAAAGGAGAACGTGGTGAGGAGGGAAGGAGCGAAGAGACTAAGACCTTCCCATGACACATCTGATGATGAGAGGAAGTCTTCAGTCAACAGGACAAAACAACCAGTCCAGAAGAAAGAAGAAGTGGAAGAAAAGGAGAAGGTAGAAAGTCAGAAGATGGGAGCCAAGAAGAGAGGAGCCATCTTCATCTCATCAGGGGACAAAAAGGAGAAGAAAAGAAGAAGGATTACATTAGGACAGAAACCCATGGATCTAAAGCAGAAGGCTGAAGAAGCTGAAGGAAGCAGCGGTGTTCGGCCAACCGGCTCCAAAAGCACAGTCTCTGATGCCATCAAGAGGAGATTATTATTCCATCAAGTGCTTGGCCGGGGATGCTATGGAATGGTCCTGCTGGCAGAAGATTCTTCTACCCGCAAACATTTTGCTGTTAAGATCATCGGCAAAAGAGCCCTGCTTGCTGACGGTGATGAGCGTGTGATGGTGGAGCGACGGGTTTTACAGCTGGCATCTGGGAGCCCCTTCCTTGTCCACGCAGACTTTGCATTCCAGACCAAGGTAGAGTATTGATTGCTCGATATTAGGAAATGTCACACGTACCACACACTGCTCTGCCTCATGGACCCCACTGATATCATCTTACATTTCAATATAGCATGTCCCAAGGTAACCGCAGACAATAAGATGAATGTGATGACTATACACATGGGATATTGTGGCCCCTACTGTAATCAATAACATTTATGGCGGGGCTTGGTACATTGGGAATCATTTATTAAAACAGCCTTTTTACTTATCCCAGCCAATCACAGAACAGCTTTTACTTTTCCAGGTCAGTTAAAACAACCTTAGCTGAGCTCTAATTGGTTAGGATGGGCAACTAGTTTTCTAGTGAGCAGATTTATTAATGAGGCCCAATGTACCCCGCTCTATAAATGATTGAAAATATTAGATGTCATCATAGAGGTCATTGAACTGTAGAAAATCACTTGCCCGGACCTCATGTGTCTAATTGGGTGACTGGTAATATCTGTATAATTTACAGCATTAGCTAGGCATTATCTTGTGTGTAGGCATCATCGCCATGTAGTAGTCTCTAGCTCATTTCTTTGACACTGTAGAATTTTACATATTATTATCTTGTATAGACATGGGATTTCAGAATAGATTAAATGTATTTGTTATTCTTTGTTATTTCCTGGATGACATTGTATTTTGTGTATACCATGTGGGGGGACGGGACCCTGTGTACACTATATGTCAGGGCTATTGACTTTTGTGCACTTTATATACAATTTGAGAATGTGTTAATATTTTTGTATACAAGTATTATCTGTATCTTAAAGGGTTTTTTTAATTAATGTTGGGACATTTTTATGCACGTGCATCTACTTGTTTTTCATTGCCATGTTTTCTATGTATAAATATACTGGAATAAAGTACAAAATCCACTGTCTTGGAGTGAAATTTCTTCTAACCTCACCAACTAATGAAAAAGATGGTATCATATTGACCAGGGGCGAGGTGGGCCAGAGGGGCACATGCCCTCCAGGCCGGTCGCCAAGCAGCTGCTTCTTTACAGACTGCAGGGCGGCCCTGTCTCTTTCATTGTGTACATGTGCCAGCTGGGCATCTGCAGCCCAGAACAGCAGGCACAGGCCACGTTCTTATGCCTGCCGGAGAGAAGCTTCAGCCGCTGAGCAGTACGAGAGGGCAGACATCTTTGATTCTTGTAAGGCCACGACCCCACTATCAGTATTTGGTCAGTATTCGGTCAGTATTTTTTCTCAGGAGTTGGAGACAAAACCAGGAGTTGGTGATAAATGCAGAATTGGTGACTTGTTTCTATTATACCTTTTCTCTGATTGTTACTGACCTGGTTTTGGCTCCCACTCCTGAGAAAATATACTGACCAAATACTGATAGTGGGGCCGTGGCCTTAGCCTGAGCTCCGGATAGTGGTCAGGACAGGAGATTTATACTTTTTGTAGAGTGTGGAAGTGGCAGGATGCTGCTCACCTCCTGACAAGTCCAGGGCCAGATCCTGAATGTTATCTATGGTCGCTCTGCTGAGGATCAGAAAGATTTATTGTAGCAGATGGACCCTTCAAGCAGGTTGGGGTCGTGCTGTCAGTGTGAGATCATCGGTTCTCGATCTGTATGAATGTTCAAATCACATCGGACCTGAGATAGAGACACTTCAGACCTTACTATACAGACCCCTGCCCCAGACTGATCCTGCACCAGCTACAGGGCCAGAGCCGGCATAACCACCCATTACACCAGGGCAAGTGCCAGGGCCCTGGGCAAGAGGGGGGCCCCACTCACAGTTGGGGACACTGGAACGCTATTGGGCCTGTGAGTTGGGGGGGCCCGGTGTAACCCCCCTTTCCCCCCCCCGTGCTTTACGGTGTTTGAAATATTCACCTCTCGTCATACCCTGCTGGCCGCAGGTCCAGTCTCCTCTGCGTCTTCTGACTCTGTCACGTCTCAGTGTTGAAGAGACAGGACCTGTAGCCAGCAGGGTATGAGGACAGTATCACACAGGAGAGGATTAGATACACGGCTCAGCAGACAGTATCACACAGGAGAGGATTAGATACACGGCTCAGCAGACAGTATCACACAGGAGAGGATTAGATACACGGCTCAGCAGATGGTATCACACAGGAGAGGATTAGAGATACAGCTCAGCAGACAGTATCACACAGGAGAGGATTAGATACACGGCTCAGCAGACAGTATGACACAGGAGAGGATTAGATACACGGCTCAGCAGACAGTATCACACAGGAGAGGATTAGATACATAGCTCAGCAGACAGTATCACACAGGAGAGGATTAGATACACGGCTCAGCAGACAGTATGACACAGGAGAGGATTAGATACACGGCTCAGCAGACAGTATCATACAGGGTAGGATTAGATACACAGCTCAGCAGACAGTATCACACAGGAGAGGATTAGATACACGGCTCAGCAGATAGTATCACACAGGATAGGATTAGATACACAGCTCAGCAGACGGTATCACACAGGACAGGATTAGATACACAGCTCAGCAGACATTATCACACAGGAGAGGATTAGATACACAGCTCAGCAGACATTATCACACAGGAGGGGATTAGATACATACACAGCTCAGCAGACAGTATCACACAGGACAGGATTAGATACATAGCTCAGCAGACGGTATCACACAGGAGAGGATTAGATACACGGCTCAGCAGACAGTATCACACAGGAGGGGATTAGATACACAGCTCAGCAGACAGTACCACACAGTATAAGATTAGATACACTGCTCAGCAGACAGTATCACACAGGAGAGGATTAGATACACAGCTCAGTAGACAGTATCAAACAGGAGGGGATTAGATACACAGCTCAGAAGACAGTATCACACAGTATAAGATTAGATACACTGCTCAGCAGATTATCACAGCATAGGATTAGATATACGGCTCAGCAGACAGTATCACACAGGAGAGGATTAGATACACAGCTCAGCAGACAGTATCACACAGGAGAGGATTAGATACACAGCTCAGCAGACAGTATCACACAGTATAAGATTAGATACACTGCTCAGCAGACAGTATCACACAGGAGAGGATTAGATACACAGCTCAGCAGACAGTATCGCACAGGAGAGGATTAGATACACAGCTCAGCAGACGGTATCGCACAGGAGAGGATTAGATACACGGCTCCACAGACAGTATCACACAGGAGAGGATTAGATACACAGCTCAGCAGACGGTATCACACAGGACAGGATTAGATGCACAGCTCATCAGACAGTATCACACAGGAGAGGATTAGATACACGGCTCAGCAGACAGTATCACGAAAGATAGGATTAGATACACAGTTCATCAGACAGTATCACACAGGAGACGATTAGATACACAGCTCAGCAGACAGTATCACACATTACATGACTATATACACAGCTCAGCAGACAGTATCACACAGGATGGGATTAGATACACGGCTCAGCAGACAGTATCACACAGGAGAGGATTAGATACACAGCTCAGCAGACAGTAACGCACAGGAGAGGATTAGATACACAGCTCAGCACACAGTATCACACAGGAGAGGATTAGATACACGGCTCAGCAGACAGTATCACACAGGAGAGGATTAGATACACAGCTCAGCAGACAGTATCACACAGGATAGGATTAGATACACTGCTCTGCAGATAGTATCACACAGGATAGGATTAGATACACGGCTTAGCAGACAGTATCACACAGGAGAGGATTAGATACACGGCTCAGCAGACAGTATCACACAGGATAGGATTAGACACACAGCTCAGCAGACAGTATCACACAGGAGAGGATTAGATACATAGCTCAGCAGACGGTATCACACAGGACAGGTTTAGATATACAGCTCAGCAGACAGTATCACACAGTAGGGGATTAGATACACAGCTCAGCAGACAGTACCACACAGTATAAGATTAGATACACTGCTCAGCAGACAGTATCACACAGGAGAGGATTAGATACACAGCTCAGCAGACAGTATCACACAGGAGGGGATTAGATACACAGCTCAGCAGACAGTATCACACAGTATAAGATTAGATACACTGCTCAGCAGACTATCACACAGCATAGGATTAGATACACGGCTCAGCAGACAGTATCACACAGGGGAGGATTAGATACACAGCTCAGCAGACAGTATCACACAGGAGGGGATTAGATACACAGCTCAGGAGACAGTATCACACAGTATAAGATTAGATACACTGATCAGCAGACAGTATCACACAGGAGAGGATTAGATACACAGCTCAGCAGACAGTATCACACAGGAAAGGATTAGACACACTGCTCAGCAGACGGTATCGCACAGGAGAGGATTAGATACACGGCTCAGCAGACAGTATCGCACAGGAGAGGATTAGATACACAGCTCAGCAGACAGTATCACACAGGAAAGGATTAGATACATAGCTCAGCAGACGGTATCACACAGGACAGGATTAGATGCACAGCTCAGCAGACAGTATCACACAGGAGAGGATTAGATACACAGCTCAGCTGACAGTATCACATAGGACAGGATTAGATACACAGTTCATCAGACAGTATCACACAGGAGTGGATTAGATACACGGCTCAGCAGACAGTATCGCACAGGGCGGGATTAGATATATGACACAGCAGACAGTATCACACAGGAGAGGATTAGATACACAGCTCAGCTGACAGTATCACATAGGACAGGATTAGATACACAGTTCATCAGACAGTATCACACAGGAGAGGATTAGATACACAGCTCAGCAGACAGTAACGCACAGGAGAGGATTAGATACACAGCTCAGCACACAGTATCACACAGGAGAGGATTAGATACACGGCTCAGCAGACAGTATCACACAGGAGAGGATTAGATACACAGCTCAGCAGACAGTATCACACAGGATAGGATTAGATACACTGCTCAGCAGATGGTATTACACAGGATAGGATTAGATACACGGCTCAGCAGACAGTATCACACAGGAGAGGATTAGATACACAGCTCAGCAGACAGTATCACACAGGATAGGATTAGATACACTGCTCAGCAGATGGTATTACACAGGATAGGATTAGATACACAGCTCAGCTGACAGTATCACACAGGATAGGATTAAATACACAGCTCAGCAGACAGTATCACACCGAATAGGATTAGATACACAGCTCAGCAGACAGTATCACACCGAATAGGATTAGATACACAGCTCAGCAGACAGTATCACACAGGAGAAGATTAGATACACAGCTCAGCAGACAATATCACTCAGGAGAAGATTAGATACACAGCTCAGCAGACAGTATCACACAGGAGAGGATTAGATACACGGCTCAGCACACATTATCACACAGGAGAGGATTAGAAACACTGCTCAGCAGACAGTATCACACAGGAGAGGATTAGATACAATGCTCAGTAGACAGTATCACACAGGAGAGGATTAGATACACGGCTCAGCAGACAGTATCACACAGGAGAGGATTAGATACACGGCTCAGCAGACAGTATCACACAGGAGAGGATTAGATACACGGCTCAGCAGATGGTATCACACAGGAGAGGATTAGAGATACAGCTCAGCAGACAGTATCACACAGGAGAGGATTAGATACACGGCTCAGCAGACAGTATGACACAGGAGAGGATTAGATACACGGCTCAGCAGACAGTATCACACAGGAGAGGATTAGATACATAGCTCAGCAGACAGTATCACACAGGAGAGGATTAGATACACGGCTCAGCAGACAGTATGACACAGGAGAGGATTAGATACACGGCTCAGCAGACAGTATCATACAGGGTAGGATTAGATACACAGCTCAGCAGACAGTATCACACAGGAGAGGATTAGATACACGGCTCAGCAGACGGTATCACACAGGAGAGGATTAGATACACAGCTCAGCAGACAGTATCACACAGGAAAGGATTAGATACACAGCTCAGCAGATGGTATCACACAGGAGAGGATTAGATACACAGCTCAGCTGACAGTATCACACAGCACAGGATTAGATACAAAGCTCAGCAGATAGTATCACACAGGAGTGGATTAGATACACGGCTCAGCAGACAGTATCGCACAGGGCGGGATTAGATACACGGCTCAGCAGACAGTATCACACAGGATAGGATTAGATACACAGTTCATCAGACAGTATCACACAGGAGTGGATTAGATACACGGCTCAGCAGACAGTATCGCACAGGGCGGGATTAGATACACAGCTCAGCAGACAGTATCACACAGGAGTGGATTAGATCCACGGCTCAGCAGACAGTATCACACAGGATAGGATTAGATACACTGCTCAGCAGATAGTATCACACAGGATAGGATTAGATGCACAGCTCAGCAGACAGTATCACACAGGAGAGGATTAGATACACAGCTCAGCAGACAATATCGCACAGGAGAGGATTAGATACATAGCTCAGCGGACTGTATCACACAGGACAGGATTAGATACACAGCTCAGCAGACAGTATCACACAGGAGAGGATTAGATACACGGCTCAGCAGACATTATCACACAGGAGAGGATTAGATACACAGCTCAGCAGATGGTATCACACAAGATAGGACTAGATACACTGCTCAGCAGATAGTATCACACAGTAGAGGATTAGATACACGGCTCAGCAGACAGTATCACACAGGAGAGGATTAGATACATGGCTCAGCAGACAGTATCACACAGGAGAGGATTAGATACACTGCTCAGCAGATAGTATCACACAGGAGAGGATTAGATACACAGCTCAGCAGACAGTATCACAAAGGATAGGATTAGATACACAGCTCAGCAGCTGGTATCACACAGGATAGGTTTAGATACACTGCTCAGCAGATGGTATCACACAGGATATGATTAGATACAGGGCTCAGCAGACAGTATCACACAGGAGAGGATTAGTTACACGGCTCAGCAGATGGTATCACACAGGATAGGATTAGATACACAGCTCAGCAGACAGTATCACACAGGGCAGGATTAGATACACGGTTCAGCAGACAGTATCACACAGGGTAGGATTAGATACACGGCTCAGCAGACAGTATCACACAGAAGAGGATATGATACACAGCTCAGCAGACAGTATCACACAGGAGAGGATTAGATACACTGCTCAGCAGATGGTATCACACAGGATAGGATTAGATACACTGCTCAGCAGACAGTATCACACAGGGCAGGATTAGATACACGGTTCAGCAGACAGTATCACACAGGGTAGGATTAGATACACGGCTCAGCAGACAGTATCACACAGGAGAGGATTTGATACACAGCTCAGCAGACAGTATCACACAGGAGAGGATTAGATACACAGCTCAGCAGATGGTATCACACAGGATAGAATTAGATACACTGCTCAGCAGACAGTATCACACAGGGCAGGATTAGATGCACGGTTCAGCAGACAGTATCACACAGGGTAGGATTAGATACACGGCTCAGCAGACAGTATCACACAGGAGAGGATTAGATACACAGCTCAGCAGACAGTATCACACAGGAGAGGATTAGATACACGGCTCAGCAGACAGTATCACACAGGAGAGGATTAGATACCCTGCTCAGCAGATAGTATCACACAGGAGAGGATTAGATGCACAGCTCAGCAGACAGTATCACACAGGAGAGGATTAGATACACGGCTCATCAGACAGTATCGCACAGGAGAGGATTAGATACATAGCTCATCACACAGTATCACACAGGAGAGGATTAGATACACAGCTCAGCAGACAGTATCACACAGGAGGGGATTAGATACACAGCTCAGCAGACAGTATCACACAGTATAAGATTAGATACACTGCTCAGCAGACTATCACACAGCATAGGATTAGATACACGGCTCAGCAGACAGTATCACACAGGAGATGATTAGATACACAGCTCAGCAGACAGTATCACACAGGAGGGGATTAGATACACAGCTCAGGAGACAGTATCACACAGGAGGGGATTAGATACACTGATCAGCAGACAGTATCACACAGGAGAGGATTAGATACACAGCTCAGCAGACAGTATCACACAGGAAAGGATTAGACACACTGCTCAGCAGACGGTATCGCACAGGAGAGGATTAGATACACGGCTCAGCAGACAGTATCGCACAGGAGAGGATTAGATACACAGCTCAGCAGACAGTATCACACAGGAAAGGATTAGATACATAGCTCAGCAGACGGTATCACACAGGACAGGATTAGATGCACAGCTCAGCAGACAGTATCACACAGGAGAGGATTAGATACACAGCTCAGCTGACAGTATCACATAGGACAGGATTAGATACACAGTTCATCAGACAGTATCACACAGGAGTGGATTAGATACATGGCTCAGCAGACAGTATCGCACAGGGCGGGATTAGATATATGACACAGCAGACAGTATCACACAGGAGAGGATTAGATACACAGCTCAGCTGACAGTATCACATAGGACAGGATTAGATACACAGTTCATCAGACAGTATCACACAGGAGAGGATTAGATACACAGCTCAGCAGACAGTAACGCACAGGAGAGGATTAGATACACAGCTCAGCACACAGTATCACACAGGAGAGGATTAGATACACGGCTCAGCAGACAGTATCACACAGGAGAGGATTAGATACACAGCTCAGCAGACAGTATCACACAGGATAGGATTAGATACACTGCTCAGCAGATGGTATTACACAGGATAGGATTAGATACACAGCTCAGCTGACAGTATCACACAGGATAGGATTAGATACACGGCTCAGCAGACATTATCACACAGGAGATGATTAGATACACAGCATAGGATTAGATACACAGCTCAGCAGACAGTATCACACAGCATAGGATTAGATACACTTCTCAGCAGACAGAATCACACAGGAGGGGATTAGATACACAGCTCAGCAGACAGTATCACAGGATAAGATTAGATACACTGCTCAGCAGACGGTATCACACAGGACAGGATTAGATGCATAGCTCAGCAGACGGTATCACACAGGACAAGATTAGATACACAGCTCAGCAGACAGTATCACAAAGGAGAGGATTAGATAAACAGCTCAGCAGACAGTATCACAAAAGAGAGGATTAGATAGACAGCTCAGCAGACAGTATCACACAGGAGTGGATTAGATACACGGCTCAGCAGACAGTATCGCACAGGGCGGGATTAGATACACGACTCAGCAGATGGTATCACACAAGATAGGATTAGATACACAGTTCATCAGACAGTATCACACAGGATAGGATAAGATACACATCTCAGCACACAGTATCACACAGGGGAGGATTAGATACACGGCTCAGCAGACAGAGTCACACAGGAGAGGATTAGATACACAGCTCATCAGACAGTATCACACAGGAGAGGATTAGATACACAGCTCAGCAGACAGTATCACACAGGAGAGGATTAGATACACAGCTCAGCAGACAGTATCACACAGGAGAGGAGTAGATACACAGCTCAGCTGACAGTATCACACAGGAGAGGATTAGATACACAGCTCAGCAGACAGTATCACACAGGAGAGGATTAGATACACAGCTCAGCAGACAGTATCACACAGGAGAGGATTAGATACACAGCTCAGCAGATAGTATCACACAGGAGAGGATTAGATACACAGCTCAGCAGACAGTATCACACAGGAGAGGATTAGATACCCAGCTCAGCAGACAGTATCACACAGCATAGGATTAGATACACAGCTCAGCAGACTGTAACACACGGGTGGATTAGATACACGGCTCAGCAGACAGTATCGCACAGGGCGGGATTAGATACACGGCTCAGCAGACAGTATCACACAGGATAGGATTAGATACACAGTTCATCAGACAGTATCACACAGGAGAGGATTAGCTACACAGCTCAGCAGACAGTATCACACAGGAGAGGATTAGATACACAGCTCATCAGACAGTATCACACAGAGGATTACATACACAGCTCAGCACACAGTATCACACAGGAAAGGATTAGATACACAGCTCAGCAGAGAGTATCGCACAGGAGAGGATTAGATACACAGCTCAGCAGCCGGTATCACACAGGAGAGGATTAGATACACTGCTCAGCAGACGGTATCACACAGGAGAGGATTAGATACACGGTTGAGCAGACAGTATCACACAGGAGAGGATTAGATACACGGCTCAGCAGACAGTATCACACAGCATAGGATTAGATACACAGCACAGCAGTCAGTATCACACAGGAGAGGATTTGATACACAGCTCAGCAGACAGTATCACACAGGAGAGGATTAGATACACGGATCAGCAGATGGTATCAAACAGGATGGAATTAGATACACTGCTCAGCAGACAGTATCACACAGGACAGGATTAGATACACAGCTCAGCTGACAATATCACACAGGAGAGGATTAGATACACAGCTCACCTGACAGTATCACACAGTAGAGGATTATATACATGGCTCAGCAGACAGTATCACACAGGATAGGCTTAGATACACAGCTCAGCAGGCAGTATCACACAGGAAAGGATTAGATACACAGCTCAGCAAACAGTATCACACAGGAGAGGATTAGATACATAGCTCAGCAGACAGTATCACACAGGAGAGGATTAGATACACGGCTCAGCAGACGGTATCACACAGGAGAGGATTAGATACACAGCTCAGCAGACAGTATCACACAGGAAAGGATTAGATACACAGCTCAGCAGATGGTATCACACAGGATAGGATTAGATACACAACTCAGCTGACAGTATCACACAGCACAGGATTAGATACAAAGCTCAGCAGATAGTATCACACAGGAGTGGATTAGATACACGGCTCAGCAGACAGTATCGCACAGGGCGGGATTAGATACACGGCTCAGCAGACAGTATCACACAGGATAGGATTAGATACACAGTTCATCAGACAGTATCACACAGGAGTGGATTAGATACACGGCTCAGCAGACAGTATCGCACAGGGCGGGATTAGATACACAGCTCAGCAGACAGTATCACACAGGAGTGGATTAGATCCACGGCTCAGCAGACAGTATCACACAGGATAGGATTAGATACACTGCTCAGCAGATAGTATCACACAGGATAGGATTAGATGCACAGCTCAGCAGACAGTATCACACAGGAGAGGATTAGATACACAGCTCAGCAGACAATATCGCACAGGAGAGGATTAGATACACTGCTCAGCAGATAGTATCACACAGGATACGATTAGATGCACAGCTCAGCGGACTGTATCACACAGGACAGGATTAGATACACAGCTCAGCAGACAGTATCACACAGGAGAGGATTAGATACACGGCTCAGCAGACATTATCACACAGGAGAGGATTAGATACACAGCTCAGCAGATGGTATCACACAAGATAGGACTAGATACACTGCTCAGCAGATATTATCACACAGTAGAGGATTAGATTCACGGCTCAGCAGACAGTATCACACAGGAGAGGATTAGATACATGGCTCAGCAGACAGTATCACACAGGAGAGGATTAGATACACTGCTCAGCAGATAGTATCACACAGGAGAGGATTAGATACACAGCTCAGCAGACAGTATCACAAAGGATAGGATTAGATACACAGCTCAGCAGCTGGTATCACACAGGATAGGTTTAGATACACTGCTCAGCAGATGGTATCACACAGGATATGATTAGATACAGGGCTCAGCAGACAGTATCACACAGGAGAGGATTAGTTACACGGCTCAGCAGATGGTATCACACAGGATAGGATTAGATACACAGCTCAGCAGACAGTATCACACAGGGCAGGATTAGATACACGGTTCAGCAGACAGTATCACACAGGGTAGGATTAGATACACGGCTCAGCAGACAGTATCACACAGGAGAGGATATGATACACAGCTCAGCAGACAGTATCACACAGGAGAGGATTAGATACACTGCTCAGCAGATGGTATCACACAGGATAGGATTAGATACACTGCTCAGCAGACAGTATCACACAGGGCAGGATTAGATACACGGTTCAGCAGACAGTATCACACAGGGTAGGATTAGATACACGGCTCAGCAGACAGTATCACACAGGAGAGGATTTGATACACAGCTCAGCAGACAGTATCACACAGGAGAGGATTAGATACACAGCTCAGCAGATGGTATCACACAGGATAGAATTAGATACACTGCTCAGCAGACAGTATCACACAGGAGAGGATTAGATACACAGCTCAGCAGACAGTATCACACAGGAGAGGATTAGATACACAGCTCAGCAGATGGTATCACACAGGATAGGATTAGATACACGGCTCAGCAGACAGTATCACACAGGAGAGGATTAGATACACAGCTCAGCAGACAGTATCACACAGGAGAGGATTAGATACACGGCTCAGCAGACAGTATCACACAGGAGAGGATTAGATACCCTGCTCAGCAGATAGTATCACACAGGAGAGGATTAGATGCACAGCTCAGCAGACAGTATCACACAGGAGAGGATTAGATACACGGCTCATCAGACAGTATCGCACAGGAGAGGATTAGATACATAGCTCATCACACAGTATCACACAGGACAGGATTAGATACACAGCTCAGCAGACAGAATCACACAGGAGAGGATTAGATACATAGCTCATCAGACAGTATCACACAGGACAGGATTAGATACACGGCTCAGCAGACAGTATCACACAGGAGAGGATTAGATACACAGCTCAGCTGACAGTATCACACAGGAGAGGATTAGATACACAGCTCAGCAGACAGTATCGCACAGGAGAGGATTAGATACATAGCTCATCAGACAGTATCACACAGGACAGGATTAGATACACAGCTCAGCAGACAGTATCACACAGGAGAGGATTAGATACACAGCTCAGCTGACAGTATAACACAGGAGAGGATTAGATACACAGCTCAGCAGACAGTATCGCACAGGAGAGGATTAGATACACAGCTCAGCAGCCGGTATCACACAGGAGAGGATTAGATACACTGCTCAGCAGATGGTATCACACAGGAGAGGATTAGATACACGGTTGAGCAGACAGTATCACACAGGGTAGGATTAGAGATACAGCTCAGCAGACAGTATCACACAGCATAGGATTAGATACACAGCTCAGCAGACAGTATCACACAGCATAGGATTAGATACACAGCACAGCAGTCAGTATCACACAGGAGAGGATTTGATACACAGCTCAGCAGACAGTATCACACAGGAGAGGATTAGATACACAGATCAGCTGACAATATCACACAGGAGAGGATTAGATACACGGCTCAACACACAGTATTACACAGGATAGGATTAGATATATGGCTCAGCAGACAGTATCACACAGGACAGGATTAGATACACAGCTCAGCAGACAGTATCACACAGGAGAGGATTAGATACATAGCTCAGCAGACAGTATCACACAGGAGAGGATTAGATACACAGCTCAGCAGACAGTATCACACAGGATAGGATTATATACATGGCTCAGCAGACAGTATCACACAGGATAGGCTTAGACACACAGCTCACCTGACAGTATCACACAGGATAGGCTTAGACACACAGCTCACCTGACAGTATCACACAGTAGAGGATTATATACATGGCTCAGCAGACAGTATCACACAGGATAGGCTTAGATACACAGCTCAGCAGGCAGTATCACACAGGAAAGGATTAGATACACAGCTCAGCAAACAGTATCACACAGGAGAGGATTAGATACATAGCTCAGCAGACAGTATCACACAGGAGAGGATTAGATACACAGCTCAGCAGACAGTATCACACAGGAAAGGATTAGATACACAGCTCAGCAGATGGTATCACACAGGATAGGATTAGATACACAACTCAGCTGACAGTATCACACAGCACAGGATTAGATACAAAGCTCAGCAGATAGTATCACACAGGAGTGGATTAGATTCACGGCTCAGCAGACAGTATCGCACAGGGCGGGATTAGATACACGGCTCAGCAGACAGTATCACACAGGATAGGATTAAATACACAGTTCATCAGACAGTATCACACAGGAGTGGATTAGATACACGGCTCAGCAGACAGTATCACACAGGATAGGATTAGATACACTGCTCAGCAGATAGTATCACACAGGATAGGATTAGATGCACAGCTCAGCAGACAGTATCACACAGGAGAGGATTAGATACACAGCTCAGCAGAGAATATCGCACAGGAGAGGATTAGATACATAGCTCAGCGGACTGTATCACACAGGACAGGATTAGATACACAGCTAAGCAGACAGTATCACACAGGAGAGGATTAGATACACGGCTCAGCAGACATTATCACACAGGAGAGGATTAGATACACAGCTCAGCAGATGGTATCACACAGGAAAGGATTAGATACACAGCTCAGCAGACAGTATCACAAAGGATAGGATTAGATACACAGCTCAGCAGCTGGTATCACACAGGATAGGTTTAGATACACTGCTCAGCAGATGGTATCACACAGGATATGATTAGATACAGGGCTCAGCAGACAGTATCACACAGGAGAGGATTAGTTACACGGCTTAGCAGATGGTATCACACAGGATAGGATTAGATACACAGCTCAGCAGACAGTATCACACAGGGCAGGATTAGATACACGGTTCAGCAGACAGTATCACACAGGGTAGGATTAGATACACGGCTCAGCAGACAGTATCACACAGGAGAGGATTTGATACACAGCTCAGCAGACAGTATCACACAGGAGAGGATTAGATACACAGCTCAGCAGATGGTATCACACAGGATAGGATTAGATACACTGCTCAGCAGACAGTATCACACAGGGCAGGATTAGATACACGGTTCAGCAGACAGTATCACACAGGGTAGGATTAGATACACGGCTCAGCAGAGAGTATCACACAGGAGAGGATTTGATACACAGCTCAGCAGACAGTATCACACAGGAGAGGATTAGATACACAGCTCAGCAGATGGTATCACACAGGATAGAATTAGATACACTGCTCAGCAGACAGTATCACACAGGGCAGGATTAGATACACGGTTCAGCAGACAGTATCACACAGGGTAGGACTAGATACACGGCTCAGCAGACAGTATCACACAGGAGAGGATTAGATACACAGCTCAGCAGACAGTATCACACAGGAGAGGATTAGATACACGGCTCAGCAGACAGTATCACACAGGAGAGGATTAGATACACTGCTCAGCAGATAGTATCACACAGGATAGGATTAGATGCACAGCTCAGCAGACAGTATCACACAGGAGAGGATTAGATACATGGCTCATCAGACAGTATCACACAGGAGAGGATTAGATACATAGCTCATCAGACAGTATCACACAGGACAGGATTAGATACACAGCTCAGCAGATAGTATCACACAGGATAGGATTAGATACACAGCTCAGCAGACAGTATCACAAAGGATAGGATTAGATACACAGCTCAGCAGATGGTATCACACAGGAGTGGATTAGATACACAGCTCAGCAGACAGTATCACACAGGAGAGGATTAGATACACGGCTCAGCAGACAGTATCACACAGGAGAGGATCAGATACACAGCTCAGCTGACAGTATCACACAGGAGTGGATTAGATACACGGCTCAGCAGACAGTATCGCACAGGTTGGGATTAGATACACGACTCAGCAGACAGTATCACACAGGATAGGATTAGATACACAGCTCAGTAGGCAGTATCACACAGGAGAGGATTAGATACACAGCTCAGCAGACAGTATCACACAGGAGAGGATTAGATACACAGTTCAGCAGACAGTATCACACAGCATAGGATTAGATACACGGTTCAGCAGACAGTATCACACAGGAGAGGATTAGATACATAGCTCAGAAGACAGTATCACACAGGAGAGGATTAGATACACAGCTCAGCAGACAGTATCACACAGGATAGGATTAGACACACAGCTCAGCAGACAGTATCACACAGGAGAGGATTAGATACATGGCTCAGCAGACAGCATCACACAGCATAGGATTAGATACACGGTTCAGAAGACAGTATCACACAGGAGGGGATTAGATACACAGCTCAGCAGACAGTACCACACAGGAGGCGATTAGATACACAGCTCAGCAGACAGTATCACACAGGATAAGATTAGATACACTGCTCTGCGGATAGTATCACACAGGATAGAATTAAATGCACAGCTCAGCAGACAGTATCACAAAGGATTAGATACATAGCTCAGCAGACAGTATCACACAGGAGAGGATTAGATACACAGCTCAGCAGACAGTATCACACAGGAGAGGATGAGATACACAGCTCAGCAGACAGTATCACACCGAATAGGATTAGATACACAGCTCAGCAGACAGTATCACACAGCATAGGATTAGATACACGGCTCAACAGACAGTATCACACAGGAGAGGATTAGATACGCAGCTCAGCAGACAGTATCTCACAGGAGAGGATTAGATACATGGCTCAGCAGACAGTATCACACAGCATAGGATTAGATACACGGCTCAGCAGACAGTATCACACAGGAGGGGATTAGATACACAGCTGAGGAGACAGTATCACACAGGAGAGGATTAGATACACTGCTTAGCATACAGTATCACACAGCATAGGATTAGATACACAGCTCAGCAGGCAGTATCACACAGTGTAAGATTAGATACACAGCTCAGCAGACAGTATCGCACAGGGCGGGATTAGATACACGGCTCAGCAGACAGTATCACACAGGAGGGGATTAGATACACAGCTCAGCAGACTGTATCACACAGGATAAGATTAGATACACTGCTCTGCGGATAGTATCACACAGGATAGGATTAGATGCACAGCTCAGCAGACAGTATCACACAGGATTAGATACATAGCTCAGCAGACAGTATCACACAGGAGAGGATTAGATACATAGCTCAGAAGACAGTATCACACAGGAGAGGATTAGATACACAGCTCAGCAGACAGTATCACACAGGATAGGATTAGACACACAGCTCAGCAGACAGTATCACACAGGAGAGGATTAGATACATGGCTCAGCAGACAGCATCACACAGCATAGGATTAGATACACGGTTCAGAAGACAGTATCACACAGGAGGGGATTAGATACACAGCTCAGCAGACAGTACCACACAGGAGGGGATTAGATACACAGCTCAGCAGACAGTATCACACAGGATAAGATTAGATACACTGCTCTGCGGATAGTATCACACAGGATAGAATTAAATGCACAGCTCAGCAGACAGTATCACAAAGGATTAGATACACTGCTCAGCAGACAGTATCACACAGGAGAGGATTAGATACACAGCTCAGCAGACAGTATCACACAGGAGAGGATGAGATACACAGCTCAGCAGACAGTATCACACCGAATAGGATTAGATACACAGCTCAGCAGACAGTATCACACAGCATAGGATTAGATACACGGCTCAACAGACAGTATCACACAGGAGAGGATTAGATACGCAGCTCAGCAGACAGTATCTCACAGGAGAGGATTAGATACATGGCTCAGCAGACAGTATCACACAGCATAGGATTAGATACACGGCTCAGCAGACAGTATCACACAGGAGGGGATTAGATACACAGCTGAGGAGACAGTATCACACAGGAGAGGATTAGATACACTGCTTAGCATACAGTATCACACAGCATAGGATTAGATACACAGCTCAGCAGGCAGTATCACACAGTGTAAGATTAGATACACAGCTCAGCAGACAGTATCGCACAGGGCGGGATTAGATACACGGCTCAGCAGACAGTATCACACAGGAGGGGATTAGATACACAGCTCAGCAGACTGTATCACACAGGATAAGATTAGATACACTGCTCTGCGGATAGTATCACACAGGATAGGATTAGATGCACAGCTCAGCAGACAGTATCACACAGGATTAGATACATAGCTCAGCAGACAGTATCACACAGGAGAGGATTAGATACACAGCTCAGCAGACAGTATCACACAGGAGAGGATGAGATACACAGCATAGGTTTAGATACACAGCTCAGCAGACAGTATCACACAGCATAGGATTAGATACACGGCTCAACAGACAGTATCACACAGGAGGGGATTAGATACACAGCTCAGCAGTCAGTATCACACAGGATAAGCTTAGATACACAGCTCAGCAGACAGTATCACACAGGATAAGATTAGATACACAGCTCAGCAGACAGTATTACACAGGAGAGGATTAGATGCACAGCTCAGCAGACAGTAACACACAGGACAGGATTAGATACACAGCTCAGCAGACAGTATCACACAGGAGAGGATTAGATACGCAGCTCAGCAGACAGTATCTCACAGGAGAGGATTAGATACATGGCTCAGCAGACAGTATCACACAGCATAGGATTAGATACACGGCTCAGCAGACAGTATCACACAGGAGGGGATTAGATACACAGCTGAGGAGACAGTACCACACAGGAGAGGATTAGATACACTGCTCAACATACAGTATCACACAGCATAGGATTAGATACACAGCTCAGCAGGCAGTATCACACAGTATAAGATTAGATACACAGCTCAGCAGACAGTATCACACAGCATAGGATTAGATACACGGCTCAGCAGACAGTATCACACAGGACAGGATTAGATCCACAGCTCAGCAGACAGTATCACACAGGAGAGGATTAGATACACAGCTCAGCAGACAGTATCACACAGCGTAGGATTAGATACACAGCTCAGCAGACAGTATCACACAGGAGAGGATTAGATACACAGATCAGCAGACAGTATCACACAGCATAGGATTAGATACACAGCTCAGCAGACAGTATCACACAGGAGTGGATTAGATACACGGCTCAGCAGACAGTATCGCACAGGGCGGGATTAGATACACGGTTCATCAGACAGTATCACACAGGAGAGTATTAGATACACTGCTCAGCAGACAGTATCACACAGGAGAGTATTAGATACACAGCTTAGCAGACGGTGTCACACAGGAGAGGATTAGATACACAGCTCAGCAGACAGTATCACACAGGAGAGGATTAGATACACAGCTCAGCAGACAGTATCACACAGGAGAGCATGAGATACACAGCATAGGTTTAGATACACAGCTCAGCAGGCAGTATCACACAGCATAGGATTAGATACACGGCTCAACAGACAGTATCACACAGGAGGGGATTAGATACACAGCTCAGCAGACAGTATCACACAGGAGGGGATTAGATACACAGCTCAGCAGACAGTATCACACAGGATAAGATTAGATACACAGCTCAGCAGACAGTATCACACAGGATAAGATTAGATACACAGCTCAGCAGACAGTATTACACAGTAGAGGGATAGATGCACAGCTCAGCAGACAGTATCGCACAGGAGAGGATTAGATACATGGCTCAGCAGACAGTATCACACAGCATAGGGTTAGATACACGGCTCAGCAGACAGTATCACACAGGAGGGGATTAGATACACAGCTGAGGAGACAGTATCACACAGCATAGGATTAGATACACAGCTCAGCAGGCAGTATCACACAGCATAGGATTAGATACACAGCTCAGCAGACAGTATCACACAGCATAGGATTAGATACACAGCTCAGCAGACAGTATCACACAGCATAGGATTAGATACACGGCTCAGCAGACAGTATCACACAGGACAGGATTAGATACACAGCTCAGCAGACAGTATCACACAGGAGAGGATTAGATACACAGCTCAGCAGACAGTATCACACAGCGTAGGATTAGATACACAGCTCAGCAGACAGTATCACACAGGAGAGGATTAGATACACAGATCAGCAGACAGTATCACACAGCATAGGATTAGATACACAGCTCAGCAGACAGTATCACACAGGAGTGGATTAGATACACGGCTCAGCAGACAGTATCACACAGGAGAGGATTAGATACATAGCTCAGCAGACAGTATCACACAGGAGAGGATTAGATACATAGCTCAGCAGACAGTATCACACAGGAAAGGATTAGATACACAGCTCAGCAGATGGTATCACAAAGGATAGGATTAGATACACAACTCAGCTGACAGTATCACACAGCACAGGATTAGATACAAAGCTCAGCAGATAGTATCACACAGGAGAGGATTAGATACACGGCTCAGCAGACAGTATCGCACAGGGCGGGATTAGATACACGGCTCAGCAGACAGTATCACACAGGAGGGGATTAGATACACAGCTCAGCAGACTGTATCACACAGGATAAGATTAGATACACTGCTCTGCGGATAGTATCACACAGGATAGGATTAGATGCACAGCTCAGCAGACAGTATCACACAGGATTAGATACATAGCTCAGCAGACAGTATCACACAGGAGAGGATTAGATACACAGCTCAGCAGACAGTATCACACAGGAGAGGATGAGATACACAGCATAGGTTTAGATACACAGCTCAGCAGACAGTATCACACAGCATAGGATTAGATACACGGCTCAACAGACAGTATCACACAGGAGGGGATTAGATACACAGCTCAGCAGACAGTATCACACAGGATAAGCTTAGATACACAGCTCAGCAGACAGTATCACACAGGATAAGATTAGATACACAGCTCAGCAGACAGTATTACACAGGAGAGGATTAGATGCACAGCTCAGCAGACAGTAACACACAGGACAGGATTAGATACACAGCTCAGCAGACAGTATCACACAGGAGAGGATTAGATACGCAGCTCAGCAGACAGTATCTCACAGGAGAGGATTAGATACATGGCTCAGCAGACAGTATCACACAGCATAGGATTAGATACACGGCTCAGCAGACAGTATCACACAGGAGGGGATTAGATACACAGCTGAGGAGACAGTATCACACAGGAGAGGATTAGATACACTGCTCAGCAGACAGTATCACACAGCATAGGATTAGATACACAGCTCAGCAGGCAGTATCACACAGTATAAGATTAGATACACAGCTCAGCAGACAGTATCACACAGCATAGGATTAGATACACGGCTCAGCAGACAGTATCACACAGGACAGGATTAGATACACAGCTCAGCAGACAGTATCACACAGGAGAGGATTAGATACACAGCTCAGCAGACAGTATCACACAGCGTAGGATTAGATACACAGCTCAGCAGATAGTATCACACAGGAGAGGATTAGATACACAGATCAGCAGACAGTATCACACAGCATAGGATTAGATACACAGCTCAGCAGACAGTATCACACAGGAGTGGATTAGATACACGGCTCAGCAGACAGTATCGTACAGGGCGGGATTAGATACACGGTTCATCAGACAGTATCACACAGGAGAGTATTAGATACACTGCTCAGCAGACAGTATCACACAGGAGTGGATTAGATACACAGCTCAGCCGACAGTATCACACAGGATTAGATACATAGCTCAGCAGACAGTATCACACAGGAGAGGATTAGATACACAGCTCAGCAGACAGTATCACACAGGAGAGGATGAGATACACAGCATAGGTTTAGATACACAGCTCAGCAGGCAGTATCACACAGCATAGGATTAGATACACGGCTCAACAGACAGTATCACACAGGAGGGGATTAGATACACAGCTCAGCAGGCAGTATCACACAGGAGGGGATTAGATACACAGCTCAGCAGACAGTATCACACAGGATAAGATTAGATACACAGCTCAGCAGACAGTATCACACAGGATAAGATTAGATACACAGCTCAGCAGACAGTATCGCACAGGAGAGGATTAGATACATGGCTCAGCAGACAGTATCACACAGCATAGGATTAGATACACGGCTCAGCAGACAGTATCACACAGGAGGGGATTAGATACACAGCTGAGGAGACAGTATCACACAGCATAGGATTAGATACACAGCTCAGCAGGCAGTATCACACAGCATAGGATTAGATACACAGCTCAGCAGACAGTATCACACAGCATAGGATTAGATACACAGCTCAGCAGACAGTATCACACAGCATAGGATTACATACACGGCTCAGCAGACAGTATCACACAGGACAGGATTAGATACACAGCTCAGCAGACAGTATCACACAGGAGAGGATTAGATACACAGCTCAGCAGACAGTATCACACAGCGTAGGATTAGATACACAGCTCAGCAGACAGTATCACACAGGAGAGGATTAGATACACAGATCAGCAGACAGTATCACACAGCATAGGATTAGATACACAGCTCAGCAGACAGTATCACACAGGAGTGGATTAGATACACGGCTGAGCAGACAGAATCGCACAGGGCGGGATTAGATACACGGTTCAGCAGACAGTATCACACAGGAGAGTATTAGATACACAGCTCAGCAGACAGTATCACACAGGAGAGGATGAGATACACTGCTCAGCAGACAGTATCACACAGGAGAGGATTAGATACACAGCTCAGCAGACGGTATCACACAGGAGAGGATTAGATACACGGCTCAGCAGACAGTGTCACACAGGGTAGGATTAGAGATACACGGCTCAGCAGACAGTATCACACAGGGTAGGATTAGAGATACAGCTCAGCAGACAGTATCACACAGGAGGGGATTAGATACACAGCTCAGCAGACAGTATCAC
The DNA here is from genome assembly GCF_046119375.1 of Phyllobates terribilis. Taxonomy (NCBI): domain Eukaryota; kingdom Metazoa; phylum Chordata; class Amphibia; order Anura; family Dendrobatidae; genus Phyllobates; species Phyllobates terribilis. Next base: position 186,842 of record NW_027363592.1, on the reverse strand, counting down.
ACAGTATAAGATTAGATACACTGCTCAGCAGACTATCACACAGCATAGGATTAGATACACGGCTCAGCAGACAGTATCACACAGGGGAGGATTAGATACACAGCTCAGCAGACAGTATCACACAGGAGGGGATTAGATACACAGCTCAGGAGACAGTATCACACAGTATAAGATTAGATACACTGATCAGCAGACAGTATCACACAGGAGAGGATTAGATACACAGCTCAGCAGACAGTATCACACAGGAAAGGATTAGACACACTGCTCAGCAGACGGTATCGCACAGGAGAGGATTAGATACACGGCTCAGCAGACAGTATCGCACAGGAGAGGATTAGATACACAGCTCAGCAGACAGTATCACACAGGAAAGGATTAGATACATAGCTCAGCAGACGGTATCACACAGGACAGGATTAGATGCACAGCTCAGCAGACAGTATCACACAGGAGAGGATTAGATACACAGCTCAGCTGACAGTATCACATAGGACAGGATTAGATACACAGTTCATCAGACAGTATCACACAGGAGTGGATTAGATACACGGCTCAGCAGACAGTATCGCACAGGGCGGGATTAGATATATGACACAGCAGACAGTATCACACAGGAGAGGATTAGATACACAGCTCAGCTGACAGTATCACATAGGACAGGATTAGATACACAGTTCATCAGACAGTATCACACAGGAGAGGATTAGATACACAGCTCAGCAGACAGTAACGCACAGGAGAGGATTAGATACACAGCTCAGCACACAGTATCACACAGGAGAGGATTAGATACACGGCTCAGCAGACAGTATCACACAGGAGAGGATTAGATACACAGCTCAGCAGACAGTATCACACAGGATAGGATTAGATACACTGCTCAGCAGATGGTATTACACAGGATAGGATTAGATACACGGCTCAGCAGACAGTATCACACAGGAGAGGATTAGATACACAGCTCAGCAGACAGTATCACACAGGATAGGATTAGATACACTGCTCAGCAGATGGTATTACACAGGATAGGATTAGATACACAGCTCAGCTGACAGTATCACACAGGATAGGATTAAATACACAGCTCAGCAGACAGTATCACACCGAATAGGATTAGATACACAGCTCAGCAGACAGTATCACACCGAATAGGATTAGATACACAGCTCAGCAGACAGTATCACACAGGAGAAGATTAGATACACAGCTCAGCAGACAATATCACTCAGGAGAAGATTAGATACACAGCTCAGCAGACAGTATCACACAGGAGAGGATTAGATACACGGCTCAGCACACAGTATCACACAGGAGAGGATTAGAAACACTGCTCAGCAGACAGTATCACACAGGAGAGGATTAGATACAATGCTCAGTAGACAGTATCACACAGGAGAGGATTAGATACACGGCTCAGCAGACAGTATCACACAGGAGAGGATTAGATACACGGCTCAGCAGACAGTATCACACAGGAGAGGATTAGATACACGGCTCAGCAGATGGTATCACACAGGAGAGGATTAGAGATACAGCTCAGCAGACAGTATCACACAGGAGAGGATTAGATACACGGCTCAGCAGACAGTATGACACAGGAGAGGATTAGATACACGGCTCAGCAGACAGTATCACACAGGAGAGGATTAGATACATAGCTCAGCAGACAGTATCACACAGGAGAGGATTAGATACACGGCTCAGCAGACAGTATGACACAGGAGAGGATTAGATACACGGCTCAGCAGACAGTATCATACAGGGTAGGATTAGATACACAGCTCAGCAGACAGTATCACACAGGAGAGGATTAGATACACGGCTCAGCAGACGGTATCACACAGGAGAGGATTAGATACACAGCTCAGCAGACAGTATCACACAGGAAAGGATTAGATACACAGCTCAGCAGATGGTATCACACAGGAGAGGATTAGATACACAGCTCAGCTGACAGTATCACACAGCACAGGATTAGATACAAAGCTCAGCAGATAGTATCACACAGGAGTGGATTAGATACACGGCTCAGCAGACAGTATCGCACAGGGCGGGATTAGATACACGGCTCAGCAGACAGTATCACACAGGATAGGATTAGATACACAGTTCATCAGACAGTATCACACAGGAGTGGATTAGATACACGGCTCAGCAGACAGTATCGCACAGGGCGGGATTAGATACACAGCTCAGCAGACAGTATCACACAGGAGTGGATTAGATCCACGGCTCAGCAGACAGTATCACACAGGATAGGATTAGATACACTGCTCAGCAGATAGTATCACACAGGATAGGATTAGATGCACAGCTCAGCAGACAGTATCACACAGGAGAGGATTAGATACACAGCTCAGCAGACAATATCGCACAGGAGAGGATTAGATACATAGCTCAGCGGACTGTATCACACAGGACAGGATTAGATACACAGCTCAGCAGACAGTATCACACAGGAGAGGATTAGATACACGGCTCAGCAGACATTATCACACAGGAGAGGATTAGATACACAGCTCAGCAGATGGTATCACACAAGATAGGACTAGATACACTGCTCAGCAGATAGTATCACACAGTAGAGGATTAGATACACGGCTCAGCAGACAGTATCACACAGGAGAGGATTAGATACATGGCTCAGCAGACAGTATCACACAGGAGAGGATTAGATACACTGCTCAGCAGATAGTATCACACAGGAGAGGATTAGATACACAGCTCAGCAGACAGTATCACAAAGGATAGGATTAGATACACAGCTCAGCAGCTGGTATCACACAGGATAGGTTTAGATACACTGCTCAGCAGATGGTATCACACAGGATATGATTAGATACAGGGCTCAGCAGACAGTATCACACAGGAGAGGATTAGTTACACGGCTCAGCAGATGGTATCACACAGGATAGGATTAGATACACAGCTCAGCAGACAGTATCACACAGGGCAGGATTAGATACACGGTTCAGCAGACAGTATCACACAGGGTAGGATTAGATACACGGCTCAGCAGACAGTATCACACAGGAGAGGATATGGTACACAGCTCAGCAGACAGTATCACACAGGAGAGGATTAGATACACTGCTCAGCAGATGGTATCACACAGGATAGGATTAGATACACTGCTCAGCAGACAGTATCACACAGGGCAGGATTAGATACACGGTTCAGCAGACAGTATCACACAGGGTAGGATTAGATACACGGCTCAGCAGACAGTATCACACAGGAGAGGATTTGATACACAGCTCAGCAGACAGTATCACACAGGAGAGGATTAGATACACAGCTCAGCAGATGGTATCACACAGGATAGAATTAGATACACTGCTCAGCAGACAGTATCACACAGGGCAGGATTAGATGCACGGTTCAGCAGACAGTATCACACAGGGTAGGATTAGATACACGGCTCAGCAGACAGTATCACACAGGAGAGGATTAGATACACAGCTCAGCAGACAGTATCACACAGGAGAGGATTAGATACACGGCTCAGCAGACAGTATCACACAGGAGAGGATTAGATACCCTGCTCAGCAGATAGTATCACACAGGAGAGGATTAGATGCACAGCTCAGCAGACAGTATCACACAGGAGAGGATTAGATACACGGCTCATCAGACAGTATCGCACAGGAGAGGATTAGATACATAGCTCATCACACAGTATCACACAGGAGAGGATTAGATACACAGCTCAGCAGACAGTATCACACAGGAGGGGATTAGATACACAGCTCAGCAGACAGTATCACACAGTATAAGATTAGATACACTGCTCAGCAGACTATCACACAGCATAGGATTAGATACACGGCTCAGCAGACAGTATCACACAGGAGATGATTAGATACACAGCTCAGCAGACAGTATCACACAGGAGGGGATTAGATACACAGCTCAGGAGACAGTATCACACAGGAGGGGATTAGATACACTGATCAGCAGACAGTATCACACAGGAGAGGATTAGATACACAGCTCAGCAGACAGTATCACACAGGAAAGGATTAGACACACTGCTCAGCAGACGGTATCGCACAGGAGAGGATTAGATACACGGCTCAGCAGACAGTATCGCACAGGAGAGGATTAGATACACAGCTCAGCAGACAGTATCACACAGGAAAGGATTAGATACATAGCTCAGCAGACGGTATCACACAGGACAGGATTAGATGCACAGCTCAGCAGACAGTATCACACAGGAGAGGATTAGATACACAGCTCAGCTGACAGTATCACATAGGACAGGATTAGATACACAGTTCATCAGACAGTATCACACAGGAGTGGATTAGATACATGGCTCAGCAGACAGTATCGCACAGGGCGGGATTAGATATATGACACAGCAGACAGTATCACACAGGAGAGGATTAGATACACAGCTCAGCTGACAGTATCACATAGGACAGGATTAGATACACAGTTCATCAGACAGTATCACACAGGAGAGGATTAGATACACAGCTCAGCAGACAGTAACGCACAGGAGAGGATTAGATACACAGCTCAGCACACAGTATCACACAGGAGAGGATTAGATACACGGCTCAGCAGACAGTATCACACAGGAGAGGATTAGATACACAGCTCAGCAGACAGTATCACACAGGATAGGATTAGATACACTGCTCAGCAGATGGTATTACACAGGATAGGATTAGATACACAGCTCAGCTGACAGTATCACACAGGATAGGATTAGATACACGGCTCAGCAGACATTATCACACAGGAGATGATTAGATACACAGCATAGGATTAGATACACAGCTCAGCAGACAGTATCACACAGCATAGGATTAGATACACTTCTCAGCAGACAGAATCACACAGGAGGGGATTAGATACACAGCTCAGCAGACAGTATCACAGGATAAGATTAGATACACTGCTCAGCAGACGGTATCACACAGGACAGGATTAGATGCATAGCTCAGCAGACGGTATCACACAGGACAAGATTAGATACACAGCTCAGCAGACAGTATCACAAAGGAGAGGATTAGATAAACAGCTCAGCAGACAGTATCACAAAAGAGAGGATTAGATAGACAGCTCAGCAGACAGTATCACACAGGAGTGGATTAGATACACGGCTCAGCAGACAGTATCGCACAGGGCGGGATTAGATACACGACTCAGCAGATGGTATCACACAAGATAGGATTAGATACACAGTTCATCAGACAGTATCACACAGGATAGGATAAGATACACATCTCAGCACACAGTATCACACAGGGGAGGATTAGATACACGGCTCAGCAGACAGAGTCACACAGGAGAGGATTAGATACACAGCTCATCAGACAGTATCACACAGGAGAGGATTAGATACACAGCTCAGCAGACAGTATCACACAGGAGAGGATTAGATACACAGCTCAGCAGACAGTATCACACAGGAGAGGAGTAGATACACAGCTCAGCTGACAGTATCACACAGGAGAGGATTAGATACACAGCTCAGCAGACAGTATCACACAGGAGAGGATTAGATACACAGCTCAGCAGACAGTATCACACAGGAGAGGATTAGATACACAGCTCAGCAGATAGTATCACACAGGAGAGGATTAGATACACAGCTCAGCAGACAGTATCACACAGGAGAGGATTAGATACCCAGCTCAGCAGACAGTATCACACAGCATAGGATTAGATACACAGCTCAGCAGACTGTAACACACGGGTGGATTAGATACACGGCTCAGCAGACAGTATCGCACAGGGCGGGATTAGATACACGGCTCAGCAGACAGTATCACACAGGATAGGATTAGATACACAGTTCATCAGACAGTATCACACAGGAGAGGATTAGCTACACAGCTCAGCAGACAGTATCACACAGGAGAGGATTAGATACACAGCTCATCAGACAGTATCACACAGAGGATTACATACACAGCTCAGCACACAGTATCACACAGGAAAGGATTAGATACACAGCTCAGCAGAGAGTATCGCACAGGAGAGGATTAGATACACAGCTCAGCAGCCGGTATCACACAGGAGAGGATTAGATACACTGCTCAGCAGACGGTATCACACAGGAGAGGATTAGATACACGGTTGAGCAGACAGTATCACACAGGAGAGGATTAGATACACGGCTCAGCAGACAGTATCACACAGCATAGGATTAGATACACAGCACAGCAGTCAGTATCACACAGGAGAGGATTTGATACACAGCTCAGCAGACAGTATCACACAGGAGAGGATTAGATACACGGATCAGCAGATGGTATCAAACAGGATGGAATTAGATACACTGCTCAGCAGACAGTATCACACAGGACAGGATTAGATACACAGCTCAGCTGACAATATCACACAGGAGAGGATTAGATACACAGCTCACCTGACAGTATCACACAGTAGAGGATTATATACATGGCTCAGCAGACAGTATCACACAGGATAGGCTTAGATACACAGCTCAGCAGGCAGTATCACACAGGAAAGGATTAGATACGCAGCTCAGCAAACAGTATCACACAGGAGAGGATTAGATACATAGCTCAGCAGACAGTATCACACAGGAGAGGATTAGATACACGGCTCAGCAGACGGTATCACACAGGAGAGGATTAGATACACAGCTCAGCAGACAGTATCACACAGGAAAGGATTAGATACACAGCTCAGCAGATGGTATCACACAGGATAGGATTAGATACACAACTCAGCTGACAGTATCACACAGCACAGGATTAGATACAAAGCTCAGCAGATAGTATCACACAGGAGTGGATTAGATACACGGCTCAGCAGACAGTATCGCACAGGGCGGGATTAGATACACGGCTCAGCAGACAGTATCACACAGGATAGGATTAGATACACAGTTCATCAGACAGTATCACACAGGAGTGGATTAGATACACGGCTCAGCAGACAGTATCGCACAGGGCGGGATTAGATACACAGCTCAGCAGACAGTATCACACAGGAGTGGATTAGATCCACGGCTCAGCAGACAGTATCACACAGGATAGGATTAGATACACTGCTCAGCAGATAGTATCACACAGGATAGGATTAGATGCACAGCTCAGCAGACAGTATCACACAGGAGAGGATTAGATACACAGCTCAGCAGACAATATCGCACAGGAGAGGATTAGATACACTGCTCAGCAGATAGTATCACACAGGATAGGATTAGATGCACAGCTCAGCGGACTGTATCACACAGGACAGGATTAGATACACAGCTCAGCAGACAGTATCACACAGGAGAGGATTAGATACACGGCTCAGCAGACATTATCACACAGGAGAGGATTAGATACACAGCTCAGCAGATGGTATCACACAAGATAGGACTAGATACACTGCTCAGCAGATATTATCACACAGTAGAGGATTAGATACACGGCTCAGCAGACAGTATCACACAGGAGAGGATTAGATACACTGCTCAGCAGATAGTATCACACAGGAGAGGATTAGATACACAGCTCAGCAGACAGTATCACAAAGGATAGGATTAGATACACAGCTCAGCAGCTGGTATCACACAGGATAGGTTTAGATACACTGCTCAGCAGATGGTATCACACAGGATATGATTAGATACAGGGCTCAGCAGACAGTATCACACAGGAGAGGATTAGTTACACGGCTCAGCAGATGGTATCACACAGGATAGGATTAGATACACAGCTCAGCAGACAGTATCACACAGGGCAGGATTAGATACACGGTTCAGCAGACAGTATCACACAGGGTAGGATTAGATACACGGCTCAGCAGACAGTATCACACAGGAGAGGATATGATACACAGCTCAGCAGACAGTATCACACAGGAGAGGATTAGATACACTGCTCAGCAGATGGTATCACACAGGATAGGATTAGATACACTGCTCAGCAGACAGTATCACACAGGGCAGGATTAGATACACGGTTCAGCAGACAGTATCACACAGGGTAGGATTAGATACACGGCTCAGCAGACAGTATCACACAGGAGAGGATTTGATACACAGCTCAGCAGACAGTATCACACAGGAGAGGATTAGATACACAGCTCAGCAGATGGTATCACACAGGATAGAATTAGATACACTGCTCAGCAGACAGTATCACACAGGAGAGGATTAGATACACAGCTCAGCAGACAGTATCACACAGGAGAGGATTAGATACACAGCTCAGCAGATGGTATCACACAGGATAGGATTAGATACACGGCTCAGCAGACAGTATCACACAGGAGAGGATTAGATACACAGCTCAGCAGACAGTATCACACAGGAGAGGATTAGATACACGGCTCAGCAGACAGTATCACACAGGAGAGGATTAGATACCCTGCTCAGCAGATAGTATCACACAGGAGAGGATTAGATGCACAGCTCAGCAGACAGTATCACACAGGAGAGGATTAGATACACGGCTCATCAGACAGTATCGCACAGGAGAGGATTAGATACATAGCTCATCACACAGTATCACACAGGACAGGATTAGATACACAGCTCAGCAGACAGAATCACACAGGAGAGGATTAGATACATAGCTCATCAGACAGTATCACACAGGACAGGATTAGATACACGGCTCAGCAGACAGTATCACACAGGAGAGGATTAGATACACAGCTCAGCTGACAGTATCACACAGGAGAGGATTAGATACACAGCTCAGCAGACAGTATCGCACAGGAGAGGATTAGATACATAGCTCATCAGACAGTATCACACAGGACAGGATTAGATACACAGCTCAGCAGACAGTATCACACAGGAGAGGATTAGATACACAGCTCAGCTGACAGTATAACACAGGAGAGGATTAGATACACAGCTCAGCAGACAGTATCGCACAGGAGAGGATTAGATACACAGCTCAGCAGCCGGTATCACACAGGAGAGGATTAGATACACTGCTCAGCAGATGGTATCACACAGGAGAGGATTAGATACACGGTTGAGCAGACAGTATCACACAGGGTAGGATTAGAGATACAGCTCAGCAGACAGTATCACACAGCATAGGATTAGATACACAGCTCAGCAGACAGTATCACACAGCATAGGATTAGATACACAGCACAGCAGTCAGTATCACACAGGAGAGGATTTGATACACAGCTCAGCAGACAGTATCACACAGGAGAGGATTAGATACACAGATCAGCTGACAATATCACACAGGAGAGGATTAGATACACGGCTCAACACACAGTATTACACAGGATAGGATTAGATATATGGCTCAGCAGACAGTATCACACAGGACAGGATTAGATACACAGCTCAGCAGACAGTATCACACAGGAGAGGATTAGATACATAGCTCAGCAGACAGTATCACACAGGAGAGGATTAGATACACAGCTCAGCAGACAGTATCACACAGGATAGGATTATATACATGGCTCAGCAGACAGTATCACACAGGATAGGCTTAGACACACAGCTCACCTGACAGTATCACACAGTAGAGGATTATATACATGGCTCAGCAGACAGTATCACACAGGATAGGCTTAGATACACAGCTCAGCAGGCAGTATCACACAGGAAAGGATTAGATACACAGCTCAGCAAACAGTATCACACAGGAGAGGATTAGATACATAGCTCAGCAGACAGTATCACACAGGAGAGGATTAGATACACGGCTCAGCAGACAGTATCACACAGGATAGGATTAGATACACTGCTCAGCAGATAGTATCACACAGGATAGGATTAGATGCACAGCTCAGCAGACAGTATCACACAGGAGAGGATTAGGTACACGGCTCAGCAGACAGTATCACACAGGATAGGATTAGATACACTGCTCAGCAGATAGTATCACACAGGATAGGATTAGATGCACAGCTCAGCAGACAGTATCACACAGGAGAGGATTAGATACACAGCTCAGCAGAGAATATCGCACAGGAGAGGATTAGATACATAGCTCAGCGGACTGTATCACACAGGACAGGATTAGATACACAGCTAAGCAGACAGTATCACACAGGAGAGGATTAGATACACGGCTCAGCAGACATTATCACACAGGAGAGGATTAGATACACAGCTCAGCAGATGGTATCACACAGGAAAGGATTAGATACACAGCTCAGCAGACAGTATCACAAAGGATAGGATTAGATACACAGCTCAGCAGCTGGTATCACACAGGATAGGTTTAGATACACTGCTCAGCAGATGGTATCACACAGGATATGATTAGATACAGGGCTCAGCAGACAGTATCACACAGGAGAGGATTAGTTACACGGCTCAGCAGATGGTATCACACAGGATAGGATTAGATACACAGCTCAGCAGACAGTATCACACAGGGCAGGATTAGATACACGGTTCAGCAGACAGTATCACACAGGGTAGGATTAGATACACGGCTCAGCAGACAGTATCACACAGGAGAGGATTTGATACACAGCTCAGCAGACAGTATCACACAGGAGAGGATTAGATACACAGCTCAGCAGATGGTATCACACAGGATAGGATTAGATACACTGCTCAGCAGACAGTATCACACAGGGCAGGATTAGATACACGGTTCAGCAGACAGTATCACACAGGGTAGGATTAGATACACGGCTCAGCAGAGAGTATCACACAGGAGAGGATTTGATACACAGCTCAGCAGACAGTATCACACAGGAGAGGATTAGATACACAGCTCAGCAGATGGTATCACACAGGATAGAATTAGATACACTGCTCAGCAGACAGTATCACACAGGGCAGGATTAGATACACGGTTCAGCAGACAGTATCACACAGGGTAGGACTAGATACACGGCTCAGCAGACAGTATCACACAGGAGAGGATTAGATACACAGCTCAGCAGACAGTATCACACAGGAGAGGATTAGATACACGGCTCAGCAGACAGTATCACACAGGAGAGGATTAGATACACTGCTCAGCAGATAGTATCACACAGGATAGGATTAGATGCACAGCTCAGCAGACAGTATCACACAGGAGAGGATTAGATACATGGCTCATCAGACAGTATCACACAGGAGAGGATTAGATACATAGCTCATCAGACAGTATCACACAGGACAGGATTAGATACACAGCTCAGCAGATAGTATCACACAGGATAGGATTAGATACACAGCTCAGCAGACAGTATCACAAAGGATAGGATTAGATACACAGCTCAGCAGATGGTATCACACAGGAGTGGATTAGATACACAGCTCAGCAGACAGTATCACACAGGAGAGGATTAGATACACGGCTCAGCAGACAGTATCACACAGGAGAGGATCAGATACACAGCTCAGCTGACAGTATCACACAGGAGTGGATTAGATACACGGCTCAGCAGACAGTATCGCACAGGTTGGGATTAGATACACGACTCAGCAGACAGTATCACACAGGATAGGATTAGATACACAGCTCAGTAGGCAGTATCACACAGGAGAGGATTAGATACACAGCTCAGCAGACAGTATCACACAGGAGAGGATTAGATACACAGTTCAGCAGACAGTATCACACAGCATAGGATTAGATACACGGTTCAGCAGACAGTATCACACAGGAGAGGATTAGATACATAGCTCAGAAGACAGTATCACACAGGAGAGGATTAGATACACAGCTCAGCAGACAGTATCACACAGGATAGGATTAGACACACAGCTCAGCAGACAGTATCACACAGGAGAGGATTAGATACATGGCTCAGCAGACAGCATCACACAGCATAGGATTAGATACACGGTTCAGAAGACAGTATCACACAGGAGGGGATTAGATACACAGCTCAGCAGACAGTACCACACAGGAGGGGATTAGATACACAGCTCAGCAGACAGTATCACACAGGATAAGATTAGATACACTGCTCTGCGGATAGTATCACACAGGATAGAATTAAATGCACAGCTCAGCAGACAGTATCACAAAGGATTAGATACACTGCTCAGCAGACAGTATCACACAGGAGAGGATTAGATACACAGCTCAGCAGACAGTATCACACAGGAGAGGATGAGATACACAGCTCAGCAGACAGTATCACACCGAATAGGATTAGATACACAGCTCAGCAGACAGTATCACACAGCATAGGATTAGATACACGGCTCAACAGACAGTATCACACAGGAGAGGATTAGATACGCAGCTCAGCAGACAGTATCTCACAGGAGAGGATTAGATACATGGCTCAGCAGACAGTATCACACAGCATAGGATTAGATACACGGCTCAGCAGACAGTATCACACAGGAGGGGATTAGATACACAGCTGAGGAGACAGTATCACACAGGAGAGGATTAGATACACTGCTTAGCATACAGTATCACACAGCATAGGATTAGATACACAGCTCAGCAGGCAGTATCACACAGTGTAAGATTAGATACACAGCTCAGCAGACAGTATCGCACAGGGCGGGATTAGATACACGGCTCAGCAGACAGTATCACACAGGAGGGGATTAGATACACAGCTCAGCAGACTGTATCACACAGGATAAGATTAGATACACTGCTCTGCGGATAGTATCACACAGGATAGGATTAGATGCACAGCTCAGCAGACAGTATCACACAGGATTAGATACATAGCTCAGCAGACAGTATCACACAGGAGAGGATTAGATACACAGCTCAGCAGACAGTATCACACAGGAGAGGATGAGATACACAGCATAGGTTTAGATACACAGCTCAGCAGACAGTATCACACAGCATAGGATTAGATACACGGCTCAACAGACAGTATCACACAGGAGGGGATTAGATACACAGCTCAGCAGAAAGTATCACACAGGATAAGCTTAGATACACAGCTCAGCAGACAGTATCACACAGGATAAGATTAGATACACAGCTCAGCAGACAGTATTACACAGGAGAGGATTAGATGCACAGCTCAGCAGACAGTAACACACAGGACAGGATTAGATACACAGCTCAGCAGACAGTATCACACAGGAGAGGATTAGATACGCAGCTCAGCAGACAGTATCTCACAGGAGAGGATTAGATACATGGCTCAGCAGACAGTATCACACAGCATAGGTTTAGATACACGGCTCAGCAGACAGTATCACACAGGAGGGGATTAGATACACAGCTGAGGAGACAGTACCACACAGGAGAGGATTAGATACACTGCTCAACATACAGTATCACACAGCATAGGATTAGATACACAGCTCAGCAGGCAGTATCACACAGTATAAGATTAGATACACAGCTCAGCAGACAGTATCACACAGCATAGGATTAGATACACGGCTCAGCAGACAGTATCACACAGGACAGGATTAGATACACAGCTCAGCAGACAGTATCACACAGGAGAGGATTAGATACACAGCTCAGCAGACAGTATCACACAGCGTAGGATTAGATACACAGCTCAGCAGACAGTATCACACAGGAGAGGATTAGATACACAGATCAGCAGACAGTATCACACAGCATAGGATTAGATACACAGCTCAGCAGACAGTATCACACAGGAGTGGATTAGATACACGGCTCAGCAGACAGTATCGCACAGGGCGGGATTAGATACACGGTTCATCAGACAGTATCACACAGGAGAGTATTAGATACACTGCTCAGCAGACAGTATCACACAGGAGAGTATTAGATACACAGCTTAGCAGACGGTGTCACACAGGAGAGGATTAGATACACAGCTCAGCAGACAGTATCACACAGGAGAGGATTAGATACACAGCTCAGCAGACAGTATCACACAGGAGAGCATGAGATACACAGCATAGGTTTAGATACACAGCTCAGCAGGCAGTATCACACAGCATAGGATTAGATACACGGCTCAACAGACAGTATCACACAGGAGGGGATTAGATACACAGCTCAGCAGACAGTATCACACAGGAGGGGATTAGATACACAGCTCAGCAGACAGTATCACACAGGATAAGATTAGATACACAGCTCAGCAGACAGTATCACACAGGATAAGATTAGATACACAGCTCAGCAGACAGTATTACACAGTAGAGGGATAGATGCACAGCTCAGCAGACAGTATCGCACAGGAGAGGATTAGATACATGGCTCAGCAGACAGTATCACACAGCATAGGGTTAGATACACGGCTCAGCAGACAGTATCACACAGGAGGGGATTAGATACACAGCTGAGGAGACAGTATCACACAGCATAGGATTAGATACACAGCTCAGCAGGCAGTATCACACAGCATAGGATTAGATACACAGCTCAGCAGACAGTATCACACAGCATAGGATTAGATACACAGCTCAGCAGACAGTATCACACAGCATAGGATTAGATACACGGCTCAGCAGACAGTATCACACAGGACAGGATTAGATACACAGCTCAGCAGACAGTATCACACAGGAGAGGATTAGATACACAGCTCAGCAGACAGTATCACACAGCATAGGATTAGATACACGGCTCAGCAGACAGTATCACACAGGACAGGATTAGATACACAGCTCAGCAGACAGTATCACACAGGAGAGGATTAGATACACAGCTCAGCAGACAGTATCACACAGCGTAGGATTAGATACACAGCTCAGCAGATAGTATCACACAGGAGAGGATTAGATACACAGATCAGCAGACAGTATCACACAGCATAGGATTAGATACACAGCTCAGCAGACAGTATCACACAGGAGTGGATTAGATACACGGCTCAGCAGACAGTATCGCACAGGGCGGGATTAGATACACGGTTCATCAGACAGTATCACACAGGAGAGTATTAGATACACTGCTCAGCAGACAGTATCACACAGGAGTGGATTAGATACACAGCTCAGCCGACAGTATCACACAGGATTAGATACATAGCTCAGCAGACAGTATCACACAGGAGAGGATTAGATACACAGCTCAGCAGACAGTATCACACAGGAGAGGATGAGATACACAGCATAGGTTTAGATACACAGCTCAGCAGGCAGTATCACACAGCATAGGATTAGATACACGGCTCAACAGACAGTATCACACAGGAGGGGATTAGATACACAGCTCAGCAGGCAGTATCACACAGGAGGGGATTAGATACACAGCTCAGCAGACAGTATCACACAGGATAAGATTAGATACACAGCTCAGCAGACAGTATCACACAGGATAAGATTAGATACACAGCTCAGCAGACAGTATCGCACAGGAGAGGATTAGATACATGGCTCAGCAGACAGTATCACACAGCATAGGATTAGATACACGGCTCAGCAGACAGTATCACACAGGAGGGGATTAGATACACAGCTGAGGAGACAGTATCACACAGCATAGGATTAGATACACAGCTCAGCAGGCAGTATCACACAGCATAGGATTAGATACACAGCTCAGCAGACAGTATCACACAGCATAGGATTAGATACACAGCTCAGCAGACAGTATCACACAGCATAGGATTACATACACGGCTCAGCAGACAGTATCACACAGGACAGGATTAGATACACAGCTCAGCAGACAGTATCACACAGGAGAGGATTAGATACACAGCTCAGCAGACAGTATCACACAGCGTAGGATTAGATACACAGCTCAGCAGACAGTATCACACAGGAGAGGATTAGATACACAGATCAGCAGACAGTATCACACAGCATAGGATTAGATACACAGCTCAGCAGACAGTATCACACAGGAGTGGATTAGATACACGGCTGAGCAGACAGAATCGCACAGGGCGGGATTAGATACACGGTTCAGCAGACAGTATCACACAGGAGAGTATTAGATACACAGCTCAGCAGACAGTATCACACAGGAGAGGATGAGATACACTGCTCAGCAGACAGTATCACACAGGAGAGGATTAGATACACAGCTCAGCAGACGGTATCACACAGGAGAGGATTAGATACACGGCTCAGCAGACAGTGTCACACAGGGTAGGATTAGAGATACACGGCTCAGCAGACAGTATCACACAGGGTAGGATTAGAGATACAGCTCAGCAGACAGTATCACACAGGAGAGGATTAGATACACGGCTCAGCAGACAGTATCACACAGGATAGGATTAGATAAACGGCTCAGCAGACAGTGTCACACAGGACAGGATTAGATACACAGCTCAGCAGACAGTATCATACAGGAGAGGATTAGATACACAGCTCAGCAGACAGTATCACACAGGGGATGATTAGATACACTGTTTAGCAGATAGTATCACACAGGATAGGATTAGATGCACAGCTCAGCAGACAGTATCACACAGGACAGGATTAGATACACAGCTCAGCAGACAGTATCACACAGGATAGGATTAGATACACTGCTCAGCAGACAGTATCACTGTACAGGATTAGATACACAGCTCACCAGACAGTATCACACAGCATAGGATTAGATACACAGGTCAGCAAACAGTGTCACACAGGATAGGATTAGATACACTGCTCAGCAGATGGTATCACACAGGATAGGATTAGATACACAGCTCAGCAGACAGTATCACACAGAATAGGATTAGATACACGGCTCAGCAGACAGTATCACAGGAGGGGATTAGATACACGGCTCAGTAGACAGTATCACACAGGAGAGGATTAGATACACATCATAGGATTAGATACACAGCTCAGCAGACAGTATCACACAGGAGGGGATTAGATACACAGCTCAGCAGACAGTATCACACAGGATAAGATTAGATACTCTGCTCAGCAGACAGTATCACACAGGAGAGGATTAGATACACGGCTCAACACACAGTATTACACAGAGGATTAGATACACGGCTCAGCAGACAGTATCACACAGGAGAGGATTAGATACACGGCTCAGCAGACAGTATCACACAGCATAGGATTAGATACACAGCTCAGCAGACAGTATCACACAGGAGTGGATTAGATACACAGTTCATCAGACAGTATCACACAGGAGACGATTAGATACACAGCTCAGCAGACAGTATCACACATTAGAGGATTAGATACACAGCTCAGCAGACAGTATCACACAGGAGAGGATTAGATACACAGCTCAGCAGACAGTATCACACAGGATGGCATTAGATACACAGCTCAGCACACAGTTTCACCAGTAGAGGATTAGATACACGGCTCAGCAGACAGTATCACACAGGAGAGGATTAGATACACGGCTCAGCTGACAGTATCACACAGCATAGGATTAGATACACAGCTCAGCAGACAGTATCACACAGGAGTGGATTAGATACACAGTTCATCAGATAGTATCACACAGGAGACGATTAGATACACAGCTCAGCAGACAGTATCACACATTAGAGGATTAGATACACAGCTCAGCAGACAGTATCACACAGGAGAGGATTAGATACACAGCTCAGCAGACAGTATCACACAGGATGGCATTAGATACACAGCTCAGCACACAGTTTCACCAGGAGAGGATTAGATACACGGCTCAGCAGACAGTATCGCACAGGAGAGGATTAGATACACTGCTCACCAGACAGTGTCAACCAGCATAGGATTAGAAACACAGCTCAGCAGACAGTATCACACAGGAGTGGATTAGATACACGGCTCAGCAGACAGTATCGCACAGGGCGGGATTAGATACATGGCTCAGCAAACAGTATCACACAGGATAGGATTAGATACACAGTTCACCATCACTGCGTCATAATAGCACTGCAGTATGTGGTAAGGGACTACAACTCCCAGCAAGTGACAGTGCAGGCACCGATCATGTAACTAAACCATCACTGCGTCATAATAGCACTGCAGTATGTGGTGAGGGACTACAATTCCCAGCAAGTGACAGCGCAGGCACCGGTCATGTAACTAAACCATCACTGCGTTATAATAGCACTGCAGTATGTGGTGAGGGACTACAACTCCCAGCAAGTGACAGCGCAGGCACCGATCATGTAACTAAACCATCACTGCGTCATAATAGCACTGCAGTATGTGGTGAGGGACTACAACTCCCAGCAAGTTTATTTCTTTTTATTTTACACGCTGCTGTTTTCCACAGTGAATTACCAGAAAGATCTGCACCAAAATCATGGAGTGCAAATTTGCTGTTGTGGATTTTCTTGCGGATTTTTGCTAATTTGCTCTGATTTTCTATGGAAATCCTCCAGGAACAATCTGCCACATTTGAACAGATCTTCAGGCCTCATTCAGACATCTGTAGTTTTCTGGTATATTAAAAAAAAGCAAAAAAAAACAAAACTGATTTTCATCAAAGGGATCGATCCGAATTGTATCAATGTTTGTTACTATATTCTAATAAAAAAATATATATATATATGGATATGTGAGCTGCCCCATAGATGATAAAGGTGCGTATTATGTCTGTCAATAACATGGATGTAAAAAAACAGACGTCTGAATGAGACGTTCACCCACAAGATCATCTAGCAATAGTGCAGCTCTGACCTGACACATAGCATTCACAGAAAGGCTCCTGATCAGCACATATGATGTCTGTGATCTATAAAGAGTCCTCCACATTGTACCCACTACATATACATTCACAATAAAGCTGCCCCCGTAACATCAACTGCCCCACACCTACCACATATAGCCAGGTCCCCGCTCCCCCACACACAGTATATAGCCAAGATCCCCGCTCCCCCACACACAGTATATAGCCAGGTCCCCGCTCCCCCACACAAAGTATATAGCCAGGTCCCCGCTCCCCCACACACAGTATATAGCCAGGTCCCCGCTCCCCCACACACAGTATATAGCCAAGCTCCCCCACACAAAGTATATAGCCAGGTCCCCGCTCCCCCACACACAGTATATAGCCAGGTCCCCGCTCCCCCACACACAGTATATAGCCAAGATCCCCGCTCCCCCACACAAAGTATTTAGCCAAGATCCCCTCTCCCCCACACAAAGTATATAGCCAGGTCCCCGCTCCCCCACACACAGTATATAGCCAGGTCCCCGCTCCCCCACACAAAGTATATAGCCAGGTCCCCGCTCCCCCACACAAAGTATATAGCCAGGTCCCCGCTCCCCCACACAAAGTATATAGCCAGGTCCCCGCTCCCCCACACAAAGTATATAGCCAGGTCCCCGCTCCCCCACACAAAGTATATAGCTAGGTCCCCGCTCCCCCACACAAAGTATATAGCCAAGGTCCCCGCTCCCCCACACAAAGTATATAGCCAGGTCCCCGCTCCCCCACACATAGTATATAGCCAGGTCCCCGCTCCCCCACACAAAGTATATAGCCAGGTCCCCGCTCCCCCACACAAAGTATATAGCCAGGTCCCCGCTCCCCCACACAAAGTATATAGCCAGGTCCCCGCTCCCCCACACAAAGTATATAGCCAGGTCCCCGCTCCCCCACACAAAGTATATAGCCAGGTCCCCGCTCCCCCACACAAAGTATATAGCCAGGTCCCCGCTCCCCCACACAAAGTATATAGCCAGGTCGCCGCTCCCCCACACAAAGTATATAGCCAGGTCCCCGCTCCCCCACACAAAGTATATAGCCAGGTCCCCGCTCCCCCACACAAAGTATATAGCCAGGTCCCCGCTCCCCCACACAAAGTATATAGCCAGGTCCCCGCTCCCCCACACAAAGTATATAGCCAGGCCCCCTCCTCCATGTATAGCATATTTATCCAGGTCTCCCTCCCCCACATATAGCAAAGAGAACCAAGTCCAGCACCCCCTCCCCCACCACACAGCATACGGTATATAGACAAGACCCCCACACACAGCATACGGTATATAGACAAGTCCCCCACACACAGCATACGGTATATAGACAAGTCCCCCACACACAGCATACGGTATATAGACAAGTCCCCACACACAGCATACAGTATATAGACAAGTCCCCCATACACAGCATACAGTATATAGACAAGTCCCCCACACACAGCATACGGTATATAGACAAGTCCCCCACACACAGCATACAGTATATAGACAAGTCCCCACACACAGCATACGGTATATAGACAAGCCCCCCACACAGCATACGGTATATAGACAAGTCCCCCACACACAGCATACAGTATATAGACAAGTCCCCCCACACAGCATACAGTATATAGACAAGTCCCCCACACACAGAATACAGTATATAGACAAGTCCCCCCACACAGCATACAGTATATAGACAAGTCCCCCACACACAGCATACAGTATATAGACAAGTCCCCCCCACACAGCATACGGTATATAGACAAGTACCCCCCACACAGCATACGGTATATAGACAAGTCCCCCCCACACAGCATACAGTATATAGACAAGTCCCCCACACAGCATACAGTATATAGACGAGTCCTCCACATAGCATACGGTATATAGACAAGTCCCCCACACACAGCATACGGTATATAGACAAGTCCCCCACACAGCATACAGTATATAGACAAGTCCTCCACATAGCATACGGTATATAGACAAGTCCCCCACATAGCATACAGTATATAGACAAGTCCCCCACACAGCATACAGTATATAGACAAGTCCTCCACACAGCATACAGTATATAGACAAGTCCCCCACACAGCATACGGTATATAGACAAGTCCCCCATACACAGCATACAGTATATAGACAAGTCCCCCACACACAGCATACGGTATATAGACAAGTCCCCCACACATAGCATACAGTATATAGACAAGTCCCCCACACACAGCATACGGTATATAGACAAGTCCCCCACACACATCATACAGTATATAGACAAGTCCCCCACACACAGCATACGGTATATAGACAAGTCCCCCACACACAGCATACAGTATATAGACAAGTCCCCCACACACAGCATACGGTATATAGACAAGTCCCCCCCACACATCATACGGTATATAGACAAGTCCCCCCCACACAGCATACGGTATATAGACAAGTACCCCACACACAGCATACGGTATATAGACAAGTCCCCCCAACACAGCATACGGTATATAGACAAGTCCCCCACACACAGCATACGGTATATAGACAAGTCCCCCACACACAGCATACTGTATATAGACAAGTCCCCCACACACAGCATACGGTATATAGACAAGTCCCCCACACACAGCATACGGTATATAGACAAGTCCCCCCACACAGCATACAGTATATAGACAAGTCCCCCACACACAGCATACAGTATATAGACAAGTTCCCCACACACAGCATACGTTATATAGACAAGTCCCCCACACACAGCATACGGTACATAGACAAGTTCCCCACACACAGCATACGGTATATAGACAAGTCCCCCATACACAGCATACGGTATATAGACAAGTCCCCCACACACAGCATACGGTATATAGACAAGTCCCCCCCACACAGCATACGGTATATAGACAAGTCCCCCCCACACAGCATACGGTATATAGACAAGTCCCCCCCACACAGCATACAGTATATAGACAAGTCCCCCACACAGCATACAGTATATAGACAAGTCCTCCACATAGCATACGGTATATAGACAAGTCCCCCACACACAGCATACGGTATATAGACAAGTCCCCCACACAGCATACAGTATATAGACAAGTCCTCCACATAGCATACGGTATATAGACAAGTCCCCCACATAGCATACAGTATATAGACAAGTCCCCCACACAGCATACAGTATATAGACAAGTCCTCCACACAGCATACAGTATATAGACAAGTCCCCCACACAGCATACGGTATATAGACAAGTCCCCCATACACAGCATACAGTATATAGACAAGTCCCCCACACACAGCATACGGTATATAGACAAGTCCCCCACACATAGCATACAGTATATAGACAAGTCCCCCACACACAGCATACGGTATATAGACAAGTCCCCCACACACATCATACAGTATATAGACAAGTCCCCCACACACAGCATACGGTATATAGACAAGTCCCCCACACACAGCATACAGTATATAGACAAGTCCCCCACACACAGCATACGGTATATAGACAAGTCCCCCCCACACATCATACGGTATATAGACAAGTCCCCCCCACACAGCATACGGTATATAGACAAGTACCCCACACACAGCATACGGTATATAGACAAGTCCCCCCAACACAGCATACGGTATATAGACAAGTCCCCCACACACAGCATACGGTATATAGACAAGTCCCCCACACACAGCATACTGTATATAGACAAGTCCCCCACACACAGCATACGGTATATAGACAAGTCCCCCACACACAGCATACGGTATATAGACAAGTCCCCCCACACAGCATACAGTATATAGACAAGTCCCCCACACACAGCATACAGTATATAGACAAGTTCCCCACACACAGCATACGTTATATAGACAAGTCCCCCACACACAGCATACGGTACATAGACAAGTTCCCCACACACAGCATACGGTATATAGACAAGTCCCCCATACACAGCATACGGTATATAGACAAGTCCCCCACACACAGCATACGGTATATAGACAAGTCCCCCCCACACAGCATACGGTATATAGACAAGTCCCCCACACACAGAATACGGTATATAGACAAGCCCCCCACACACAGCATACGGTATATAGACAAGTCCCCCACACACAGCATACGGTATATAGACAAGTCCCCCCACACAGCATACAGTATATAGACAAGTCCCCCACACACAGAATACAGTATATAGACAAGTCCCCCCACACAGCATACAGTATATAGACAAGTCCCCCACACACAGCATACAGTATATAGACAAGTCCCCCACACACAGCATACGGTATATAGACAAGTCCCCCATACACAGCATACAGTATATAGACAAGTCCCCCACACACAGCTTACGGTATATAGACAAGTCCCCCACACACAGCATACAGTATATAGACAAGTCCCCCCACACAGCATACAGTATATAGACAAGTCCCCCACACACAGCATACGGTATATAGACAAGTTCCCCACACACAGCATACGGTATATAGACAAGTCCCCCACACACAGCATACGGTATATAGACAAGTCCCCCCCACACACAGCATACAGTATATAGACAAGTCCCCCACACACAGCATACAGTATATAGACAAGTCCCCCCCACAGCATACGGTATATAGACAAGTCCCCCACACACAGCATACAGTATATAGACAAGTCCCCCACACACAGCATACGGTATATAGACAAGTCCCCCACACACAGCATACGGTATATAGACAAGTCCCCCACACACAGCATACGGTATATAGACAAGTTCCCCACACACAGCATACGGTATAAAGACAAGTTCCCCACACACAGCATACAGTATATAGACAAGTCCCCCCACACAGCATACAGTATATAGACAAGTCCCCCCACACAGCATACGGTATATAGACAAGTCCCCCACACACAGCATACAGTATATAGACAAGTCCCCCCACACAGCATACGGTATATAGACAAGTCCCCCACACACAGCATACAGTATATAGACAAGTCCCCCACACGCAGCATACGGTATATAGACAAGTCCCCCACACACAGCATACAGTATATAGACGAGTCCCCCACACGCAGCATACAGTATATAGACAAGTACCCCACACACAGCATACAGTATATAGACAAGTCCCCCACACGCAGCATACTGTATATAGACAAGTCCCCCACACACAGCATACAGTATATAGACAAGTCCCCCACACAGCATACAGTATATAGACAAGTCCCCCCCACACAGCATACAGTATATAGACAAGTCCCCCACACACAGCATACGGTATATAGACAAGTCCCCCACATACAGCATACAGTATATAGACAAGTCCCCCCCACACAGCATACGGTATATAGACAAGTCCCCCACACACAGCATACGGTATATAGACAAGTCCCCCACATACAGCATACAGTATATAGACAAGTCCCCCCCACACAGCATACGGTATATAGACAAGTCCCCCACACACACCATACAGTATATAGATAAGTCCCCCACACACAGCATACGGTATATAGACAAGTCCCCCACACACAACATATGGTATATAGACAAGTCCCCCACACACAGCATACGGTATATAGACAAGTCCCCCACACACAGCATACAGTATATAGATAAGTCCCCCACACACAGCATACGGTATATAGACAAGTCCCCCACACACAGCATACGGTATATAGACAAGTCCCCCCCCACACACAGCATACGGTATATAGACAAGTCAAACCACACCCCCCCACACACACAGCATACGATGTATAGACAAGTGCATAGCTGTGCTAGGGTAGGAGTGGGAGGAGCCTTCCTTCTCTTGTCAGTGCTGGCCCTGCAGTGGGGCCCACCAGGGAATTCCCCAGCAGGCCAGTCCGAGCCTGGTCACATGCTGACTAGAGTCTCAGACACCTCTCTGAGGAGCCCACTGATAGAAGTGGATGAGAATCTAGTCGGCATTTGACCTCAACTATTACATCATAACACCGGCTTTATCTTTTTAAAGCTTTGTAACCTTTACTCACTTTATGAATCAGCCACAGATAAAACTCAGTAAGGATGGGTTGCTACTGTGTGCAATTTGCCAGCCAGCCCAGAACAGCGGTGACCTGAGCCGACAGCAGCGACTTGAGTAGACTGTGGCCACCTGAGCCAACAGCGGCATTTATATTGCGCTATCGCCAGGAAATGGATGACAATGGCAGTCAGGGGAATGGTGAAGGCCGGCATGGCTGCCATCTTGGTACTCCTGTGAAGTTCATCCACAGTCTGGACTTAATCTTATAAACTGTATACTGCATTACTAGAGGATTACTGTATATAGAATAAGCAGTCAAGAGATCGCAGGTTCAAGTGCCCTAAGGGGACATAAAAAAATAAAGTAAAAATGGAAAAAAAAGAAAAAGTTTTATAAAGGAAAAAAAATAAACAAAAATGTTAAATCACCCCTATTTTCCGAGGTAAAAAAAAAGAAATTAAAAAAAAAACATTTTATATTGTCGTGTCTGTAAAAGTCCGACCTATCAAAGCCCAAATTATTTAAACCGCACGTTAAATAGCGGAAAAATAAATTAAGAAGCCAGAATTGCCGTATTATGGTGTCACCAAACAGTAATAAATAACCCGGTATTGTGTCACCATTTTGTGAGACCCTGCATTTGTTCCATGTTTCTGCTGATGAATCTGGGCGAGGTTCGCTTTCTGCTCGCCGACCTGCGGGGGTTATTGATGCCATTCTCTGCCGTCTACAAACTTTTCATCTCTTTTTGATGCATTTTTGGGAGGTAAAATTACCCAAAAAGAAAAAAAAATTGGGTGTTTAGATTATCTTTGCTGTTGGGCATTTGCTGTAGGGGTTAATATATTTATGATTTGATAGATCGGACTTTTTGTCAGTGTGTCAATACTAAATAAATAAATATATATATATAATCTTTTAGTCTTGCTTTGTATTGACAAATGGAGGTAGGAAATTTCAAAGGATTTTTTTTATATATATAAATTTCAATTTTAATCCTTTTCTATCACATTATTTTTTGGTCCCGTTGGGCAACTTGAACCAAAAATCCACAACTCATTGGAATTGCGACACTTAAATTCTGCGGATGTCGGGAAGGGGATAAAGAGAATAAAGTAACTTTGCAGAAGGCTTCCGTTTTGTGTACACAGCTCCTGTGCTGACTTAGTGTTCTCTTTGGTTACATCACACACCCATTCTGTGTCCGGCCCCCACAGATCGCCATCTCCATATATATGGGGGGATTTCCTCATGTGACGACCCCTCTGCCGATGTATACAGATCACATGTGGCTTCACCTTCAGCTTTGATCTCCGCAGTCTTCAGTTCCGGATCCTCCAGGATGAGGGATAAATCTTTCTTGCTCTTCATTCCCCTCCGTGGCTGATACAGCAGCTCCACCGCGCCGACGTTCCCCTCATAGGGAGGAATCGCTCCGCAAAGACTGTTCTCAGCCACAGGACGATCCGCCGGATACAGGAGGAAAGTTCTCCTCTCTTCAATGAAGGATTATTCAACTTTTCTGCCATTTGTAAGATCTCTGCTTGTTGTCTGAGAATAAAATCATTCTTGTTAATATCCAGAACCTGAAAAATATCTAATCCTGACAGCAGCGGAGCATTTATTACAATGGTATTCAGTCTAGACGATCCCCCTCCTGTCCTGACCGTTTGCTACAATGTATCAGTGCAGGGAAAATCTATCAGTTCGGACTTGGTTTCCCTTACAGAGGATTGTCCAGGCCAGACACCATTGTACCCAGTGGCGTCCCGCCAAGGGCGGCAGGCCACGCGACTGCTATGGGGCCCGTGAGCTGGGGGGGCCCCATAGCAGTCGCCTGCACTGTGTACCCCCGCATCGGGTCCCCCTCCTGCACCCAGGCAAGCGGCGGGGCCCTGAGTAGGCGGGGGGCTTACTCGCCGTCGGGCATCCCGGCGCACTATGGGCCCCCCCGCCTGCTCAGGGCCCCGGCCGGCACAATACTTACCTCTTCCCGTGCCCTAGACGCTAGAATGTATGGGATCCTTCCAGGTGTGATGTCATTTCCGGGGGCGTGTTCTAGTTCAGCACCAGACGCCAGAGTCTCATGCAGAGACAGAGCTGCCGGTGAAGCTGCAGGAGGAGGTCAGTATCCTAAGCTGAGAAACAGGAGATTGTTCTATTAATTGCTGGTCTGATGTCTTTTCTTCTTGTTGTTTTTGGGGTGAGGGGGCTTGATACTTGCGAGTGAGGGATTTGGGGGGGTTAATGCTGGAGGGCAGTCTGGTGGGGTTAATTAATGCTTGTGGAGATCTTAGGGGGCTCTGGGGAATAATGCAGGGATAATGCGTGCTTGTGGGGGCCCTAAGGGAATGCTGCGGGCTTATGAGGGCTCTGGGGGGGATGCTGTGGGCTTGTGGGGGCCCTGGGAGGGGGATGCTGCGAGCTTGTGGGGCCCTGGGGTGGGGGGATGCTGCGGGCTTGTGGGGGCTCTGGGGGCGAAATGCTGTGGGCTTGTGAGGCCCTGGGGGGGATGCTGTGGGCTTGTGGGGCCCTGGGGGGGATGCTGTGGGTTTGTGGGTGCTCTAAGGGGGATGGTGTGGGCTTGTGGGGCCCTGGGGGGGATGCTGTGGGCTTGTGGGGGCCCTAGGGGGGATGCTGTGGGCTTGTGGGGGCCCTTGGTGGGATACTGCGGGCTTGTGGGTGCTCTGGGGGGGATGCAGTGGGCTTGTGGGACCCTGGGGGGGATGCTGCGGGCTTGTGGGGCCCTGGGAGGGATGCTGTGGGCTTGTGGGTGCTCTGGGGGGGGATGCTGCGGGCTTGTGGGCGCTCTGGGGGGATACTGCGGGCTTGTGGGGGCTCTGGGGGGGATGCTGTGGGCTTGTGGGAGCTCTGGGGGGGATGCTGCAGGCTTGTGGGAGCTCTGGGGGGGGTGCTGCAGGCTTGTGGGTGCTCCAGGGGGATGCAGCAGGCTTGTGGGGGCCCCGGGGGGGATGCAGCGGGCTTGTGGGGCCTCTGTATGGGGTCCAGCCTGCATATGGCATTACATGGGGACCAGGCAGTATTCTCTATAGTGAATTATATGGGGTCCAGCATTTTGTATGGAGCATTATATGAAGCTCATAATACTGTATGGAGGACTATGTGGTGCCCATAATATTGTATGGAGGACTTAGTGGTGCCATAACACTGTATGGAGGACTATACTGTCCGGTCTGCACTGTGCGCTGTGAGGATTCACCGGTTTCAGAGCTATTGTAGAATTTACAAAATATATCACTCATGAAATGTAAGAAGTCAGTGACATTTTTGGCATTGTACTATGTCTATATCTATAATTTCTCTGCTGTATCTGTGCATCATGAATGGTTGGATGTGTTAAAGGGGCCACTGAGACTCTTTCGCCCGGGGCCCACGAAAACCTGGAGGAGGGAGCATCATGTGACACTCCCTCTCCCATCATTCCTCCTCTGCGTCTGACGCAGCAGCATGATGACGCGCCACGCTGTGTCAGACAGTGGAGCTGGCAGCTGCTGAGGTGATCAGCTGCAGAGACTGAAGCAGCGGGGAACGAGGAGCGGTAAGTATGTATTTATTTATAAATCAGTGTGTACTGATAATACTGGAGGACCGGGGCTGCATTTTACCCTACGGGTGGGGGGGGCTGCATTTTACCCTATGTGGGGCTGCATTATACTGCGTACAGGACCATGGGGGAATGCATTATACTGAGTGGAGAACCATGGCGAGTGTCTTATACTGTGTGGAGGACCATGGGGGAGTACATTGTACTGTGTGGAGGACCATGGGGGAGTGCATTGTACTGTGTGGAGGACCATGGGGGAGTGCATTATACTGTGTGGAGGACCATGGGGGAGTGCATTGTACTGTGTGGAGGACCAAGGGGGAATGCATTATACTGAGTGAGGAGCCATGGCGAGTGTCTTATACTGTGTGGAGGACCATGGGGGAGTGCATTATACTGTGTGGAGGACCATGGGGGAGTGCATTGTACTGTGTGGAGGACCATGGGGGAGTGCATTGTACTGTGTGGAGGACCATGGGGGAGTGCATTATACTGTGTGGAGGACCACGGGGAGTGCATTGTACTGTGTGGAGGACCACGTGGGAGTGCATTATACTGCGTGGAGGACCACGAGGGAGTGCATTATTCTGCGTGGAGGACCACGAAGTTGTGCATTATACTGCGTGGAGGACCATGGGGAGTGTATTATACTGCGTGGAGGACCATGGCGAGTGCCTTATTCTGTGTGGAGGACCATGGCGAGAGTCTTATACTGTGTGGAGGACCATGGCGAGTGCATTGTACTCTATGGAGTATGGAGAGGTGTGGGGACAGTTGGGGGATCATACTGTGTTGGTGTCATCATACTTTACCCTGGGAGTTGAGGTGGGGTACAGTAGGGTCATTATACTGCGCATATGGAGGAATTCACCATGGGGGTATCATACCATGTTTGGGGGGCACTTTTGTTGGCACCACACTTTATGGGCAATGAAAAAGGGATCTAGGACTTCAGCAGGAGGAAAATTACTATGTAAAGGTTGGAAGGTTGTGAGATCTGATCTTCTGCGACCCCGACAATTATTTACATTTTTACATTTTTTTGTTGGGGGGGGGGCCCAATTAGAACTTCTGCTATGGGGCCCCATGATTCCTATGTACGCCCCTGATTGTACCAAATCCTCAGCTGTGCTGGTACTAAGGATATGGACACTCAGACATTTTGGGCTAAATATATACATACAAATATTTTTTCAATAACGTTTCATAAACAATTTGGCTTTTTTATTTCCTTTGCATTGCTAGTTGCAGAATGAGCTCACTGAGAATTTATCAGTGAGCTCATTCTGACCTTCTCTGTGCTGATTATGTTCACAGACCAGCATGAAAGTTGGGC
Organism: Phyllobates terribilis; assembly: GCF_046119375.1. Classification (NCBI taxonomy): domain Eukaryota; kingdom Metazoa; phylum Chordata; class Amphibia; order Anura; family Dendrobatidae; genus Phyllobates; species Phyllobates terribilis. The sequence goes on along the minus strand of NW_027363592.1, from coordinate 157,511 downwards.
TGATCTCTGATGCAGTCATAAATCATCGCAGAAATAAAAGCGCTGGAAACTCCACATCATAAGGAGCTCACTGACTGAATCTCAAGTTAACTCATTCTGCAGCCATCAATGTGCTGCTGGGAAACAAAAAGCTGGTAAAGGCCGAACAGAGCAAATGTTACATGAAGAGAAATAGTAAAAAGTATTTTTAGAGCAATATACATGTATTTAAAGGGATTGTCCGGTGTGAAGCTGAAGGCCTGCAGTCATCTGTGTGACTCTGTGACTGCAGACTTGTAATCCTCACATCATGTAGACTGCGCGCTGCCAGCATTATTCTCAGCCCAGAGATGGCAGAAGCCCCTGTATCATGTGTACAGGAATTGTGCCCCCTCTCCCCGAGGAGCAGCAGTGCCTCGTCCTCCAGATACATGAGGGTCCCATCGGGGAGATCCGCATGTGCCGGCCATGATGTCATCTCCATGGATACGGCATCAATGTGCAGAGCAGAAGACCCCTGTAAGGGAGAGCTCAGACGTGGGGGGATTGATGTGGATGTGAGGAGCAGATCCCCCCCATATTCACAGATTATCGCACAATACATGTGGCCTTGCACAGGAAAAACTGTGAGGAAAGAAGAAATCAGATTTCTTACAATATAGAATAATGTCCTCCTGCCCTCGTTCATGTCCAGTATTATTTATCCCCTGACCTTTTGGGTGGGGAACCCCTCCTGAGCCCCCTCCATTATATAGGAGCCATATATCTGCTCCATTACTGGCAGAAGGTAAGGAGCCAATCACACTGCACGGCTTCTACTTCCTGCTCTTATCCCCGCCCACCTGCCTTGCCTTGAGATCTCCATGACAACCCTTGTGTGACTACAGTGACAGGCCACGCCCCCGAGGATTCTGATCAGTGCGGATGTCTCCATATTGCTGAGGACTGTGAGCGGCTGATGGGCGGAGCCAGCAGCGATGTGAGGGGCGGAGCCAGCAGCGATATGAAGGGCGGAGCCAGCAGCGACATGAGGGGCGGAGCCAGCAGCGATATGAGGGGCGGAGCCAGCAGCAATATGAGGGGCGGAGCCAGCAGCGATATGAGGGGCGGAGCCAGCAGCGATATGAGGGGCGGAGCCAGCAGCGATGTGAGGGGCGGAGCCAGCAGCGATATGAGTGGCGGAGCCAGCAGCGATATGAGAGGCGGAGCCAGCAGCGATGTGAGGGGCAGAGCCAGCAGCGATATGAGTGGCGGAGCCAGCAGCGATATGAGAGGCGGAGCCAGCAGCGATGTGAGGGGCGGAGCCAGCAGCGATATGAGTGGCGGAGCCAGCAGCGATATGAGAGGCGGAGCCAGCAGCGATGTGAGGGGCGGAGCCAGCAGCGATATGAAGGGCGGAGCCAGCAGCGACATGAGGGGCGGAGCCAGCAGCGATATGAGGGGCGGAGCCAGCAGCGATATGAGGGGCAGAGCCAGCAGCGATATGAGAGGCGGAGCCAGCAGCGATATGAGGGGCGGAGCCAGCAGCAATATGAGGGGCGGAGCCAACAGCGATATGAGGGACGGAGCCAGCAGCAATATGAGGGGCGGAGCCAGCAGCGATATGAGGGGCGGAGCCAGCAGCGATATGAGGAGCGGAGCCAGCAGCGATATGAGGGGCGGAGCCAGCAGCGATATGAGGGGCGGAGCCAGCAGCGATATGAGGGGCTGAGCCAACAGCGACATGAGGGGCGGAGCCAGCAGCGATATGAGGGGCGGAGCCAGCAGCAATATGAGGGGCGGAGCCAACAGCGATATGAGGGACGGAGCCAGCAGCAATATGAGGGGCGGAGCCAGCAGCGATATGAGGGGCGGAGCCAGCAGCGATATGAGGAGCGGAGCCAGCAGCGATATGAGGGACGGAGCCAGCAGCAATATGAGGGGCGGAGCCAGCAGCGATATGAGGGGCTGAGCCAACAGCGACATGAGGGGCGGAGCCAGCAGCGATATGAGGGGCGGAGCCAGCAGCGATATGAGGGGCGGAGCCAGCAGCGATATGAGGAGCGCTCACAGCACTGACAGGAGCAGGTGTGTGTGCAGCCAGTTCCTCTGCTGTGGGTGTTGTGGTGTGTGAGCTTCGCCGTGTATATAATATCCACATATATATATATATATATATATATATATATATATATATATATATACAGAGTTGAAATCAGAAGTTTCCATACACTGTATAAATAGACACATCTGCAGGTTTTTCTCAATATCTGACATGAAATCAGAATAAACCTTTCCCATTTTAGGTCAATTAGGATTACCATCATTTTTAATATTTGCCAAATGCCAGAATAATGAGCGAGAGAGAATGTTTAAGGACATTTTTATTACTTACTGCTAAGTCAAAAGTTTCCCTCTTTCCCTCTCCTCATTCATTGGGAGTGGGGCGCGGAGGATGCTGGGTGGGACGCGCGGGGTAACCCCGCCCACAGCCCAGCATCCACCGCGGGGTCCGCGACACTAATGTCACCCCTCATTTGACGTGACATCAGCGGAAGAAAGAGCCGGCTGCAGCCGGGAGGTCACGTGATGCCTGTGAGGGGCGCTATCGCCAGTCCCTCCTACAGGAAATCAACCCCACATGATGCTGCCTCCCCCATGTTTCACAGTTGGGATGGTGTTCTTAGGCTTCCAAGCTTCTCCTTTTTTCTTCCAAAAGTAACGATGGTCACTATGCCCAAAAAGTTCAATTTTAGTTTCATCAGACCACGGGACATGTCTCCAAAAATTAAGGTCTTTGTTCCTGTGTGCATTTGCAAACATTAATCTGGCTTTTTTATCTTTCTTTTGGAGTAATGGCTTCTTCCTGGCACAGTGGCCTTTCAGCCTATATTGATACAGTACTCATTTCACTGTGGATATTGACACAATATTATCAGCTTCCCCTATCATCTTCACAAGATCTTTTGCTTTTGTCCTTGATATGCACATATCGGACCAAAACACGTTCATCTCTGGGACACAGAACCCGTCTCCTTCCTGAGCGGTATGATGGCTGGACATTCCCATCTTGTTTGTACTTGCATATAATTGTTTGTACAGATTAACGAGACACCTTCAGGTATCTTGAAATTGTACCCAAGGATGAGCCAGACTTGTGCAAGTCCACAATTCTCTTCCTGATATCTTGGTTGATTTCTTTAGACTTTCCCATGATGCTACACAAAGAAGCAGTGTGTTTCAGGTGTGCATTAAAATACATCCACAGGTGTGTCTCTAATTAACTGAGATGTTGCCAAAAAAGCTATCAGAAGTTTCCAAACACATGACATCATCATATGGGCAGTCCAGAATTTTTTAAAGGTATAGCAATATTAGTGTATGTAAACTTATGACTTTGCAGTAAGTAATAAAAATGCTTTAAAACATTCTCTCTCTCTCTTATTATTCTGGCATTTGGCAAATCTTAAAAATTATGGTAATCCTAATTGACCTAAAACGGGAAGGTTTATTCTGATTTCATGTCAGATATTGAGAAAAACATGCAGATGTGTCTTTTTATTGTTATGATCTGCAACAAGTACTAAGGAAAGAAGGGAGAAAGCTATCCCTACAGTAAGACTAAGCTGAATCCCTACGATGTAGCGGGCTGCCTGTTCCTAGCGAACAGACCCGCCTTAGTCCTCGGCTAGTCTGAACGAAGACCTATAGCATAAAGGAGAGGGGTCCCTAAAAGAACTAAGGACTGGAACAAAAATGGGACACCTCCTAAACAGAGAAGTTGTTACAGAACACAAAAAGATAAACTGACAAAAAGGTACTAGAGGTCCCAGAAGGACCAAGCGAACTGACAGAGAAAGGCACAGAAGCACCTGGCTAGCAAAGCAGTCAAACAACACTGAAGTCCAACACAGCCAAAAGGGCGGAGCTGGAATATAAAGGCAGATGGTCTTGTGACCGCAAAACACAAGATGGAAAAAACAAACAGGAGGGTTCTAACATTTATATAGTGTATGTAAATTTCTGGTTTCAACCGTGTATACAGGTGACAGGAGCAGGTGTGTGTGCAGCCAGGTCCGCTCTTTTTGTGGCGCCGCAGCGGAGCGTGTTGTGGTGTGTGAGCTCTGCCGTGCATATAGTACAGAGGAGTATATATATATATGTGTATGTATATATATATATATATATATACATACACACACACGGGGCATGCAGGAGTTTTTAGTTTACCAGTTTGGGTCCATGCGGAGCAGCTATAGGATTCACTGGGAACATTTTGGGGAACAGACAAAGTTTTTATAATTTTTATTCCATTTTTCTTTTGCGTGAGATTAATAAAAAACAATTCTGCTGATGTTTTTTTATTTTTTCCAGCATTCAATGGCAAAACCCCAGGAATGGTTCTTATATTTTTTCTTTCCAGCGTTTATCGTGCAGTATAGAGACAAAATGAACAAAAGCTACAATTTTGCCATTAATTCTTACTATTTTATTCTTGATGCTGTTTTTCGTGCCGGATAAATCATGTGATCGTTGTACAGTTTAGGTTGTTGTTCTCTGCGATGTTAATCAGGTTTAGTTTTTTTGTTCTTGTTTTTTGGGGGTTTATTTTAATAAAATCTAGTTTTAATGTAAGAAAAAAAATTATATTTGAGTTTTTACTTTGTATATTTCCAAATATTTTATTGAAACGGAGTAAAGGAAAGAAGGATGAACTAGTGGGAGAGCAACTGTAAAGGACCCCTGCCAGTCCCTAAAACTAAAGGGGCCTGTGACGACACAGCATTTAATCGTAATTATCCAGATGTAAATTCCATAGGCCCAGAATGATAGACTATTGCCTGAATTATTAACTATTGAATTTATGTGTTTCTTTCTTCGGTTGGTCAACGCACATGATCTTTTGTCATTAGTCCGAATGTTGACTCATCTTGTAGGTTGAGGTGATATTTGTTAATTGATAAATGGTTATTTACCTCTTATATCAACTCTTCTGGTTTATTGTACTGTTATCTTTGCAATACAGGAACGCAGGCTCTTTGAACAATGGATGTTTGCTAAATATGTTGATTACCATTTTAGAAGTCCATGCAATTTGTTGACTTGCATTGTTTCGGAATTTATAGTTTATCCTTCAATGTTTGCAATGTTTGCAAGTCAAAATTTGGGGGATGAACTGTGGATGCTCCGGTAATGGGAATTAGTAACACCACCCCTTTCTCTTGACCTGTGAATGAAGTCTTGAAGAAGGACAGTTGTGAACTACATAAAGGAGTCTTTTTACAAAACCACTGCCAGGAACACTCTATGGGACAGCTCTACAGAACACCATGAATCCATTAAGAGGGACACAGATTTGGTTTCTACAGGATGCCAGCTTAAGGGACCACAGCCCTGGCTGGAGGAATACAGATCTGCTCCATTGACTACTATAGAACCCATGGATACATCTGGGAAAACCAGGTTGGGACCCACCAGTCACCTGGTCCCATGGAGATGTTTGGAGTAGCCAGGTTGGGACACTCCGGCCACCTGGAACTCGTGAATATGCTCGGAAAATGCCAAGTCGGGACCTTCCAGTCACCTAGTTCCATGGATATGTTTGGAGAAGCCAGGTTGGAACTTTCTGGTCTCCTGGCCACGTACCTCAATGGACTGTCAGCTTTCTAAGCTTGTTGTTACCTCCTCTTTGTGGGTGCTCTTTGGTGGGGGTGTCATTGGTGGGGGTAGTCAGCCCCAGAAGCCCCTCGGATTGGCAGCTGCTTAAATCCCAGCGAGTCAGCGGAAGGGTGAGACTCTGTAATTTGCACCATATTAGGTATTTGCTGGGACTGTTCGATATGTTTATTGTGTGTTTGGTGGCTCAATAAAATATTACCTCACTGTTTTACTATCATCCTGTTGTTGTTTATGTATCTTCTATCAGTGATGGATTATAATGAGTGTGATCTGCTCCACCATGAGGGGCCCGATCCTCCCGGGGGCCCACGTTCAAAGATCCCAGCACGGCTCAGGACGGATTCTTGTAGTGCTGATGTTTGATAAATAGGATAATAGAGCGCTCATAGAAAATAAATGTCTGACCTCTTCTTTCTGATGGGCATTTTAGAGCGAGGAGCTGCGCTCTGGACTCACCGTTGCACTCCCCATGCCATTGCGGTGGCCATCTTAATATCGATCTGTACGGAGGAGACTGTGGGAGTCAGACGGAGGTGTCAAATGTACGGACCCTTTTAATCACAGGATGGAGGGTCACTGTGAATATTAATTCATGAACCACTGTGCATAGTGACTCGCCCCCAGGGCCGTGGGGCACTCGGCAGCCGGGCCTCTGGTTGCCGGGGGATATCACGGTGGCTGGCCCAGTCCGTGGCCCAGGGCGGTCACTCAAAGGGGGGGGGAATGCTTATAGGGGAAATTGTCGTGACGCCACCTGTGGATTCTGGTAAGAGGTTACCAGCGCTGCGACAGTCCACTAAGGCTGATGTTAGGGGCAGCTATGATGGGACGGCTCCCCACAGGTAGAGCAGGCCTCAGGGCAGTGTAGAGGTGTAGAAAGATGGTGGAAGCAGGAGGGAGACGGCAGGACGGTCCCAGAGGAAGTACAGGCACACACACAAGGGTAAACTTTAATACCTTTACTGGTGGTGATGCAGGTACGGTCCAGGGCTTGTGGGGGCCCCGGGGGGATGCTGCGGGCTTGTGGGGGCCCTGGGGGGGATTCTGCGGGCTTGTGGGGCCCTGGAGGGGATGCTGTGGGCTTGTGGGTGCTCTGGGGGGGATGCTGCAGGCTTGTGGGGTCTATGGGGGGGATGCTGCAGGCATGTGGGGGCTCTGGGGGGGGTGATGCAGGCTTAAGGGGGGCCCTGGGGGGATGCAGCCGGCTTGTGGGGGCCCCGGGGAGGATGCAGCGGGCTTGTGGGGCCTCTGTATGGGGTCCAGCCTGCATATGGCATTACATGGGGACCAGGCAGTATTCTCTATGGTGAATTATATGGGATCCAGTATTTTGTATGGAGCATTATATAGGGCTCATAATACTGTATGGAGGACTATGTGGTGCCCATAATATTGTATGGAGGACATAGTGGTGCCATAACACTGTATGGAGGACTATACTGTCCGGTCTGCACTGTGCGCTGTGAGGATTCACCGGTTTCTGAGCTATTGTAGAATTTACAAAAGATATCACTCATGAAATGTAAGAAGTCAGTGACATTTTTGGCATTGTACTATATCTATAATTTCTCTGCTGTATCTGTGCATCATGAATGGTTGGATGTGTTAAAGGGGCCACTGAGACTCTTTCGCCCGGGGCCCACGAAAACCTGGAGGAGGGAGCATCATGTGACACTCCCTCTCCCATCATTCCTCCTCTGCGTCTGACGCAGCAGCATGATGACGCGCCACGCTGTGTCAGACAGTGGAGCTGGCAGCTGCTGAGGTGATCAGCTGCAGAGACTGAAGCAGCGGGGAACGAGGAGCGGTAAGTATGTATTTATTTTTAAATCAGTGTGTACTGATAATACTGGAGGACTGGGGCTGCATTTTACCCTATGGGTGGGGGGGGGCTGCATTTTACCCTATGGGGGGCTGCATTATACAGCGTACAGGACCATGGGGGAATGCATTATACTGAGTGGAGAACCATGGCGAGTGTCTTAAGGCCCCGTCACACTAAGCGATGCAGCAGCGATCCCGACAACGATACGACCTGTCAGGGATCGTTGCTGCATCGCTAATACATCGCTGGTGAGCTGTCAAACAGGCAGGCTCACCAGCGATCAGGGGAGCAGCGATATTGTGGAAAGAATCGTTCCACGATGTCCTGCTCCTGTTACCAGCCTGCTGCTTAAGCAGGAGCAGGCTGGTAACTATGGTAAACATCGGGTTACTAAGTGCGCGTGTGCCCCTAGTAACCCGCTGTTTATCATGGATACGACTCTGCTAAGGTGAACGGTAGCCTCCGCGCACCGTAGCAGAGTGGTATCCATGGTAAAGAGCGGGTTACTAAGTGCGCGCGTGCCCCTAGTAACCCGATGTTTACCATGGTTACCAGCCAGATCGTTGGTCCCGCTGGTCACACACAGCGATGTGTGCTGGCCAGCGGGAGGCCAACGACCAAAAAATGGTCCAGGATACTTTGCAGCGATCAGCAACCTCACAGCAGGGGCCTGATCGTTTCAAAGTGTCACACATAGCGACATCGCTGGTGAGGTCGCTGGTGAGTCACCAAAACCGTGACACAGCAGCGATATCGCTATGTGAGACGGGGGCTTTATACTGTGTGGAGGACCATGGGGGAGTACATTGTACTGTGTGGCGGACCATGGGGGAGTGCATTGTACTGTGTGGAGGACCATGGGGGAGTGCATTGTACTGTGTGGAGGACCATGGGGGAGTGCATTGTACTGTGTGGAGGACCATGGGGGAGTGCATGGTACTGTGTGGAGGACCATGGGGGAGTGCATTATACTGTGTGGAGGACCACGGGGAGTGCATTGTACTGTGTGGAGGACCACGTGGGAGTGCATTATACTGCGTGGAGGACCACGAGGGAGTGCATTATACTGCGTGGAGGACCATGGCGAGTGCCTTATACTGTGTGGAGAACCATGGCGAGAGTCTTATACTGAGTGCATTATACTCTATGGAGTGTGGAGAGGTGTGGGGCAGTTGGGGGATCATACTTTACCCTGGGAGTTGAGGTCGGGTACAGTAGGGTCATTATACTGCGCATATGGAGGAATTCACCATGGGGGTATCATACCGTGTTTGGGGGGCACTTTTGTTGGCACCACACTTTATGGGCAATGAAAAAGGGATCTAGGACTTCAGCAGGAGGAAAATTACTATGTAAAGGCTGGAAGGTTGTGAGATCTGATCTTCTGCGACCCCGACAATTATTTACATTTTTGTTGCTGGGGGGGGGGCCCAATTAGAACTTCTGCGTCCTATGTACGCCCCTGATTATACCAAATCCTCAGCTGTGCTGGTACTAAGGATATGGACACTCAGACATTTTGGGCTAAATATATACATACAAATATTTTTTTCAATAACGTTTCATAAACAATTTGACTTTTTTATTTCCTTTGCATTGCTAGTTGCAGAATGAGCTCACTGAGAATTTATCAGTGAGCTCATTCTGACCTTCTCTGTGCTGATTATGTTCACAGACCAGCATGAAAGTTGGGCTGATCTCTGATGCAGTCATAAATCATCGCAGAAATAAAAGCGCTGGAAACTCCACATCATAAGGAGCTTACTGACTGAATCTCAAGTTAACTCATTCTGAAGCCATCAATGTGCTGCTGGGAAACAAAAAGCTGGTAAAGGCCGAACAGAGCAAATGTTACAAGAAGCAAAATAGTAAAAAGTATTTTTAGAGCAATATACATGTATTTAAAGGGATTGTCCGGTGTGAAGCTGAAGGCCTGCAGTCATCTGTGTGACTCTCTGTGACTGCAGACTTGTAATCCTCACATCATGTAGACTGCGCGCTGCCAGCATTATTCTCAGCCCAGAGATGGCAGAAGCCCCTGTATCATGTGTACAGGAATTGTGCCCCCTCTCCCCGAGGAGCAGCAGTGCCTCGTCCTCCAGATACATGAGGGTCCCATCGGGGAGATCCGCATGTACCGGCCATGATGTCATCTCCATGGATACGGCATCAATGTGCAGAGCAGAAGACCCCTGTAAGGGAGAGCTCAGACGTGGGGGGATTGATGTGGATGTGAGGAGCAGATCCCCCCATATTCACAGATTATTGCACACTATACATGTGGCCTTGCACAGGAAAAACTGTGAGGAAAGAAGAAATCAGATTTCTTACAATATAGAATAATGTCCTCCTGCCCTCGTTCATGTCCAGTATTATTTATTCCCTGACCTTTTGGGTGGGGAACCCCTCCTGAGCCCCCTCCATTATATAGGAGCCATATATCTGCTCCATTACTAGCAGAAGGTAAGGAGCCAATCACTCTGCACGGCTTCTACTTCCTGCTCTAAGCCCCGCCCTCCTGCCTTCCCTTGAGATCTCCATGACAACCCTTGTGTGACTACAGTGACAGGCCACGTCCCCGAGGATTCTGATCAGTGCGGATGTCTCCATATTGCTGAGGACTGTGAGCGGCTGATGGGCGGAGCCAGTAGCGATGTGAGGGGCGGAGCCAGCAGCGATATGAGGGGCGGAGCCAACAGCGACATGAGGGGCGGAGCCAGCAGCGATGTGAGGGGCGGAGCCAGCAGCGATATGAGGGGCGGAGCCAACAGCGATATGAGAGGCGGAGCCAGATGAGCCAGCAGCGATATGAGGGGCGGAGCCAGCAGCGATATGAGGAGCGCTCTCAGCACTGACAGGAGCAGGTGTGTGTGCAGCCCATTCCTCTGCTGTGGGTGTTGTGTTGTGTGAGCTTCGCCGTGTATATATTATACATATATATATATATATATATATATATATACACAGTTGAAATCAGAAGTTTCCATACACTGTATAAATAGACACATCTGCATGTTTTTCTCAATATCTGACATGAAATCATAATAAATCTTTCCCATTTTAGGTCAATTAGGATTACCATCATTTTTAATATTTGCCGAATGCCAGAATAATGAGCGTCTCTTGTAAGGGGCATTAAAAGAGTCTTGTTATACCACTCTGACCTCCACGTGTCTTGTAAGGGGCATTAAAACCGTCTTGTTATACCACTCTGACCTCCACGTCTCTTCTGAGGGGCATTAAAAGCGTCTTGTTAAGCTACTGGGACCTCCACGACTCTTCGAACGGGCATTGCATTTCCTCATAATTTTTGGAAGCTTTTGCTTGGAAGGCATAAGCAAATACTATGGGAGACCCACTCCCCAATAATGGGAATAATGTTTTTAAGATGCTGTACTGTATGGCTCTTGTAAGAGACATTAAAACCGTCTTGTTAAGCTACTGTGACCTCCACGTCTCTTCAAAGGGGCATTAAAAGCGTCTTCTTAAGCCACTCTGAACTCCACAGCTCTTCCAAGGGGCATTGAAATGTTGTTTTTAATTACCTTACCTCTAATCTTCACGACTCTTCCAACGGGCATTGCATTTCCTCCTAATTTTAGTCAGCTTTTGCTTTTCAATGCAAAGGTGAAAACTAAGGGAGACACACTCCCCAATAATGGGTAGAAGGTTTTTAGTACGCTGTAATCCACGTCTGTTTCCAGGGGCATTGCAGTTCCTCACAATTTTTGGAAAGCCTTCCATTCACTCCTTAGGCCAACAGTGCACAGGAGACCCAGTTGCCATAAATGGAAAAAAAGGTTTAGTTAAGGCCCTCTGACCTCCATGTCATTTCCAAGGGGCATTGGAGTGCCTCAAAAGTTTTGGTAGGCATTGCACTCACTGTATGCCCTATAACTGTGTAGCCAAACCGCTCCTTTTGTTACAGAAACATATCCTACAAGACATATGTGGTTGACTGACCTGATATTGATGTGAATGGTCCCTGTTCCTCCTGCTCTTTCTCCTTTGCCACTACCTCATCCATCATTTATCACTTGAAGCTTTGTTTTAACGAGAGTCATAGAACTTGGATAGTAGCAGGAAAACATCCAGCAATCTTCGGAGGAGGTAGGATATGCGCCAAAACGCTGACCACCTCAGGCCTAGCCACTACTACATACATGCGCTTGCATTCCTTGAAAACAAAGCAGATGCTAACTTCTATCATCCTCATCATGCTCCTCACCTTGGCACTCTCAACTCCCCTGATAGAGAAGCCAGGGCCCACCGGAGAAGTCGGGTTCTTTGGTGGGCTCGTCCAATGCTGCCCTAAAGCAGGCCAGTCTAAGAAAAGTGTGTGGGGATGTTCCGCGGAGAAATCGGGGCGGCTTGGAACCGTTTATGGACACCTGGCCGCGGGGCGGCTGGGGACCGAGTGTGGACACCCGGCCGCCCCCTGGTGGCTGGGGACCGAGCATGGACACCCGGCCGCCGGGCGGCTGGGGACTGAGTATCGATACCTCGCTGCCGAAGCAGCCATGAGGTAGTGGCCAGCTCTGGCCTCCACATGCCTAAAAGGCCCAATTTCAAGTGCACGCATGCTAGCAGTATGGTATTGCAGCCTCGGGGTGGGTTGGTGGCAGGTTGCACACTTATGCTTGCATTCCAACAAAACAAAGCAGATGCTAACTTCTATCATCATCATGCTCCTCACCTTGGCATTCTCACCTCCCCTGATGGAGTCGGGTTCTCTAGTGGGCTCGTCCAATGCTGCCCTAAAGCAGGCCAGTCTAAGAAAAGTGTGTGGGGATGTTCCGCGGAGAAATCGGGGTGGCTGGGGACCGTCTATGGACACCCCGCCGCCCCCAGGCGGCTGGGGACCAGGTGTGGACACCCGGCCGCCGGGCGGCTGGGGACTGAGTATGGATGCCTCGCTGCCGAAGCAGCCATTAGGTAGTGGCCAGCTTCGGCCTCCTCAAAACTAAAAGGCCCAATTTCAAGTGCAAGCTAGCAGTATGGTATTGCAGCCTGGGGGTGGGTGGGTGGTTGGCTGCATATTTGCGCTTGCATTGCAAGGAATGGGGGAGGTACAATTGAACACTGCCTTGTGACAAGGACTTGCACGGGGATAGTTGCAAGTCTGCATCTTCTGATGCGGCAAGGATCACTTCTGATGGGCACACTTTTAGGCAGTGACCTGGGAGTCAGAGATCCTTCCAGGGGTCTTCCCCATGCTGTTCCCATGTCTTTTCAGCACTGTATGCATGTGTCACACAGCACATGGTCAGATAAGGTTGTAAAATGTTAAAATGACATTTCCCGGTGAATGCATTTGTCACAGTTGAAAGCAATACAAAAGTGCAAAAACGCATAAAAAATGCTACTTGTGAACATAGCCCAAGGTGTGGAGGAGTATTTTTGTTTTTGGTTATTTATTTTACCTTATACACAAGTCTTTACCCTGGAAAAGAAATTCCTTAACATATTTCACAGGAAAAAAGTTTCACTTTCGTTTTTAAACATTTTCTTATGAGCCTGTAAAAGTGGCTTAATACCTCTGACCACGTTGTTGACAACAGTGACCTGGGGGTCATAAATGCTTCCTGGGGCGATCCCCATGCTGTCCCCATGTCATCTGAGCACTGTCACTATCATTTTGGGCACTTTTTAGGCTTTCTACAGACTGCCGGGGGTGCCTCCGCAAAAATGCTCGGGTCTCCCATAGACTAACATGGGCTCGTTGCTCAGGTCAAGCACCCGAGTATCACGGCGAGCTCGGGCCGAGCTTCGAGCACCCGAGCATTTTAGTGCTCGCTCAACACTATTTATAACGGGGGCACAAGCTAGTGACTGATTTATATTCTCAGTGGAGCAGACTTCATTGCGGTGAATGATATACTCATGGGCACAGTGTGGCACATATTTGCATTTGGTGGCACAGTGGGCGGCATTATTTATTTAAGTCGCTTATATTTGTAACATTTTTGTTTTTCAGGAGTGCGGTGATCTGCTGAAAAGTGCGGAGCAGCCGAAACCTGGACAGCAAACTGCAAAGACGAATCATGGCGGGAAGTCGTCACGAAAGACTGGACTAGGTAAAGAAGAGAAGAAAGAGAGCGACTGCAGTGTATAAACTGGAGGGTTAGGTGGGGCCCATTATATTATAATAAATCTATGTGGGGCCCATTATATTATAATAAATCTATGTGGGGCCCATTATATTATAATAAATCTATGTGGGGCCCATTATATTATAATAAATCTATGTGCGGTCCATAATATTAAAGGGACGGATATGTGGGGCCCATTATATTATAATAAATCTATGTGGTGCCCATTATATTAAAGGGAAAGCTATGTGGGGCCAATTATATTAAAGGGAAAGCTATGTGGGGCCAATTATATTAAAGAGAAAGCTATGTGGGGCCAATTATATTAAGGGGAAAGCTATGTGGGGCCCATTATATTAAAGGGAAAGCTATGTGGGGCCCATTATATTAAAGAGAAAGCTATGTGGGGCCCATTATATTAAAGGGAAAGCTATGTGGGGCCCATTATATTAAAGAGAAAGCTATGTGGGGCCCATTATATTAAAGAGAAAGCTATGTGGGGCCCATTATGTTAAAGAGAAAGCTATGTGGGGCCCATTATATTAAAGGGAAAGCTATGTGGGGCCCATTATATTAAAGAGAAAGCTATGTGGGGCCCATTATATTAAAGAGAAAGCTAAGTGGGGCCCATTATATTAAAGAAAAAGCTATGTGGGGCCCATTATATTAAAGAGAAAGCTATGTGGGGCCCATTATATTAAAGAGAAAGCTATGTGGGGCCCATTATATTAAAGAGAAAGCTATGTGGGGCCCATTATATTAAAGGGAAAGCTATGTGGGGCCCATTATATTAAAGAGAAAGCTATGTGGGGCCCATTATATTAAAGAGAAAGCTATGTGGGGCCCATTATATTAAAGAGAAAGCTATGTGGGGCCCATTATATTAAAGAGAAAGCTATGTGGGGCCCATTATATTAAAGAGAAAGCTATGTGGGGCCCATTATATTAAAGGGAAAGCTATGTGGGGCCCATTATGTTAAAGAGAAAGCTATGTGGGGCCCATTATATTAAAGAGAAAGCTATGTGGGCCCATTATATTAAAGAGAAAGCTATGTGCGGCCCATTATATTAAAGAGAAAGCTATGTGGGGCCCATTATATTAAAGAGAAAGCTATGTGGGGCCCATTATATTAAAGAAAAAGCTATGTGGTGCCCATTATATTAAAGAAAAAGCTATGTGGGGCCCATTATATTAAAGGGAAAGCTATGTGGGGCCCATTATATTAAAGGGAAAGCTATGTGGGGCCCATTATATTAAAGGGAAAGCTATGTGCGGCCCATTATATTAAAGAGAAAGCTATGTGGGGCCCATTTTATTAAAGAGAAAGCTATGTGGGGCCCATTATATTAAAGAGAAAGCTATGTGGGGCCCATTATATTAAAGGGAAAGCTATGTGGGGCCCATTATATAATAATAAAATCTATGTGGTGCCCATTATATTAAAGGGAAAGCTATGTGGGGCCCATTATATTAAAGAGAAAGCTATGTGGGGCCCATTATATTAAAGGGAAAGCTATGTGGGGCCCATTATATTAAAGGGAAAGCTATGTGGGGCCCGTTATCTTAAAGGGACATCTACGTAGGGCCCATTATATTAAATGGATGGCTATGTGGGGCCCATTATATTAAAGAGAGAGCTATGTGGGGCCCATTATATTAAAGAGAAAGCTATGTGGGGCCCATTATATTAAATAGAAAGCTATGTGGGGCCCATTATATTAAAGGGAAAGCTATGTGGGGCCCATTATATTAAAGAGAAAGCTATGTGGGGCCCATTATATTAAAGGGAAAGCTATGTGGGGCCCATTATACAATAATAAAATCTATGTGGGGCCCATTATATTAAAGGGAAAGCTATGTGGGGCCCTTAAAGGGACATCTACGTATATGATAAATTCTATATGGGGCCCATGATATTTAATGGAAGGCTATGTGAGGCCCATTATATTAAATAGAGGGCTAGTGGGGACCAATACATTAAAAAGAAAGCTATATTGGGGCCCACTATGTTATCTGGAAGGTTTTGTGGGGCCCTCTGTATTAAATTGAGGGCTATGTGAGGCCTATTAAATTAAATGGAAAGCGTTGCGGGGCCCATAATATTATATGGAGGGCTATGTGAGGCGCATTTATCAAATAAAGGGCTATGTAGTGCCAATTATATTAAATGGAAGCCTGTGTTTTGTCCATTATATTAAATAGAGATGTATCTTGGCTCCATTATAATAAATGGAAGGCAATGTGGGGACCATTATATTAAATGGAGGGTTATGTGGGGCCCATTATATTAAATGGAAGCCTATATGGAGCCCAGTAAATTAAATGTAAAGCTATGTGGGGCCCAATATTTTAAATGGAAGGTTAAGTGGGGCCAATTGTATTAAATAGAGGGCTATGTGGTGCCCAATATAAAACATGGAAGGCTTTTTGGTGCCCATTATATTAAATAGAGGGATATTTTGGTCCCATTTTATTAAATGGAAGGCTATGTCAGGTCCAATATATTAAATGGAGTCCAGTGTGGCCTATTATATTAAATTGACGGTTATGTGGGGTTCAATCAATTAAATGAAAAGCTATGTGGAGCCCAATAAATTAAATTATAGTACATGGAAGGCAATGTGCGGCTCATTATACTATATAGAGGGCTATGTGGGGGCCATTATACTTTATAGAATTCTATGTGGGGGTCCATTATACTTTTGCCAATGGCAAATTGTGTGTTCCGGTGGCACTCGAAAGGTAAAGGGTGTGCTCCGGTGGCACTCCAACGTCATAGGGTGTGCTCTGGTGGCACACCAATGGCAAAAAGGCCAAAGAGTAGACTCTGGTGGCAGACTGAGCAGCCCTAGAGTGCGCCCCAGTGATAAGCAATAAGGCCAAAGAATGTACCCTGGTGGTAGGCTAAAAAGCCCTAGAGTGCGCCCCAGTGGTAAGCAATAAGGCCAAAAAGTGCACCCCGGTGGCAGGCTAAAAAAGCCTAAAATGAGTGCCCCGGTGGTAAGCAAAATGGTCAGAGTGTACCCCGGTCGCAGTTAAAAAGCCCAAGTTGGGTGCCCCGGTGGTAAGCTAAAAGGCCAGAGAGTGCACCCCGGTGGAAGCTAAAAAGCCCAAGATGGGTGCCCCGGTGGTAAGCAAAAAAGGTCACATATTGGGCCCCTCTGGTAGGCCTACGGGAAATAGAGTTCTCCGATGGCACACCAACGGTAAAGGGTGTGCCCGATGGTACTCCAATGGTAAAGGGTGTGCTTCAGTGGCATGCCAGTGGCAAAAAGTGTACTCCGGTGGCATGCTAATGGTGAAAGGTGTGCTCTGTTGGCACCCCAACTGTAAAGAGTGTGTTCCAGTGGCACCCCAGCAGCCAATGGTGTACTTCGGTGGCAGACCATCGGGAAATGGTGTGATATGTAAGGCTCATCATAACAAAAGGGAGGGCTATGTGGGACCCATTATTTTATATGGAAAGCAAGGTGGGGCCCATTATATTAATTAGGGGCTTATGTGGGGCTCTTTATATTAAATAAAAACATATGTGGGTCCCATTAAATAAAATGGAAGTCTATGTGGACCCCATTAAATTAAATGGAAGGCTATGTGGACCCCATTAAATTAAATGGAAGGCTATGTGGGGCCCATTATATTAAATGGAAGCCTATATGGGGCCCAATAAATTAAATGAAAAGCTACAGTATGTACAGCAATAATAAAAATGGTAATAATACAGGGTGGACTATTTATATGGATACACCTAAATTAAATGGGAATGGTTGGTGATGTCAACTTCCTGTTTATGGCACATTAGTATATGGGAGGGGGAAACTTTTCCAGATGGGTGGTGACTATGGCGGCCATTTTGAAGTCGGCCATTTTGGATCTAACTTTATTTTTTTCAATGGGAAGAGGGTGATGTGACACATCAAACTCATTGAGAATTTCATAAGAAAATACAATGGTGTGCTTGGTTTTAACATAACTTTATTCTTTCATGAATTTTTTACAAGTTTATGACCACTTATAAAATGTGTTTAAAGTGCTGCCCATTGTGTTGGATTGTCAATGCAACCCTCTTCTCCCACTCTTGACACACTGATAGCAACACCGCAGAAGAAATGCTAGCACAGGCTTTCAGTATCCGTTGTTTCAGATGCTGAAAGGTTATATGGGGCCTATTAAAATAAATGGAAGACTATGCAGGACCTCTTGTAATAACTAGAAGGCAATTTGTGGCCCATTATATTAAACTAGATGGTGGCCCGATTCTAACTCATCGGGTATTCTAGAATATGTATGCGGCCGGCCGCGACCAATCAGCGAACCGTGTTAGTGAGGACCGGAGAGCATGTTTAAATTTGGCGCCAAAACCGGTGATTGGTCACGGCTGGCGGCCGCGACCAATCAGCGAATCGTATTAGTGAGAACCGGGGAGCGGGTACTTCCACTGTGAGCAGCCGGGAGATGACCGGCTGCTCGCAGCAGAAGTATCCCAACCGGCGGCGCCGCTCCCCGGTCCTCCCTTCACACTTGCCGTCGGGAGATCAGCGGCCCTAGCCGCTGATCTAGCGACGGTAGCCGCATGGAGGTCAGCGGCGCCGCAGGTCGGGGTACTTCTGCTGCGAGCAGCTGGGAGATGACCGGCTGCATCGCCACTGACCTCTGTGCAGAGCGGTGTTTAAATTTGGAGCCAATATCGCTGATTGGTCGTGGCCGCCGAATCGTATTAGTGAGGACAGGGGAGCGTCGCTGCCTGTGCGGGTACTTCCACTGCGAGCAGCCGGGAAATGACCGGCTGCTCGCAGCAGAAGTATCCCGACCGGTGGCGCCGCTCCCCGGTCCTCCCTTCACACTTTCCGTCGGAAGATCAGCGGCCCTAACCGCTGATCTCCCGACGGTAGCCGCATGGAGGTCAGCGGCGCCGCTGGTCGGGGTACTTCTGCTGCGAGCAACTGGGAGTTGACCGGCTGCATCGCCACTGACCTCTGTGCAGAGCGGTGTTTAAATTTGGAGCCAATATCGCTGATTGGTCGTGGCCGCCGAATCGTATTAGTGAGGACAGGGGAGCGGCGCTGCCTGTGCGGGTACTTCCACTGCGAGCAGCCGGGAAATGACCGGCTGCTCGCAGCAGAAGTATCCCGACCGGTGGCGCCGCTCCCCGGTCCTCCCTTCACACTTTCCGTCGGAAGATCAGCGGCCCTAACCGCTGATCTCCCGACGGTAGCCGCATGGAGGTCAGCGGCGCCGCTGGTCGGGGTACTTCTGCTGCGAGCAATGTGGGTTGACCGGCTAGCGCCGGTCATCTCCCGGCTACATCGCCGCTGACCTCCGTGCGGCAGATGAGCTGCTAATGGCCGCCATCTTTTTCTGAAATCCCACGTCGCTGATTGACCACGGTCGGACCAATCAGCGACGCAGAACTTCCTGGACAGAAGGACAGACAGACAGACATGATAAGACGATTATATATATTAAATGTAAGGTTATGTAGGGCCCAATATATTCAATGAAAAACTATATGGGCCCATTATATAAAAGAAAAAGCTAAGTGTGGCCCATTTTATTAAATGGATGATGGCGTGCTCCCTTGGCAAGCCAGCGGGAAAGTGGCGTGCTTCCGGTGGCAAGCCAGCGGGACAGTGGCGTGCTCCGGTGGCAAGCCAGCGGGAAAGTGGCGTGCTCCGGTGGCAAGCCAGCGGGAAAGTGGCGTGCTGCGGTGGCAAGCCAGCGGGAAAGTGGCGTGCTCTGGTGGCAAGCCAGCGGGAAAGTGGCGTGCTCCGGTGGCAAGCCAGCGGGAAAGTGGCGTGCTCCGGTGGCAAGCCAACGGGACTGTGGCGTGCTCCGGTGGCAAGCCAGCGGGAAAGTGGCGTGCTCCGGTGGCAAGCCAGCGGGAAAGTGGCGTTCTCCGGTGGCAAGCCAGCGGGAAAGTGGCGTGCTCCGGTGGCAAGCCAACGGGACTGTGGCGTGCTCCAGTGGCAAGCCAGCGGGAAAGTGGTGTGCTCCAGTGGCAAGCCAGCAGGAAAGTGGCGTGCTCCGGTGGTAAGCCAACGGGAAAGTGGCGTGCTCCGGTGGCAAGCCAACGGGAAAGTGGCGTGCTCCGGTGGCAAGCCAACGGGAAAGTGGCGTGCTCCGGTGGCAAGCCAACGGGAAAGTGGCGTGCTCCGGTGGCAAGCCAACGGGAAAGTGGCGTGCTCCGGTGGCAAGCCAACGGGAAAGTGGCGTGCTCCGGTGGCAAGCCAACGGGAAAATGGCGTGCTCCGGTGGCAAGCCAACGGGAAAGTGGCGTGCTCCGGTGGCAAGCCAACGGGAAAGTGGCGTGCTCCGGTGGCAAGCCAACGGGAAAGTGGCGTGCTCCGGTGGCAAGCCAACGGGACAGTGGCGTGCTCCGGTGGCAAGCCAACGGGAGAGCGGCGTGCTCCGGTGGCAAGCCAACGGGACAGTGGCGTGCTCCGGTGGCAAGCCAACGGGAAAGCGGCGTGCTCCGGTGGCAAGCCAACGGGACAGTGGCGTGCTCCGGTGGCAAGCCAACGGGACAGTGGCGTGCTCCGGTGGCAAGCCAACGGGAAAGTGGCGTGCTCCGGTGGCAAGCCAAAGGGACAGTGGCGTGCTCCGGTGGCAAGCCAATGGGAAAATGGCGTGCTCCGGTGGCAAGCCAACGGGACTGTGGCGTGCTCCGGTGGCAAGCCAACGGGACTGTGGCGTGCTCCGGTGGCAAGTCAACGGGACAGTGGCGTGCTCCGGTGGCAAGTCAACGGGACAGTGGCGTGCTCCGGTGGCAAGCCAACGGGAAAGTGGCGTGCTCCGGTGGCAAGCCAACGGGAAAGTGGCGTGCTCCGGTGGCAAGCCAACGGGACAGTGGCGTGCTCCGGTGGCAAGCCAAAGGGACAGTGGCGTGCTCCGGTGGCAAGCCAACGGGACAGTGGCGTGCTCCGGTGGCAAGCCAACGGGACAGTGGCGTGCTCCGGTGGCAAGCCAACGGGACAGTGGCGTGCTCCGGTGGCAAGCCAACGGGACAGTGGCGTGCTCCGGTGGCAAGCCAACGGGACAGTGGCGTGCTCCGGTGGCAAGCCAACGGGAAAGTGGCGTGCTCCGGTGGCAAGCCAACGGGAAAGTGGCGTGCTCCGGTGGCAAGCCAACGGGAAAGTGGCGTGCTCCGGTGGCAAGCCAACGGGAAAGTGGCGTGCTCCGGTGGCAAGCCAACGGGAAGGTGGCGTGCTCCGGTGGCAAGCCAACGGGACGGTGGCGTGCTCCGGTGGCAAGCCAACGGGACGGTGGCGTGCTCCGGTGGCAAGCCAACGGGACGGTGGCGTGCTCCGGTGGCAAGCCAACGGGAAGGTGGCGTGCTCCGGTGGCAAGCCAACGGGACAGTGGCGTGCTCCGGTGGCAAGCCAACGGGACAGTGGCGTGCTCCGGTGGCAAGCCAACGGGACAGTGGCGTGCTCCGGTGGCAAGCCAAAGGGACAGTGGCGTGCTCCGGTGGCAAGCCAACGGGAAAGTGGCGTGCTCCGGTGGCAAGCCAACGGGACTGTGGCGTGCTCCGGTGGCAAGCCAACGGGACTGTGGCGTGCTCCGGTGGCAAGCCAACGGGAAAGTGGCGTGCTCCGGTGGCAAGCCAACGGGACTGTGGCGTGCTCCGGTGGCAAGCCAACGGGAAAGTGGCGTGCTCCGGTGGCAAGCCAACGGGAAAGTGGCGTGCTCCGGTGGCAAGCCAACGGGAAAGTGGCGTGCTCCGGTGGCAAGCCAACGGGACAGTGGCGTGCTCCGGTGGCAAGCCAACGGGACAGTGGCGTGCTCCGGTGGCAAGCCAACGGGACAGTGGCGTGCTCCGGTGGCAAGCCAACGGGAAAGTGGCGTGCTCCGGTGGCAAGCCAACGGGAAAGTGGCGTGCTCCGGTGGCAAGCCAACGGGACTGTGGCGTGCTCCGGTGGCAAGCCAACGGGAAAGTGGCGTGCTCCGGTGGCAAGCCAACGGGAAAGTGGCGTGCTCCGGTGGCAAGCCAACGGGAAAGTGACGTGCTCCGGTGGCAAGCCAACGGGAAAGTGACGTGCTCCGGTGGCAAGCCAACGGGAAAGTGGCGTGCTCCGGTGGCAAGCCAACGGGAAAGTGGCGTGCTCCGGTGGCAAGCCAACGGGAAAGTGGCGTGCTCCGGTGGCAAGCCAACGGGACTGTGGCGTGCTCCGGTGGCAAGCCAACGGGACTGTGGCGTGCTCCGGTGGCAAGGCAACGGGACAGTGGCGTGCTCCGGTGGCAAGCCAACGGGAAAGTGGCGTGCTCCGGTGGCAAGCCAACGGGAAAGTGGCGTGCTCCGGTGGCAAGCCAACGGGAAGGTGGCGTGCTCCGGTGGCAAGCCAACGGGACGGTGGCGTGCTCCGGTGGCAAGCCAACGGGACGGTGGCGTGCTCCGGTGGCAAGCCAACGGGACGGTGGCGTGCTCCGGTGGCAAGCCAACGGGAAAGTGGCGTGCTCCGGTGGCAAGCCAACGGGACAGTGGCGTGCTACGGTGGCAAGCCAACGGGACAGTGGCGTGCTCCGGTGGCAAGCCAACGGGACAGTGGCGTGCTCCGGTGGCAAGCCAACGGGACAGTGGCGTGCTCCGGTGGCAAGCCAAAGGGACAGTGGCGTGCTCCGGTGGCAAGCCAACGGGAAAGTGGCGTGCTCCGGTGGCAAGCCAACGGGACTGTGGCGTGCTCCGGTGGCAAGCCAACGGGACTGTGGCGTGCTCCGGTGGCAAGCCAACGGGAAAGTGGCGTGCTCCGGTGGCAAGCCAACGGGACTGTGGCGTGCTCCGGTGGCAAGCCAACGGGAAAGTGGCGTGCTCCGGTGGCAAGCCAACGGGAAAGTGGCGTGCTCCGGTGGCAAGCCAACGGGAAAGTGGCGTGTGCTCCGGTGGCAAGCCAACGGGACAGTGGCATGCTCCGGTGGCAAGCCAACGGGACAGTGGCGTGCTCCGGTGGCAAGCCAACGGGAAAGTGGCGTGCTCCGGTGGCAAGCCAACGGGAAAGTGGCGTGCTCCGGTGGCAAGCCAACGGGACTGTGGCGTGCTCCGGTGGCAAGCCAACGGGAAAGTGGCGTGCTCCGGTGGCAAGCCAACGGGAAAGTGGCGTGCTCCGTTGGCAAGCCAACGGGAAAGTGACGTGCTCCGGTGGCAAGCCAACGGGAAAGTGACGTGCTCCGGTGGCAAGCCAACGGGAAAGTGGCGTGCTCCGGTGGCAAGCCAACGGGAAAGTGGCGTGCTCCGGTGGCAAGCCAACGGGAAAGTGGCGTGCTCCGGTGGCAAGCCAACGGGAAAGTGGCGTGCTCCGGTGGCAAGCCAACGGGACTGTGGCGTGCTCCGGTGGCAAGCCAACGGGACTGTGGCGTGCTCCGGTGGCAAGGCAACGGGACAGTGGCGTGCTCCGGTGGCAAGGCAACGGGACAGTGGCGTGCTCCGGTGGCAAGCCAACGGGAAAGTGGCGTGCTCCGGTGGCAAGCCAACGGGAAAGTGGCGTGCTCCGGTGGCAAGCCAACGGGACTGTGGCGTGCTCCGGTGGCAAGCCAACGGGACTGTGCCGTGCTCCGGTGGCAAGCCAACGGGACAGTGGCGTGCTCCGGTGGCAAGCCAACGGGACAGTGGCGTGCTCCGGTGGCAAGCCAACGGGACAGTGGCGTGCTCCGGTGGCAAGCCAACGGGACAGTGGCGTGCTCCGGTGGCAAGCCAACGGGACTGTGGCGTGCTCCGGTGGCAAGCCAACGGGACTGTGGCGTGCTTCGGTGGCAAGCCAGCGGGAAAGTGGCGTGCTCCGGTGGCAAGCCAGCGGGAAAGTGGCGTGCTCCGGTGGCAAGCCAACGGGAAAGTGGCGTGCTCCGGTGGCAAGCCAACGGGAACGTGGCGTGCTCCGGTGGCAAGCCAACGGGAACGTGGCGTGCTCCGGTGGCAAGCCAACGGGAACGTGGCATGCTCCGGTGGCAAGCCAACGGGAAAGTGGCGTGCTCCGGTGGCAAGCCAACGGGAAAGTGGCGTCCTCCGGAGGCAAGCCAACGGGAAAGTGGCGTCCTCCGGGGGCAAGCCAACGGGAAAGTGGCGTGCTCCGGTGGCAAGCCAACGGGAAAGTGGCGTGCTCCGGTGGCAAGCCAACGGGAAAGTGGCGTGCTCCGGTGGCAAGCCAACGGGAAAGGGGCGTGCTCCGGTGGCAAGCCAACGGGAAAGGGGCGTGCTCCGGTGGCAAGCCAACGGGACAGAGGCGTGCTCCGGTGGCAAGCCAACGGGACAGTGGCGTGCTCCGGTGGCAAGCCAACGGGACAGTGGCGTGCTCCGGTGGCAAGCCAACGGGACAGTGGCGTGCTCCCGTGGCAAGCCAACGGGACAGTGGCGTGCTCCGGTGGCAAGCCAACGGGAAAGTGGCGTGCTCCGGTGGCAAGCCAACGGGAAAGTGGCGTGCTCCGGTGGCAAGCCAACGGGAAAGTGGCGTGCTCCGGTGGCAAGCCAACGGGACAGTGGCGTGCTCCGGTGGCAAGCCAACGGGAAAGTGGCGTGCTCCGGTGGCAAGCCAACGGGAAAGTGGCGTGCTCCGGTGGCAAGCCAACGGGAAAGTGGCGTGCTCCGGGGGCAAGCCAACGGGAAAGTGGCGTGCTCCGGGGGCAAGCCAACGGGAAAGTGGCGTGCTCCGGGGGCAAGCCAACGGGAAAGTGTCGTGCTCCGGTGGCAAGCCAACGGGACTGTGGCGTGCTCCGGTGGCAAGCCAACGGGACTGTGGCGTGCTCCGGTGGCAAGCCAACGGGACTGTGGCGTGCTCCGGTGGCAAGCCAACGGGACAGTGGCGTGCTCCGGTGGCAAGCCAACGGGACAGTGGCGTGCTCCGGTGGCAAGCCAACGGGAAAGTGGCGTGCTCCGGTGGCAAGCCAACGGGAAAGTGGCGTGCTCCGGTGGCAAGCCAACGGGAAAGTGGCGTGCTCCGGTGGCAAGCCAACGGGACTGTGGCGTGCTCCGGTGGCAAGCCAACGGGACAGTGGCGTGCTCCGGTGGCAAGCCAACGGGAAAGTGGCGTGCTCCGGTGGCAAGCCAACGGGAAAGTGGCGTGCTCCGGTTGCAAGCCAACGGGAAAGGGGCGTGCTCCGGTGGCAAGCCAACGGGAAAGTGGCGTGCTCCGGTGGCAAGCCAACGGGAAAGTGGCGTGCTCCGGTGGCAAGCCAACGGGACAGTGGCGTGCTCCGGTGGCAAGCCAACGGGACTGTGGCGTACTCCGGTGGCAAGCCAACGGGACTGTGGCGTGCTCCGGTGGCAAGCCAGCGGGAAAGTGGCGTGCTCCGGTGGCAAGCCAACGGGAAAGTGGCGTGCTCCGGTGGCAAGCCAACGGGACAGTGGCGTGCTCCGGTGGCAAGCCAACGGGACAGTGGCGTGCTCCGGTGGCAAGCCAACGGGAAAGTGGCGTGCTCCGGTGGCAAGCCAACCGGACAGTGGCGTGCTCCGGTGGCAAGCCAACGGGACAGTGGCGTGCTCCGGTGGCAAGCCAACGGAACAGTGGCTTGCTCCGGTGGCAAGCCAACGGGACAGTGGCGTGCTCCGGTGGCAAGCCAACGGGACAGTGGCGTGCTCCGGTGGCAAGCCAACGGGACAGTGGCGTGCTCCGGTGGCAAGCCAACGGGACAGTGGCGTGCTCCGGTGGCAATCCAAAGGGACAGTGGCGTGCTCCGGTGGCAAGCCAACGGGAAAGTGGCGTGCTCCGGTGGCAAGCCAACGGGACTGTGGCGTGCTCCGGTGGCAAGCCAACGGGACT
Source organism: Phyllobates terribilis (assembly GCF_046119375.1). Lineage (NCBI taxonomy): Eukaryota > Metazoa > Chordata > Amphibia > Anura > Dendrobatidae > Phyllobates > Phyllobates terribilis. The sequence goes on along the minus strand of NW_027363592.1, from coordinate 132,212 downwards.
GTGGCGTGCTCCGGTGGCAAGCCAACGGGACTGTGGCGTGCTCCGGTGGCAAGCCAACGGGACTGTGGCGTGCTCCGGTGGCAAGCCAACGGGAAAGTGGCGTGCTCCGGTGGCAAGCCAACGGGAAAGTGGCGTGCTCCGGTGGCAAGCCAACGGGACAGCGGCGTGCTCCGGTGGCAAGCCAAAGGGACAGCGGCGTGCTCCGGTGGCAAGCTAACGGGACAGCGGCGTGCTCCGGTGGCAAGCCAACGGGACAGCGGCGTGCTCCGGTGGCAAGCCAACGGGACAGCGGCGTGCTCCGGTGGCAAGCCAACGGGACAGCGGCGTGCTCCGGTGGCAAGCCAACGGGACAGCGGCGTGCTCCGGTGGCAAGCCAACGGGAAAGCGGCGTGCTCCGGTGGCAAGCCAACGGGAAAGCGGCGTGCTCCGGTGGCAAGCCAACGGGAAAGTGGCGTGTTCCGGTGGCAAGCCAACGGGAAAGTGGCGTGCTCCGGTGGCAAGCCAACGGGACGGTGGCGTGCTCCGGTGGCAAGCCAACGGGACGGTGGCGTGCTCCGGTGGCAAGCCAACGGGACGGTGGCGTGCTCCGGTGGCAAGCCAACGGGACGGTGGCGTGCTCCGGTGGCAAGCCAAAGGGACGGTGGCGTGCTCCGGTGGCAAGCCAACGGGAAAGTGGCGTGCTCCGGTGGCAAGCCAACGGGAAAGTGGCGTGCTCCGGTGGCAAGCCAACGGGACTGTGGCGTGCTCCGGTGGCAAGCCAACGGGACTGTGGCGTGCTCCGGTGGCAAGCCAACGGGAAAGTGGCGTGCTCCGGTGGCAAGCCAACGGGACTGTGGCGTGCTCAGGTGGCAAGCCAACGGGAAAGTGGCGTGCTCCGGTGGCAAGCCAACGGGAAAGTGGCGTGCTCCGGTGGCAAGCCAACGGGAAAGTGGCGTGCTCCGGTGGCAAGCCAACGGGAAAGTGGCGTGCTCCGGTGGCAAGCCAACGGGACAGTGGCGTGCTCCGTTGGCAAGCCAACGGGACAGTGGCGTGCTCCGGTGGCAAGCCAACGGGACAGTGGCGTGCTCCGGTGGCAAGCCATCGGAAAAGTGGCGTGCTCCGGTGGCAAGCCAACGGGAAAGTGGCGTGCTCCGGTGGCAAGCCAACGGGACTGTGGCGTGCTCCGGTGGCAAGCCAACGGGAAAGTGGCGTGCTCCGGTGGCAAGCCAACGGGAAAGTGGCGTGCTCCGGTGGCAAGCCAACGGGAAAGTGACGTGCTCCGGTGGCAAGCCAACGGGAAAGTGACGTGCTCCGGTGGCAAGCCAACGGGAAAGTGGCGTGCTCCGGTGGCAAGCCAACGGGAAAGTGGCGTGCTCCGGTGGCAAGCCAACGGGAAAGTGGCGTGCTCCGGTGGCAAGCCAACGGGAAAGTGGCGTGCTCCGGTGGCAAGCCAACGGGAAAGTGGCGTGCTCCGGTGGCAAGCCAACGGGACTGTGGCGTGCTCCGGTGGCAAGCCAACGGGACAGTGGCGTGCTCCGGTGGCAAGCCAACGGGACAGTGGCGTGCTCCGGTGGCAAGCCAACGGGAAAGTGGCGTGCTCCGGTGGCAAGCCAACGGGACTGTGGCGTGCTCCGGTGGCAAGCCAACGGGACTGTGGCGTGCTCCGGTGGCAAGCCAACGGGACTGTGGCGTGCTCCGGTGGCAAGCCAACGGGACAGTGGCGTGCTCCGGTGGCAAGCCAACGGGACAGTGGCGTGCTCCGGTGGCAAGCCAACGGGACTGTGGCGTGCTCCGGTGGCAAGCCAACGGGACTGTGGCGTGCTTCGGTGGCAAGCCAGCGGGAAAGTGGCGTGCTCCGGTGGCAAGCCAGCGGGAAAGTGGCGTGCTCCGGTGGCAAGCCAACGGTAAAGTGGCGTCCTCCGGTGGCAAGCCAACGGGAAAGTGGCATGCTCCGGTGGCAAGCCAACGGGACAGTGGCGTGCTCCGGTGGCAAGCCAACGGGACAGTGGCGTGCTCCGGTGGCAAGCCAACGGGACAGTGGCGTGCTCCGGTGGCAAGCCAACGGGAAAGTGGCGTGCTCCGGTGGCAAGCCAACGGGAAAGTGGCGTGCTCCGGTGGCAAGCCAACGGGAAAGTGGCGTGCTCCGGTGGCAAGCCAACGGGAACGTGGCGTGCTCCGGTGGCAAGCCAACGGGAACGTGGCGTGCTCCGGTGGCAAGCCAACGGGAAAGTGGCGTGCTCCGGAGGCAAGCCAACGGGAAAGTGGCGTCCTCCGGGGGCAAGCCAACGGGAAAGTGGCGTGCTCCGGTGGCAAGCCAACGGGAAAGTGGCGTGCTCCGGTGGCAAGCCAACGGGAAAGGGGCGTGCTCCGGTGGCAAGCCAACGGGAAAGGGGCGTGCTCCGGTGGCAAGCCAACGGGAAAGGGGCGTGCTCCGGTGGCAAGCCAACGGGACAGTGGCGTGCTCCGGTGGCAAGCCAACGGGACAGTGGCGTGTTCCGGTGGCAAGCCAACGGGACAGTGGCGTGCTCCGGTGGCAAGCCAACGGGAAAGTGGAGTGCTCCGGTGGCAAGCCAACGGGAAAGTGGCGTGCTCCGGTGGCAAGCCAACGGGACAGTGGCGTGCTCCGGTGGCAAGCCAAAGGGACAGTGGCGTGCTCCGGTGGCAAGCCAACGGGACAGTGGCGTGCTCCGGTGGCAAGCCAACGGGAAAGTGGAGTGCTCCGGTGGCAAGCCAACGGGAAAGTGGCGTGCTCCGGTGGCAAGCCAACGGGAAAGTGGCGTGCTCCGGTGGCAAGCCAACGGGAAAGTGGCGTGCTCCGGTGGCAAGCCAACGGGACGGTGGCGTGCTCCGGTGGCAAGCCAACGGGACGGTGGCGTGCTCCGGTGGCAAGCCAAAGGGACGGTGGCGTGCTCCGGTGGCAAGCCAACGGGAAAGTGGCGTGCTCCGGTGGCAAGCCAACGGGAAAGTGGCGTGCTCCGGTGGCAAGCCAACGGGACTGTGGCGTGCTCCGGTGGCAAGCCAACGGGACTGTGGCGTGCTCCGGTGGCAAGCCAACGGGAAAGTGGCGTGCTCCGGTGGCAAGCCAACGGGACTGTGGCGTGCTCAGGTGGCAAGCCAACGGGAAAGTGGCGTGCTCCGGTGGCAAGCCAACGGGAAAGTGGCGTGCTCCGGTGGCAAGCCAACGGGAAAGTGGCGTGCTCCGGTGGCAAGCCAACGGGACAGTGGCGTGCTCCGGTGGCAAGCCAACGGGACAGTGGCGTGCTCCGGTGGCAAGCCAACGGGACAGTGGCGTGCTCCGGTGGCAAGCCAACGGAAAAGTGGCGTGCTCCGGTGGCAAGCCAACGGGAAAGTGGCGTGCTCCGGTGGCAAGCCAACGGGACTGTGGCGTGCTCCGGTGGCAAGCCAACGGGAAAGTGGCGTGCTCCGGTGGCAAGCCAACGGGAAAGTGGCGTGCTCCGGTGGCAAGCCAACGGGAAAGTGACGTGCTCCGGTGGCAAGCCAACGGGAAAGTGACGTGCTCCGGTGGCAAGCCAACGGGAAAGTGGCGTGCTCCGGTGGCAAGCCAACGGGAAAGTGGCGTGCTCCGGAGGCAAGCCAACGGGAAAGTGGCGTGCTCCGGTGGCAAGCCAACGGTAAAGTGGCGTGCTCCGGTGGCAAGCCAACGGGACAGTGGCGTGCTCCGGTGGCAAGCCAACGGGACAGTGGCGTGCTCCGGTGGCAAGCCAACGGGACAGTGGCGTGCTCCGGTGGCAAGCCAACGGGAAAGTGGCGTGCTCCGGTGGCAAGCCAACGGGACTGTGGCGTGCTCCGGTGGCAAGCCAACGGGACTGTGGCGTGCTCCGGTGGCAAGCCAACGGGACAGTGGCGTGCTCCGGTGGCAAGCCAACGGGACAGTGGCGTGCTCCGGTGGCAAGCCAACGGGACAGTGGCGTGCTCCGGTGGCAAGCCAACGGGACTGTGGCGTGCTCCGGTGGCAAGCCAACGGGACTGTGGCGTGCTTCGGTGGCAAGCCAACGGGACAGTGGCGTGCTCCGGTGGCAAGCCAACGGGACAGTGGCGTGCTCCGGTGGCAAGCCAACGGGACAGTGGCGTGCTCCGGTGGCAAGCCAACGGGACAGTGGCGTGCTCCGGTGGCAAGCCAACGGGAAAGTGGCGTGCTCCGGTGGCAAGCCAACGGGAAAGTGGCGTGCTCCGGTGGCAAGCCAACGGGAACGTGGCGTGCTCCGGTGGCAAGCCAACGGGAACGTGGCGTGCTCCGGTGGCAAGCCAACGGGAAAGTGGCGTGCTCCGGAGGCAAGCCAACGGGAAAGTGGCGTCCTCCGGGGGCAAGCCAACGGGAAAGTGGCGTGCTCCGTTGGCAAGCCAACGGGAAAGTGGCGTGCTCCGGTGGCAAGCCAACGGGAAAGTGGCGTGCTCCGGTGGCAAGCCAACGGGAAAGGGGCGTGCTCCGGTGGCAAGCCAACGGGAAAGGGGCGTGCTCCCGTGGCAAGCCAACGGGAAAGAGGCGTGCTCCGGTGGCAAGCCAACGGGACAGTGGCGTGCTCCGGTGGCAAGCCAACGGGACAGTGGCGTGCTCCGGTGGCAAGCCAACGGGACAGTGGCGTGCTCCGGTGGCAAGCCAACGGGAAAGTGGAGTGCTCCGGTGGCAAGCCAACGGGAAAGTGGCGTGCTCCGGTGGCAAGCCAACGGGACAGTGGCGTGCTCCGGTGGCAAGCCAAAGGGACAGTGGCGTGCTCCGGTGGCAAGCCAACGGGACAGTGGCGTGCTCCGGTGGCAAGCCAACGGGAAAGTGGCGTGCTCCGGTGGCAAGCCAACGGGAAAGTGGCGTGCTCCGGTGGCAAGCCAACGGGAAAGTGGCGTGCTCCGGTGGCAAGCCAACGGGACAGTGGCGTGCTCCGGTGGCAAGCCAACGGGAAAGTGGCGTGCTCCGGTGGCAAGCCAACGGGAAAGTGGCGTGCTCCGGTGGCAAGCCAACGGGAAAGTGGCGTGCTCCGGGGGCAAGCCAACGGGAAAGTGGCGTGCTCCGGTGGCAAGCCAACGGGAAAGTGGCGTGCTCCGGTGGCAAGCCAACGGGAAAGTGGCGTGCTCCGGTGGCAAGCCAACGGGACTGTGGCGTGCTCCGGTGGCAAGCCAACGGGACTGTGGCGTGCTCCGGTGGCAAGCCAACGGGACTGTGGCGTGCTCCGGTGGCAAGCCAACGGGACAGTGGCGTGCTCCGGTGGCAAGCCAACGGGAAAGTGGCGTGCTCCGGTGGCAAGCCAACGGGAAAGTGGCGTGCTCCGTTGGCAAGCCAACGGGAAAGTGGCGTGCTCCGGTGGCAAGCCAACGGGAAAGTGGCGTGCTCCGGTGGCAAGCCAACGGGAAAGTGGCGTGCTCCGGTGGCAATCCAACGGGAAAGTGGCGTGCTCCGGTGGCAAGCCAACGGGAAAGTGGCGTGCTCCGGTGGCAAGCCAACGGGAAAGTGGCGTGCTCCGGTGGCAAGCCAACGGGAAAGTGGCGTGCTCCGGTGGCAAGCCGACGGGAAAGTGGCGTGCTCCGGTGGCAAGCCAACGGGAAAGTGGCGTGCTCCGGTGGCAAGCCAACGGGAAAGTGGCGTGCTCCGGTGGGAAGCCAACGGGAAAGTGGCGTGCTCCGGTGGCAAGCCAACGGGAAAGTGGCGTGCTCCGGTGGCAAGCCAACGGGAAAGTGGCGTGCTCCGGTGGCAAGCCAACGGGAAAGTGGCGTGCTCCGGTGGCAAGCCAACGGGAAAGTGGCGTGCTCCGGTGGCAAGCCAACGGGACAGTGGCGTGCTCCGGTGACAGGTGACAAGCCAACGGGACTGTGGCGTGCTCCGGTGGCAAGCCAACGGGAAAGTGGCGTGCTCCGGTGGGAAGCCAACGGGAAAGTGGCGTGCTCCGGTGGCAAGCCAACGGGAAAGTGGCGTGCTCCGGTGGCAAGCCAACGGGAAAGTGGCGTGCTCCGGTGGCAAGCCAACGGGAAAGGGGCGTGCTCCGGTGGCAAGCCAACGGGAAAGGGGCGTGCTCCGGTGGTAAGCCAACGGGAAAGAGGCGTGCTCCGGTGGCAAGCCAACGGGACAGTGGCGTGCTCCGGTGGCAAGCCAACGGGACAGTGGCGTGCTCCGGTGGCAAGCCAACGGGACAGTGGCGTGCTCCGGTGGCAAGCCAACGGGAAAGTGGCGTGCTCCGGTGGCAAGCCAACGGGAAAGTGGCGTGCTCCGGTGGCAAGCCAACGGGACAGTGGCGTGCTCCGGTGGCAAGCCAAAGGGACAGTGGCGTGCTCCGGTGGCAAGCCAACGGGACAGTGGCGTGCTCCGGTGGCAAGCCAACGGGAAAGTGGAGTGCTCCGGTGGCAAGCCAACGGGAAAGTGGCGTGCTCCGGTGGCAAGCCAACGGGAAAGTGGCGTGCTCCGGTGGCAAGCCAACGGGAAAGTGGCGTGCTCCGGTGGCAAGCCAACGGGACGGTGCCGTGCTCCGGTGGCAAGCCAACGGGACGGTGGCGTGCTCCGGTGGCAAGCCAAAGGGACGGTGGCGTGCTCCGGGGGCAAGCCAACGGGAAAGTGGCGTGCTCCGGTGGCAAGCCAACGGGAAAGTGGCGTGCTCCGGTGGCAAGCCAACGGGACTGTGGCGTGCTCCGGTGGCAAGCCAACGGGACTGTGGCGTGCTCCGGTGGCAAGCCAACGGGAAAGTGGCGTGCTCCGGTGGCAAGCCAACGGGACTGTGGCGTGCTCAGGTGGCAAGCCAACGGGAAAGTGGCGTGCTCCGGTGGCAAGCCAACGGGAAAGTGGCGTGCTCCGGTGGCAAGCCAACGGGAAAGTGGCGTGCTCCGGTGGCAAGCCAACGGGACAGTGGCGTGCTCCGGTGGCAAGCCAACGGGATAGTGGCGTGCTCCGGTGGCAAGCCAACGGGACAGTGGCGTGCTCCGGTGGCAAGCCAACGGAAAAGTGGCGTGCTCCGGTGGCAAGCCAACGGGAAAGTGGCGTGCTCCGGTGGCAAGCCAACGGGACTGTGGCGTGCTCCGGTGGCAAGCCAACGGGAAAGTGGCGTGCTCCGGTGGCAAGCCAACGGGAAAGTGACGTGCTCCGGTGGCAAGCCAACGGGAAAGTGACGTGCTCCGGTGGCAAGCCAACGGGAAAGTGGCGTGCTCCGGTGGCAAGCCAACTGGAAAGTGGCGTGCTCCGGTGGCAAGCCAACGGGAAAGTGGCGTGCTCCGGTGGCAAGCCAACGGGAAAGTGGCGTGCTCCGGTGGCAAGCCAACGGGACTGTGGCGTGCTCCGGTGGCAAGCCAACGGGACAGTGGCGTGCTCCGGTGGCAAGCCAACGGGAAAGTGGCGTGCTCCGGTGGCAAGCCAACGGGAAAGTGGCGTGCTCCGGGGGCAAGCCAACGGGACTGTGGCGTGCTCCGGTGGCAAGCCAACGGGACTGTGGCGTGCTCCGGTGGCAAGCCAACGGGACTGTGGCGTGCTCCGGTGGCAAGCCAACGGGACTGTGGCGTGCTCCGGTGGCAAGCCAACGGGACAGTGGCGTGCTCCGGTGGCAAGCCAACGGGACAGTGGCGTGCTCCGGTGGCAAGCCAACGGGACTGTGGCGTGCTCCGGTGGCAAGCCAACGGGACTGTGGCGTGCTTCGGTGGCAAGCCAGCGGGAAAGTGGCGTGCTCCGGTGGCAAGCCAGCGGGAAAGTGGCGTGCTCCGGTGGCAAGCCAACGGTAAAGTGGCGTCCTCCGGTGGCAAGCCAACGGGAAAGTGGCATGCTCCGGTGGCAAGCCAACGGGACAGTGGCGTGCTCCGGTGGCAAGCCAACGGGACAGTGGCGTGCTCCGGTGGCAAGCCAATGGGACAGTGACGTGCTCCGGTGGCAAGCCAACGGGACAGTGGCGTGCTCCGGTGGCAAGCCAACGGGAAAGTGGCGTGCTCCGGTGGCAAGCCAACGGGAAAGTGGCGTGCTCCGGTGGCAAGCCAACGGGAAAGTGGCGTGCTCCGGTGGCAAGCCAACGGGAACGTGGCGTGCTCCGGTGGCAAGCCAACGGGAAAGTGGCGTGCTCCGGTGGCAAGCCAACGGGAAAGTGGCGTGCTCCGGAGGCAAGCCAAGGGGAAAGTGGCGTCCTCCGGGGGCAAGCCAACGGGAAAGTGGCGTGCTCCGGTGGCAAGCCAACGGGAAAGTGGCGTGCTCCGGTGGCAAGCCAACGGGAAAGTGGCGTGCTCCGGTGGCAAGCCAACGGGAAAGGGGCGTGCTCCGGTGGCAAGCCAACGGGAAAGGGGCGTGCTCCGGTGGCAAGCCAACGGGAAAGAGGCGTGCTCCGGTGGCAAGCCAACGGGACAGTGGCGTGCTCCGGTGGCAAGCCAACGGGACAGTGGCGTGCTCCGGTGGCAAGCCAACGGGACAGTGGCGTGCTCCGGTGGCAAGCCAACGGGAAAGTGGAGTGCTCCGGTGGCAAGCCAACGGGAAAGTGGCGTGCTCCGGTGGCAAGCCAACGGGACAGTGGCGTGCTCCGGTGGCAAGCCAAAGGGACAGTGGCGTGCTCCGGTGGCAAGCCAACGGGACAGTGGCGTGCTCCGGTGGCAAGCCAACGGGAAAGTGGAGTGCTCCGGTGGCAAGCCAACGGGAAAGTGGCGTGCTCCGGTGGCAAGCCAACGGGAAAGTGGCGTGCTCCGGTGGCAAGCCAACGGGAAAGTGGCGTGCTCCGGTGGCAAGCCAACGGGACAGTGGCGTGCTCCGGTGGCAAGCCAACGGGAAAGTGGCGTGCTCCGGTGGCAAGCCAACGGGAAAGTGGCGTGCTCCGGTGGCAAGCCAACGGGACAGTGGCGTGCTCCGGTGACAGGTGACAAGCCAACGGGACTGTGGCGTGCTCCGGTGGCAAGCCAACGGGAAAGTGGCGTGCTCCGGTGGGAAGCCAACGGGAAAGTGGCGTGCTCCGGTGGCAAGCCAACGGGAAAGTGGCGTGCTCCGGTGGCAAGCCAACGGGAAAGTGGCGTGCTCCGGTGGCAAGCCAACGGGAAAGGGGCGTGCTCCGGTGGCAAGCCAACGGGAAAGGGGCGTGCTCCGGTGGTAAGCCAACGGGAAAGAGGCGTGCTCCGGTGGCAAGCCAACGGGACAGTGGCGTGCTCCGGTGGCAAGCCAACGGGACAGTGGCGTGCTCCGGTGGCAAGCCAACGGGACAGTGGCGTGCTCCGGTGGCAAGCCAACGGGAAAGTGGCGTGCTCCGGTGGCAAGCCAACGGGAAAGTGGCGTGCTCCGGTGGCAAGCCAACGGGACAGTGGCGTGCTCCGGTGGCAAGCCAAAGGGACAGTGGCGTGCTCCGGTGGCAAGCCAACGGGACAGTGGCGTGCTCCGGTGGCAAGCCAACGGGAAAGTGGAGTGCTCCGGTGGCAAGCCAACGGGAAAGTGGCGTGCTCCGGTGGCAAGCCAACGGGAAAGTGGCGTGCTCCGGTGGCAAGCCAACGGGAAAGTGGCGTGCTCCGGTGGCAAGCCAACGGGACGGTGCCGTGCTCCGGTGGCAAGCCAACGGGACGGTGGCGTGCTCCGGTGGCAAGCCAAAGGGACGGTGGCGTGCTCCGGGGGCAAGCCAACGGGAAAGTGGCGTGCTCCGGTGGCAAGCCAACGGGAAAGTGGCGTGCTCCGGTGGCAAGCCAACGGGACTGTGGCGTGCTCCGGTGGCAAGCCAACGGGACTGTGGCGTGCTCCGGTGGCAAGCCAACGGGAAAGTGGCGTGCTCCGGTGGCAAGCCAACGGGACTGTGGCGTGCTCAGGTGGCAAGCCAACGGGAAAGTGGCGTGCTCCGGTGGCAAGCCAACGGGAAAGTGGCGTGCTCCGGTGGCAAGCCAACGGGAAAGTGGCGTGCTCCGGTGGCAAGCCAACGGGACAGTGGCGTGCTGCGGTGGCAAGCCAACGGGACAGTGGCGTGCTCCGGTGGCAAGCCAACGGGACAGTGGCGTGCTCCGGTGGCAAGCCAACGGAAAAGTGGCGTGCTCCGGTGGCAAGCCAACGGGAAAGTGGCGTGCTCCGGTGGCAAGCCAACGGGACTGTGGCGTGCTCCGGTGGCAAGCCAACGGGAAAGTGGCGTGCTCCGGTGGCAAGCCAACGGGAAAGTGGCGTGCTCCGGTGGCAAGCCAACGGGAAAGTGACGTGCTCCGGTGGCAAGCCAACGGGAAAGTGACGTGCTCCGGTGGCAAGCCAACGGGAAAGTGGCGTGCTCCGGTGGCAAGCCAACTGGAAAGTGGCGTGCTCCGGTGGCAAGCCAACGGGAAAGTGGCGTGCTCCGGTGGCAAGCCAACGGGAAAGTGGCGTGCTCCGGTGGCAAGCCAACGGGACTGTGGCGTGCTCCGGTGGCAAGCCAACGGGACAGTGGCGTGCTCCGGTGGCAAGCCAACGGGAAAGTGGCGTGCTCCGGTGGCAAGCCAACGGGAAAGTGGCGTGCTCCGGGGGCAAGCCAACGGGACTGTGGCGTGCTCCGGTGGCAAGCCAACGGGACTGTGGCGTGCTCCGGTGGCAAGCCAACGGGACTGTGGCGTGCTCCGGTGGCAAGCCAACGGGACTGTGGCGTGCTCCGGTGGCAAGCCAACGGGACAGTGGCGTGCTCCGGTGGCAAGCCAACGGGACAGTGGCGTGCTCCGGTGGCAAGCCAACGGGACTGTGGCGTGCTCCGGTGGCAAGCCAACGGGACTGTGGCGTGCTTCGGTGGCAAGCCAGCGGGAAAGTGGCGTGCTCCGGTGGCAAGCCAGCGGGAAAGTGGCGTGCTCCGGTGGCAAGCCAACGGTAAAGTGGCGTCCTCCGGTGGCAAGCCAACGGGAAAGTGGCATGCTCCGGTGGCAAGCCAACGGGACAGTGGCGTGCTCCGGTGGCAAGCCAACGGGACAGTGGCGTGCTCCGGTGGCAAGCCAACGGGACAGTGACGTGCTCCGGTGGCAAGCCAACGGGACAGTGGCGTGCTCCGGTGGCAAGCCAACGGGAAAGTGGCGTGCTCCGGTGGCAAGCCAACGGGAAAGTGGCGTGCTCCGGTGGCAAGCCAACGGGAAAGTGGCGTGCTCCGGTGGCAAGCCAACGGGAACGTGGCGTGCTCCGGTGGCAAGCCAACGGGAAAGTGGCGTGCTCCGGTGGCAAGCCAACGGGAAAGTGGCGTGCTCCGGAGGCAAGCCAAGGGGAAAGTGGCGTCCTCCGGGGGCAAGCCAACGGGAAAGTGGCGTGCTCCGGTGGCAAGCCAACGGGAAAGTGGCGTGCTCCGGTGGCAAGCCAACGGGAAAGTGGCGTGCTCCGGTGGCAAGCCAACGGGAAAGGGGCGTGCTCCGGTGGCAAGCCAACGGGAAAGGGGCGTGCTCCGGTGGCAAGCCAACGGGAAAGAGGCGTGCTCCGGTGGCAAGCCAACGGGACAGTGGCGTGCTCCGGTGGCAAGCCAACGGGACAGTGGCGTGCTCCGGTGGCAAGCCAACGGGACAGTGGCGTGCTCCGGTGGCAAGCCAACGGGAAAGTGGAGTGCTCCGGTGGCAAGCCAACGGGAAAGTGGCGTGCTCCGGTGGCAAGCCAACGGGACAGTGGCGTGCTCCGGTGGCAAGCCAAAGGGACAGTGGCGTGCTCCGGTGGCAAGCCAACGGGACAGTGGCGTGCTCCGGTGGCAAGCCAACGGGAAAGTGGAGTGCTCCGGTGGCAAGCCAACGGGAAAGTGGCGTGCTCCGGTGGCAAGCCAACGGGAAAGTGGCGTGCTCCGGTGGCAAGCCAACGGGAAAGTGGCGTGCTCCGGTGGCAAGCCAACGGGACAGTGGCGTGCTCCGGTGGCAAGCCAACGGGAAAGTGGCGTGCTCCGGTGGCAAGCCAACGGGAAAGTGGCGTGCTCCGGGGGCAAGCCAACGGGAAAGTGGCGTGCTCCGGGGGCAAGCCAACGGGAAAGTGGCGTGCTCCGGTGGCAAGCCAACGGGAAAGTGGCGTGCTCCGGTGGCAAGCCAACGGGAAAGTGGCGTGCTCCGGTGGCAAGCCAACGGGAAAGTGTCGTGCTCCGGTGGCAAGCCAACGGGACTGTGGCGTGCTCCGGTGGCAAGCCAACGAGACTGTGGCGTGCTCCGGTGGCAAGCCAACGGGACTGTGGCGTGCTCCGGTGGCAAGCCAACGGGACAGTGGCGTGCTCCGGTGGCAAGCCAACGGGACAGTGGCGTGCTCCGGTGGCAAGCCAACGGAAAGTGGCGTGCTCCGGTGGCAAGCCAACGGGAAAGTGGCGTGCTCCGTTGGCAAGCCAACGGGAAAGTGGCGTGCTCCGGTGGCAAGCCAACGGGAAAGTGGCGTGCTCCGGTGGCAAGCCAACGGGAAAGTGGCGTGCTCCGGTGGCAAGCCAACGGGAAAGTGGCGTGCTCCGGTGGCAAGCCAACGGGACTGTGGCGTGCTCCGGTGGCAAGCCAACGGGACAGTGGCGTGCTCCGGTGGCAAGCCAACGGGAAAGTGGCGTGCTCCGGTGGCAAGCCAACGGGAACGTGGCGTGCTCCGGTGGCAAGCCAACGGGAACGTGGCGTGCTCCGGTGGCAAGCCAACGGGAAAGTGGCGTGCTCCGGAGGCAAGCCAACGGGAAAGTGGCGTCCTCCGGGGGCAAGCCAACGGGAAAGTGGCGTGCTCCGGTGGCAAGCCAACGGGAAAGTGGCGTGCTCCGGTGGCAAGCCAACGGGAAAGTGGCGTGCTCCGGTGGCAAGCCAACGGGAAAGGGGCGTGCTCCGGTGGCAAGCCAACGGGAAAGGGGCGTGCTCCGGTGGTAAGCCAACGGGAAAGAGGCGTGCTCCGGTGGCAAGCCAACGGGACAGTGGCGTGCTCCGGTGGCAAGCCAACGGGACAGTGGCGTGCTCCGGTGGCAAGCCAACGGGACAGTGGCGTGCTCCGGTGGCAAGCCAACGGGAAAGTGGCGTGCTCCGGTGGCAAGCCAACGGGAAAGTGGCGTGCTCCGGTGGCAAGCCAACGGGAAAGTGGCGTGCTCCGGTGGCAAGCCAACGGGAAAGTGGCGTGCTCCGGTGGCAAGCCAACGGGACAGTGGCGTGCTCCGGTGGCAAGCCAACGGGACAGTGGCGTGCTCCGGTGGCAAGCCAACGGGAAAGTGGCGTGCTCCGGTGGCAAGCCAACGGGACTGTGGCGTGCTCCGGTGGCAAGCCAACGGGACTGTGGCGTGCTCCGGTGGCAAGCCAACGGGACTGTGGCGTGCTCCGGTGGCAAGCCAACGGGACTGTGGCGTGCTCCGGTGGCAAGCCGACGGGACAGTGGCGTGCTCCGGTGGCAAGCCGACGGGACAGTGGCGTGCTCCGGTGGCAAGCCGACGGGACTGTGGCGTGCTCCGGTGGCAAGCCGACGGGACTGTGGCGTGCTTCGGTGGCAAGCCAGCGGGAAAGTGGCGTGCTCCGGTGGCAAGCCAGCGGGAAAGTGGCGTGCTCCGGTGGCAAGCCAACGGTAAAGTGGCGTCCTCCGGTGGCAAGCCAACGGGAAAGTGGCATGCTCCGGTGGCAAGCCAACGGGACAGTGGCGTGCTCCGGTGGCAAGCCAACGGGACAGTGGCGTGCTCCGGTGGCAAGCCAACGGGACAGTGGCGTGCTCCGGTGGCAAGCCAACGGGACAGTGGCGTGCTCCGGTGGCAAGCCAACGGGAAAGTGGCGTGCTCCGGTGGCAAGCCAACGGGAAAGTGGCGTGCTCCGGTGGCAAGCCAACGGGAACGTGGCGTGCTCCGGTGGCAAGCCAACGGGAACGTGGCGTGCTCCGGAGGCAAGCCAACGGGAAAGTGGCGTCCTCCGGGGGCAAGCCAACGGGAAAGTGGCGTGCTCCGGTGGCAAGCCAACGGGAAAGTGGCGTGCTCCGGTGGCAAGCCAACGGGAAAGTGGCGTGCTCCGGTGGCAAGCCAACGGGAAAGTGGCGTGCTCCGGTGGCAAGCCAACGGGAAAGGGGCGTGCTCCGGTGGCAAGCCAACGGGAAAGGGGCGTGCTCCGGTGGTAAGCCAACGGGAAAGAGGCGTGCTCCGGTGGCAAGCCAACGGGACAGTGGCGTGCTCCGGTGGCAAGCCAACGGGACAGTGGCGTGCTCCGGTGGCAAGCCAACGGGACAGTGGCGTGCTCCGGTGGCAAGCCAACGGGAAAGTGGCGTGCTCCGGTGGCAAGCCAACGGGAAAGTGGCGTGCTCTGGTGGCAAGCCAACGGGACAGTGGCGTGCTCCGGTGGCAAGCCAAAGGGACAGTGGCGTGCTCCGGTGGCAAGCCAACGGGACAGTGGCGTGCTCCGGTGGCAAGCCAACGGGAAAGTGGAGTGCTCCGGTGGCAAGCCAACGGGAAAGTGGCGTGCTCCGGTGGCAAGCCAACGGGAAAGTGGCGTGCTCCGGTGGCAAGCCAACGGGAATGTGGCGTGCTCCGGTGGCAAGCCAACGGGACGGTGCCGTGCTCCGGTGGCAAGCCAACGGGACGGTGGCGTGCTCCGGTGGCAAGCCAAAGGGACGGTGGCGTGCTCCGGGGGCAAGCCAACGGGAAAGTGGCGTGCTCCGGTGGCAAGCCAACGGGAAAGTGGCGTGCTCCGGTGGCAAGCCAACGGGACTGTGGCGTGCTCCGGTGGCAAGCCAACGGGACTGTGGCGTGCTCCGGTGGCAAGCCAACGGGAAAGTGGCGTGCTCCGGTGGCAAGCCAACGGGACTGTGGCGTGCTCAGGTGGCAAGCCAACGGGAAAGTGGCGTGCTCCGGTGGCAAGCCAACGGGAAAGTGGCGTGCTCCGGTGGCAAGCCAACGGGAAAGTGGCGTGCTCCGGTGGCAAGCCAACGGGACAGTGGCGTGCTCCGGTGGCAAGCCAACGGGACAGTGGCGTGCTCCGGTGGCAAGCCAACGGGACAGTGGCGTGCTCCGGTGGCAAGCCAACGGAAAAGTGGCGTGCTCCGGTGGCAAGCCAACGGGAAAGTGGCGTGCTCCGGTGGCAAGCCAACGGGACTGTGGCGTGCTCCGGTGGCAAGCCAACGGGAAAGTGGCGTGCTCCGGTGGCAAGCCAACGGGAAAGTGGCGTGCTCCGGTGGCAAGCCAACGGGAAAGTGACGTGCTCCGGTGGCAAGCCAACGGGAAAGTGACGTGCTCCGGTGGCAAGCCAACGGGAAAGTGGCGTGCTCCGGTGGCAAGCCAACTGGAAAGTGGCGTGCTCCGGTGGCAAGCCAACGGGAAAGTGGCGTGCTCCGGTGGCAAGCCAACGGGAAAGTGGCGTGCTCCGGTGGCAAGCCAACGGGACTGTGGCGTGCTCCGGTGGCAAGCCAACGGGACAGTGGCGTGCTCCGGTGGCAAGCCAACGGGAAAGTGGCGTGCTCCGGTGGCAAGCCAACGGGAAAGTGGCGTGCTCCGGGGGCAAGCCAACGGGACTGTGGCGTGCTCCGGTGGCAAGCCAACGGGACTGTGGCGTGCTCCGGTGGCAAGCCAACGGGACTGTGGCGTGCTCCGGTGGCAAGCCAACGGGACTGTGGCGTGCTCCGGTGGCAAGCCAACGGGACAGTGGCGTGCTCCGGTGGCAAGCCAACGGGACAGTGGCGTGCTCCGGTGGCAAGCCAACGGGACTGTGGCGTGCTCCGGTGGCAAGCCAACGGGACTGTGGCGTGCTTCGGTGGCAAGCCAGCGGGAAAGTGGCGTGCTCCGGTGGCAAGCCAGCGGGAAAGTGGCGTGCTCCGGTGGCAAGCCAACGGTAAAGTGGCGTCCTCCGGTGGCAAGCCAACGGGAAAGTGGCATGCTCCGGTGGCAAGCCAACGGGACAGTGGCGTGCTCCGGTGGCAAGCCAACGGGACAGTGGCGTGCTCCGGTGGCAAGCCAACGGGACAGTGGCGTGCTCCGGTGGCAAGCCAACGGGACAGTGGCGTGCTCCGGTGGCAAGCCAACGGGAAAGTGGCGTGCTCCGGTGGCAAGCCAACGGGAAAGTGGCGTGCTCCGGTGGCAAGCCAACGGGAAAGTGGCGTGCTCCGGTGGCAAGCCAACGGGAACGTGGCGTGCTCCGGTGGCAAGCCAGCGGGAAAGTGGCGTGCTCCGGTGGCAAGCCAACGGGAAAGTGGCGTGCTCCGGAGGCAAGCCAACGGGAAAGTGGCGTCCTCCGGGGGCAAGCCAACGGGAAAGTGGCGTGCTCCGGTGGCAAGCCAACGGGAAAGTGGCGTGCTCCGGTTGCAAGCCAACGGGAAAGTGGCGTGCTCCGGTGGCAAGCCAACGGGAAAGGGGCGTGCTCCGGTGGCAAGCCAACGGGAAAGGGGCGTGCTCCGGTGGCAAGCCAACGGGAAAGAGGCGTGCTCCGGTGGCAAGCCAACGGGACAGTGGCGTGCTCCGGTGGCAAGCCAACGGGACAGTGGCGTGCTCCGGTGGCAAGCCAACGGGACAGTGGCGTGCTCCGGTGGCAAGCCAACGGGAAAGTGGAGTGCTCCGGTGGCAAGCCAACGGGAAAGTGGCGTGCTCCGGTGGCAAGCCAACGGGACAGTGGCGTGCTCCGGTGGCAAGCCAAAGGGACAGTGGCGTGCTCCGGTGGCAAGCCAACGGGACAGTGGCGTGCTCCGGTGGCAAGCCAACGGGAAAGTGGAGTGCTCCGGTGGCAAGCCAACGGGAAAGTGGCGTGCTCCGGTGGCAAGCCAACGGGAAAGTGGCGTGCTCCGGTGGCAAGCCAACGGGAAAGTGGCGTGCTCCGGTGGCAAGCCAACGGGACAGTGGCGTGCTCCGGTGGCAAGCCAACGGGAAAGTGGCGTGCTCCGGTGGCAAGCCAACGGGAAAGTGGCGTGCTCCGGTGGCAAGCCAACGGGAAAGTGGCGTGCTCCGGGGGCAAGCCAACGGGAAAGTGGCGTGCTCCGGGGGCAAGCCAACGGGAAAGTGGCGTGCTCCGGTGGCAAGCCAACGGGAAAGTGGCGTGCTCCGGTGGCAAGCCAACGGGAAAGTGTCGTGCTCCGGTGGCAAGCCAACGGGACTGTGGCGTGCTCCGGTGGCAAGCCAACGAGACTGTGGCGTGCTCCGGTGGCAAGCCAACGGGACTGTGGCGTGCTCCGGTGGCAAGCCAACGGGACTGTGGCGTGCTCCGGTGGCAAGCCAACGGGACAGTGGCGTGCTCCGGTGGCAAGCCAACGGAAAGTGGCGTGCTCCGGTGGCAAGCCAACGGGAAAGTGGCGTGCTCCGTTGGCAAGCCAACGGGAAAGTGGCGTGCTCCGGTGGCAAGCCAACGGGAAAGTGGCGTGCTCCGGTGGCAAGCCAACGGGAAAGTGGCGTGCTCCGGTGGCAAGCCAACGGGAAAGTGGCGTGCTCCGGTGGCAAGCCAACGGGACTGTGGCATGCTCCGGTGGCAAGCCAACGGGACAGTGGCGTGCTCCGGTGGCAAGCCAACGGGAAAGTGGCGTGCTCCGGTGGCAAGCCAACGGGAAAGTGGCGTGCTCCGGTGGCAAGCCAACGGGAAAGTGGCGTGCTCCGGTGGCAAGCCAACGGGAAAGTGGCGTGCTCCGGTGGGAAGCCAACGGGAAAGTGGCGTGCTCCGGTGGGAAGCCAACGGGAAAGTGGCGTGCTCCGGTGGCAAGCCAACGGGAAAGTGGCGTGCTCCGGTGGCAAGCCAACGGGACAGTGGCGTGCTCCGGTGGCAAGCCAACGGGACAGTGGCGTGCTCCGGTGACAGGTGACAAGCCAACGGGACTGTGGCGTGCTCCGGTGGCAAACCAGCGGGAAAGTGGCGTGCTCCGGTGGCAAGCCAACGGGAAAGTGGCGTGCTCCGGTGGCAAGCCAACGGGACTGTGGCGTGCTCCGGTGGCAAGCCAACGGGACAGTGGCGTGCTCCGGTGGCAAGCCAACGGGACAGTGGCGTGCTCCGGTGGCAAGCCAACGGGAAAGTGGCGTGCTCCGGTGGCAAGCCAACGGGACAGTGGCGTGCTCCGGTGGCAAGCCAACGGGACAGTGGCGTGCTCCGGTGGCAAGCCAACGGAACAGTGGCTTGCTCCGGAGGCAAGCCAACGGGACAGTGGCGTGCTCCGGTGGCAAGCCAACGGGATAGTGGCGTGCTCCGGTGGCAAGCCAACGGGACAGTGGCGTGCTCCGGTGGCAAGCCAACGGGACAGTGGCGTGCTCCGGTGGCAAGCCAACGGGAAAGTGGCGTGCTCCGGTGGCAAGCCAACGGGAAAGTGGCGTGCTCCGGTGGCAAGCCAACGGGAAAGTGGCGTGCTCCGGTGGCAAGCCAACGGGAAAGTGGCGTGCTCCGGTGGCAAGCCAACGGGAAAGTGGCGTGCTCCGGTCGCAAGCCAACGGGAAAGTGGCGTGCTCCGGTGGCAAGCCAAGGGGAAAGTGGCGTGCTCCGGTGGCAAGCCAACGGGAAAGTGGCGTGCTCCGGTGGCAAGCCAACGGGAAAGTGGCGTGCTCCGGTGGCAAGCCAGCGGGAAAGTGGCGTGCTCCGGTGGCAAGCCAACGGGACTGTGGCGTGCTCCGGTGGCAAGCCAACGGGACTGTGGCGTTCTCCGGTGGCAAGCCAACGGGACATTGGCGTGCTCCGGTGGCAAGCCAACGGGAAAGTGGCGTGCTCCGGTGGCAAGCCAACGGGAAAGTGGCGTGCTCCGGTGGCAAGCCAACGGGAAAGTGGCGTGCTCCGGTGGCAAGCCAACGGGAAAGTGGCGTGCTCCGGTGGCAAGCCAACGGGAAAGTGGCGTGCTCCGGTGGCAAGCCAACGGGAAAGTGGCGTGCTCCGGTGGCAAGCCAACGGGAAAGTGGCGTGCTCCGGTGGCAAGCCAACGGGACAGTGGCGTGCTCCGGTGACAAGCCAACGGGACTGTGGCGTGCTCCGGTGGCAAGCCAGCGGAAAAGTGGCGTGCTCCGGTGGCAAGCCAACGGGAAAGTGGCGTGCTCCGGTGGCAAGCCAACGGGACTGTGGCGTGCTCCGGTGGCAAGCCAACGGGACAGTGGCGTGCTCCGGTGGCAAGCCAACGGGACAGTGGCGTGCTCCGGTGGCAAGCCAACGGGAAAGTGGCGTGCTCCGGTGGCAAGCCAACGGGACAGTGGCGTGCTCCGGTGGCAAGCCAGCGAGACAGTGGCGTGCTCCGGTGGCAAGCCAACGGAACAGTGGCTTGCTCCGGTGGCAAGCCAACGGGACAGTGGCGTGCTCCGGTGGCAAGCCAACGGGATAGTGGCGTGCCCCGGTGGCAAGCCAACGGGACAGTGGCGTGCTCCGGTGGCAAGCCAACGGGACAGTGGCGTGCTCCGGTGGCAAGCCAACGGGAAAGTGACGTGCTCCGGTGGCAAGCCAACGGTAAAGTGGCGTGCTCCGGTGGCAAGCCAACGGGAAAGTGGCGTGCTCCGGTGGTAAGCCAACGGGAAAGTGGCGTGCTCCGGTGGCAAGCCAACGGGAAAGTGGCGTGCTCCGGTGGCAAGCCAACGGGAAAGTGGCGTGCTCCGGTGGCAAGCCAACGGGAAAGTGGCGTGCTCCGGTGGCAAGCCAACGGGAAAGTGCGTGCTCCGGTGGCAAGCCAACGGGAAAGTGGCGTGCTCCGGTGGCAAGCCAACGGGAAAGTGGCGTGCTCCGGTGGCAAGCCAACGGGACTGTGGCGTGCTCCGGTGGCAAGCCAACGGGACTGTGGCTTGCTCCGGTGGCAAGCCAACGGGACAGTGGCGTGCTCCGGTGGCAAGCCAACGGGAAAGTGGCGTGCTCCGGTGGCAAGCCAACGGGAAAGTGGCGTGCTCCGGTGGCAAGCCAACGGGAAAGTGGAGTGCTCCGGTGGCAAGCCAACGGGAAAGTGGCGTGCTCCGGTGGCAAGCCAACGGGAAAGTGGCGTGCTCCGGTGGCAAGCCAACGGGAAAGTGGCGTGCTCCGGTGGCAAGCCAACGGCACAGTGGCGTGCTCCGGTGGCAAGCCAATGGGACAGTGGCGTGCTTCGGTGGCAAGCCAACGGGACAGTGGCGTGCTCCGGTGGCAAGCCAACGGGACAGTGGCGTGCTCCGGTGGCAAGCCAACGGGACAGTGGCGTGCTCCGGTGGCAAGCCAACGGGACAGTGGCGTGCTCCGGTGGCAAGCCAACGGGACAGTGGCGTGCTCCGGTGGCAAGCCAATGGGAAAGTGGCGTGCTCCGGTGGCAAGCCAACGGGAAAGTGGCGTGCTCCGGTGGCAAGCCAACGGGAAAGTGGCGTGCTCCGGTGGCAAGCCAACGGGAAAGTGGCGTGCTCCGGTGGCAAGCCAACGGGAAAGTGGCGTGCTCCGGTGGCAAGCCAACGGGAAAGTGGCGTGCTCCGGTGGCAAGCCAACGGGACTGTGGCGTGCTCCGGTGGCAAGCCAACGGGACTGTGGCGTGCTCCGGTGGCAAGCCAACGGGAAAGTGGCGTGCTCCGGTGGCAAGCCAACGGGAAAGTGGCGTGCTCCGGTGGCAAGCCAACGGGAAAGTGGCGTGCTCCGGTGGCAAGCCAACGGGAAAGTGGCGTGCTCCGGTGGCAAGCCAACGGGACTGTGGCGTGCTCCGGTGGCAAGCCAACGGGACAGTGGCGTGCTCCGGTGGCAAGCCAACGGGACAGTGGCGTGCTCCGGTGGCAAGCAAACGGGACAGTGTCGTTCTCCGGTGCCAAGTCAACGGGAAAGTGGCGTGCTCCGGTGGCAAGCCAACGGGACAGTGGCGTGCTCCGGTGGCAAGCCAACGGGACAGTGGCGTGCTCCGGTGGCAAGCCAACGGAACAGTGGCTTGCTCCGGTGGCAAGCCAACGGGACAGTGGCGTGCTCCGGTGGAAAGCCAACGGGACAGTGGCGTGCTCCGGTGGCAAGCCAACGGGACAGTGGCGTGCTCCGGTGGCAAGCCAACGGGACAGTGGCGTGCTCCGGTGGCAAGCCAAAGGGAAAGTGACGTACTCCGGTGGCAAGCCAACGGTAAAGTGG
Organism: Phyllobates terribilis; assembly: GCF_046119375.1. Lineage (NCBI taxonomy): Eukaryota > Metazoa > Chordata > Amphibia > Anura > Dendrobatidae > Phyllobates > Phyllobates terribilis. The sequence goes on along the minus strand of NW_027363592.1, from coordinate 111,422 downwards.
CGTGCTCCTGTGGCAAGCCAACGGGAAAGTGGCGTGCTCCGGTGGCAAGCCAACGGGACTGTGGCGTGCTCCGGTGGCAAGCCAACGGGACTGTGTCGTGCTCCGGTGGCAAGCCAACAGGAAAGTGGCGTGCTCCGGTGTCAAGCCAACGGGAAAGTGGCGTGCTCCGGTGGCAAGCCAACGGGAAAGTGGCGTGCTCCGGTGGCAAGCCAACGGGAAAGTGGCGTGCTCCGGTGGCAAGCCAACGGGAAAGTGGCGTGCTCCGGTCGCAAGCCAACGGGAAAGTGGCGTGCTCCGGTGGCAAGCCAACGGGAAAGTGGCGTGCTCCGGTGGCAAGCCAACGGGACTGTGGCGTGCTCCGGTGGCAAGCCAACGGGAAAGTGGCGTGCTCCGGTGGCAAGCCAACGGGAAAGTGGCGTGCTCCGCTGGCAAGCCAACGCGAAAGTGGCGTGCTCCGGTGGCAAGCCAACGGGACTGTGGCGTGCTTCGGTGGCAAGTCAGCGGGAAAGTGGCGTGCTCCGGTGGCAAGCCAACGGGAAAGTGGCGTGCTCCGGTGGCAAGCCAACGGGAAAGTGGCGTGCTCCGGTGGCAAGCCAACGGGAAAGTGGCGTGCTCCGGTGGCAAGCCAACGGGAAAGTGGCGTGCTCCGGTGGCAAGCCAACGGGACTGTGGCATGCTCCGGTGGCAAGCCAACGGGACTGTGGCGTGCTCCGGTGGCAAGCCAACGGGACTGTGGCTTGCTCCGGTGGCAAGCCAACGGGACAGTGGCGTGCTCCGGTGGCAAGCCAACGGGAAAGTGGCGTGCTCCGGTGGCAAGCCAACGGGAAAGTGGCGTGCTCCGGTGGCAAGCCAACGGGAAAGTGGCGTGCTCCGGTGGCAAGCCAACGGGAAAGTGGCGTGCTCCGGTGGCAAGCCAACGGGAAAGTGGCGTGCTCCGGTGGCAAGCCAACGGGAAAGTGGCGTGCTCCGGTGGCAAGCCAACGGGAAAGTGGCGTGCTCCGGTGGCAAGCCAACGGGAAAGTGGCGTGCTCCGGTGGCAAGCCAACGGGAAAGTGGCGTGCTCCGGTGGCAAGCCAACGGAACAGTGGCGTGCTCCGGTGGCAAGCCAACGGGACTGTGGCGTGCTCCGGTGGCAAGCCAACGGGAAAGTGGCGTGCTCCGGTGGCAAGCCAACGGGACAGTGGCGTGCTCTGGTGGCAAGCCAACGGGAAAGTGGCGTGCTCCGGTGGCAAGCCAACGGGACTGTGGCGTGCTCCGGTGGCAAGCCAACGGGACAGTGGCGTGCTCCGGTGGCAAGCCAACGGGACAGTGGCGTGCTCCGGTGGCAAGCAAACGGGACAGTGTCGTTCTCCGGTGGCAAGTCAACGGGAAAGTGGCGTGCTCCGGTGGCAAGCCAACGGGACAGTGGCGTGCTCCGGTGGCAAGCCAACGGGACAGTGGCGTGCTCCGGTGGCAAGCCAACGGAACAGTGGCTTGCTCCGGTGGCAAGCCAACGGGACAGTGGCGTGCTCCGGTGGAAAGCCAACGGGACAGTGGCGTGCTCCGGTGGCAAGCCAACGGGACAGTGGCGTGCTCCGGTGGCAAGCCAACGGGACAGTGGCGTGCTCCGGTGGCAAGCCAAAGGGAAAGTGACGTGCTCCGGTGGCAAGCCAACGGTAAAGTGGCGTGCTCCTGTGGCAAGCCAACGGGAAAGTGGCGTGCTCCGGTGGCAAGCCAACGGGACTGTGGCGTGCTCCGGTGGCAAGCCAACGGGACTGTGGCGTGCTCCGGTGGCAAGCCAACAGGAAAGTGGCGTGCTCCGGTGTCAAGCCAACGGGAAAGTGGCGTGCTCCGGTGGCAAGCCAACGGGAAAGTGGCGTGCTCCGGTGGCAAGCCAACGGGAAAGTGGCGTGCTCCGGTGGCAAGCCAACGGGAAAGTGGCGTGCTCCGGTCGCAAGCCAACGGGAAAGTGGCGTGCTCCGGTGGCAGGCCAACGGGAAAGTGGCGTGCTCCGGTGGCAAGCCAACGGGAAAGTGGCGTGCTCCGGTGGCAAGCCAACGGGACTGTGGCGTGCTCCGGTGGCAAGCCAACGGGAAAGTGGCGTGCTCCGGTGGCAAGCCAACGGGAAAGTGGCGTGCTCCGCTGGCAAGCCAACGCGAAAGTGGCGTGCTCCGGTGGCAAGCCAACGGGACTGTGGCGTGCTTCGGTGGCAAGTCAGCGGGAAAGTGGCGTGCTCCGGTGGCAAGCCAACGGGAAAGTGGCGTGCTCCGGTGGCAAGCCAACGGGAAAGTGGCGTGCTCCGGTGGCAAGCCAACGGGAAAGTGGCGTGCTCCGGTGGCAAGCCAACGGGAAAGTGGCGTGCTCCGGTGGCAAGCCAACGGGACTGTGGCATGCTCCGGTGGCAAGCCAACGGGACTGTGGCGTGCTCCGGTGGCAAGCCAACGGGACTGTGGCTTGCTCCGGTGGCAAGCCAACGGGACAGTGGCGTGCTCCGGTGGCAAGCCAACGGGAAAGTGGCATGCTCCGGTGGCAAGCCAACGGGAAAGTGGCGTGCTCCGGTGGCAAGCCAACGGGAAAGTGGCGTGCTCCGGTGGCAAGCCAACGGGAAAGTGGCGTGCTCCGGTGGCAAGCCAACGGGAAAGTGGCGTGCTCCGGTGGCAAGCCAACGGGAAAGTGGCGTGCTCCGGTGGCAAGCCAACGGGAAAGTGGCGTGCTCCGGTGGCAAGCCAACGGAACAGTGGCGTGCTCCGGTGGCAAGCCAACGGGACTGTGGCGTGCTCCGGTGGCAAGCCAACGGGAAAGTGGCGTGCTCCGGTGGCAAGCCAACGGGACAGTGGCGTGCTCTGGTGGCAAGCCAACGGGAAAGTGGCGTGCTCCGGTGGCAAGCCAACGGGACTGTGGCGTGCTCCGGTGGCAAGCCAACGGGACAGTGGCGTGCTCCGGTGGCAAGCCAACGGGACAGTGGCGTGCTCCGGTGGCAAGCAAACGGGACAGTGTCGTTCTCCGGTGGCAAGTCAACGGGAAAGTGGCGTGCTCCGGTGGCAAGCCAACGGGACAGTGGCGTGCTCCGGTGGCAAGCCAACGGGACAGTGGCGTGCTCCGGTGGCAAGCCAACGGAACAGTGGCTTGCTCCGGTGGCAAGCCAACGGGACAGTGGCGTGCTCCGGTGGAAAGCCAACGGGACAGTGGCGTGCTCCGGTGGCAAGCCAACGGGACAGTGGCGTGCTCCGGTGGCAAGCCAACGGGACAGTGGCGTGCTCCGGTGGCAAGCCAAAGGGAAAGTGACGTGCTCCGGTGGCAAGCCAACGGTAAAGTGGCGTGCTCCTGTGGCAAGCCAACGGGAAAGTGGCGTGCTCCGGTGGCAAGCCAACGGGACTGTGGCGTGCTCCGGTGGCAAGCCAACGGGACTGTGGCGTGCTCCGGTGGCAAGCCAACAGGAAAGTGGCGTGCTCCGGTGTCAAGCCAACGGGAAAGTGGCGTGCTCCGGTGGCAAGCCAACGGGAAAGTGGCGTGCTCCGGTGGCAAGCCAACGGGAAAGTGGCGTGCTCCGGTGGCAAGCCAACGGGAAAGTGGCGTGCTCCGGTCGCAAGCCAACGGGAAAGTGGCGTGCTCCGGTGGCAGGCCAACGGGAAAGTGGCGTGCTCCGGTGGCAAGCCAACGGGAAAGTGGCGTGCTCCGGTGGCAAGCCAACGGGACTGTGGCGTGCTCCGGTGGCAAGCCAACGGGAAAGTGGCGTGCTCCGGTGGCAAGCCAACGGGAAAGTGGCGTGCTCCGCTGGCAAGCCAACGCGAAAGTGGCGTGCTCCGGTGGCAAGCCAACGGGACTGTGGCGTGCTTCGGTGGCAAGTCAGCGGGAAAGTGGCGTGCTCCGGTGGCAAGCCAACGGGAAAGTGGCGTGCTCCGGTGGCAAGCCAACGGGAAAGTGGCGTGCTCCGGTGGCAAGCCAACGGGAAAGTGGCGTGCTCCGGTGGCAAGCCAACGGGAAAGTGGCGTGCTCCGGTGGCAAGCCAACGGGACTGTGGCATGCTCCGGTGGCAAGCCAACGGGACTGTGGCGTGCTCCGGTGGCAAGCCAACGGGACTGTGGCTTGCTCCGGTGGCAAGCCAACGGGACAGTGGCGTGCTCCGGTGGCAAGCCAACGGGAAAGTGGCATGCTCCGGTGGCAAGCCAACGGGAAAGTGGCGTGCTCCGGTGGCAAGCCAACGGGAAAGTGGCGTGCTCCGGTGGCAAGCCAACGGGAAAGTGGCGTGCTCCGGTGGCAAGCCAACGGGAAAGTGGCGTGCTCCGGTGGCAAGCCAACGGGAAAGTGGCGTGCTCCGGTGGCAAGCCAACGGGAAAGTGGCGTGCTCCGGTGGCAAGCCAACGGGAAAGTGGCGTGCTCCGGTGGCAAGCCAACGGGAAAGTGGCGTGCTCCGGTGGCAAGCCAACGGAACAGTGGCGTGCTCCGGTGGCAAGCCAACGGGACTGTGGCGTGCTCCGGTGGCAAGCCAACGGGAAAGTGGCGTGCTCCGGTGGCAAGCCAACGGGACAGAGGCGTGCTCTGGTGGCAAGCCAACGGGACAGTGGCGTGCTCCGGTGGCAAGCCAACGGGACAGTGGCGTGCTCCGGTGGCAAGCCAACGAGACAGTGGCGTGCTCCGGTGGCAAGCCAACGGGACAGTGACGTGCTCCGGTGGCAAGCCAACGGGACAGTGGCGTGCTCCGGTGGCAAGCCAACGGGAAAGTGGCGTGCTCCGGTGGCAAGCCAACGGGAAAGTGGCGTGCTCCGGTGGCAAGCCAACGGGAAAGTGGCGTGCTGCGGTGGCAAGCCAACGGGAAAGTGGCGTGCTCCGGTGGCAAGCCAACGGGAAAGTGGCGTGCTCCGGTGGCAAGCCAACGGGAAAGTGGCGTGCTCCGGTGGCAAGCCAACGGGACTGTGGCGTGCTCCGGTGGCAAGCCAACGGGAAAGTGGCGTGCTCCGGTGGCAAGCCAACGGGAAAGTGGCGTGCTCCGGTGGCAAGCCAACGCGAAAGTGGCGTGCTCCGGTGGCAAGCCAACGGGACTGTGGCGTGCTTCGGTGGCAAGCCAGCGGGAAAGTGGCGTGCTCCGGTGGCAAGCCAACGGGAAAGTGGCGTGCTCCGGTGGCAAGCCAACGGGAAAGTGGTGTGCTCCGGTGGCAAGCCAACGGGAAAGTGGCGTGCTCCGGTGGCAAGCCAACGGGAAAGTGGCGTGCTCCGGTGGCAAGCCAACGGGAAAGTGGCGTGCTCCGGTGGCAAGCCAACGGGACTGTGGCGTGCTCCGGTGGGAAGCCAACGGGACAGTGGCGTGCTCCGGTGGCAAGCCAACGGGACAGTGGCGTGCTCCGGTGGCAAGCCAACGGGAAAGTGGCGTGCTCCGGTGGCAAGGAAAAGGGAAAGTGGCGTGCTCCGGTGGCAAGCCAACGGGAAAGTGGCGTGCTCCGGTGGCAAGGCAACGGGAAAGTGGCGTGCTCCGGTGGCAAGGCAACGGGAAAGTGGCGTGCTCCGGTGGCAAGGCAACGGGAAAGTGGCGTGCTCCGGTGGCAAGCCAACGGGAAAGTGGCGTGCTCCGGTGGCAAGCCAACGGGAAAGTGCCGTGCTCCGGTGGCAAGCCAACGGGAAAGTGGCGTGCTCCGGTGGCAAGCCAACGGGAAAGTGGCGTGCTCCGGTGGCAAGGCAACGGGAAAGTGGCGTGCTCCGGTGGCAAGGCAACGGGAAAGTGGCGTGCTCCGGTGGCAAGCCAACGGGAAAGTGGCGTGCTCCGGTGGCAAGCCAACGGGAAAGTGGCGTGCTCCGGTGGCAAGGCAACGGGAAAGTGGCGTGCTCCGGTGGCAAGCCAACGGGAAAGTGGCGTGCTCCGGTGGCAAGCCAACGGGAAAGTGCCGTGCTCCGGTGGCAAGCCAACGGGAAAGTGGCGTGCTCCGGTGGCAAGCCAACGGGAAAGTGGCGTGCTCCGGTGGCAAGCCAACGGGAAAGTGGCGTGCTCCGGTGGCAAGCCAACGGGAAAGTGGCGTGCTCCGGTGGCAAGCCAACGGGACAGTGGCGTGCTCCGGTGGCAAGCCAACGGGACAGTGGCGTGCTCTGGTGACAAGCCAACGGGACTGTGGCGTGCTCCGGTGGCAAGCCAGCGGGAAAGTGGCGTGCTCCGGTGGCAAGCCAACGGGAAAGTGGCGTGCTCCGGTGGCAAGCCAACGGGAAAGTGGCTTGCTGCGGTGGCAAGCCAACGGGAAAGTGGCGTGCTCCGGTGGCAAGCCAACGGGAAAGTGGCGTGCTCCGGTGGCAAGCCAACGGGAAAGTGGCGTGCTCCGGTGGCAAGCCAACGGGAAAGTGGCGTGCTCCGGTGGCAAGCCAACGGGAAAGTGGCGTGCTCCTGTGGCAAGCCAACGGGAAAGTGGCGTGCTCCGGTGGCAAGCCAACGGGAAAGTGGCGTGCTCCGGTGGCAAGCCAACGGGAAAGTGCCGTGCTTCGGTGGCAAGCCAACGGGAAAGTGGCGTGCTCCGGTGGCAAGCCAACGGGAAAGTGGCGTGCTCCGGTGGCAAGCCAACGGGACAGTGGCGTGCTACGGTGACAAGCCAACGGGACTGTGGCGTGCTTCGGTGGCAAGCCAGCGGGAAAGTGGCATTCTCCGGTGGCAAGCCAACGGGAAAGTGGCGTGCTCCGGTGGCAAGCCAACGGGAAAGTGGCGTGCTTCGGTGGCAAGCCAACGGGAAAGTGGCCTGCTCCGGTGGCAAGCCAATGGGAAAGTGGCGTGCTCCGGTGGCAAGCCAACGGGAAAGTGGCGTGCTCCGGTGGCAAGCCAACGGGAAAAGGTGTGCTCCGGTGGCATGCTAATGGTAAAGGTGTGCTCCAGTGGCATTCTAACGGTAAAGGTGTGCTGCGGTCACATGCTAATGGTAAAGGTGTGCTCCGGTGTCATGCTAACGGGAATAGGTGTGCTCCGATGGCATGCTAACGGGAATAGGTGTGCCCGGTGGCATACTAACGGGAAAAGGTGTGCTACGGTGGCATGCTAGCGGGAAATGGTGTGCTTCGGTGGCATGATAACGAGAAAAGGGGTACTCCATTGGCACCACAATGGTCAAGGGACTTGGAAATGTCACATGTGAAGTCATACTCGCATAGTGTCTGTTGTTGCAGGGATCAAAAGAGCGACCCGGTGGAACAAGATGTGGACACTGTGCGGCAGATGGTGGTTTAAGGACAGCAAACAGCAAAATAAGACCAAGCAACAGCAAGAAAACAATCCAAGAATTACCGCAGCAGACAAGTAAGTGATTGTGATTCTTTTAAACGGTGATGTATGATCAGATGAAGTGGAATGCAGTAAGTTTGGAAATATGATTAACATGTTAATAAAGTGTCTGAAATGTATGAGCGAGTAAGAGAAAAAGGTGGATTGTTACAGGGGGACAGCTGAGAGTAGGGAGTTGCAGAGAAAGTCCTTGTGACAGGTTTAGGATGTATACGGCTGTTTATTGCCTCCTCCACATACAAAGGCAGGAGATGAGACTATCAAACTATTGAACTTGGAGTTGTCAGTAATGTTGGAGGTGAAATTAATAAAGCAAGTAAAATGGGAAAGAAAAAAAGGGGTTGTATGTTTGCCTGGTCAGAGGGATGTTTGCCTGGTCATGGGGATGTTTGCCTGGTCAGGGGGATGTTTGCCTGGTCAGGGGGATGTTTGTCTGGTCAGGGGGATGTTTGCCTGGTCAGGGGGATGTTTGTCTGGTCAGGGGGATGTTTGTCTGGTCAGAGGGATGTTTGCTTCACGTTGGGGAAGAGGGAAAGGACTGAATGATCCGGCACCTGTCCTATCCACAGGATGGTCAGCTAGTGCCGCCATAGGGAAAGAGCTGACCTAGTGTCACTATCAATCATCAGAGTCTGCAGTACAACTGATTAGGGGTCCAGCAGGGGGCGCTGATGACACAGGTGGACCTTGGGGCGGTTTTCCGGTTGCGGACGCTGCACCTAGAGGGTTTTCTTCATGTAATTATCCTCCTCACATTGCAGACTTGTGAACTTTATAAATATTCTTCATTTGCTTATTTTCTTCCTTCTCTCCCAAACACGTTGCTGAAGTGCTGTCTCACCCCCACTGCCCCCATCCAGAAGCTTCTTGTGGCTGCTGTTCAGTGAGATTTGTCCTCTATATACCAGCAGTCTGTGTATGGGCCTGTCCCTGTCTGATCCTCTCTGCTCTCCACCCCTGCACTCAGACATGGGAAACCCTGTACTCGGATTACTTCACATCTTGGTGAACAACAGCTGAAAGGACCCTATAAAGGAGCCTGTACCAGGCAGGTGACAGCGGTGCAGCATTGTGCTTGTGGGGGCAATCGGGCGGTGGAGTCAGAAATTGGGGAATACTTGGGTGCTCTCTGGACGGACAATATTAGCGCTGCAGTAATTTCCCACAAGTTTTTGCACAGAGCGGCCACTAATATAGAATAAAGTAAAACAATTGTGCTCTGTAAATAATGGCTGTGCTTTGCTACAAATGCTTCATGTTTGCAGGAGGTTTTTTTTTCTTTAATAAATTTTATTTAGTTTATAATTGATTTTTTCTCTTTCTGCTAGATATCAGGACATGATAGAGGCCGTACGGGACTGGTATAAGAAGTTCTTGGCTGAGAAGGAAAGAAGCTTCATTCCTCCATGAGCTGCAGTTCTTTGTGTCCAGTCGGGAACTCTATTAGTAAGTAGATTTTATCACCGGCGCAGACATTTCCGGGAAGGTTCCAATTGGCCAAATACAAGACGTTCATTAAACTCTTCATTAGAAATAAACGTCTGGTTATCATCCACAATACTTAATACCGGTCACTTGTCACAAATTTGTATATTTTTTACCTGTTATAAAATGCTGCTGATCCCTTGAATCTTTTCTTTTTTTTTGTCATTTTAGACAAAACATTTCATATTTCTGACAAGTCCCAGGTCTTTTCACACCACTCGTTTTGCAGGTTCTTTAATACTACAGCACTTACGTTATTGGGGTCATTTTTGTGCAGTTTGCAGTTACATGATTTTTTATACATGTTTTTTTTTAGTTTTGTCTTGTTATTACATCACATTCATCTTTTTCCTCTCTTGCTTTCCTGGACTGAAGGAAACATATCTCCAAGTCACTCTGAGCTGCCGGCAGGAGAGATGGACCCTCAGGAGCCTCCTAGTCTTCAGAATCCACATGAAGGAGAAGTCCAAGAACAAGAAAGGCCTCCGACAGCAGAGCAACCTGTCCGCCAAAAAGTCCCAGAAGAAGAAGCGATGGTCCCGCAGCTCATCTGTTTTTCCTAAATGTAGTTTATACTTTTACTGATTGTAATTTTCTTGGTCGATACCAGATAAAGTTTTGGATGACAACTGTCTGGACTTGTGTCTTATTTTACATTTCTCCTTTTTTCTTCTTGATTCCCCTCCTGTGAGATCTGGCTTAGGTGATAAAAGCCTTTCTCTATCCGGCATTTTTTCAGCAGGCTGGAGAAAGACTTTCTGGATGATAACTTGCCTTAGTCTCAGGTGCCCATACACTAGTTAGCTTTAGACCGGACGCTTGTCCACACAACACATCCCGACTCCCCCATATACATGAATGTGGTTATATGTGTGGGGGAGATGGCCCCATACACAGCACATGGTCGGCTGCTCCAGCAAAAATCCTTGGGTTTGACCTACCTTCCTGTAATATATATGGGGGGCAATTAGTTGGATGTTTGCAGGACCCCTCTTTGTAAGACAGCTTCCCTCCCCCACACATAGCAAGCAGTGTACATACAAGCTCCCTTCCCGCACATACAGCATATATAGCATATAAAGAAAAAACCTAGAAGTCTGAACTGAAACATAAATTGATGTGCATGCAAAATGTAAATGCATGTTCACACACGGCCACTAGACAAAGAAAAACCAAAGACAAGCAAAATACCCAAGTAACTGGAAGTAAATGGGTAAATCGCACAGTGCAAAAATAATAAATAATGAAGGGTATTTAGTTAACATAATTTTGATCAAAATAATGTAAAAGCTATCCCGCCACATCATAGCAACCCTTATGGGACAATCCTAACTCTAATATTAAAACCTTACCATTTGTCAAGTGACGTACATATGGATAAGGGCAGAGAGACTAACCCCCTAGTAGAAGCATAGACCTGAGGCAGAATAAACATTTCAGCTCAGACAAAGGGTGGCCACACCCTTATATGTACTAAAGCACACTGAACTACAAAGAAAAAACCTAGAAGTCTGAACTGAAACATAAATTGATGTGCATGCAAAATGTAAATGCATGTTCACACAAGGACACTAGACAAAGAAAAACCAAAGGCAAGCAAAATACCCAAGTAACTAGAAGTAAATGGGTAAATCGCAAAGTGCAAAAATAATAAATAATGAAGGGTATTTAGTAGTGAAGAGCGAGCACTAAAATGCTCGGGTGCTCAAAGCTCGGGCCGAGCTCGCCATGATACTCGGTTGCTCGACCTGAGCCACGAGCCCAATGTTAGTCTATGGGAGACCCGCGCATTTTCGCGGCGGCATCCCCGGCTGTCTTTTAAAAGCCTAACAAGCGGCCAAAACGTTAGTGACAGTGCTCAAATGACATGGGGACAGCATGGGGATCGCCCCAGGAAGCATTTCTGACCCCCAGGTCACTTCCGTCAACAACGTGGTCAGAGGTATTAAGCCACTTTTAAGGGCTCACAATAAAACGTTCAAAAACTAAACTGAAACTGCTTTCCTGTGAAATATGTTAAGGAAGTTCCTTTCCAGGGTAAAGACTTGTGTATAAGGTAAAATAAATAACAAAAAAAAAAAAATACTCCTCCACACCTTGGGCTATGTTCACAAGTAGCATTTTTAATGCGTTTTTGCACTTTAGTATTGCTTCAACCGTGACAAATGCATTCACCGGGAAATGTCATTTTAACATTTTACAACCTTATCTGGCCATGTGCTGTGTGACACATGCATACAGTGCTGAAAAGACATGGGGACAGCATGGGGAAGAACCCTGGAAGCATCTCTGACTCCCCGGTCACTGCCTAAAAGTGTGCCCATCAGAAGTCATCCTTGCCACATCAGAAGATGCAGACTTGCAACTATCCCCGTGCAAGTTCTTGTCCCAGGGCAGGGTTCAATTGTACCTCCCCCATTCCTTGCAATGCAAGGGCAAATATGCAGCCAACCACCCACCCACCCCCAGGCTGCAATACCATACTGCTTGCTTGCACTTGAAATTGGGCCTTTTAGGCATGTGGAGGCGGAATCTGGCCACCATGTCATGGCAGCGTTGGCGATCTGGTATCCATACTCAGTCCCCAGCCGCCCGGCGGCGGGGTGTCCACACTCGGTCCCCAACCGCCTGGGGGCAGCCGGGTGTCCATACTCGGTCGCCAGCCGCCTGGGGGCAGCCGGGTGTCCATGAACGGTCCCCAGCCACCCCTATTTCTCCTTGGAACATCCCCCCACACACTTTTCTTAGCCTGGCCTGCTTTAGGGCAGCATTGGATGAGCCCACCAGAGAACCAGACTCCTCCGGTGGGCCCTGGCTTCTCCATCAGGGGAGTTGAGAGTGACAAGGTGAGGACCATGATGATAATGATACAAGTTAGCATCTGCTTTGTTTTGTTGGAATGCAAGCGCATGTATGTAGTAGCGGCTAGGCCTGAGGTGGTCAGCGTTTTCGCGCATATCCTACCTCCTCCGAGGATTGCTGGATGTTTTCCTGCTACTATCCCAGTTCTATGACTCCCGTTAAAACAAAGCTTCAGGTGATGAATGATGGATGAGGTGGTGGCAAAGGAGAGCAGGAGGAACAGGGACCATTCACATCAATATCAGGCCAGTCAACCACATATGTCTTGTAGGATATGTTTCTGTAACAAAAGGAGCGGTTTGGCTACACATTTATAGGGCATACAGTGAGTGCAATGCCTACCAAAAATTTCGAGGCACTCCAATGTACCTTGGAAATGACATGGAGGTCAGAGGGCCTTAACTAAACAGTTTTTTCCATTTATAGCAACTGGGTCTCCTGTACACTGTTGGCCTAAACAGTGAATGGAAGGCTTTCCAAAAATTATGAGGAACTGCAATGCCCCTTGAAACAGACGTGGATTACAGCATACTAAAAACCTTCTACCCACTATTGGGGAGTGGGTCTCCCTTAGTATTCGCCTTTGCATTGAAAAGCAAAAGCTGACTAAAATTAGGAGGAAATGCAATGTCCGTTGGAAGAGTTGTGGAGGTTAGAGGTAATTAAAAACAATATTTCAATGCCCCTAGGAAGAGCTGTGGAGTTCAGAGTGGCTTAAGAAGACTGTTTTAATGTCCCTTTGAAGAGACATGGAGGTCCCAGTAGCTTAACAAGATGGTTTTAATGCCCCTCGGAAAAGACGTGGAGGTCCCAGTAGCTTAACCAGACGTTTTGAATGCCCCTCGGAAGAGGGGCTTTTAATGCCCCTTCCAAGAGCCATACAGTACAGCATAGTACAAACATTATTCCCATTATTGGGGAGTGTGTATCCCATAGTCATTGCTTATGCCTTCCAAGCAAAAGCTGCCAAAAATTGGGACGGAGGAACTTGCAATGCCCCTTACAAGAGCCATGCAGTGCAGCATATTCCAAACATTATTCCCATTATTGGGGAGTGGGTCTCCCATAGTCTTTGCTTATGCCTTCCAAGCAAAAGCTGCCAAAAATTAGGACGAAGGAGCTTGCAATGCCCCTTACAAGAGCCATGCAGTACAGCATATTACAAACATTATTCCCATTATTGGGGAGTGGGTCTCCCATAGTATTTGCTTATGCCTTCCAAGAAAAAGCTGCCAAAAATTAAGAGGAACTGCAATGCCCGTTCGAAGAGTCGTGGAGGTTAGAGTTAATTAAAAACAACATATCAATGCCCCTTGGAAGAGCTGTGGAGTTCAGAGTGGTTTAACAAGACGCTATTAATGCCCCTCAAAAGAGATGTGGAGGTCCCAGTAGCTTAACAAGACGGTTTTAATACCCCTTGGAAAAGTGGTGGAGGTCCCAGTAGCTTAACAAGACGGTTTTAATACCCCTCGGAAAAGTGGTGGAGGTCACAGTAGCTTAAGAAGACGCTTTTAATGCCCCACAGAAGAAACGTGGAGATCCCAGTAGCTTAACAAAACGGTTTTAATGCCCCTTGGAAAAGTGGTGGAGGTTGCAGTAGCTTAACAAGACGCTATTAATGCCCCTCAGAAGAGACGTGGAGGTCCCAGCAGCTTAACAAGACGGTATTAATGCCCCTCAGAAGAGACGTGGAGGTTCCAGCAGCTTAACATGACGGTTTTAATGCTCCTCAGAAAAGTGGTGGAGGTCCCAGTAGCTTAACAAGATGGTTTTAATGCCCCTCAGAAACGTAGTGGAGGTCCCAGTATCTTAACAAGACTGTTTGAATGCCCCTTGGAAGAGACGTGGAGGTCCCAGTAGCTTAACTGGCCGGTTTAAATGCCCCTTGGAAAAGTGGTGGAGGTCGCAGTAGCTTAACAAGATGGTTTGAATGCCCCTTGGAAGAGACGTGGAGGTCCCAGTAGCTTAACAAGACGGTTTGAATGCCCCTTGGAAGAGACGTGGAGGTCCCAGTAGCTTAACAAGACAGTTTTAATGCCCCTCGGAAAAGTTGTGGAGGTCACAGTAGCTTAACAAGATGCTTTTAATGCCTCTCAGAAGAGAAGTGGAGATCCCAGTAGCTTAACAAGACGGTTTGAATGCCCCTTGGAAGAGACGTGGAGGTCACAGTAGCTTAACAACACGGTTAGAATGCCCCTTGGAAGAGACGTGGAGGTCACAGTAGCTTAACAAGATGGTTTTAATGCTCCTCGGAAAAGTGGTGGAGGTCCCAGTAGCTTAACAAGATGCTTTTAATGCCCCTCGGAAAAGTGGTGGAGGTCCCAGTAGCTTAACAAGACGCTTTGAATGCCCCTTGGAAGAGACGTGGAGGTCACAGTAGCTTAACAAGATGGTTTTAATGCTCCTTGGAAAAGTGGTGGAGGTCCCAGTAGCTTAACAAGATGCTTTTAATGCCCCTCGGAAAAGTGGAGGTCCCAGTAGCTTAACAAGACGGTTTTAATGCCCCTTGGAAAAGTGGTGGAGGTCGTAGTAGCTTAACAAGACTGTTTGAATGCCCCTTGGAAAAGTGGTGCAGGTCCCAGTAGCTTAACAAGATGGTTTGAATGCCCCTTAGAAGAGACGTGGAGGTACCAGTAGCTTAAAAAGACGGTTTTAATGCCCCTCGGAAAAGTGGTGGAGGTCACAGTAGCTTAACAAGACGGTTTTAATGCCCCTCGGAAAAGTGGTGGAGGTCCCAGTAGCTTAACAATACGCTTTTAATGCCTCTCAGAAGAGACGTGGAGGTCCCAGTAGCTTAACAAGACGGTTTGAATGCCCCTTGGAAGAGACGTGGAGGTCCCAGTAGCTTAAGAAGACGGTTTGAATGCCCCTTGGAAGAGACGTGGAGGTCCCAGTAGCTTAACAAGACGGTTTTAATGCTTCTCGGAAAAGTGGTGGAGGTCCCAGTAGCTTAATAAGACGCTTTTAATGCCCCTCGAAAAAGTGGTGGAGGTCGCAGTAGCTTACCAAGACGGTTTGAATGCCCCTTGGAAGAGACGTGGAGGTCCCAGTAGCTTAACAAGACAGTTTGAATGCCCCTTGGAAGAGACGTGGAGGTCCCACTAGCTTAACAAGACGTTTTTAATGCCCCTCGGAAAAGTGGTGGACGTACCAGTAGCTTAATAAGACGCTTTTAATGCCCCTCAGAAAAGTGGTGGAGGTCCCAGTAGCTTAACAAGACGGTTTGAATGCCCCTTGGAAGAGATGTGGAAGTCCCAGTAGATTAACAAGACGGTTTTAATGCTCCTCGGAAAAGTGGTGGAGGTCGCAGTAGCTTAACAAGACGCTTTTAATGCCCCTTACAAGAGCCATACAGTACAGCATTTTAAAAATATTATTCCCATTATTGGGGAGTGGGTCTCCCACAGTCTTTGCTTATGCCTTCCAAGCAAAAGCTGACAAAAATAAGGACGGAGGAACTTTCAATAATGGCAACACGGACCACGGTCACCCTGGTGGTATAGTGGTGGTGGAGGCTGAGGATAAGGAGAAGAACATAAAACAGCCGAAATGAGGAAGCGTATACCCATGTGTGGGTGTGAAGCGGTGCATGTGAATACACCTTCCGAAATAACACAGTGGATTTGACTTTATGTTACTCTGCTGTCATTTGGTGGTGATGAGAAGTCTGGCCCAATCCAGCTACTGTTCATTTTGATAAGGGTCAGCTTGTCAGCATTGTCAGTTGACAGGCGAGTGCGCTTATCAGTTATAATTACCCCAGCAGCACTAAAAACACGCACCGATAACACGCTAGCGGCAGGGCAGGCCAGGACCTCCAAGGCGTACAGAGCGATTTCATTCCAAGTGTCCAGCTTGGATACCCAATAACTAAAAGGCACAGAGGAATCACGGAGGACGCTGGTACTGTCGGCAAAGTACTCCCTCACCATCTTTTGAAACTTTCCACTGCTTGTGAGAGTACCCCGCGCCTCAGGGCCTGTAAGCTGGGCAGGTCTCAGAAAACTGTTCCAGAATGTTGACAGTGTTCCCCTGCCTCTGCTGGATTGGAGTTGCCTCTCTCTCGCTTGTACGCCTTGGTTGGTCAACGAACTGTGACCTCTGCCGCTAGCGTGTTCAGATGGGAATTTTTTTTTAACAGTTCTGCAGCAAGGGCCTTCTGGTATTGCCCCATTTTCGTAGACCTCTCCACCTCAGGAATAAGAGAGTGAAAGTTCTCCTTGTAGC
The DNA here is from genome assembly GCF_046119375.1 of Phyllobates terribilis. Lineage (NCBI taxonomy): Eukaryota > Metazoa > Chordata > Amphibia > Anura > Dendrobatidae > Phyllobates > Phyllobates terribilis. Next base: position 95,623 of record NW_027363592.1, on the reverse strand, counting down.
GGGGGTCTAAAAGTGTCACCAACCAGTAATAACTGTCACCCAACATTTTGACAACGCGAGGGTCACGGTTAAGGCAGAGTAACATAAAGTCAGCCATGCGTGCCAGACTGGTAACGGGCAAGACTTCCGTGTCCTCACCAAGATGACGACTGACCATGCTCTCCTCCTCCTCCTCCTCCCCCCCCCCTGTCCTCAGGCCACCCACGCTGAACTGACAGTATGACAGTTGTACAGGTACTACCGTCTACAGCGCATGATACAAGCTCCTGTTCTTCCTCCTCCTCCTCTCCCTCATTGTCCCCCAATGCACGTTGGGATGAGATGAGGCTGGGCTGTGTGTAATCGACCGCTACGGCTTCTTGATCCATTTCATCATACTCTGGCTGCAATGCCTCCTCTTTAATTCTCTGCAGAGAGCATTGCAAAAGACAGACAAGTGGAATGCTGACGCTAATGATGGCGTCATCGCCACTCACCATCTTGGTGGACTCCTCAAAGTTTGTCAAAATGGTACATACAGTACAGACCAAAAGTTTGGGCACACCTTCTCATTTAAAGATTTTTCTGTATTTTCATGACTATGAAAATTGTACATTCACACTGAAGGCATCAAAACTATGAATTAACACATGTGGAATTATATACTTAACAAAAAAGTGTGAAACAACTGAAAATATGTCTTATATTCTAGGTTCTTCAAAGTAGCCACCTTTTGCTTTGATGACTGCTTTGCACACTCTTGAGAGACTGCCATAAAGACTGAGAGGAGGGGGCATCTTTGCATGCAGTATGGACAGGGGATTGCCATGCACACACAACAGGTGACACCCGCTGACACTGGTCATGGACCCTGGGGTTCGCCCCACAAAGTCGGGTGCTTTGCTGCCATGTGCCTGATCATGCTGGTGGTGGTCAGGCTGGTAGTTTTGTCACCCCTGCTGATGCTGGCATGGCAGGTGGTACAAATGGCCTTTTTGGGGATATCAGCAGAGTCTTTAAAAAAATTCCAGACTCTGGAAGACCTACAGGTTGTACTGGCAACGTCCCTCGTGTTGGTGTTACGGGGAACTGTTGCCGGCCTTCTGTGTGCGGCCACCACACTGCTTTTTTCTGCCTGTTGGGGTACTCTGCCTCCCTCACCCTGTCTGCTGCTGGCCTCGCTCTGCATGTCCTCCTGCCACATTGGGTCAGTTACTAGATCATCCACCACCTCCTCCTCTTCCACTTGCGCACCACGATCCTCCTCACTTCCTGGCAATTGTGTCTCGTCATCGTCAACCTCTTGTGACAAATTGCCAGCGTTGACTTCCTCTGGCCGTGGCTGTTCAAATATTTGGGCATCTCTACATGGGATCTCCTCTTCCACCACTTCAAGCGGAGCAGGCGAGGGGCACAAATCTGGAAATGGACCAGTGAACAGCTCTTCAGAGTGTCCAAGTGTGGGATCAGTTGCTGTCTGACGACACTCGGCATGGTGGGAGGGAGGAGCATCAGGGTGAGGAGGAGTATGCGGTCGAGACTCATGGCTACTAAGAGTTGACCGTGTGGAAGACAGACCGGAGGTGGTGGTGCCCAGGTAACTGGAAGTATTATCTGCTATCCAATTAATAACCTGTTCACACTGATCTGGTGTTGTTCTGTGCTTCCCTAGTAATTCGGTCAAGAAGTGGGAGCGAGAAGATATGGCTGTTGGTTGTGGCACATTTTCACCTTGGCCACGGCCCCGTCCTCTGCATGCACCATCACCAGAACGTCCACTTCCATGTCCCTTGCCACGCGCCTTGCCCATTGTAAAGTAAGTAAAATAGCTTACACTCGCACCATCAATGGAAAAAGGGTAATAAAGTAGATTAGAACCGTGGAAGAGGAAAACCACAGTTCTATTTCTCTGGCCTACACCCGACTCTTTTAAACAATCTGAACAATCAGGGAGAAACTATTACTGTTTTTCTTTACGGAAAAAATACCAAAAGGTGAATAATAGAGATTTTTTACCGTGGAATGGCAAAACCACAGTTATTGTTTACTGGGGTATACCAGAAAATTTTAAATAGATATATTTGTGTCTGAACAATCAGGAGACAGTACTGTTTTTCTTTACAGCAAAAAATGCAAAAAAGCAGGATAATACAGAGATTTGACCCGTGGAACTGCAAAACCACACTTGTATTTCTCGGGCCTACACCAGACTATTTTCAACAGATATATTTGTGTCTGAACAATCAGGAGACACTACTACTGTTTTTCTTTGCGGCAAAAAATGCCAAAAGCAGGATAATAGAGATTTTTTACCGTGGAACAGCAAAACCACAGTTATAATTTACTGGTGTATATCAGACTATTTTCAACAGATATATTTGTGTCTGAACAATCAGGAGACACTATTAGTTTTTTTTTTACGGTGACACATATTGCACCCATAGTGCAAAAAAAAACAAAAACCCCAAAAAAACACAATGGGTTCAACCGTACTCAAATTGTTAACTAGGCGCAATGATTAGTGTGAATAATATAATATTTTGATTGGAGATGATCCAACCTCTGGTTCCACCACTGATCCTGAGAATGAAGGAATGGGGAACCTATCAGCTTTTTTTTTTTCCTGCACAGCTGTGCTCCCAACCGCCCACAGTGCAAAAAAAACCCCTAAAAAAACAATAGGTATAACCGTACTCAAATTGATAATTGGGAGCAGCGATTAGTGTGAAGGATATAATATTGTGATTGGCAATGTTCCATCCACTGATTCTGAGAATGAAGGAATGGGAAACCTATCAGCTTTTTTTCCTGCACAGCTGTGCTCCCACCCATTGCGCAAAAATACCCTAAAAAAATGCACGTACTCAAATTGTTAATTGGGAGCAATGATGAGTGTGAAGGGATATAATATCTTGATTGGCGATGGTCCGACCTGTGGTTCCACCACCGATCCCAAGAATGAAGGAATTGAGAACCTGTAAGCTTTTTTTTTCCTGCACAGCTGTGCTCCCAACCACCCACCCATAGTGCAAAAAATAAAAAAAACAATAGATCCAACTGTACTCAAATTGTTAAATTGGGAGCGTGAAAAAAATAATGCATCCACTTCTTTCTAAATCAGGCTGTCAGACCCCAAGAATGACATCCTAGTAATATGCCATGACTTATACCTCTTTAAATGTATGCAAAGGATAAACCTGGATATCCAGGTATACGTTCTATTGATTGATTTCTATAAGGGCCTATTTACACATGTAAATGTGTATCTGCTACGGACATGAATGATCGGCTGCAGCCCTTCCACGTGGCCAGTCAATGGATCCGCAAATCACAACAAGTAATTCAAGGAAATGGAAAAGTAACAAAAAAAATTTCTAGTAACATTGCATAGCGTACCGGCGATTGCGCTATTTAACTTGCCATCAGTGATTGACGGCATATAAATGGTTAAACAGCAGTGATTGACGCTCCGCTCTGGCCGCTGCTGTTACAGCAAGATGTCAGCTGTGTAGGATGGGGGCTCTGCTCCTGAGCCCACCCGAAACAGCAATCCAATGGACGGTTTCACACACCACATTATCCAGTGGTGTTTAATTTGCTTTTCTATTTAGGAACCAAAACCGTTTTAATAACGTTTTCCTTCTCTGGTATCTAGGAGCCATTTCAGCTATTTGTAAAGGGAATCTGTCAGCAGGTTTTTCTTGGCTATTCTGAGAGCAGCATGATGGGGTGAGCGCCACACTAGGAGTAGGACCACCGAGCCCAGAGCTATTGCAAGACGTGCAGACAATATATACCAGGTATGAATGAATCCAATACAACATTATTGTTACTTGGGAATGAACCTACTTGGATATAATACATCCCTTGATATGTATATACCAAAAGGTCATTATCTTGGGAATGCCTATATTGGCTTTTATTATTTGGGATTATATCCTTTTACTATGTGACCTAGGATATACTATCAGTATGCATTAGCACAATTGGAGCTACTACTATTTAGCCCTGGTGTCTCTGCAATTCAAATATTTACATTATACCTCCTCACTATTATATGGTATTACTATATATATGTGTGTGTGCTCTTTTCTTTCCCGCCATGTACCCAAATTATTATAATAAAGGTCTTTTTTAACACATTGACCCCTTGTCGGATGTACTATATATTGGTTGTTGTTGAGAGCAGCATGATGTAGAGACAAACACCCTGATTCTAGGGACGTCTCACTTACAGGGCTGCTGGTTGTAGTTTTGATAAAAATCACACTTTTATTAGCAGAAGATTATCACTAGAGGACTAGTAAACCTGCAGCCAGGTAGTCCAACCACGCCCCCCACCACTGATTGGCAGTTTAAATACAGTGCACACAGAAAGCTGCCAATCAGAGGTGTGGGTGGGGTTATTATACAGAGCTCAGCATTCAGAGATCTGCATGAGAAAAAAAAAACTGCAATTTTATCAAAATAACACCAAGCAGCCCAGTAAGTGATACATCGTTGGAATCAGGGCCTCGGATTATGCTGCTCTCAAATGGGATAGCAAAAACCTGCTGACATATTCCATTTAAAGGGACAGCTGCTACTAAATCCAGACATGGTGCAAAATGTAAATTCTGCTGCAGATTTACTGCTGTAGATTTTTAATTCCTAAAAATCCCTGTAGATTCAGAGGATCTCAACCTTTTCAATGCAAATTATTTTCAAGACTTATTCACAGATATTATGAAATATTACAGTAGAAATAAAAAAAAAAAAAGCACAATACCTAAACCCCCTCCTTGGGAAAAATATACGGCAAGTATAAGAAAGACAAAAATTTATTCTGGAGTCATATTGAAGTCTAAATAGAATTGTAACCATACAATGTAAACAGCAGCGAATGTAAGTAGGATCCACTGGATCTATATAAGAGGAACGTTTTCCAAAGCTGATCTTCTGAGCCCACCGCTATGCTGGCTGGACCGGCATTGTGATCGTCAGCACCTGGAATATACGTCACGTTTTACTGCAGCTCATAGAACCAAATGATAAGACGCAGAGCAGTGCGAGGCTTGTGACTCGCTATACACAAAATATACGACATGTTTGATGAATGGCATAAAGGAAAGCCGATGCATTCAGATGTCTCTGGGCAACTATATGTTGTGATAGATAAGTTCCTGTCAGGGTGAGGGGCAGCATCCTATCTGCTCACTCATCATGACAGGTTTACAACATGTTGACTCATGGACGTGATCAGTCAGTCAATCGATGACATAGATGCACGTTCTTGATTCCGACAGGTAGGTCAGAGAAGTCCGTCTCAAACAGTTTACCTTCACCCATCTAGGATGGATGGCTGCTGACATCGTTGGCCATTATGTCCATATGCAATTATTATCCCCTAATTGTGATGTACAATACAAATTTATATTGTGGTACCGTGTTAGCCAGAAAATTTGATGGAAATAATTTTATGCCCAAAAATGGCAAAAGTATTCTCGGAGTGATACCTTTATTGGCTAACCAGAAAAAAATATATATATATGCAAACTTACAGAGCACACAGGCTCCTTCTTCAGGCAGGATTACAAATGTTATGAATTCATGTGTAATATTGCCTGAAGAAGGAGCCTCTGTGCTCTGAAAGCTTGCATATATATATTTTTTTTCTGGTTAGCCAATAAAGGTATCACTCCGAGAATACTTTTGCCATTTTTGGGCATAAAAGTATTCACATAGAATTATTCACTAATTAAAACAATTTATTTTTGCTAAATAAATGTATACATTTTTTAAAATTTTATTTTATACATTTTCTCAGAGAACCTCTTTAAGAAGATGATTTCAGAATGGGCTATAAGACATGTCCAGCTTTGCTTAATTGTCTCACCTTACTGTCCTTGTTGAACTGAGCTCCACTTTGTTCTTGGATGATATTGTAAGGAATGAAGACGTCTAGATGATACAAATCGGGAAGTCCGACTATTCTGTCTTCACCCAAGTCCAACACAAGAGATCTAGCAGAAGACTGTAAAGAGAAGACCAGAGAGGTAACAACGCTTATGTCGCTGAATGCTTCTGTACGGGAAAGAAAGTTGTAACCAACAAGTGCACAAAAATCTAAACTTTTATCTTGATACGTGGCCAACTAGAAGTTACTGTGTAGCTCCACACGTCTCCTACATTAAATCTGACACGTGGAGGAACTGCTCACAGAAAATGCTGAAAAATATTTTTTAGGATTCACACTGCATTAAAAGGGGTTGTCCACCACTTTAATACTAATGGAATATCCTTAGGATAAGTCATCAATATTAAAGTGCCAGACAACCCCTTTAAGTGAGGCATAATGAATGGTACCAGAATTTCACATAATGTAGCCTTCATTAGGCAGAAGGCCCACTCGGTTATATGAAGAAATCTGGGGTCCCCAAAAGCAAACCCAGTAATCACCAGATTCCCGTGTGGTGACTACTTAATCTGCTTTTTGGGAAGACCAGAACTGACCCCTATATTTAACCAAGTGGGTCCCGTTAAGCTACATTATCCTGTCTGATGAAGGCTACATTAGCTGAAACATTCTTCATCTTCATTATGCCTCATTTAACGCAATGTGAATCATGGACATGAGAAAAATCAAATTAAAAAATAAATACATTTAAAGCATTTTCTGTGCGATTCCTCCAAATGTCGCATTAATATAGAAAAAATAAAGAGCGGCGTGTTCTACACTATTGCAACAAGCCTCTTTCATCATTTCTATCATCATTATAACATCATTTATATGCACCAGCACCATGGAATCAATGGCACTATATAATTAAATAATAATAATAATATATACATCTTCCCACCAGCTTGTTTTCCCTCTATCTCCTCTCTGGATCTATGAAGCCAGAACTGTCAAAGAAGAGGTGATGGTGGTGATGGAGGGGAAACAAGCAGGGGGGGAGGCTTATATAAATGACTGGTCCCGCCGTGAAGCACTGGGCGTCTGTGCTTGGTTTGAACAGTCGTTCTCTGCTGACAGAGTCGTTTACAGAGATCTTCTTTCCCATTCCAACAGCTTGCAAACAACCCACCATGGTATGAAAAAAAAATTAGATCATCATCATCCAGCAAATGTGTCACAGCTGCCAGCGATTGGCTACTGTGGACACATCAAAGCTGTGATGATAAAAGTTGGCAGAGGAGGACCGGTAGCACGAGGTTGGCACAGACTTTTAATAAGGGAAGACTATTGGAAATCACATGAAATACAAAAAGGTCACAATCCTAAACCACATCTAAGGCTCTCACCACTTTAGGTAAAGAGATTTCAGCCACCAGAAAACTTGGGTGTCCTACAGGAGGTTCCGCCACAATCATGTAATCTGGTTTCACGGGTGAACTGATAAAAAAAAGGAAGGAAGCAGTATATTGCAAGGGTACACCATCAATTTATGATCTGTTGGGGTCGATCTCTAATATAATAAAGGGGCACTGATGCTGGTAATGAGGAACAGCCCCTTTCACAGTCATTCCCTGCACATCGGCATCATGGCCTCCACTGTGCAGCGGAACGACAGCATAGATCCGCAAAGTGAATGGGCTTAGCTGCAGTTCTCCTGCATAGTGAATATCCGGGTAGCTGCCCCACACCAGCATATTCTTTAAAAAGGGCAGCGGGGTTACTTCCAGGCTGCAGCCCCCTTATTCTTGGAGTCCAAGAAGTTGGATATCCTATATCTTTTGTAAGATGGGATTCTAAAAAAAGTAAATGCATGTGACGCGCCCCCTGGGCCATGTTTGGGGAATACCCGGAGCCGGATCTGTTGGGGGTGGTAGTCCTCGTGGCGGTGACCCGGTCCGTGCCCAGGGTGTCAAACTAAGTGGCGATGTTTTTAGTGGCAGATGTGATATTGCTCGACTACGCCACCCGTTGAATGCGGTTACGAAACCGCCGCTGCAGGGCAGACCGCTGAGGCCGGTGGTACAGTTGTGCAGCGTGGGTAGTATAACCCCCAACGGGAGGGGTATGGCCTCAGGGCAGCGGACGTGGATGATGGGGATGGTAGAATTGCACGCAGGCACCAGGAACCACTCAGAGACGGTGCGGTGTAGTTCAGGGTCTTTACTGGTGGCAAAGGTAGACCCTCCCGGGAGTACTGGCTAGCGATTGGGGCCTGGTCAGTCCGTGAGCAGACAGGATCTCCCCTGGCCAGGCGGAGTTGTAGGCCTCCCCACTAATTGTACTCTTCCTGGCTACCTTGCTAGAAGCGGGTAAAAGTAGCCCACGTCCCTGAGTGTACCGTGTGGTGCTCACCCGTATGGCCGGTGACTCGGGGCCTTCTGGTAGCCTCCGCTCCACGACAGCGGTGCTGGTCCCTTGCGTGTGACCGTGCCTTCGGGTTTCTTGGCCAGAGGACCTGAAATCCCCTGCCGGTCGGTTTCTACTGCTGGGTATGGAACAGTCCCCACAGCCTCGGACTCCGTGTCCGGTGAGATCTCTTCAGTCAGGACGAGCTCTACAGCTTCCAGTCTCTGACTCCTTTTATCACTGCTCCCACAGAGCTCCTGATCTTGCTCTCCCTGCTGCTGAACCACTCCAGACCAGACTGTGTCTCTGTCTCTGTCTGTGTTCTTTTCTAACCCCACCTCAGCCCCAGTTTATATAGGGGAAGTTCTTCCCCTCCCAGGACTGGGCAGGAGGTGTGGCATGCTTAGGATTCCTGACCAGGAGACCTCCCACCTGCTCACAGACGTAATATTGCTATTACTGTGGTAACCAGACCCCTGGGGTTCCACATTCCCCCCTAGTAAAATTTAGTACTCCGGGACTAAACATATTTTTTGAAAACATAACAGGGTATAAACAGGAACAATACAATAAGGAAAAACATGTTAAAGTGGTCACGGCGTGTCCGCAACCGGGTGCAATTTTTGAAGCAACAGGGTGTCCATTTCACCAAAGAACAGGGAGCCGTAACCAGGTAAGGGTCTGTCCTGCCCCGAGTCTTTAACAGTCTTTAGTCCGTTCCTGGGTTACGCTCCAAACATATATACAATAGAGTTCTAGTAAATCCACAAAAGATACCTATAAAATAACTGGAAAAACATAATTATTTACAAGCAACAGTAAACAGGTAAATATTAATAAAACAGTCTAAACACTTTAGATCCTCCAACGTACGGGCAACTGGCCTCTAGTGGCTCTAGTGGACCTACGGAGCTCACTAACTGGTCCTGCACTACAGGGTGTAGGAGCTGTTAAAGGTAAGCTGGGCAGCTGTCTACGGACTCTTTGGCTCACTAGGGGCACGGCAGGCTCACTATAAGCAGAGGGTCGATTCTCCTGGTCTGCTTGTGTGGGGTCTTCTGCCTCCTGGACCGGCTGCTCTTCCAGCTCTACCTGTTTTTCCGTAGGCACTTGGGATGCTGGCTGGAGGAAGGTGAGGACGGGTACCACAACAGCGCCATTTACTTGTGTCCAAGACCGAGGGAAGTCTCCGAGTACAGTACTGACCATCTCTTCCCTTTCCTCTGCGGGTCGAGGGTTTTCTTGATCTTCTTCAGGGTTTCGTAGCTGCTCGGGACACTTCTTCAGGTGATCTCGGGAGACAATGGCTGTGGTTTCTCCTCCATCCTTACTGATTGTGCAGACTTTCGGGTTTTCATGGCTTGAGGGCAGTACGGTGTACGGGTCCTTCTCCCACTGGTCGTCCAACTTGTGGAGCCGTCTTTTCCTCTTCAAGACCTGCTCTCCAGGTACCAGGGGAACAGCGGGAGCACACTGGTTGTAAGTCTTCTCCTGTCTTTCTCTTGCTTGACGGAGACTTCGCTCAACGCTCTCCTGTACTTTCCGGTACTGCTGCTGCCTCTCTGTGTCCCAGTCTGCTTCTGGTGAAGTGTCCTCGGGTGTCAGGACTCCCATATCCAGATCAACAGGCAGCTTACCAGGTCTTGCTCTCATTAGGTAAGCCGGGGTACAGTTGGTAGAACCTACAGGGATGTGGTTGTATAGGTCCACCAGATCAGGCAGTTTCTCAGGCCACAGACTGCGTTCTTCCAGGGGCAATGTTTTCAGAAGGTCTATCACCACCTGGTTCATCTTCTCGCAGAGTCCATTGGTTTGCGGATGATAGGGTGTTGTTCTTATCTTCCGGCAGCCATACAGAGTGCAGAACTCCTGGAAGACTTCCGCTTCAAAGGCAGGTCCTTGGTCCGTCAGCACCTGCTCTGGGTATCCGTGTGGACGGCAGAAGTGCTGCTGGAAGGCTCTAGCTGCTGTTTGAGCCGTTAAGTCCTTGACGGGGACTACAACCAAGAACCGGGAGTAGTGATCCACGATGGTTAACGCATAGACGTAGCCACTTCTGCTGGGGGTCAGTTTTACATGGTCCAAGGCTACCAGTTCCAACGGCTGCCTGGTGACGATGGACTGCAGGGGAGTCTTCTGGCTGGCACGGTCCTTCCTTCTTAGGTTGCATGGGCCACAGTCTCTGCACCACCTTTCGATGGTTCCTCTCATGCCTACCCAGTGGAACCGCCCGCGCAGCAGGGACTCCAGCTTCTTCCATCCGAAGTGCCCAGCTCCGTCGTGGTATGCCTCCAGTACCATTGCCGCGTCTCTTCTTGGCACCACTACTTGCCAGACCAGTTCATGCGTCCGGGAGTTAACCATTCTGCGGCACAACTTCCCCTTGTAAAGGAACAGTCGACTCTTCTCAGCCCACAGTTGCTTGGTCTCCTCCGGAGCATCTGGGTCAAGGCGGGCATCTGGCTGAGTCAGCATCTCCTTCACCAGTCGGACGGCGGGGTCACTGTCTTGCGTTTCTGCCCAGTTGTAATGAGGTAAGGGGTTGAACGTAGCGGATTGCTTACCCCTTACACGGTGGGAATACTGGGTAGTCCCATGACGGTGAAACGCGGGGAGTTCAACTTCTTCCAGTTCCTCTGGATCTTCCCCTACGTCCGGTAGGTTTGGCATTCTGGACAAGGCATCCGCGTTGGTATTGGAGCGTCCTGCCAGGTATTTAATCGTGAACTCATAGTTGGACAGGCGGGCCATCCATCCCTGCTCCAGGGCACCGAGTCTTGCAGTGTCCAGGTGTGTCAACGGGTTGTTATCCGTGTACACGGTGAACCGGGAAGAGGCGAGGTAGTGCTTAAAGCGTTCGGTGACTGCCCACACCACTGCCAGGAACTCTAGCTTGAATGAGCTGTAATTCTCAGGGTTTCTTTCGGTGGGTCGCAGTTTTCGGCTGGCGTAAGCAATTACCCGTTCTCTCCCCTGCTGGATCTGGGACAGTACGGCTCCCAGCCCGATGTTACTTGCGTCGGTGTAGAGGATAAAGGGCTGGCTGTAATCAGGGTACGCCAGGATTTCATCCCCCGTGAGGGCCATCTTCAGCTGGCGGAAGGACTCTTCTTCCAGCTTCTCCCATCTGAAGGGCGGCTTCTGGTTCTTGGCCTTCCTGGACTGGCCTATCAGGAGGTCCTGCATAGGAGCTGCCTTTTTGGTGAAACCGGGAATGAATCTTCGGTAGTAGCCTACCAACCCGAGGAACTGCCGCACTTCCTTTACGCTGGAGGGTCTTGGCCATTCCTTAATCGCGGTGATCTTATCAGGGTCGGGGGCCACTCCGTCAGCACTCACCACGTGTCCCAGGTACTGCACTTTTGGTTTTAGCAGGTGACACTTCGACGGTTTCACCTTCAGACCGTAGTTTGCCAGGGCTTCAAACACTTCCGCCAGGTGTTTCAGGTGGTCCTCGTAGGTTTTGGAATAAACTATAACATCGTCCAGGTACAGCAGGACCGTCTCAAAGTTCCGGTGTCCCAGACAGCATTCCATTAATCGTTGGAAGGTTCCTGGTGCGTTGCAGAGTCCGAACGGCATGCAGGTAAACTCGCTAAGTCCCATCGGGGTGGTGAATGCGGTCTTCTCCCGGTCCGCCTCTGCTACAGGGACCTGCCAGTACCCGCTAGTGAGATCCAAAGTGGAGAAGAAGTTAGCAGATTTTAAAGCAGCCAAAGACTCCTCTATCCTTGGTAAGGGGTACGCATCTTTGTGTGTGATACGGTTGATTTTCCGGTAATCTACACACATTCTCATGGTGTTGTCTTTCTTTTTAACCAAGACTAGTGGAGCTGCCCAGGGGCTACAGCTATCCCTGATTACCCCAGCCTCCTTCATGTCTCTAAGCATCCCCTTGGCGTGTTGGTAGTGTGCAGGGGGTACGGGACGATACCTCTCCTTTATGGGAGGATGGTCTCCCGTGGGGATGTGATGTTCCACTCCCTTCACTCGCCCGAAGTCTAGCGGGTGTTTACTGAACACTCTCTCGTATTCCTGGAGCACCCGGTAGACTCCCTGCTTTTAGTGAGCGGGTGTGGAGTCAGTACCCAAATGCAGTTGCTGACACCAGTCCTCCATTTGTTGTTTAGAGCCGTTACCTTCCTCTGGATGAGATGGAGGCAAGGGTTCCACGGACTGTACAGAATTTTGGTTGATGGTATACAATTTGGCTAGCGTAGCATACCGGGGCAGGTACACTTCCCTCTTCCCGATATTTATTATGCGAACGGGCACCCTCCCATGGCGTACATCAACCACCCCCCGTGCCGTCAAAATGGTGGGCCTACTATCTGAGTAGACTGGTTCTACCATTGCCTGGTAATCTCTACCTCTCAGACCAATAGCTGCCCGGCACCAAATCATCATTTCACTTTTCGGGGGCATGGCAATAGGGAAAGGGTCACACATTCTCATGCTACCAATCTCACCACCGGAGAGTTCCACTTGTTGCCGTCGCATCAGTGCCCGGATCTCTTTTTGGAGCACTCGCTGCTGGCCGGAGCTGGCGTTCTTGGCAACCTGCTGTAAAATGAGAATCACCTCCGCAAGACAATTTTCAATCACATTAGTTCCTAGAGTTATCTTTGGGTGACTCTCGCGCTTGTCAATGTCCACAATGATCAGTCCCTGTGCTGCCAGTTCGACTTTACCGATTTTAATGGTCATCTCTTTAAATCCGATCTGTGGCACGGGCTGACCATTGCTGGCGATGATACTCAAGTCGTCGTCTGGGTAGCGGGTTATATCCGAGTCATTCCAGTACTGCTTGAAGAGCACGTACGGGATGGTGGTGACCTGTGACCCGGTGTCAAGTAGGGCACTCATAGGAATGCCATCCAGTACTACAGGCAAGACTGGACGTCCTCCCACGTATTTGTCACGCCAGTTCGATGGGCCTGGTGATCTTATTCCTAGGGGTTGGCCCTCTACCCCAGGTTGCGCCAGTTTAAAAGGACAGTACCTTGCCATATGTCCGGGTTGATTGCAGCGGCGGCAGATGGGTTGTCCGTCCTCGTTGTATCGGTCGCTGGGTCTTCCTCTGGCCGGTGGGGTCCTCCTTGGTCGGCGCCACGGGATATCCTCCGGTCCGGATGCCAGCTGGATCTTCCCTGGAGTAGAAACCTGTAAAGACTGCACAGTTCGGGTTAGCGCGGCAACGTTTTTAGTTAGCTCTTGGACCTGATGGTGCAGGTCTGTAGCCGGGTCATTGTTTAAAGCCTGCGCATCAGCTCCCACAGGCCCTGCCGACAAGGGCGCCGTCTCCTGGTGGTAAGTGGTAGCAGGGCGTTTGTGGGTCACAGCGCCACCTGGTGCCGGTTCTCGGAGCACCCGGATGGCTCTGTCCTTGAACTGTGCAAAGTCCAGATGAGGGTTCTGTAAGGCCATTGCTCGCAACTGGGTTCGGTGGGCATTGCAATGTAGACCCTCTATAAATTGTTCAGTCAACAGCTTGTCTTCGTTTCCCACGCCGTCAGGGTCGGCCTGCTTAACGGCTCTCAGGGCCTCTTGTAGATTTAGTGCATAGTCCCTTATATTCTCATGTGCTCGCTGCTTGCACCCGTAGAATCTAAGCTTGATCTCGGCTGAGGTACGGGTATCAAAGGTGTCCTTCAGCCGGGCTAGTATCTCTGCGACAGTCCTCCTCCTCCCAAGTGGCCAGGACTTTACCTCCCTTTGGGCTGCCCCTGTTAATTGAGCCACCAGGATGCTCACTTTTTGCTCTTCTGTGAGGGGGTACACCTGGAAGAGGCTATCCAGCCTTTCTCTGAAGTCATTTAGGGTATGGGACTCCCCTGAGTACTGGGGTAGCCAGGCTGCCCCCGGGATGTAGGGCATGGTGAAAGGCATGACCGCAGCAGCGGTGGTGCTGGCGGTGGCTGTAGCAGTGAAGCTCTCCTCCGTATCCGACATCCTCCTCCCCCTAGTGGACCGTGGCCTACCTTGCGATGATCCTCTTCCGTAGGCCGCGGCTCCGCAGTAGATCGTCAGGGTTGAGGACCTTCCGTCGCGCTCCTGTGACGTCGGCGTCTGCTGGGCTCCTTCCAGGACCTTACGCAACGTCCGGACGTGAGGCGGGGCTTCAGTTCTCGCGCGCTTTCGGAGTCCACGCCCCTCTTCTTTCCGCGCGGCGTCCTCGAGATGGCGTCCAATGGCGGGAAAACTCCACGGATGGCGGGAAGAAGGCAAAAGATGGCGTCGGATGGCGGGAAAACTCCACGGATGGCGGGAATCTTCACCACAGGTAAGTTTAACAGTCTTTTTCAGGCACGCAGTACCCGGTGGTTGCGGGCACGAGATCCTGTCGACTACGCCAAAAGTTGACGCGCCCCCTGGGCCATGTTTGGGGAATACCCGGAGCCGGATCTGTTGGGGGTGGTAGTCCTCGTGGCGGTGACCCGGTCCGTGCCCAGGGTGTCAAACTAAGTGGCGATGTTTTTAGTGGCAGATGTGATATTGCTCGACTACGCCACCCGTTGAATGCGGTTACGAAACCGCCGCTGCAGGGCAGACCGCTGAGGCCGGTGGTACAGTTGTGCAGCGTGGGTAGTATAACCCCCAACGGGAGGGGTATGGCCTCAGGGCAGCGGACGTGGATGATGGGGATGGTAGAATTGCACGCAGGCACCAGGAACCACTCAGAGACGGTGCGGTGTAGTTCAGGGTCTTTACTGGTGGCAAAGGTAGACCCTCCCGGGAGTACTGGCTAGCGATCGGGGCCTGGTCAGTCCGTGAGCAGACAGGATCTCCCCTGGCCAGGCGGAGTTGTAGGCCTCCCCACTAATTGTACTCTTCCTGGCTACCTTGCTAGAAGCGGGTAAAAGTAGCCCACGTCCCTGAGTGTACCGTGTGGTGCTCACCCGTATGGCCGGTGACTCGGGGCCTTCTGGTAGCCTCCGCTCCACGACAGCGGTGCTGGTCCCTTGCGTGTGACCGTGCCTTCGGGTTTCTTGGCCAGAGGACCTGAAATCCCCTGCCGGTCGGTTTCTGCTGCTGGGTATGGAACAGTCCCCACAGCCTCGGACTCCGTGTCCGGTGAGATCTCTTCAGTCAGGACGAGCTCTACAGCTTCCAGTCTCTGACTCCTTTTATCACTGCTCCCACAGAGCTCCTGATCTTGCTCTCCCTGCTGCTGAACCACTCCAGACCAGACTGTGTCTCTGTCTCTGTCTGTGTTCTTTTCTAACCCCACCTCAGCCCCAGTTTATATAGGGGAAGTTCTTCCCCTCCCAGGACTGGGCAGGAGGTGTAGCATGCTTAGGATTCCTGACCAGGAGACCTCCCACCTGCTCACAGATGTAATATTGCTATTACTGTGGTAACCAGACCCCTGGGGTTCCACACATGCATTAAACCTCAAAGAAACCCAAACCTTTCAACTTCTGAGATTAGGGACTTGCTTGGAGTTAGCTGGGAGGGTCTGTAGGAAAAAAATAAAGAACATAAAGGCATAATAGTTAAAACAAAAACAAAAAAAAACAATGTCCACATTGTTCTTGCACCATAACAAGCCATTCTGCAACTTCCCCCATCTGTTGGGTTTAACCCATCACCACGAGGAGTGGGGCTCCCCCATCTGTTGGGTATAAACCATCACCACGAGGAGTGGCACTCCCCCATCTGTTGGGTATAACCCATCACCACGAGGAGTGGCGCTCCCCCATCTGTTGGGTATAACCCATCACCTCAAGGAGTGAAGCTCCCCCATCTGTTGGGTGTAACCCATCACCACAAGGAGTGGAGCTCCCCCATCTGTTGGGTGCAGCCCATCACCTCGTGAAGTGGCGCTCCCCCATCTGTTGGGTATAACCCATCACTACGAGGAGTGGCGCTCCCCCATCTGTTGGGTATAACCTATCACCTCAAGGAGTGGCGCTCCCCCATCTGTTGGGTATAACCCATCACCAAGAGGAGTGGAGCTCCCCCATCTGTTGGGTGTAACCCATCACCACGAGGAGTGGCGCTCCCCCATCTGTTGGGTGTAACCCATCACCACGAGGAGTGGCGCTGCCCCATCTGTTGGGTATAACCTATCACCAGGAGGAGTGGCGCTCGTCATACTTTGTGTACCTAGAGGAAATGTGGTATTATAAGACATCCAATCAATTGAATGGCCGACTATGTACTGCATGGATGAGCGAGGAACATCAGAGAAGAAGCCGCCGATGCTCAACAGCAGCCTACTCTGTCGTCTTTTACAGACTGTATGCCATAGACTTGTACCTTAGAGTTGGGACTTACCCCTATTATGAATCATCGGTTTTGATTTGGTTCTGATATTCTGTTCAAAAATGGATCCCAGGAACTTCCGATTTTTCAGCATTTTCCACTCTGAAGGGAAACCATAGATGATTAACAGGGTCGGACTGGAACTGAAACTCAGCCCTGGCATGTGAGAACACGCAGGCCCGCCCGACGCGCGTTGAATGTGAAATATTTTCATGAATGATTTGGGTATATGTCACAATAAAAATTGCTGCAAACTGCACTTTATCATCGATAGACAAAAACTGACATAATGTAAAATATAAACTTCCCTCCAGGAAAATGTTAATTTCTTTCAACTGGGGGGGTGGACATATTTGTAATATAGAGCTCCAAGTTCCCAATAACGCTATGTTTGATAGTACCAGGAAAAGCAGGAAAAGTGAATCCTTGCAGATTTGAAGCAGTTTCATGTCTATTCTTTCAGTATTTTTGCAGCGTTTCTAAAGAACGGGAAAAAAAAATCTCACAAAACGCAATTTCAAGGGGATTTTCCTGCTGAGCGACAGGTTTTTTGTGCAGAAATGTTCTTCCCTTTCTTTTTTGTTTATATTTTGTGTTATACACTAGTGGCCAAAATTGAGGCAACACTTTCAGTTTTTCTCCATGACCAATATTTAATGGAAGTTTTCACTGACCTACTTACTTGTACACACGCCCTCTTCTGCCATATGTATTCTATGTTGGTTTATAGTGACCTGGGTGTGATGTAAGACAGATATTGTGCGATTAAAATGCGGTTTTTATATTTTAAAGCCAGTTTGTCATCAGAAGGTAAGCAATTACATGTTTTCGTTCTCAAAGTGTGTAAGCGGTTTCAAGAGACTGGTTCGATAAAGAATAAACCAGGTAGAGAAAGGAAGAAGGCTACAACTCCTCAGACTGATAGAAGAATTGTTAGAATCGCCCTAAATAACAGGAAATAAACGGCTGTTAACATCAACAAGGAGCTTGTCAACACCGGAGTGACAGTGTCTGATCGGACGGTTCGACGACGACTGGTAAACGCGGGGTTAAGAGCCAGAATACCAGGTAAAAAGCCATTTTTGAAAACCTCACAGCGTCAGAAACGTCTGCAGGGGCCAAAGAACATTGTAAATGGACCATTGAACAATGGAGAAATGTTATATGGAGCGATGAGACACGCATATCCATCTTTGGCAGTGACGGTGTCTGCTACGTTCGACGACGACCTGGAGAGGACTGGTTGCCAGAGGGTACAATACCCACCATGAAGCCTCCTCTGAGTGTTATGGTAGGGGGCTGCGTGTCCAGAGATGCAGGTGGTCGGCTGCAGGTAATTGAAGAAACAGTTAATGCTGAAAAGTACATCAAGGAAGTCCTTCAGCCTAAACTCATTCCTTCGGCACACGATGTATTTGGTGAAGGGACACCGTTTATTTTAAGATGGAGCCCCATGCCATACAGCTAAAAAATGGCTCTCTTGGTTCAAGGACAAAAATGTCCAGCTATTGAATTGGCCAGGAAACAGCCCAGATCTCAATCCTATTGAGAATCTCTGGGCTCGGCTCAAAAGAGCGGTGTCAAAACAGCGGGCTTCACACAAGCAGGAACTCATTGCAGCCATCATCAAATCATGGCTTCATATCATCACACCATCTGATTTACACAAACTGGTAGATAGCATGCCAAGTAGATGCCAGGCCGTCATCAAGGCCGAGGGCTATCCAACTGAGTATTAACATTTAGTGTTAGATATGAAAATAGGACAAATCAATGGCTTTTCTCCCACAGTCATCTGAGTGACAATAGTGTCCAATTTGTTGACAAATGAACAAATTTCCAGCTAATATTGTGTTTCTATATGAGATTTTATTTCTACTTAAAAACTTTACTGTGAAATCAAAAACATTCATGAAATTTGTATTTGTATTGGCAAAATGCTAAAAATTCATAAATCTTGGGGGTGTTGCCTCAATTTTGGCCACTAGTGTATAGAGTTCCTCAGTATATTTATATGTTGTCCCCCGTCACCTTTTTCATCTCTCCTTACAAGTATGCCTTGTATCTTAGCTAAAACATGGTAGTAAGTAGCATATTAAACCCTTTTATAATGGGTAGTGTAGAATCGCTGCATATTTCAGGGTTATGCGCTCCTGAGGACTCATTAGTGCTGCCCTCCTCAGGCGAAACCTGGTTGTGACCTCGTATAATATGGGGCTAGCCGGTCTCACCTACCAGTTTGGGTCACAAACCCTTTTTCATTTGCTTTGATGTTTTACTCATTGTTTATTACGTTTACACCCCAAATCTCTCCTAATCCTGGAGATCAAACCTATGAAAGCAATTTATGAATGATCGTAACACCTCTATGAAGGGTAATTATCATCTCCTTCATAAATATACATTTATATGTATAAATACATATGTGGTCAATGCATAGTACTGGCACATGACTTATCACTTTCCAGGACCTTACAAAGCACCAGGAACATTCATAACAAGCGGAGGAGAAGCGATTCTGGCAAATTAATAGGAAAGGATTCCTTACAGTTAGAGCAGTCAGACTGTGGAATGCCAACCACAAGATATAGTAATGGCAGATAGCATAACAGCATTTATAGAAGGGCTGGATACGTTTTTAACAAAACATGACATTGTGGGTTATAAATAATCTAGTAATAGAAAATGTATAACTTTGGAGATAGACCAAGGACATTAAAGTTAAAACTTTTTCAACCTATGTAACTATGCAAGTATGCAGAATGCACATTAGGAAAATGCTAGAAATGCAATTCCCTATAATATTATTTTACAAGTAATTTCCTCTTAATTTTCCGCTTTGTAAAGTGCTAGTTATAAGCCCAATCTATGCATCTAAAAAGTGCAAAACACTCCTGAAACACTTGTACGTATGTTCTATAATCTGTATTTCTTATGGTGCCTAAGGGAAGCCGTAATGATAAGACTCCTGCTTGGTAACAAGTGCAGTTATTTGCCTCCATAATGAAAGTGAATTACCAATGATGAAAGGGTTAATACTTGGACCCTGCATCAGTAATAGCTAGTGTTGAGCGATACCTTCCGATATCGGGAAATATCGGATCGGATTGGATCGGACCGATACCGGAAACCAATGCAAGTCAATGGGACAGAAATATCGGAATGAAAATAAACCATTTCTTTCCTTGTAGGTTAATTCTACATGAAGGAAAACAACTAAGAATAATGTAGAATGTATTGGGGGAGGTGGGGGAGACAATAAAGGCATAGAGGTTTAGCCCAATCAAATGGAATAGCAGGAATTAATATTTTTTTAAGACGTTCTGAGTTACGGAAATATTGACTATGTTAAGTATTTTTATATTTTGTCAGATATTTATGTTTCACTACTTCTATGCTCTTCAACTTCTTTTTTACTTCTCCCACACTTTCTCCTTCATCATCCTCAGCATCTTTTTCATCCTCTTCTTCTTCACCTTCTTCATCTTCTTCTTCTTCACCTTCTTCGTATTATTCTTTTTTTTTACATTCTTCATATTCTACTTCTTCATCTTCTTCACATTCTTCTTCTTCATCATATTCTTATTTGTGACAGGCATTCCTGTAGTTGTTATCTATAAAAGGTTGGACATTACACCTTTCGTTCTGCCCGTCACAAAAGATTTACAACAGGATTTGTCCGCGTTCAGTTTGGCCTGCAGCAGCAGGTCTTTTCCAGGGGCACCACGAGGAGGAACGGACTCACCCCCATACACTGCTTAGTCATCTTCTGCTTATAATTTAGATATTATCTTTTGCTCTGATTTTTTGTCTTATGCTTAATGTTCTTCCGCTTTTTGTTCTGCAGCTTCTTGTATTTCTGCTTCTTGGTTTTCTGTCTCTTGTTCTTCTGTATCTTGGTGCTTGTCTTCTCTTCTTTGTCCTCTTGGTCAACTTCTTCAGGGTCATCTTCTTGGTCATCTTCGGGGTGGTCTTCAGGGTCGTCGTCTTCGGGGGTCGTCGTCTTCGGGGTCCTCGTCTTCTTCGGGTTGGTCTTCTGGGTCCTCGTCTTCGGGGTCCTCGTCTTCTTCGGGGTGGTCTTCAGGGTCCTCGTCTTCTTCGGGGTGGTCTTCAGGGTCCTCGTCTTCTTCGGGGTGGTCTTCAGGGTCCTCGTCTTCAGGGTCATTGTCTTCGGGGTCCTCGTCTTCTTAGGGTTGGTCTTCAGGGTCCTCGTCTTCAGGGTCCTCGTCAGGGAGATCCAGAGTGATTACCAAGAACCATTTCAAAAAGCTTGAACTTGGAAATGTAGCAGAAGGTACAAGAAAGCTGAGGAACTACCGAGAACCAGCTGACGGTACTGGAACCCGGATGGGTAGCAGAAGGTACAAGAGCCAATGGAACTGCTGAAGACCAGCTGACGGTACTGGAACTCGGTTACTAAGCAGGAGGTACCTGTGCCAGAAAGCACTACCAAGGACCAGCAGACGTTGGTGGAACTTGGATACCGAGAAGGAGGCACCTAATCCAAAGGCACTGCCGAGAACCAGCTGACGGTACTGGAACCCGGATGGGTAGCAGAAGGTACCCATGTAAAAAAAAGTTCAAGGCCGCGAGCCGGCCGCAGTTACCAAAACCCACAGTCCTACAGGGGGTGCTTGTCCTATAGGCACTATGGAACCAGCCTTCATTGCCAGATCCCGCAGCCCACATAGGAGTCACCTAAACTGCAGGCACCATAGAGTCGGCTAACCCAACCGCAACACGACAGGACAACGCATTGGAGGCAAAGTGACGTTGACACTACCCGGAAACAGCTGGCGTGCTGGAACCAGGCTGGGCAGGAGGGAGTACCCGTGCCAAAGACACTGCCGAGAACCAGCTGACGGTACTGGAACCCGGATGGGTAGTAGAAGGTACAAAAGCCAATGGAACTGCCGAAGACCAGCTGACGGTACTGGAACTCGGTTACTAAGCAGGAGGTACCTGTGCCAGAAAGCACTACCAAGGACCAGCAGACGTTGGTGGAACTTGGATACCGAGAAGGAGGCACCTAATCCAAAGGCACTGCCGAGAACCAGCTGACGGTACTGGAACCCGAATGGGTAGCAGAAGGTACCCATGTAAAAAAAAGTTCAAGGCCGCGAGCCGGCCGCAGTTACCAAAACCCACAGTCCTACAGGGGGTGCTTGTCCTATTGGCACTATGGAACCAGCCTTCATTGCCAGATCCCGCAGCCCACATAGGAGTCACCTAAACTGCAGGCACCATAGAGTCGGCTAACCCGACCGCAACACGACAGGACAACGCATTGGAGGCAAAGTGACGTTGACACTACCCGGAAACAGCTGGCGTGCTGGAACCAGGCTGGGCAGGAGGGAGTACCCGTGCCAAAGTCACTGCCGAGAACCAGCTGACGGTACTCGAACCCGGATGGGTAGTAGAAGGTACAAGAGCAAATTGAACTACCGAGGACCAGCTGACGGTACTGGAACCCGGATGGATAGCAGAAGGTACAAGAGCCAATGGAACTGCCGAAGACCAGCTGACGGTACTGGAACTCGGTTACTGAGCAGGAGGTACCTGTGCCAGAAAGCACTACCAAGAACCAGCAGACGTTGGTGGAACTTGGATACCGAGAAGGAGGCACCTAATCCAAAGGCACTGCCGAGAACCAGCTGACGGTACTGGAACCCGGATGGGTAGTAGAAGGTACAAGAGCAAATGGAACTACCAAGAACCAGCTGGCGGTGCTGGAACCCAGAGTGGAGCCAGAGGTGTAATTGGAGCAAGTTTTAAATCAGTAGTACAGTGGATGTGGACAAAGCAGGAGAATTTGCCGGACACACAGCAGGGGAACAGCTGACGTTACTGAACCCCAATAACACGGCAGCAAGTGTTGACTGTGCAGACGGCACTTCCGAGCGCCAACTGGCGGTGTTGGAGCTCAGGGATAATACTGAAAACAGAGGAGCCAGAGGTGTAATTGGAGCAACTTTAAAATCTGTAGTAGTGAGAATGTGGACAGAGGAGGAGAAATTGCCGTCCGCACAGCAGGGGAACAGCTGACGTTACTGAACCCCAATAACATGGCAGCAAGTGTTGACTGTGCAGACGGCACTTCCGAGCGCCAACTGGCGGTGTTGGAGCTCAGGGATAATACTGAAAACAGAGGAGCCAGAGGTGTATTTGGAGGAGGTTTTAAATCAGTAGTACAGTGGATGTGGACAGAGCAGGAGAAAGTGCCGTCCGCACAGCAGGGGAACAGCTGACGTTACTGAACCCCAATAACACGGCAGCAAGTGTTGACTGTGCAGACGGCACTTCCGAGCGCCAACTGGTGGTGTTGGAGCTCAGGGATAATACTGAAAACAGAGGAGCCAGAGGTGTAATTGGAGCAACTTTAAAATCAGTAGTAGTGAGAATGTGGACAGAGCAGGAGAAATTGCCGTCCGCACAGCAGGGGAACAGCTGACGTTACTGAACCCCAATAACACGGCAGCAAGTGTTGACTGTGCAGACGGCACTTCCGAGCACCAACTGGCGGTGTTGGAGCTCAGGGATAATACTGAAAACAGAGGAGCCAGAGATGTAATTGGAGCAACTTTAAAATCTGTAGTAGTGAGAATGTGGACAGAGCAGGAGACATTGCCGTCCGCACAGCAGGGGAACAGCTGACGTTACTGAACCCCAATGACACGGCAGCAAGTGTTGACTGTGCAGACGGCACTTCCGAGCGCCAACTGGCGGTGTTGGAGCTCAGGGATAATACTGAAAACAGAGGAGCCAGAGGTGTATTTGGAGGAGGTTTTAAATCAGTAGTACAGTGAATGTGGACAGAGCAGGAGAAATTGCCGTCCGCACAGCAGGGGAACAGGTGACGTTATTGAACCCCAATAACATGGCAGCAAGTGTTGACTGTGCAGACGGCACTTCGGAGCGCCAACTGGCGATGTTGGAGCTCAGGGATAATACTGAAAACAGAGGAGCCAGAGGTGTATTTGGAGGAGGTTTTAAATCAGTAGTACAGTGGATGTGGACAGAGCAGGAGAAATTGCCGTCCGCACAGCAGGGGAACAGCTGACGTTACTGAACCCCAATAACATCGCAGCAAGTGTTGACTGTGCAGACGGCACTTCCGAGCGCCAACTGGCGGTGTTGGAGCTCAGGGATAATACTGAAAACAGAGGAGCCAGAGGTGTATTTGGAGGAGGTTTTAAATCAGTAGTACAGTGGATGTGGAAAGAGCAGGAGAAAGTGCCGTCCGCACAGCAGGGGAACAGCTGACGTTACTGAACCCCAATAACACGGCAGCAAGTGTTGACTGTGCAGACGGCACTTCCGAGCGCCAACTGGCGATGTTGGAGCTCAGGGATAATACTGAAAACAGAGGAGCCAGAGGTGTAATTGGAGCAACTTTAAAATCAGTAGTAGTGAGAATGTGGACAGAGCAGGAGAAATTGCCGTCCGCACAGCAGGGGAACAGCTGACGTTACTGAACCCCAATAACACGGCAGCAAGTGTTGACTGTGCAGACGGCACTTCCGAGCACCAACTGGCGGTGTTGGAGCTCAGGGATAATACTGAAAACAGAGGAGCCAGAGGTGTAATTGGAGCAACTTTAAAATCTGTAGTAGTGAGAATGTGGACAGAGGAGGAGAAATTGCCGTCCGCACAGCAGGGGAACAGCTGACGTTACTGAACCCCAATAACATGGCAGCAAGTGTTGACTGTGCAGACGGCACTTCCGAGCGCCAACTGGCGGTGTTGGAGCTCAGGGATAATACTGAAAACAGAGGAGCCAGAGGTGTATTTGGAGGAGGTTTTAAATCAGTAGTACAGTGGATGTGGACAGAGCAGGAGAAAGTGCCGTCCGCACAGCAGGGGAACAGCTGACGTTACTGAACCCCAATAACACGGCAGCAAGTGTTGACTGTGCAGACGGCACTTCCGAGCGCCAACTGGTGGTGTTGGAGCTCAGGGATAATACTGAAAACAGAGGAGCCAGAGATGTAATTGGAGCAACTTTAAAATCAGTAGTAGTGAGAATGTGGACAGAGCAGGAGAAATTGCCGTCCGCACAGCAGGGGAACAGCTGACGTTACTGAACCCCAATAACACGGCAGCAAGTGTTGACTGTGCAGACGGCACTTCCGAGCACCAACTGGCGGTGTTGGAGCTCAGGGATAATACTGAAAACAGAGGAGCCAGAGGTGTAATTGGAGCAACTTTAAAATCTGTAGTAGTGAGAATGTGGACAGAGCAGGAGAAATTGCCGTCCGCACAGCAGGGGAACAGCTGACGTTACTGAACCCCAATGACACGGCAGCAAGTGTTGACTGTGCAGACGGCACTTCCGAGCGCCAACTGGCGGTGTTGGAGCTCAGGGATAATACTGAAAACAGAGGAGCCAGAGGTGTATTTGGAGGAGGTTTTAAATCAGTAGTACAGTGAATGTGGACAGAGCAGGAGAAATTGCCGTCCGCACAGCAGGGGAACAGGTGACGTTATTGAACCCCAATAACATGGCAGCAAGTGTTGACTGTGCAGACGGCACTTCGGAGCGCCAACTGGCGATGTTGGAGCTCAGGGATAATACTGAAAACAGAGGAGCCAGAGGTGTATTTGGAGGAGGTTTTAAATCAGTAGTACAGTGGATGTGGACAGAGCAGGAGAAATTGCCGTCCGCACAGCAGGGGAACAGCTGACGTTACTGAACCCCAATAACATGGCAGCAAGTGTTGACTGTGCAGACGGCACTTCCGAGCGCCAACTGGCGGTGTTGGAGCTCAGGGATAATACTGAAAACAGAGGAGCCAGAGGTGTATTTGGAGGAGGTTTTAAATCAGTAGTACAGTGGATGTGGACAGAGCAGGAGAAAGTGCCGTCCGCACAGCAGGGGAACAGCTGACGTTACTGAACCCCAATAACACGGCAGCAAGTGTTGACTGTGCAGACGGCACTTCCGAGCGCCAACTGGCGATGTTGGAGCTCAGGGATAATACTGAAAACAGAGGAGCCAGAGGTGTAATTGGAGCAACTTTAAAATCAGTAGTAGTGAGAATGTGGACAGAGCAGGAGAAATTGCCGTCCGCACAGCAGGGGAACAGCTGACGTTACTGAACCCCAATAACACGGCAGCAAGTGTTGACTGTGCAGACGGCACTTCCGAGCACCAACTGGCGGTGTTGGAGCTCAGGGATAATACTGAAAACAGAGGAGCCAGAGGTGTAATTGGAGCAACTTTAAAATCTGTAGTAGTGAGAATGTGGACAGAGCAGGAGAAATTGCCGTCCGCACAGCAGGGGAACAGCTGACGTTACTGAACCCCAATGACATGGCAGCAAGTGTTGACTGTGCAGACGGCACTTCCAAGCGCCAACTGGCGGTGTTGGAGCTCAGGGATAATACTGAAAACAGAGGAGCCAGAGGTGTAATTGGAGCAACTTTAAAATCTGTAGTAGTGAGAATGTGGACAGAGCAGGAGAAATTGCCATCCGCACAGCCGGGGAATAGCTGACGTTACTGAACCCCAATGACACGGCAGCAAGTGTTGACTGTGCAGACGGCACTTCCGAGCGCCAACTGGCGGTGTTGGAGCTCAGGGATTACAGTTCAGGTGGTAGAAACATGAACAGAACAGGAGACCTGGATACTTTTGCCAACAATTATTTATTCTGGAAGAGGACTGGCAAATTCATGAGAGATCCAGGCCTTGTTCATTTTGAGAAAAGTAAGCCGGTCAACGTTATCGGAGGATAGTCGCATGCGACGGTCTGTTAGTACACCACCTGCGGCACTAAAGACGCGTTCCGATAATACACTAGCAGCAGGGCAAGCTAGCACCTCCAATGCATACTGACTTAGCTCTGGCCATGTATCTAGCTTACAGACCCAAAACTTGAAGGGAGAAGAGCCGTCTGGGAGTACACTAAGAGGGCAAGACATGTAGTCTGTCACCATCTGACGGAAATGTTGCCTCCTGCTGACTGGAGCCGTCTGTGATGGTGTAGACATTTGTGGCGGCGGGGACACAAAACTTTGCCACATTTCGGCCATGCTGGTCTTGCCTTGTGCTGAGGCGCTGCTTCTGCTCCCTCTTTGTGCAGAGCTTCCTCCACTGCCTCGACGCACTGAGCTGCTTTGTAAAGCACTAGCAGCACTGCTCTCGGTTGGAATGGAGAACATGATGGAATGCACCAGTGCGTCTTGGTACTCCCGCATTTTACGCTCCCGGTTCAACGGTGTTATGAGGCTTTGTAAGTTGTCCCGGTAGCGAGGATCTAGGAGGGTGGACACCCAATAATGAGCCGTGTTGAGAATGTGGGCGATGCGGCGGTCGTTTCTCAGGCACTGCAGCATGAAATCAACCATGTGCTGCAGACTGCCAACTGGCCAAGAAACGCTGTCCCCTGCTTGAGGCGTGATCTCTGCCTGCTCTGCATCACCCCACCCTCGCTCTAGATACTGACTACTAGAGCATTGTGTACCTCCCTCCTCTGGACAGATGTCTTCCTCATCCATTGACTCCTCCTCACAAAGTGTCCCCTGCCTAGGCCTTTGTGAGGAACCACGTTGCGCAGACTGTAGAGAAGCAGATGGCATTTGTGACTCCTCATCCTCCACCTCTTCCAAAACCTCGTCCCTTAGTGCTTGCAGTGTTTTTTCAAGCAGGCAGATAAGGGGGATAGTCATGCTGACTAGTGCATCATCTGCACTCGCCATCCGCGTGGAATAATCGAAGGCACGCAAAACGTGGCAAATGTCCTTCATAGAGGCCCACTCAGTGGTGGTGAAGTGTGAACGGCGCGCACTGCGACTTCTTTGCGCCTGCTGCAGCTGGTACTCCATTACTGCTGCCTGCTGCTCACACAACCTCTCCAACATATGTAACGTTGAATTCCACCTGGTGGGTAGGTCACATATGATGCGATGTTCCGGAAGACGTAATCGGCGCTGCAGAGCTGCAATGCGTGATCTTGCATTGCTGGAACGCCGCAAGTGAGCGCACTCTATGCGGACCTTGTGAAGCAGTGCATCAAGATCCGGATAGTCCCTCAAAAAACTCTGCACGACCAAGTTGAGCACATGTGCCAGACATGGGATGTGAGTGAGGTTGCCTAGGCCCAGAGCTGCCACCAGATTTCGGCCATTGTCACACACTACCATGCCTGGCTGGAGATTCGCTGGCACAAACCACACGTCGCTCTGCTGCTTGATGGCATTCCAGAGCTCCTGCGCTGTGTGGCTTCGATTCCCCAAAGAAATTAATTTTAATACGGCCTTTTGACGTTTGGCCACGGCTGTGCTCATATTGGTCACCATAACAGGTAACCGTTCACGGGTCGATGTGGAGGTAGACCGTGACGGCTCCTGCAGCGCTGATTCAGAGGAACTGGAGTATGAGGAGGAGTCAATGTGTACAGACTGGATTCCTGCAATCCTTGGAGTTGGCAGAACACGTACAGCGCCACTCTCAAGATCTGTACCCGGCTCCACAACATTTACCCAATGGGCAGTGAGGGAAAGGTATCGTCCCTGTCCATGCTTACTGGTCCACGCATCGGTGGTCAGGTGGACCTTGCTACTGACGGCGTTTTGTAGCGCATGTTTAATTTTTCCCTCCACATGATGTTGCAGGGCAGGGACGGCTTGCCTGCTGAAATAAAATCGGCTGGGCACTTTGTATTGTGGGACTGCCAATGCCATAAAGTTACAGAATGTGTCAGTCTCCACCAGCCTGAATGATAGCATTTCAAGGGCCAGTAGTTTAGCAATGCCAGCATTCAGAGCCTGTGCTCGGGGGTGGTTTGCCGAGTATGGGCGCCTTTTCTCCCATGCCTGTGCTAACGATGGCTGTAGACTGGCCTGGGAGTGTGAGGATGACTGGGAAAGTGGTGCTGTGGGTGGAATTACACTGTGTCTCTGTACAACAGTGCCAGAGATTCTTCCATGGCGATCCTGTGAGGAAGCCGAACCAGCTGTGTGTGAGCTGGAGGAAGAGGCTACAACACGAGCTGAAGAGGTGGTAGGTGGCGCTGTAGGTTGGCCTAGGTCTTCAGGGTGTTTTTGTAACTCCACCACGTGCTTGGTCCGCACATGTTTCCACATATTTGTGGTATTGAGGTTGCTGACACTTTTCCCTCTTTTCACCTTCTGATTACACAGCTTGCATTTGACAAAGCAAATGTCATCTGCAACTGTGTCAAAAAAGGACCAGGCACTGCAAGTCTTGGGAGCGCCCGCTTTGGATTTTGGAAGAGCCATGCTCCTAATGGGTGCCGAAGTGGAGGCTACAGGCAACCAAGTCTGCCCCCTCCCTCTCCCTCCTTTTTGGGCTGTTCGGGGAATCTCTTCCTCAGAGCTGCTCCCACCACCTTCCTGTCCCTCACGCCATGATGGGTCAAGGACCTCATCATCTACACCACCCTCTTCAAACAACTGCTTCTCCTGGGTAGTCTCGACAGCACTACGCACCAGAAAGTGGCACCTGAGTCTCATCATCAGATGCGTACTGAGGTGTGCTGCTGACCATAGGCACTGGCCCACCCGCCTCTTCAGATTCAGAGAGACAAAACGGTTGCACATCACTGCATACTACCTCTTCTTCAAATTCTCGAATTCTGCTTGGCTGGCCCCCTCTTTCCAAGCCAAGAGATTCAGAGAACAGAAGTAGAGATGGCTCCTGTCCAGGGCTCTCTGACTGCCTGGGCAATTTGGCAGGTGGTGAAGAGACAGATGGGTGCTCTTCAGTGCTCAGGACCTGAGAGGATCAGGAACTAATTGAAGTCGATGCGTTAGCTGCCATCCATCCGACAACGGCTTCAATTTGGTCCTCCCGCAGCAGTGGGGTACGGCTAGCTCATACAAAGCTGCGCATAAAGGACTGTTCCCTGGTAAAACTGGGGGATGCTGAGTCACTGGTGCCCGCAGCAGGCACAGAATCCCCACGTCCTCTCCCTGCAGGCACAGAATCCTCACGTCCTCTCCCTGCAGAAACTCCACGCCCACGCCCACATGCCTTACTCCCTGCCTTCTTCATCTTGGTAGACTGATAAAGATAGGCAGAAAAGTACTAAGGGCTTAGTGTGCTTATTCCTGAACAGCTGCTAACAGGTATAAGAAACACTAATTTTATAAAGTGTGGACTAGACTTTAATATGAGCTAATGTGGCCTACACAACTGTAAAGTGGAGTGTTTGGTGAACTTTATTTAGGTTTTTTTTGTCACAAAAAGACACTGGATGTGCCTAAAGATGTAATAACGATAGTATCACAAACTTTTTGTAGCTATTACAATGTAGGAAGGTAACCTACAATGCAATAGATGAGGCTGCAAAAAATAGGCTAATACTAATCTGGCTGGGGCTGCAGGGCCCAATGCTGCAGAAAGGCTCCTCTAACTACTCCTATATAGTGTGTTTGGAACCAGTTTAGCTGAATACAGATGGAACCACCACACTAATAGGAGAAATCAGGAAAAATTATGAATTGGCAAAAAAGGACAATGTATGAGGCAGTGACACACACTGAGTGCACTACAACCAGACGTGGTTGAAGCACACACTACAGGGTGAGCTGCACTCACACACCAGACCTTGCAGACAGCGGTGAACAGTACAGATGCAGAGCACTGTGCACTAAAGCTGCAAGACCAAAAAAATTTCTCTATCTACTCCTATATAGTGTGTTTGGAACAAATTTAGCTGAATACGGATGGAACCACCACACTAATAGGAGATATCAGGAAAAATTATGAATTGGCAAAAAAGGACAATGTATGAGGCAGTGACACACACTGAGTGCACTATAACCAGACGTGGCTGAAGCACACACTACAGGGTGAGCTGCACTCACACACCAGACCTTGCAGACAGCGGTGAACAGTACAGATGCAGAGCACTGTGCACTAGCGCTGCAAGACCAAAAAAATGTCTCTATCTACTCCTATATAGTGTGTTTGGAACAAATTTAGCTGAATACGGATGGAACCACCACACTAATAGGAGATATCAGGAAAAATTATGAATTGGCAAAAAAGGACAATGTATGAGGCAGTGACACACACTGAGTGCACTACAACCAGACGTGGCTGAAGCACACACTACAGGGTGAGCTGCACTCACACACACAGACCTTGCAGACAGCGGTGAACAGCACAGAGAACTGTGCACTAGCGCTGCAAGGCACAGCGATTTATAAAGTAGCTTGAGTAAAGCAGAATAGACTAAATAGGTAGCTAAAACTGTCCCTCAGAACAACAGCATCCTATCCCTAACTGAATTCACAGCAGAGTGAGCTCAAAATGGCGGCGGCGGCTTTTATAGTGCATCATGACATCATTTCAGCAGCCAATCACAGCCATGCCATTAGTTAAGATGCCTACATGCCTAATAAGATGTGCCCACACTTCTTAGGATCCTCATTGGCTGAATAAAATGAAAATGGCTCATTGCATTATGGGAACTTCCGATTCCGGTATACGATATTGCAAAAGTATCGGAATTAAGTATCGGAATTCCGAACCGCGAATATCGGCCGACACCCGATATTTCAGTATCGGAATGCTCAACACTAGTAATAGCCCTTGTAGTAACCATGACAACTATTGTGAGGGCATAAACAAGTGTCATAAAGAAGATTCCATAAAAGAATGCCGCGCTGCCATGATCAGCGCCATTACTGATGATGCGCCTGAGGACCTTGAGCTTGACCACCCCACGTAATGTGCCAATGTTGGTGTAATTTGGAGGTTCTAGCAGGGAAAGGGGTTGTCTTCTTAGACACCCCGGGGGGAAGGGAAGGTAACAGAGGGGGGGTCCCCAAAACAGGATCCCCTTCTGTTACTATGTACAAAGAGCTGCTCTTCTTTGGGAGTTCATGGATGGATCCTTGACTTTAATGGGTGATAAATTGGGAGGGGGAGGGGATACTCATCCTATTAGGGGTTATCCATAATGAGCAACCCCTGTAACCAAGTACCCAACATCTTGAGAGACGGAGCTGGATCTGTAAGGGAGAAGTGGTAGATCCACCTGGGAAATCAGATCAACTAAATTCGTTCCAGCAATAAATGTGGTGACAGATATCGCAGCCAGATCTCTCCCACATCCAGTTTATCACATTAATAGTCTATATTTGTTATGTCGTTCTCTGTAAATATGTAGAAATTCTAAAACTCTGTCATATATCGGCACTAACTCTCTAAGCCCAACGGAAGGGCAGCCTTCCAGCCATGGTTCCCTAGAGGTTTCCTCCACAGGGGGTTTTCCTCTCCTGAGCGCTGGAGGGTGACTCTTCGTGAGTCGAGGGTTGTGCCATTTTCGGTGTCATGTAAATTTAAATAAAGTTGAGAACGTTTGACACCTAATTGCAATGATTTGTGTATTTATTTTGTATGTGTCTGATTCATTTTGTTTGGGAGTCGGGGTCCATCACACATCACTGAGTCATACGTCTGGACATCTGCCGCCAGAAGTTTTGCTCCAGGGGTTGCCCCTGCTCTGGGGAGTTTGATGGAGCAGAGAAGACAAGAATTACAGAACTCATCCTCAGAATAAGGACTTATATTACAGTACTACAAGCAGCTTCCTCGCCTCATTCACACAGTGAGTATTTTGGGCACTAATTTACATCAGTATTTGTAAGCTCAAAACCAGAGGGGAACAAACACAGTGAAAAATAGTAACTGAAACACTTTCACTTCTTCTGTTTTGGATCCACTCCTGGCGTCTGCTAACAAATACTGATGCAAAATATCGCCATGGAAGTTCCCTAAATTCTTACTGACTGATTTGACTGTTTGAGTAGCAGTCAAGCAACAGAGGTTGCAAGCGTTAAAGGAGTTTTCTGGTATCAAAAACCCCTGTCCCCCTTGCCATTTTTCTCTATCCTGAATCTGTGCTTCCTGCCCTGATCTCAGACTGTCTGACCTAGTCCTTGTCTTCGCTCTCCTGAGTCTGGTACCCTGGTACCTCCGGAATGCTGCTGCAGTCCCGGGAACTGCACTGAAGTGGTACCTGGTGTCTACTGGCGGCCCAGTCTATCCTCACCACCAGAGGTTCTAGTGGAGACCCAGTAGACACCTAGTCACAACCCTCCCGTGGGGCAGTGGGTCCATATCCACCAGGGTTACACCCACATAGCAAATGTGGTACCAATATTCAAGAAGGGGATAACATCTGAGCCTGGAATTTATAGGTCGGTAAGTTTAACTTGTACTGTGGGCAACAACTTTGAGGGTTTTCTAAGAGATACTAACCTGGAGCACCTCAATAAGAATAACCTAAACATATGATTATGAGGGATCTGTCCTGCAAACTAATCTGAAAAGATTCTATGGAGAGGTAAGTTCAGGTTGGACCAGGGAAACTTAGTGGATGTTGTCTATCTGGACTTTTCAAAGGCATTTGATACGGTGCCATACAACAGGTTGGTACATAAAAATGTTCAATATATTATATGGTAAACTTGCTCCACGAAAGAACAAGTCCTTGTGTGGTCGATGGAAAAATCAAGGAAAAGATCAGTGATGCAGTCGTTACCTCTTGACAGCTCCATTTCGTACTTGTTCTCTAGTCCCTCCATGGCCACGGTGATAAAAAATTCCCTGAAAAGCTCATTATTCTAATAAAAAAAATACAAAGTAAGGAGCTGACACAAAGGAGAGCAGACAGCTCGTATGTCGGAATAAGCAATTGCAGTTACCGTAATTTTCTCAAAGAAGGTGCCATTAATCACTATGTCGTACGCCGAGCAGCCGCCTCTACCTGTAGGACAAAGTGCACCAGGACTTAGATACTTTGCGGTGCCGACTCAATCCATTGACCTTAGTAGGGCTGCTATGAATAAGTGGTATAAGTTCTTAAAGGGGAATCCAAGTAGTGGACAATCCCTCTAAGTCCCAAATCTAAACCAAAAAAGTTCAAAAGTCAACAACAAGATGTCAAACTTTATTCCGCAGACTGGAAGTGGACCTACCAGAACCTGTGGAGATGGCACCTTTGACCATTGAGGATTAGTAAGTTGTAATACTTGCTATTTTAACCCCTTTAAGGATATCTCTGGACTATCCCTTTAAAAAGAGAAGCGCTGTATTAAAAAAAAACGTACTATTATCAACTTCAACGTGGGGCTCTCCAAGGCTCATGGGGACTCGATAGCCGGAGGGATCATCAGATTCCAGGATGCTGACTAACTCCTGCTCCGTCACGTCCGGGGCCGCTGGGATCTGGTTCGACTTGCAGATGTTAATAAAGATTTTGGTATTTTTGGATGTGCGAGTTTTAATGCAGAAACCTAACACAGAAATAAAAACAAAAAGTGAACAAAAACACAATAAAATCGGCAAAAGCCAAGCAGCATTTACATGTAATCAACTGCATAAGAAATTATGTGACCCCCCACGTTGGTTGCATCATGTGACCGTTGCAGTCAATAAGACCCCACTGCCCCACTGTGCTATCTGTCACATAATATGCACAAAGTAATCTGGATAATAATCAGAGGACGCCCATCTCACCCGGCTGGGGTCTGATCTCTCTGCTTTCTGGTAAGTTCGGTATTCTGCTCTCCATCTCCTGTTTGGCCTGAAATGAGGCAACAAGTGAGAATCAGTGAGTAACATGAACAGGATGGTTCTGCAAACTGATTTTTCCTGCACCAAAATAGTACAACTGTGAGGGGTCTAAAGCCAACAATACACATTAGGTAAATGTTGGAGACTGCCGCGCCCCCGGCAGCTGACGGAGGAGACATTCACCCGGTGATTGCTGGCCTCTTTCGTACCTTCATCAGCATCTGTTCATACAGCGCTTCCTCCATGTTTGTGTTCATTTCTGCAGACAGCAGCGACTTGTCAGACGCCATTTTTTCGGTCAAAGACAGAAGCTCAGGGATCTTGTTTTATAAGAGAAAACCTGAAAAATGAAAATATGTATTAATCTTCTCCACAGACAACGACAAGGGGAGAGTGCGGGAGCCTGACAGCCCATGGCATGAGGGAGTGAGGGAGACTGACAGCCCAGGGCACGAGGGGGTGCGGGAGCCTGACAGCCCATGACACGAGGGGGTGCGGGAGCCCGACAGCCCACGGCACGAGGGGGTGCGGGAGCCTGACAGCCGACGACATGAGGGGGTGCGGGAGCCTGACAGCCCTCGACACGAGGGGGTGCGGGAGCCTGGCAGCCCACGACAAGAGGGGGTGCGGGAGCCTGACAGCCCACGACAAGAGGGGGTGCGGGAGCCTGACAGCCCACGACACGAGGGGGTGCGGGAGCCTGACAGCCCATGACACGAGGGGGTGCGGGAGCCTGACAGCCCACGACACGAGGGGGTGCGGGAGCCTGGCAGCCCACGACACGAGGGGGTGCGGGAGCCTGACAGCCCTCGACACGAGGGGGTGCGGGAGCCTGACAGCCCACGACACGAGGGGGTGCGGGAGCCTGGCAGCCCACGACACGAGGGGATGCGGGAGCCTGACAGCCCACGACACGAGAGGGTGCGGGAGCCCGATAGCCCACGACACGAGGGGATGCGGGAGCCTGGCAGCCCACGACACGAGGGGGTGCGGGAGCCTGACAGCCCACGACACGAGGGGGTGCGGGAGCCCGATAGCCCACGACACGAGGGGATGCGGGAGCCCCGACAGCCCACGACACGAGGGGGTGCGGGAGCCTGGCAGCCCATGACACGAGGGGGTGCGGGAGCCTGACAGCCCACAGCACGAGGGGATGCGGGAGCCTGGCAGCCCACGACACGAGGGGGTGCGGGAGCCTGACAGCCCACGACATGAAGGGGTGCGGGAGCCTGACAGCCCACGACACAAAGGGGTGCGAGACCCTGACAATATTGGGAGTGGGATTCTGCACACCTACAGCTAGCTACTTATTGTCCTGAATGTAGTAATCACCTTGGCACATTCCCATCTTCTTACCTGTAGTACAGACGCCAAACACCACTACTCTGACTGCAATCACCCAGCTACAGCGTCACCACGCCCCAGCAACAAGGGAGTGTCTAGATTGGAGTTGATTTCTTGAGGGGGAGGAGTGATTTCATGGAATCATGATGTCACCAGAAGGGGCGGGGCCTTCTCAGTCCAGTGGACACTATTCCACCTGCAGCTGCAGCAGTGCGCACATTGTGCCGGGACAGGAGGACTGGTGATGAGGAGCTCGTGTTCTGCGTTGTGCTGTGAGGACTGAGGCGGGGAGAACACAATATTAATTATAATAATTTTTTTTAGGCTGTGTGCCCACTATGCGTTTTTTAAGCGTTTCAGCGGTGGCAATTCCGCTGCAGAAACGCTTAAAAACGCTTGATAGAAGGTCGGCCATGTTCTCCAATGATAATCCGCATGTGCTGTGCACATGCTGTGTAAATTTCCGCTGCGGATTATCATTGCGGAAAAATCCGCTGCACTACCAATTATTTTGTGGAAGCACGGCGCTTTCGCCGCCATTGACTTGCATTAGAACACATGGAATCCGCATCACTGCATCTGTACATGCAGAATCCATGCGCTTCAATGTGCGGATGGTACCCGGGTTTGGAGAAGAGGAGACTCTACTCTGGACCCGGGTACCATAGAACCTGTAAAAAAAGAATAAAATAAAAAATAAATATTATACTTACCTTCTGATGGCCCCCGGTGTCTTTATCCGATGCGTCCTGGCTTGCCAGCAGCTCGCGATGGTCTGAAAAGGACCTGCCGTGACGTCATTTAGTCATGTGACGGGTCACGCGACCGCTGACGTCGGCAGGCCATCAGAAGGTAATTATATATTTATTTTTTACCATTCTTTTATGGTCACACTATATAAATCCATGCCGGTTGCATGGATTTATATAGTGTGACCAAGTTATCAAGTACTTTCCAAGTGATGCCAAAATCGCTTGGAAAGCGTTTGTCAACCCGCATGCGGAAATGCAAGTGAAGAATGCTTCACATCAGCAAGTCCCAGGCAGGAAAAAAGCATGTACAATCCACATGCGTTTTTTCTGCCAGGGAGATGCGGAAACGCTCAAAAAAAATCCGGAGCATTTCTGCATCGTGGGCACATAGCCTTACATTAATTGTATGACTCAATATTGAGCACACGTAACCATCTATACACAGCTGGAGGCCGCACGTAGCCATCTATACACAGCAGGAGGCCGCACGTAGCCATCTATACACAGCGGGAGGAGGCACGTAGCCATCTATACACAGCGGGAGGCCGCACGTAGCCATCTATACACAGCGGGAGGCCGCACTAAGCCATCTATACACAGCGGGAGGCCGCACGTAGCCATCTATACACAGCGGGAGGCCGCACGTAGCCATCTATACACAGCGGGAGGCCGCACGTAGCCATCTATACACAGCGGGAGGCCGCACGGCGCCATCTATACACAGCGGGAGGCCACACGGCGCCACCTATACACAGCGGGAGGCCCACAGCGCCCCCCCCCAGAGAGAGCAGGAGGCCGCACGGCGCAATCTATACACAGCGGGAGGCCGCACAGCGCCCCCCCACAGAGACAGCAGGAGGCCGCACGGCGCCATCTATACTCAGCAGGAGGCCGCACGGCACCCCCGACCCCAAAGACAGCAGGAAGCCGCACGGCGCCATCTATACTCAGCAGGAGGCCGCACGGCGTCACCTATACACAGCGGGAGGCCGCACGGCGCCACCTATACACAGCGGGAGGCCGCACGGCGCCACCTATACACAGCGGGAGGCGCCACCTATACACAGCGGGAGGCCGCACGGCGCCACCTATGCACAGCGGGCGGCGCCACCTATACACAGCGGGAGGCCCCACCTATAAACAGCGGAAGGCCGCACGATGCCATCTATACACAGGGGGCCGCACAATGCCATCTATACCCAGCGGGAGGCCGCACGGCACCATCTATACACAGCGGGAGGCTGCACGGCGCCATATGTACACAGCGGGAGGCTGCACGGCGCCCCCCCCCCAAGAGACAGCAGTAGGCCGCACGTAGCCATCTATACACAGCGGGAGGCCGCACGGCGCCCCCCCCCCCAGAAACAGCAGGAGGCCGCACAGCGCCATCTATACACAGCGGGAGGCCACACGGCGCCCGCCCAGAGACAGCAGGAGGCCGCACGGCGCCATCTATACTCAGCAGGAGGCCGCACGCAGTCACGCACACACAAACATATACAGAAATATACATACACGCATAAACACATTTGAAACACAAAAATACATATAAACAGACATCACACAATGACATCTGCCTGCACACACACACACATACATATACATACACACACACACACTCACCATCCCCCGACTCGGCTCCAGCTCTTTTCCGGTGCAGCACTGCAGGCCGGGTGCGCACTGCGTGACGTCACAGCTAGGAGACACGGCCGCGCACAGGGCCGTGTCTCCTAGCAGTGACGCGGCCGGGCCAGCACAGGGAAGTTAACTGCTGCAGTGTTGGCCCGGCCGAAGAAGAAGCAGCGGCTGTGTGCCGCTGCTGGGGGAGCGATCCTGGGCCCCCCCCCCCACTGTCTGCTGGTATGTGCCGTGGCGCCGCACATATAATGAGGACAATCTGGCCATAGACACCCCGAAGCCCCCTGGAGGTTCGGGGCCCTGGGCGGTAGCCCAGATCGTCCTCATTATAATCCGCCTATGCTTATATACATGTAACACTCACTACCCCCTATTCCTGTGTATTGCTGTAATATATAACCTATACTCGTTATCCATCATTATAAATTAAGAAGATTTTCCACTTTATCCGATATATCCACACTCAATCAGTAGATTAGATGTCTGCTGAAGAGGCGATACGCATGAACGTCTCGTCATCCTCCCCGACTGTATCTATATGTGCCCCGTGACCCCCGATCAAGTGTCTCCATCACGAGCTCGCAGCATCACAGGTCACATAGTTTCCTCGTAGTGTTGGTGCGCGTTGTGTATCGCGCCACGCCTCCTCAGCACCCATTGGTTGGTGGAGACATACCTCCATCCTGATTGGCTATAGTTGGCCGTTTAACTCTTAGCTCTTTCCGAATGATGCCACCCCCTGACGAAGACAAGAAGCCGAAAAAATACATCGGGTGGACGCCAATCAGGAGTGGGATCTGCATCTGCTATAGCGTGAGTACAATGCACATGTGGTCACCTTTTTTAAAAATGCTTAAAGTGGATACAAATACATATCTGTCAACAGCACATATGCCCAAGTCAGTGCACTACTCTCTACAGGATTCACACCGACATCCAAATAATAAGGGACCAGCCCTTGTATATATACATATACAGATGCATCTCACTAAATTAGAATATCATCAAAAAGTTAATTTATTTCAGTTCTTCAATACAAAAAAGTGAAACTCGTATAGCCATAATCATCAGCATTAACAGAAATAAACAATAACTGTTTGATTATATTCTAATTTAGTGAGAAACACCTGTATTTGTTCACATATGAGATATATAATTTATGTAGATTTATTCTTTGGAGGCACTTGCACTTTATGTAAAGTTTATGATAATTAAACAATCATATGTACAGATATATCTAACTAATGATATGTATATATATTTTTATATACTGGATTAATTTGGGCTTGATTCTCTGTATTATCCCTTTGCTGTTCTAATCATGATCCATTCCCACTGGTGTTAATTGTAATTCCTGTCTCGACGTCCCCTTTGCGTATAGTTTTTAATTCCCCCCTTTTTTTGCATTTCCTCCTCTTCCACCTGGTTATCAATATAATAATTATGTGCATCACCCACATGCCTGGACTCTTCTGGTCGATGTCTCCTTTCTGCTATACACTAGAGTGGTATACTATGTGCACAGATACATGGAGTGCCATATACTTCTCAGGAGGTGCGCAGCGTCCACCTCCTCACCGCACAGGCCCACAAGCTCCTCTCCGGCAGGAAGAAGATGCATTCAGGCGGCTCCTACCACTGCAGCAGACGGCAGTGCACAAGTATACAGGGTGCAGTGTGGATGTGTCTGCACCACTGGGATGTGGCCGACCTGTATATATACATATGCCCCTCTGCAGGGGGGACTGGCCCACCGGAGGATCGGGAAAACCCCCGGGTCCCGATGGCCCCGCCCCCTACACCCCTGGGCCCTGCACAGAGAACAGAGGGCCCCCCCCCGCGGTTCGCAGCACTGCCGATATGATTAGTGATGGGCCCTCTGCCTCCTCTGCGCAGCACGACACTGCCGGCGCGTGCGCAGGAGGTCAGTCTCAGGGTGATGACGTCATTGCCCTGGGACTGCTTCCTGTGCGCGCTGTGGAGTACGGAACCTGCGTCGCTCCAGGCAGCGGCTGCAGCTCATCTCGACGCGTCAGTATGAAACGGGGAGGGGGAGGGGGAAGGGATAGGGGGGAGGGGGAAGGGATAGGGGGGAGGGGTGACTGGGAAGACCCCTGGCCGAAGCTGGCAGTAAATACTACTGGACAATGGGCATGGTTCTCATCATGCCCATTGCCCAGCATGTCCTGCTGCCAGCCTCTGGTTACTGGTACTATGCCCAGCAGCATGTACTACCACCAGGGGCTGGCAGGACATAGTGGGTGGGCATGATAGTACCAAGGAGGCTGGCAGGACACACTAGGCATGAATCATGCCCAGCATGTCCTGCCAGCCACTGTTGGTACCATCATGCATGCCCATTGCCCAGCCACTGGTGGTGTGGTACTATCATGCTAGTACTAACACCAGTGGCTGGCTGGCAGGACATGCCATGTGAGCTTGAATGCTAATACCACAGAGGCTGGCAGTACATACTGGGCAATGGGCATGATAGTACCACCAGTAGACTGACTAGGCGGTCTCCAGGGCTCCGTCTCCCCTTCTCGCTGCTGTTAGGCTGGGTTATCATTGCGTTTATGCTGTGCGTTACAACGCATCCGTTGTAAATCAGCGCAGACGCAATGTACCGTAGACTTGCATAGCAAAAATAGGCATGTGTTTGAAAGTATGCATTATTTGCAACGCACAGGAAAACATGGTCGGCGGCTGGAGGCCAGCTGAGCACTTCTCTGACAACTGGGTTCTAGTGTCATTCTGTGCCTGCTCATCTCTGATATTTGTCTAATGGCAAAGATGTAGCAGAGCTGGAGACAGAAGATCCGTGGATTACGTCAGAGCAAGGGTTTTGTTTTTAATTAAAGATGGAGTCTCTACATGTGTTTTGTGTTTTATTTTTATTAAAAAAAAAATTCTGTGTTGTGTTTTTTTCTGTTTACTAGAGATTCATGGTGGCCATGTCTAGTTTGGCGTGACGCCATGAATTTCAGGCTTAGTTCCAGCTGATAATACAAAGCTGGTATTAACCCCATTATTACCCAGCATGCCACCCCCCACCAGGGCCATTGGAAGAGCCGGATAAAGTGCCTGGAAATGGCGCTACGATGAATGTGCCAATTCCAGGGGTGGCTGCAGGCTGCCATTTTCAGCGTGGGGGGCCCAGAATGCTTGGGCCTTACCATGCTGAGAATCCCAGCCCCCCCGATCAAAATATGGCGGGAGCCCACGCATTTTTTTTTTTTAATTATTTTTTTAAATTTAAAAAAAACATTGGGCTTTCCTGACTTTTGATCGCCAGTCAAGGTAAAACCAGGCAGATAAAGCAGACAGCTACAGGCTGCCACCTCTATCTGCTCTGAGAATCAAAATTTCTGCAGAGCGCTATGTCA
Source organism: Phyllobates terribilis (assembly GCF_046119375.1). Classification (NCBI taxonomy): domain Eukaryota; kingdom Metazoa; phylum Chordata; class Amphibia; order Anura; family Dendrobatidae; genus Phyllobates; species Phyllobates terribilis. Next base: position 54,418 of record NW_027363592.1, on the reverse strand, counting down.
TTTTTGTTTTATTATTTATTTATTTTCACACTTCTATATGTGACAGTCCCAACAGCTAATCACAGACGCTGACACAGAAAATGGGCGTCTGTGACTGGCTGCTTGAGTAACCTGAAAGCAGCCCATACATAGTACCATACTAGAATGTATGGGCTGATTGTACATTACTCAAACAGCCAATCACAGAAGCCCATCCTCTTTGACAGCATCTGCGATTGACTGTTGGGTCTGTCACATATAGAAGTGTGAAAAGAAAATTTTAAAAACGAATTTTTGATTCTCACCGCAGATAAAGCAGACAGCTACGTACTGCCACCCCCAGCTGCCTGGCTTTACCTTGGCTGGCGATCAAAAGACAGAGAAGCCGAATATTTGTTTTAAACTTAACTTTTTTTTTTCCCGCCATATGTTGATCGCCAGCCAGATAAAACCAGGCAGCTGGGGGCTGGGATTCGCAGCATCGTAAGGCCCAAGCGTTCTTGGCCCTCCACGCTGAAAATCGCAGCCCACAGCCATCCCTGAAAATGGCGCATTCATCATGGCACCATTTCCAGGTGGTTTACCCGGCTATTCCAGCGGCCCTGGTGGTGAGTGGCACCCTGGGTAATAATAGGGTTAGTACCAGGCCAGCTTTGCCTTATCAGCTGGTACTAAGCCCGAAATTCATGGTTTCACGCCAAATTAGACATAGCCACCATCAATTTCTAGTAAACAGAAAAAAAAAGACAGAATTTTTTTTTTTTATTATTAAAAATAAAACACATTTAGGGACTCCATCTTTAATAAAGAAAAATCCTCACTCCCAACATAATCCATAGGTCTTCTGTCTTCATCTCTCTTAGATCTTTGCCATCAGACAAATATGTCTGCTGACAGATGAGCAGGCACAGAATGACGCTGGAGCACTGTTACTGTGTAGTGCAGTGCTATGTTTCTTTTTTTGTCATTTCATGCAGTGTAGAAATCTTGGGAAAAGTGTGGATTGTGCTCTGGAAGTGATCAGTTATAGCTAACTATGTTATTTTCTGCAGAGATAAGTCCTGTATAGAAGATGTGATATATCGGTCTGCAGTTAAAGAACTTCACCTAGAGACATCACTGGTGAGTATGTGTATTACCTATACACACACACACACACTGACACTATATACAGAGCTCCTGTGCATAATGTCACTGCTGATCCCTGTATTACCTATACACACACACACTGACACTATATACAGAGCTCCTGTGCATAATGTCACTGGTGATCACTGTATTACCTGTACACTGACACTATATACAGAGCTCCTGTGTATAATGTCACTGGTGATCCCTGTATTTCCTATACACACACACACTGACACTATATACAGAGCTGTGCATAATGTCACTGGTGATCCCTGTATTACCTGTACAATGACACCATACACAGAGCTCCTGTGTATAATGTCACTGGTGATCACTATATTACCTGTACACTGACACTATATACAGAGCTCCTGTGTATAATGTCACTGGTGATCACTATATTACCTGTACACTGACACTATATACAGAGCTCCTGTGCATAATGTCACTGGTGATCACTATATTACCTGTACACTGACACTATATACAGAGCTCCTGTGTATAATGTCACTGGTGATCACTATATTACCTGTACACTGACACTATATACAGAGCTCCTATGCATAATGTCACTGGTGATCACTATATTACCTGTACACTGACACTATATACAGAGCTCCTGTGTATAATGTCACTGGGGAACACTGTATTACCTGTACACTGACACCAAACACAGAGCTTCTGTGTATAATGTCACTGGTGATCCCTGTATTTCCTGTACACTGACACTATATACAGAGCTCCTATGCATAATGTCACTGATGATCACTGTATTACCTGTACACTGACACTATATACAGAGCTCCTGTGTATGATGTCACTGGTGAACACTGTATTACCTGTACACTGACACCAAACACAGAGCTCCTGTGTATAATGTCACTGATGATCCCTGTATTACCTGTACACTGACACTATATACAGAGCTCCTATGCATAATGTCACTGGTGATCACTATATTACCTGTACACTGACACTATATACAGAGCTCCTGTGTATAATGTCACTGGTGGTCACTGTATTACCTCTACACTGACACTATACACAGAGATCCTGTGTATAATGTCACTGATAATCACTATATTACCTGTACACTGACACTATATACAGAGCTCCTGTGTATAATGTCACTGGTAATCACTGTATTACCTCTACACTGACACTATACACAGAGCTCCTGTGTATAATGTCACTGATAATCTCTACGTTATCTGTACACTGACTCTATATACAGAGCTCCTGTGTATAATGTCACTGGTGATCACTATCTTACCTGTACACTGACACTATATACAGAGCTCCTGTGTATAATGTCACTGATGATCACTGTATTACCTCTACACTGACACTATATACAGAGTTCCTGTGTATAATGTCACTGGTGATCACTGTATTACCTGTACACTGACACTATATACAGAGCTCCTGTGTATAATGTCACTGGTGATCACTATATTACCTGTACACTGACACTATATACAGACCTCCTATGCATAATGTCACTGGTGATCACTATATTACCTGTACACTGACACTATATACAGAGCTCCTGTGTATAATGTCACTGGGGAACACTGTATTACCTGTACACTGACACCAAACACAGAGCTCCTGTGTATAATGTCACTGGTGATCCCTGTATTTCCTGTACACTGACGCTATATACAGAGCTCCTATGCATAATGTCACTGGTGATCACTATATTACCTGTACACTGACTCTATACACAGAGCTCCTGTGTATAATGTCACTGATAATCTCTACATTATTTGTACACTGACTCTATATACAGAGCTTTTTTACATTTTCATTATCAGTCACTATCTGGTGCCATTATGTGCCATGGTCATGGCGTGGCGGTATTTGTCCCTTGTATGTGGTATTATTCAGACAGTCACTATGTTGTGGTAATATGTGGTCTTCTCATGGTGTGGCAGTATATATACCTTGTACTTGGTAGTATTTGATCACTATGTGGTGGTATGTGTTCTGGTCATGGTGTGGCGGTATTTCTCTCTTCTATATGGTATTATTAGTCTAGGTATAGTGGATGGTTGTCAGTCATTTGTTTTTTCGGATATTAAGAATGGGAACATTCTTTATTTGCAATACATATTAAATACTTGGATGTTTAACCTCTCCCTGTGTTGTGACTACTACACAGCAGCAGAGATTTATTGGTTAATAAAGTTGATTCATTTTGAAAGAGTTTGTGGACTTATGTTATTCCTATATACGGTAACTGCATGGTGCTGGTGGGCCCCAAGATTGATTTTTCCTGGTGGGCCCCAGGTACTCCAGTCCGGCGCTGGTCCCAGACAGTTACCTCCTCATCTGTCCTGCTGCCGGCTGGGAGTCCTGTACAGTGCAGCATGTAGTGTGATGTGAATGCCACACTATGGAGATGCTGCTCCTACTACTGCCAAGTGAGGATCTCACCTCGCCAGTATGGTGCCCTCAGGAGCTCCCACAGGGCATCACAGGCCTTAGTATGAAGCAATTCCACAAGTCTTCTAGTATTGCTTCATACTAAGGCCTGTGATGCCCTGTGAGAGCTCCCTGAGGAGGTGAGAGCCTCACCTCATAGGGCCCCATGATCTCTATGTACGCCGCTGACTGGGCCCCATGATCTCTATGTACACCGCTGACTGGGCCCCATGATCTCTATGTACACCACTGACTGGGCACCATGATCTCTATGTACACCCATAACCTGATTAGCCCCATGATTTCTGTATACGCCCCTGACTGGGCCACATGATTTCTATGTACGATCCCTGACTGGGCCCCATAATCTCTGATCTCTCATGATTTATTTTTTTTTATTAAAGATGGAGTCCCTAAATGTATTTTGTGTTTTATTTTTACTGTGTAGTGCGGCACTATGTTGCATTTTGTCATTTCATGCAGTGTAGAAATCTTGCGAAAAGTGTGGATTGTGCTCTGGAAGTGATCAGTTATAGCTAACTATGTTATTTTCTGCAGAGATAAGTCCTGTATAGAAGATGTGATATATCGGTCTGCAGATAAAGAACTTCACCTAGAGACATCACTGGTGAGTATGTTTATTACCTATACACACACACTGACACTATATACAGAGCTCCTGTGCATAATGTCACTGGTGATCACTGTATTACCTCTACACTGACACTATACACAGAGCTCCTGTGCATAATGTCACTGGTGATCACTGTATTACCTGTACACTGACACTATATACAGAGCTCCTGTATATAATGTCACTGGTGATCACTGTATTACCTGTACACTATATACAGAGCTCCTGTGTATAATATCAATGGTGATCATTGCATTACCTGTACACTGACACTATATACAGAGCTTCTGTGTATAATGTCACTGGTGATCACTGTATAACCTGTACACTATATACAGAGCTCCTGTGCATAATGTCACTGGTGATCACTGTAGAACCTGTACACTGACCCAATATACTGAGCTTTTTTACATTTTTATTATTTTAGCATTATTTGTCACTATGTGGTGGCATTATGTGCTTTGGTCATGACATGACGATATTTGTCCCTTCTATGTGGTATTATTCAGTCACTATGTGGTGGTAATATGTGGTCTCATGGTGTGTCAGTATTTATACCTTGTATCTGGTAGCATTTGATCACTATGTGGTGGTATTATGTGCTATGGTCATGGTGTGGCGGTATTTGTGCCTTGTATGTGGCATTATTTGGGCACTATGTGGTGGTAATATGTGATCTGGTCATGGTGTGGTAGTATTTCTGCCTTCTATCTGGTAATATTGGTCTTGGTAGAGTGGATTGTGGTTGGTCATTTGTTTTATCTGATATCAATAAGGGGAAACCTCTTTATTTCCAATAGATATTAAATACTTGGATGTTTAACCCTTCCCTGCCCTGTAACTATTACACAGCAGCAGAGATGCAGTTACAGAGGTTCACCAGAGAAAGCAAGTTGGCATTTGGTGAGATTTTCACCTCTGTATTTATAAGACAAAACCAGGAGTGGGTGAGAAATGCATAAAACATGACCTCGGATTGCTCCACTCCTGGTTTTGTCTTATAAATACAGAGGTAAAAATCTCACCAAATACTCAAAGTGCCACAATCTTCTGACAGTGCGGATTCCACCAATAAATAAGTGATCCCCTTCCCAACCTGTGCATCGCTGAGAACTTGTTTTCACCAATAAAAACCCTTTAATGCAAACTACAGTAATTGTACATCGCAGTTCTGGTGAGCGCACAGTGATGGGCAGGAGCCGCCAGTATAATGGGTATAACGGCTAACAGGTATTTGCAAATAGCTGAAGGGTGGGCCCGGGTGGGTGGGCCCCTGGAGTCAATGTCCCTGGTGGGCCCCAGACACCCCAGTCCGGCGCTGCCCCTCTGCCCCCGACCCAGCCCGCCCCTGATTTGTCACTCACGGACCCGAAGCGACTGTGCACTGCGATACACACATCCTGTTGAAATTTCTGCTGGCGTTTACAAGCCCCAACCCCCCCTGGCCCGGTCGCAGTGACTGCCACTGCGACCGCGGACATTACGCCCCTGGCTACGTGAATCATATGTCCCATTTTGGTGCTCCTCATCATTTGCATGGCACAGTCATGCATGCTTCTCTATCACCATAGCATGCTGCAAACAATCAGGATGGCTTCTGCTACATCTCTATATAAAAAGATAGTACATCTGTATTTCTATGATACGTAGAGTGGATGGAAATCATACATCTTGCTAATATTTATTATATTACATTCATCTGATGCTCTGTAGTAACAATGTAAATTAAATTGGCGACTTAGTGCAGTGCTATTACTATTAGTAAATGTGGCACCTTGTGTTCCACAGAATATCTGAATATTACCTGAATATTTAATCTCAGCTAATGTTCATTTATCTCTTAAATATCATTGGTCAGATGCTGATCACATGACCAGTGGTGGTGCATGCATGATGATTCCATATGAAGTGCACTGAGTGACAGTTGTAAGTGACAGTTGGAATTGACCAACAACAGTGGAAGAGATGTCGGCTAACTCTAAGCAAAGCAATAATATGGATATAAAAGAGGAGGAGATTGTGGTGAGCAGAGAAAGAGTGAAGACACGAAGACCTTCCCATGACACATCTGATGATGAGAGGAAGTCTTCAGTCAACAGGACAAAACCATCAGTCCAGAAGAAAGAAGTAGAGGAGAACGTGGTGAGGAGAGAAGCAGCGAAGAGACTAAGACCTTCCCATGACACATCTGATGATGAGAGGAAGTCTTCAGTCAACAGGACAAAACCACCAGTCCAGAAGAAAGAAGAAGTAGAGGAGAACGTGGTGAGGAGAGAAGCAGCGAAGAGACTAAGACCTTCCCATGACACATCTGATGATGAGAGGAAGTCTTCAGTCAACAAGACAAAACAACCAGTCCAGAAGAAAGAAGAAGTGGAAGAAAAGGAGAAGGTAGAAAGTCAGAAGATGGGAGCCAAGAAGAGAGGAGCCATCTTCATCTCATCAGGGGACAAAAAGGAGAAGAAAAGAAGAAGGATTACATTAGGACAGAAACCCATGGATCTAAAGCAGAAGGCTGAAGAAGCTGCAGGAAGCAGCGGTGTTCGGCCAACCGGCTCCAAAAGCACAGTCTCTGATACCATCAAGAGGAGATTATTATTCCATCAAGTGCTTGGCCGGGGATGCTATGGAACGGTCCTGCTGGCGGAAGATTCATCTACCCGCAAACATTTTGCTGTTAAGATCATCTGCAAAAGAGCCCTGCTTGCTGACGGTGATGAGCGTGTGATGGTGGAGCGACGGGTTTTACAGCTGGCATCTGGGAGCCCCTTCCTTGTCCACGCAGACTTTGCATTCCAGACCAAGGTACAGTATTGATTGCTCGATATTAGGAAATGTCACACGTACCACACACTGCTCTGCCTCATGGACCCCACTGATATCATCTTACATTTCAATATAGCATGTCCCAAGGTAACCGCAGACAATAAGATGAATGTGATGACTATACACATGGGATATTGTGGCCCCTACTGTAATCAATAACATTTATGGCGGGGCTTGGTACATTGGGAATCATTTATTAAAACAGCCTTTTTACTTATCCCAGCCAATCACAGAACAGCTTTTACTTTTCCAGGTCCGTTAAAACAACCTTAGCTGAGCTCTAATTGGTTAGTATGGGCTACTAGTTTTCTAGTGAGCAGATTTATTAATGAGGCCCAATGTACCCCGCTGTATAAATGATTGAAAATATTAGATGTCATCATTGAGGTCAATGAACTGTAGAAAATCACTTGCCCGGACCTCATGTTTCTAATTGGGTGACTGGTAATATTTGTATCATTTGCAGCATTCGCTGGGCATTATCTTGAGTGTAGGCATCATCGCCATGTAGTAGTCTCTAGCTCATTTCTTTCACACTGTAGAATTTTACATATTATTATCTTGTATAGACATGGGATTTCAGAATAGATTAAATGTATTTGTTATTTTTTGTTATTTCCTGGATGACATTGTATTTTGTGTATACCATGTGGGGGGACGGGACCCTGTGTACACTATATGTCAGGGCTATTGACTTTTGTGCACTTTATATACAATTTGAAATTGTGTTAATATTTTTGTATACAAGTATTATCTGTATCTTAAAGGCTTTTTTAATTAATGTTGGGACATTTTTATGCACGTGCATCTACTTGTTTTTCATTGCCATGTTTTCTATGTATAAATATACTGGAATAAAGTACAAAATCCACTGTCTTGGAGTGAAATTTCTTCTAACCTCACCAACTAATGAAAAAGATGGTATCATATTGACCAGGGGCGAGGTGGGCCAGAGGGGCACATGCCCTCCAAGCCGGTGGCCAAGCAGCTGCTTCTTTACAGACTGCAGGGCGGCCCTGTATCTTTCATTGTGTACATGTGCCAGCTGGGCATCTGCAGCCCAGAACAGCAGGCACAGGCCACGTTCTTATGCCTGCCGGAGAGAAGCTTCAGCCGCTGAGCAGTACGAGAGGGCAGACATCTTTGATTCTTGTAAGGCCACGACCCCACTATCAGTATTTGGTCAGTATTCGATCAGTATTTTTTCACAGGAGTGGGAGACAAAACCAGGAGTTGGTGATAAATGCAGAATTGGTGACTTGTTTCTATTATACCTTTTCTCTGATTTGTTACTGACCTGGTTTTGGCTCCCACTCCTGAGAAAATATACTGACCAAATACTGATAGTGGGGCCGTGGCCTTAGCCTGAGCTCCGGATAGTGGTCAGGACAGGAGATTTATACTTTTTGTAGAGTGTGGAAGTGGCAGGATGCTGCTCACCTCCTGACAAGTCCAGGGCCAGATCCTGAATGTTATCTATGGTCGCTCTGCTGAGGATCAGAAAGATTTATTGTAGCAGATGGACCCTTCAAGCAGGTTGGGGTCGCTGTCAGTGTGAGATCATCGGCTCTCGATCTGTATGAATGTTCAAATCACATCGGACCTGAGATCGAGACACTTCAGACCTTACTATACAGACCCCTGCCCCAGACTGATCCTGCACCAACTACAGGGCCAGAGCCGGCATAACCACCCATTGTGCCAGGGCCCTGGGCAAGAGGGGGGGGGGGCCCACTCACAGTTGGGGACACTGGAACGCTATTGGGCCTGAGAGTTGGGGGGGCCGGGTAACCCCCCCCCCCCCCCCGTGCTTTACGGTGTTTGAAATACTCACCTCTCGTCATACCCAGCTGGCCGCAGGTCCAGTCTCCTCTGCGTCTTCTGACTCTGTGACGTCTCAGTGTTGAAGAGACAGGACTTGTAGCCAGCATGGTATGAGGAGGGGTGAGTATTTTATTTATTTTTTATGTATGGAGCCCATTCTCTATGGAGCATTATATGGGGCCCATTCTCTATGGAGCATTATATGGGGCCCATTATTCTGCATGGAGTAATATATGGGGTCAATTATGGTGTAATGAGCATTATATGGGGTTCATTATTGTGTATAGAGCATTATATGGGGCCTATTATTCTTTATGGAACATTATATGGGGTCCATTATTCAGTATGGAGCCCATTCTGTATAGAGGACTATGTGGTGCCCATAATACTGTATGGAGTACTATGTAGTGCCCATAATACTGTATGGAGGACTATGTGGTGTCCATAATACTGTATGGAGGACTATGTGGTGCCCATAATACTGTATGGAATACTATGTAGTACCCATAATACTGTATGGAGGACTATGTGGTGTCCATAATACTGTATGGAGGACTATGTGATGCCCATAATACTGTATGGAGGACTATAATGTACAGTCTAAAATGAAAACTTTTGAATCCCCCCTTGACACGCCCCATGCACTGTGAGGATTCGCCAGTTTCTAAGCTATTATAGAATTTACAATAGATATCACTCATGTAATGTAAGAAGTACCGTATTTTTCGGACTATAAGATGCACCAGACCATAAGACGCACCTAGGTTTTAGAGGAGGAAAATAAAAAAATAAAAATTTAAGCCAAAAATGTGTTCATGATGCACTTTTAAGGGGGAGGGGGTCTTCTGCTGACACTGGTATAGGGGTAATGTCCCCCAATTCTGACAATATCCCCCATCCTGGTATATATGCCCCCCCTTCCTTTTATACGTGGTCCCCATCCTGGTATGCATGGAACCCCTCATCTCTATCCCGGTATGCATGGCACCCCTCATCCCTATCCCGGTATGCATGGCACCCCTCATCCCTGTCCCGATATGCATGGCACCCCTCATCCCTGTCCCGGTATGCATGGCACCCCTCATCCCTGTCCCGGTATGCATGGCTCCCCTCATCCCTGTCCCGGTATGCATGGCACCCCTCATCCCTGTCCCAGTATGCATGGCACCCCTCATCCCTGTCCCTGTATGCATGGCACCCCTCATCCCTGTCCCGGTATACATGGCACCCCTCATCCTTATCCTGGTATAGTAGTATGCATGGCACCCCTCATCACTGTCCTGGTATGTATGGCACCCCTCATCCCTGTCCCGGTATGCATGGCACCCCTAATCCCCATCATGCTGCATATGGCCCCCTCAGCGTTACCCTGGTATGCATGGCACCCCTCATCCCTGTCCCGGTATGCATGGCACCCCTCATCCCTGTCCCGGTATGCATGGCACCCCTCATCCCTGTCCCAGTATGCATGGCACCCCTCATCCCTGTCCCAGTATGCATGGCACCCCTCATCTCTGTCCCGGTATGCATGGCACCCCTCATCCCTGTCCCGGTATGCATGGCACCCCTCATCCTTATCCTGGTATAGTGGTATGCATTGCACCCCTCATCGCTGTCCTGGTATGTATGGCACCTCTAATCCCCATCATGCTGCACATGGCCCCCTCAGCGTTACCCTGGTATGTATGGCCCCCTCAGCGTTACCCTGGTATGTATGGCCCCCTCAGCATTACCCTGGTATGTATGGCCCCCTCAGCGTTACCCTGGTATGTATGGCCCCCTCAGCGTTACCCTGGTATGTATTGCCCCCTCTTCCTTATCCTGGTATGCATGGTCCCCCTAATCTCCATCATGCTGCACATAAAAGAAAATAAACACTGATACTCACCTTTCTTCTCTCCTCCAGCGCTGCGTCCTGTCTGCCCGTACTGATCTCTCCATGTGAGCCGCGCATGACATCACTGCCATGCGTGGCTCACAAGGAGAGATCAGCTGCCAGAAGTCACTGCTCCCCATGCCGGGACTGTGTGCGCTGGGAGCAGTGACTTCACTCTCCTTCATAGCCGGCACACACCGTAGCCGCGCTGCGGCTCCTGCTACTGCCGGGCTATCGCGTGTGCCCGCTTATTAAAGGGCATGAATATTCACCCCCTCACCATGCCCATGGGCGTGGAGAGAGGTTGAATATTCATGCCCTTTAACAGCGGGCACAGGCGATTCTGGCAGGAGCCACAGCGCGGCTACACTGTGTGCTGCTAATAAGGAGCATGAATATTCATTTTCTTTAGCAGCGGGGACAGTGTAGGCTGCAGCGGGCGGCTGCTGCCTCCTGTGCCCCGCTCCTCTACCGCTCCCCCCACACCCCACATATATATACCCCCCCCCCAACATTTGGACTATAAAACGCACCCCCCATTTTCCTCCAAAATTTTGGAGGGAAAAAAGTGCGTCTTATAGTCCGAAAAATACTGTAAGTGAAATTTTTGGCATTGTACTATATCTATATTTCTCTGCCTTATCTGTGCATCATGAATTGTGGTATGTGTTAAAGGGGCCACTGAGACTCTTTTGAGCCTACGAAAACCTGGAGCCGGCCCTGTACAGGACATCACAGATTATATCTATACTGTCATCTATACAATGTGATGTCTGGTAGTCGGTGCAGGATCAGTCCAGGGCATATATGATCTAATGTCAGTGCACAATAAAGTACATACTGTACATTGCTGACATACTGTGACTACAGACATCAGATCTTATACAGTATATATATGCTGTATGTATATACATGTATATGACTGTAGATACCACCAAAATAAAACATGGAAACAAGAGAACCACCAAATGATAGGTCCAATCATACAAAGGATTAAATAAATCACTTTATTAAATAAGGGTAACAAGTGGCACTACATGCAAAGAGAGAGCCGCATTGTAGAGTCCAAAACACAGAAATAAATCACAGAGTAAGATATACATGATGAGCTGCATAATATAAAAAACATAATGGTAATACAACAGGTACCAGTATTAGAAATATATTCAACCAACATCTATAAAAGTACTATGTGTACTATAATACTGACCATATCTATATCAAATATCCAATATATGTGTACAAGCAATACCAAAGGGGCAACGTACAATCAATTAGAGAAAAAAATGTATATGAGAAAGATGTATAGCGTACCTGTGTCTACAGCAGCTAGTGTGAGTGGCACTCCGCGGCAAACCCCGACGCGCGTTTCGGACACCACGTCCTTCGTCAGGATATAAAAATAAAACAATAGGTGCTTATTGAGGCTAAAATAAATATTGCAAAAATTAAAAAACAATTCTACAGAGAATAACAATGGAGGACCCCAAGTCACCAACTCATGAGTATCACATATATAGAGACAGTAGTGAATATATATATACTAGATGGTGGCCCGATTCAAACGCATCGGGTATTCTAGAATATGAATGCGGTACACCGGGCGCAATCAGCACAGCGGTGTTTAAATTTGGCGCCAATATCGCTTATTGGTCCCGGCCGCGACCAATCAGCGAATTGTATTAGTGAGGACCGGGGAGCGGCGCTGCGGGAGATGACCGGCTGCTCGCAGCAGAAGTATCCCGACCGGTGGCGCCGCTCCCCGGTCCTCCCTTCACACTTGCCGTCGGGAGATCAGCGGCCCTAGCCGCTGATCTCCTGACGGTAGCCGCATGGAGGTCAGCGGTGCTGCCGGTCGGGGTACTTCGGCTGCATCGCCGCTGACCTCTTTGAAGAGCGGTGTTTAAATTTGGCGCCAATATCGCTGATTGGTCGCTGCCGACGGCCGCGAACAATCAGCGATATTGTCGCCAAGTTTAAACACCGTTGTGCTGATTGGTCTCGGCCACCGGCCCCGACCAATCAGCGATATTGGCGCCAATTTAAACACCGCTGTGCTGATTGGCGCAGAGCAGTGTTTAGACTTGGCGCCAATATAGCTGATTGGTCGCGGCCGTCGGCAGCGACCAATCAGCGTCGTATTAGTGTGGGCCTGGGAGCGGCGCTGCTTATGCGGGTACTTCCGCTGCTAGCAGCTGGGAGATGACCGGCTGCTCGCAGCAGAAGCATCCCGACCGGCGGCGCCGCCGCTCCCCGGTCCTCCCTTCACACTTACCGTCGGGAGATCAGCGGTCCTAGCCGCTGATCTCCCGACGGTAGCCGCATGGAGGTCAGCGGCGCCGCCAGTCAGGGTAGTTCTGCTGCGATCAGCCGGGAGATGACCAGCTAGCGCCGGTCATCTCCCGGCTGCATCGCCGCTGACCTTCGTGCGGCAGATGAGCCGCTAACGGCCGCCATCTTTTTTCTGAAATCCCGCGTCGCTGATTGGCCGCGGCCGAACCAATCAGCGACGCGGGATTTTCTAGACAGACAGACAGACGGGATAAGACAATTCTATATATTATATATATGGCTATAACATGGTTGCCAAAAAAAATCCTAATGATTGCACGCATATGTAGCACAATGTGAATGTTAATCTATATATATAATCGTCTTATCCCGTCTGTCTGTCTGTCTGTGTTAGCGGCTCATTTGCGGGACGGAGCTCAGCGGCGAAGCAGCCGGGAGATGACCGGCGCGTGGCGCTCATCTCCCGGCCGGTACCAGCAGAAGGAACCCGACCGCCGGACCCATCTGCGGGACTGAGATGCATCCGGGAGATGAGCGGCGCGAGGCGCTCATCTCCCGGCCGGTATCAGCAGAAGGACCGCCGGCGCCGCTGACCTCCATGCGGAAGGGAGGACCGGGGAGCGGCGCTGCGGGTCGGGATACTTCTCCTGCGAGCGCCCGCTATGTCCCGGGTTCTCGCAGCGTAAGTAGCCGCACAGGCAGCGCCGCTCCCCGGTCCTCACCAAGACGATTCGATGATTGGTCGCGGTCTTCGGACCCGACCAATCACTGATCTTAGCGCAAAACTTAAACACCGCTGTGCTGATTGGTCGCCGACGCTGCCCGCGACCAATCACCGATTTGGGCACCAAATTTAAATATCGGCAGCGACCAATCAGCACAGCGGTGTTTAAATGTGGAGCCAAGATCGGTCATTGGTCGCGGCCGATATTTAAATTTGGCGCCCAAATCGGTGATTGGTCGCGGGCCAAGACAGCGACCAATCACCGATTTGTGCGCCAGTTTTAAATAGCGGCCGCGACCAATTGGATGTCAGCGGCGCTGCCTGTGCGGGTACTTCCGCTCCGAGAACCCGGGACATGAGCGGGCGCTCGGAGCAGAAGTATCCGGACCCGCAGCGCCGCTCCCCGGTCCTCCCTTCACACCCTAGCGCTGATGTCCCCACAGTATCCGCATGGTGTTACAAAGGTCCGGACATTTGTGTTAAAAATCGCTGATTGGTCGCCGGCGCTGCCCGCGACCAATCAGCGATTTGGACGCCAAATTTAAATATCGGCCACGACCAATCAGCACAGCGGTGTTTAAATGTGGAGCCAAGATCGGTGATTGGTCGCGGCCGATATTTAAATTTGGCGCCCAAATCGGTGATTGGTCGCGGGCAGCGCCCGCGACCAATCACCGATTTTTAACACAAATGTCCGGATCTTTGTAACACCATGTGGATACTGTGGGGACATCAGCGGCTAGGGTGTGAAGGGAGGACCGGGGAGCGGCGCTGCGGGTCGGGATACTTCTGCTGCGAGCGCCCGCTCATGTCCCGGGTTCTCGCAGCGGAAGTATCCGCACAGGCAGCGCCGCTGACATCCATGCGGCTAGGGTGTGAAGGGAGGACCGGGGAGCGGCACTGACATCCAATTGGTCTCGGCCGCTATTTAAAAGTGCCGCACAAATCGGTAATTGGTCGCTGTCTTGGCCTGCGACCAATCACGGATCTTGCCGCAAAAGTTAAACACTACGGTGCTGATTGGTCTCGGGCAGCGTCCGCGACCAATCACCGATTTGGGCGCCACATTCAAATATCGGCCGCAACCAATCACCGATCTTGGCTCCACATTTAAACACCGCTGTGCTGATTGGTCGTGGACGCTATTTAAATGTGGTGCCAAAATCGGTGATTGGTCGCGCCCTACGTCGGCGACCAATCAGCACAGCGGTGTTTAAATGTGGAGCCAAGATCGGTGATTGGTCGCGGCCGATATTTAAATTTGGCGCCCAAATCGGTGATTGGTCGCGGGCAGCGCCAGCGACCAATCAGCGATTTTTAACACAAATGTCCAGACCTTTGTAACACCATGCGGATACTGTGGTGACATCAGCGGCTAGCGTGTCAAGGGAGGACCGGGGAGCGGCGCTGCGGGTCGGGATACTTCTGCTGCGAGCAGTCGCTCATGTCCCGGGTTCTCGCAGCGGAAGTACCCGCACAGGCTGCGGCGCTCCCCGATCCTCACTAATACAATTCCGCTCCCCGCTCCTCACCAATACGATTAGCTGATTGGTCGCGTGCGGAGAGCGTGACCAATCAGTGATCTTGGCGCTAAAGTTAAACACCGCTCTGCTGATTGGTCGCGGCCGCTGCCCGCGACCAATCACCGATTTGGGTGCCACATTTAAATAGCGGCCGCGACCAATCACTGATCTTTCCGCCACATTTAAACACTGCTGTGCTAATTGGTCGCGGACGCCAGCCGCAACCAATCAACGACCTTGGCTCCAAATTTAAACAACGCTCTGCTGATTGGTCGCAGATGCCGGACGCGTCCAATCAGCAAGATTGGCGCCAAATTTAAACAACGCTCTGCTGATTGGTTGCGGAGTCCAGCCGCGACCAATCAACGAGATTGGCGCCAAATTTAATCAACGCTCTGCTGATTGATCGCGCTCGCTGGCCGAGATCAATCAGCAGTATTGGCGCAAAATTTAAACACCGCTCTGCTGATTGGTCGCGGTTGTCGGCCGTGACCAGTCAGCAGTATTGGCGCCAAATTTAAACCTCACTCTGCTGATTGGTCGCAACCACCGGCCGCGACCAATCTTCGTTTTTTGTGGCAAATTTAAACAACGCTCTGCTGATTGGTCGCGGTCGCTTGCCGCGACCCATTAGCAGTATTGGGGCCAAATTTAAACCCCGCTCTGCTGATTGGTCGCGGTCGCCGGCCGCGACCCATCAGCATTATTGGTGCCAAATTTAAACCCCGCTCTGCTGATTGGTCGCGGCCGTCAGCCGCGACTAATCAGCGATTTTGGCGCCAAATTTAAACACCACTCTGCTGATTGGACTCGTCCGGCATCCGCGACCAATCAGCAAGATTGGCGCCAAATTTAATCAACGCTCTGCTGATTCATCGCGGTCGCTGGCCGAGATCAATCAGCAGTATTGGCGCAAAATTTAAACACCGCTCTACTGATTGGTTGCGGTTGTCGGCCGTGACCAGTCAGCAGTATTGGCGCCAAATTTAAACCTCACTCTGCTAATTGGTCGCAACCACCGGCCGCGACCAATCTTCGTTTTTTGTGCCAAATTTAAACAATGCTCTGCTGATTGGTCGCGGTCGCTTGCCGCGACCAATTAGCAGTATTGGGGCCAAATTTAAACACCTCCCTCTTTGCTGATTGGTCGCGGTCACCAAATTTAAACACGCTCTCCAGTCCTCACTACCACGGTTCGCCGATTGGTCGCGAGCGCCGCCCGCGACCAATCAGCGCTTTTGGCCCAAAATTTAAACACCGCTTTGCTGATTGGTGGCGGCCGCCAGCCGCGACCAATCAGCGAGATTGGTGCCAAATTTAAACACCGATCTGCTGATTGGTCGCGGCCGCCATCCGCGACCAATCAGCGATTTTGGCGCCAAATTTAAACAACGCTCTGCATCGCTTTGCTGATTGGTCGCGGTCGGCAGTCGTGACCAATCAGCAGTATCGGCGCCAAATTTAAAAACCGCTCTGCTGATTGGTCGCGACTAATCAGCGATTTTGGTGCCAAATTTAAACACGCTCTCCAGTTCTCACTAACACGGTTCGCTGATTGGTCGCGGTCGCCGCCCGTGACCAATCTCCGATATTTCCGCCAAATTTAAACACCGCTTTGCTGATTGGTCGCGGTTGCCAAACGCGACCAATCAGCGATTTTGGCGCCAAATTTAAACACCGCTCTGCTAATTGCGCCCGGTCGGCCGCATACATATTCTAGAATACCCGATGCGTTAGAATCGGGCCACCATCTAGTCTATATATAGTTGACAATAACCAAGGGAAAATGTAAGTGTTTTTAGAACTACTAAGAAGATAGCTTCTTACACTCACAAGCCCAAGTGAGTACACATATATAGTATATAATATTAAACTCTGTAAAGAATCTCCTATAAAATAATACATTCAAAATGGAGGAGCAGTAGTTACAAGGCAACTTAAATGTCCAAGTGAGTAAATGTGGGATGTGGTCCTATGTGCACCAATGTACCTTTCGTCCTTGCTTCATCAGGGGCCCCCAAAACATCCATTTTGGATGTTTTATTTTATAGGAGATTCCTTATAGAGCTTAATATTAAATACTATATATGTGTACCCACTTGGGCTTGTGAGTCTATTGTGGTATAGCGACAAGCTCGGCTGTATGCGTAGGTAAAACACAAGATACTGTCTCTTTAAATTCTCAGGTTAGTTTATTTAGCAGTCATAAACTACCCTTGAGTCCATAAATAAAAACACAGCCCATTCAGCTAAAGAGACAAAACAAAATGCAAAACTTTCAGAACTTTCAGCAGAGTCCTTATCTCGGCCAAGGTCTGGCCACTCAAAATTAGCTACACACAGGTTCATCACAGCATGTGCTAGCTCCTTCCTGGAACAAAGTGTCCCCAGGTACTGAACACACCTGAGTGTCAGGGCTGACTATTTAAAGCCCAGACACTCCCCTGATTGGAAGGATGGTGGATAACGTTCCTCCCTACACTTTCATTATCCACTGAAAACATTCCCTTGTAAATATCGTTCTATTAACTCTCTCTGCACCTACTTGTGCATGAGAACTTGTATGTTTTCACATCACTGAGTCTAAGAGTCTCAGCGACACATACCTCCCTTCTGACACACTACCAGTGACTTTGTCACACTATGAAGATATCCTTTTAGTAGTTCTACAGACGCTTACATTTCCCCTTAGTTAATATCAATTATATAGATTAACATTCACATTGTGCTACGTATCTGTGCAATCATTAGGATTTTTTATTTTTTTCAACCATATTATAAATATATATATAATATATATATACAGTACAGACCAAAAGTTTGGACACACCTCATTTAAAGATTTTCTGTATTTTCATGACTATGAAAATTGTGCATTCACATTGCAGGCTTCAAAACTATGAATTAACACGTGTGGAATTATATACTTAACAAAAAAAGTGTGAAACAACTGAAAATATGTCTTATATTCTAGGTTCTTCAAAGTAGCCACCTTTTGCTTTGATGACTGCTTTGCACACTCTTGGCATTCTCTTGATGAGCTTCAAGAGGTAGTCACCGGAAATGGTCTTCCAACAATCTTGAAGGAGTTCCCAGAGATGCTTAGCACTTGTTGGCCCTTTTGCCTTCACTCTGCGGTCCAGCTCACCCCAAACCATCTCGATTGGGTTCAGGTCTGGTGACTGTGGAGGCCAGGTCATCTGGCGTAGCACCCCACCACTCTCCATCTTGGTCAAATAGCCCTTACACAGCCTGGAGGTGTGTTTGGGGTCATTGTCCTGTTGAAAAATAAATGATGGTCCAACTGAACGCAAACCGGATGGAATAGCATGCCGCTGCAAGATGCTGTGGTAGCCATGCTGGTTCAGTATGCCTTCAATTTTGAATAAATCCCGAACAGTGTCACCAGCAAAGCACCCCCACACCATCACACCTCATCCTCCATGCTTCACGGTGGGAACCAGGCATGTAGAGTCCATCCGTTCACCTTTTCTGCGTCGCACAAAGACACGGTGGTTGGAACCAAAGATCTCAAATTTGAACTCATCAGACCAAGGCACAGATTTCCACTGGTCTAATGTCCATTGCTTGTGTTCTTTAGCCCAAACAAGTCTCTTCTGCTTGTTGCCTGTCCTTAGCAGTGGTTTCCTAGCAGCTATTTTACCATGAGGGTCTGCTGCACAAAGTCTCCTCTTAACAGTTGTAAAGATGTGTCTGCTGCTAGAACTCTGTGTGGCGTTGACCTGGTCTCTAATCTGAGCTGCTGTTACCTGCGATTTCTGAGGCTGGTGACTCGGATAAACTTATCCTCAGAAGCAGAGGTGACTCTTGATATTCCTTTCCTGGGGCGGTCCTCATGTGAGCCAGTTTCTTTGTAGCGCTTGATGGTTTTTGCAACTGCACTTGGGGACACATTCAAAGTTTGCCCAATTTTTCGGACTGACTGACCTTCATTTCTTAAAATAATGATGGCCACTCGTTTTTCTTTACTCAGCTGCTTCTTTCTTGCCATAATACAAATTCTAACAGTCTATTCAGTAGGACTATCAGCTGTGTATCCACCAGACTTCTGCACAACACAACTGATGGTCCCAACGCCATTTATAAGGCAAGAAATCCCACTTATTAAACCTGACAGGGCACACCTGTGAAGTGAAAACCATTTCCGGTGACTACCTCTTGAAGCTCATCAAGAGAATGCCAAGAGTGTGCAAAGCAGTCATCAAAGCAAAAGGTGGTTACTTTGAAGAACCTAGAATATAAGACATATTTTCAGTTGTTTCACACTTTTTTGTTAAGTATATAATTCCACATGTGTTAATTCATAGTTTTGATGCCTTCAGTGTGAATGTACAATTTTCAAAGTCATGAAAATACAGAAAAATCTTTAAATGAGAAGGTGTGTCCAAACTTTTGGTCTGTACTGTATGTGCTCATTTCTACAGTGGGGAAAATAAGTATTTGATACTTTGCCGATTTTGCAAATTTTCCCACCTACAAAGAATGGAGAGGTCTGTAATTTTTCTCGTAGGTCACTTCACTTGTGAGAGACAGAATCTAAAAGTAATCCAGAAAATTACTTTGTATGATTTTTACATAATTCATTTGTATATTATTGCATGAAATAAGTATTTTTATGCAATAGAAAAACAGAACTTAATATTTGGTACAGAAACTTTTGTTTGCAATTACAGAGGTCAGACGATTCCTGTAGTTCTTGACCAGGTTTGCACGCACTGCAGCAGGGATTTTGGCCCCTTCCCCCATACAGATCTTCTCCAGATCTTTCAGGTTTCGGGGCTGTCACTGGGCAGCATTGAGTTTCAACTCCCTCCAAAGATTTTCTATTGGGTTCAGGTCTGGAGACTGGCTAGGCCACTCCAGGACCTTGAAATGCTTCTTACGGAGCCACACCTTAGTTGCCTGGCTGTATATTTCGGGTCATTGTCCTGCTGAAAGACCCATTCTTGACCTTTCTCAGAATTATCTCATGAGGCGAGATCTTGCATGGAGCCCCAGACTAAGGAAGATTAACAGTCATCAATCTATATAGCTATAATATATGACGCGCCCCCTGGGCCGTGGGGTACTCGGTGCAGGGCCGGTCGGTGCAGGGGAGATGTCACAGTGGCGGTGACCCGATCCGTGACCCAGGGCGGTCAATAAAAGGAGATATTTACAGGGGATATATAGTTTTTATATACAGTTCGTGACGCCATCTGTGGTATGCGGCTATATGGAGCCGCCGCTGCGGAGCAGGTCCTCTGGAGCTGGTGTAAATGCAGTAGAGTTGGTTTACCCCTCCACAGGTAGAGCTTAGCTCCAGGGCTGTGCTGAAATGTTATGGATGTTGCTGTTGCAGTTGTAGTGCAGGGGGTGATGGCGCGGCCGGAATAATTCACAGAGACAGTGGGGTGCAGTCTTCAGGGCTTACTCACAGTTGTTTAGTTCCTCAGGTTACACTTTCTGGACTACGACCTCCCACATCACGCTGCTTTCACCAGGCAGGGGTGCAGCAAACTCCCAGGTGTTTCAAGAGTGCCAGACAGGACCCCGTTCTATATGACCTCCTCAGCCGTCTTTCTGCGCTGGCCCTCACCCTTCTTGCCCTGTGCCTCGCCAAACAATGTCCCTAGTCGGTATCCTCGGATCTTTCTGGGCAACCTGGAGTTCCCTGGATCCTATGTGGTTACCTTTTTGGCGACTTGAGTGCGGATGTGGCAACTGCACCCTGAAAGTACAGAAGCCTCCGGTTCCTAGTTGAACTTTGTAATTCTCACTAGTTAGGGGCCGGTCCCCTCTGCGGCTTGATCCCTCCACCGCCTGGCAGATTCGGGCATACAGGTGGCCTCCAGCACTGCCCGTACCCCTGGGATCTCTTCCACGCTCCTGGAGCCTTTCTCCTGCTCCTCTCTCTCTCTCTTCAGTCTTGGGCCTCTCTGGCTAGGCCCTCCTCCCGAGCAGAGCTCCTGCAGAGCTCCTGCTCCCAACTCTTCCTCTCACTGAAGAACCCTTCTAGATTGTTCCACCTTCTTTTTATATCACTTCTTACTGAGCTCCTCTGATTTACTTCCTCCACCCACACCCACTACATGGTTCCCCCTATTTTGGTTCCCCCCACTCCAGCCAGGGACAGGGCTCAGAAGGGAAGCGATTCATCTTGCCCCTCCTGCTGGTCTGGAGTAGTGTAGTGTTGGATGCAGGTGTTAGGGTCCCGGGCAGCACTCTATCCTTACCTGAGAGTGAGATACCACACCTCTGGGTGAGATGCAGTACCTCTGTGGTGACTGAACCCACAGGGGCTCAACATATACACACATATATAATTCTAGACAATCGTGTTAAAAATTATGGTCGGCTTCCAGAAAAAAAGAGATTTCCCAGACAAGTAAGCAAATGTCCCGGGCACAGCCAAAGTCTACTGAAACCTCTTGAAAAGCTGCTTTTCTAATACTTGTTGTATGAGAACCTGAGATGCTACGTTAACCACTTCGCGTCAGAGCCTGTTTTTGCCTTCGTGACCGAGCCAATTTTTTCAATTCTGACCACTGTCACTTTATGAGGTAATTACTCTGGAACGCTTCAACGGATTCCCCTGATTCTGAGATTGTTTTTTCGTGACATATTGTACTTCATGATAGTGGTAAAATTTCTTCGACATCACTTGCGTTTATTTGTGAAAAAATCGGAAAATTTTGGAAATTTTGCAATTTTCAAACTTTGAATTTTCATGCCCTTAAATCAGAGAGATATGTCACACAAAATAGTTAATAAATAACATTTCCCACATGTCTACTTCACATCAGCACAATTTTGGAACCAAATTTTTTTTTTGTTAGGAAGCTATAAGGGTTAAAAGTTGACCAGCGATTTCTCATTTTTACAACAAAATTTGCAAAAACATTTTTTAGGGACCACATCTTATTTGAAGTCACTTTGAGGGGCCTTTATGACAGAAAATACCCAAAAGTGATACCATTCTAAAAACTTCACCCCTCAAGGTGCTCAAAACCACATTCAAGAAGTTTATTAACCCTTCAGGTGGTTCACGGGAATTTTTGGAATGTGGAAGAAAACAATGAACATTTAACTTTTTTTCACAAAAAATTACCTTAGACCCAATATTTTTTAATTTTCGCAAGGGTAACAGGAAAAAATGGACTCCAAAATGTGTTGTGGAATTTCTCCTGAGCACGCTGATACCCCATATGTGGTGCAAAACCACTGTTTGGGCGCACGGCATGGCTCGGAAGGTAAGGAGCGCCATTTGACTTTTGGAATGGAAATTTGGCTGGAATCGATAGCGGACGCCATGTTGCATTTGGAGAGCCCCTGAGGTGCCTAAACAGAGGAAACCCCCAACAAGTGACCGAATTTTACAATCTACTCCTCTGTATAAATTAATCTAATGGTGGGAAAATAAGTAGATAGGTAAATGGTCACTAAACCCATAGATGAATTCCCAGAGAGGTGTCATTTCCAAAATGGGGTCACTTCATGGGGGATTCTGCTGTTCTGGCACTTTTCAGAGGCGCTAAGTACCATAACTAAAGAATCCCCCCTGAAGTGACCCCATTTTGGAAATGACACCCCTCTGGGAATTCATCTATGGGTTTAGTGACCATTTTAACTCAATGGATGATTTCCAGAAACAAGCACACAATGGAAGGTTTAGATTCTGGAGAACCCCCACCCCACCCCTGGAAATTAAGTGAGCTCTACTTGAATGTGTCATTCACTAAATGAACCAAATGTTTGAATGACAAAATGGGATACATTTTTACAGTTTAAAAACGTGGTTCTGTGTGGAAGATTTTAAAGCAGTCAGTGATGCATAAGGCTGGCAATGATGGGCATTGTGGGCAATAGTAGCGGGTATCACGCCTCATTCCTCTCTTAGTACGTACACGACATCTTTTCTGGGGGTTCCTTCTCGTTACCGTTGCTGGAATAAGTGCAATAAAATGTCGCTCAGTGAGTCTTTTCACATCCTCAGATTCTAATGGATGAGCGGGGCTAACACTTTCAAAAACAAGATTTTCAATTACCTTTTCTTGATGATCAAGAAAAGGATCGGAATTTCCTGCTTTTTTGTACAACACAAAAGAATTGTATGTGGCCACCTGAAACAAATAAATAACCAACTTTTTATACCAGGTATAGGACTTTCTTTATACCTGGTATGGCTGTAGAACCTGGTCTGCAAGGTCCACACCCCCCATGTGTTTGTTGTAGTCAATGACTGACACAGGTTTTTGCTTCGGAGTGGTGGATCCTAGTTCTACAGTGGCCCTTGTGGCATCTGTGTGGATCGAGCTGGGGACAAAAATATCCCTCTTATCCTATACTTCAGGGCAAGCAGCTCTCCGTTGCGTACAGCCCTTGACTGCCCCTTTTGGAACTTTTGGTTGACCAATGGTTGTGGAAACCCCTGACGGTTTTTACGAATGGTCCCACAAGCTCCGATGTTGTGTTCAACCAGACTTGCTGGTGTAATAATTGTCCACATATAGATTGTAGCCTTTTTGAAAAAATGGACTTATCAGCTCCCAAACAATTTTTCCAGATGTCCCCAGATAAGTAGGGCATCCTGGTGGGTTTAGTTGGCTATCTTTCCCCTCATATATGTGAAAAGCGGATGTGTATCCGGTTGAACTTTCGCACATTTTATAGAGCTTTATTCCAAACCTTGCCCTTTTAGATGGGATAAATTGCTTGAGGAGCAGTGTTCCTTTGAATTTTTACAAGGGACTCATCTATAGAAATATTTTGTGTTGGGGTGTAGAGCCTTCAGATTTTTTCTGACAAATTTTCAATGATGGGTCTAATTTTATATAACCTGTCATGTTCTGGGGCATTTCTGGGCAGGCATTGACTATTGTCGTTAAAATGCCAAAACCGCATGAGCATTTCATAACGGGTCCTAGGAAGAACGACTGAAAACATAGGGGTGGCTTCAACAGGGTGGTTGGATCAGTAGGATCGAATGCTCGGTTTTTTAACAATCCCCATGGCAAATGTAAGTCCTAAATTTTTTTTGATTTCCGGGACATTAGTTGGTGTCCATAAATTTGCCCTAGCATAGTAAGATCGGGGATTCTGGCTTATGAATTGGGATGCGTATAAATTTGTTTGCACGACAATATGCTCTAGCAAGCTGTCTGTAAAAAACAAATTAAAAAAATGAATTGGTCCAAAATCTTCCACCTCCACATTTATACCAGGAATGGCGTTGAAATCAGGGCTGAATGGAGCAGCCGAATCCTGAGCCTCCCATCTGGGAAATGCTATATCATGTGGCAAAGCCCCTTGTACACTGGCGTGCGCCAATTCACTAGTAGAAGGGACAGCGCTTGTACTGGGCAGTGTTCCCTGATTTGGAGACGTTTCTCCAGTAGCGCTATTTGCCCCTATTGTTGTACTGGTCCTTGGGCTTGAGGATGGACCAGAATCACTGCTCATTTCTGAGCTCTCAGTGTCGCCGCTACTAAAGCCCTCAAAATCCACATCTCCATCTGAGATTGCGCTGTCATCAGTGTCAGAACATAGCAGGGCATTCACCTCCTCTGCGGTATAAGTCTGACGGGCCATTTTATTTGTTTTTATATTTTTTGACTGGACTGGACTGACCGGACTGGACTGACCGGACTGGACTGACCGGACTGGACTGGACTGGATAGACCGGACTGGACTGACCGGACTGGACTGACCGGACTGGACTGACCGGACGGGACTGGACTGGACTGGACTGACCTGACAGGACTGACTGACCTGACCTGACAGGACTGACTAACCCTAACCTAACTCTTACTTTCTTTTTTTCTACTTTCACAGTGGCAAGGCTGACACAGCTCTTGTCACACTGTTTCTCCTCTGCTCTCTCACTGAGATCGGAGGGGAAACAGTGTATTTATCAGGCAGATCGCCCTCTCTGATTGGCTGGTGTGATGCTGACATCATCGAGACCTGAGCCACTCAGGTCTCAATGAGGTCAGAGGCCACAGCATCAGGATCCCCTCGCTGCTAAGGTATGTGGGGGTCTGGATCACCGACCACCGGCTGTCACTATCTTTTAAATGCCGCGATCGCTATGGATCGCTTCATCTAGAAGATAGGAACAGGTTAACATCATGGGGACCTGATCCAATCAGGTCCCCATGATCTCACATGTCAGAGCTATCGCTCTGCACCGGAACCGCAGCGCTTGCAGGACCCTGGGGGTCCTGAGCGCTGCTGGACCACCCACCGTTTTTAAACGTCGGCGCTGCACAGAGCCCAGGCAGCGCCGACGTTTATGTACAGTGGGCGGTCCTGAACCGGTTAACAGATGGAGCATCATGTCCTTCAGACCACCACTTTTATGGCCTGGTATTATTGTAGCTTGGATTAGGGTATACAACAACCATGCTTTGTGCACTGCAGTCTACACTCGTCCAGTCCAGTCGGGCCTCCCTGACTGTTGGTCAGTAAGATATGTGTAAGTATTTTCTGTATGATATATTATTCTGCTGATACAACTAGTGAGACCTCCGGGCACAAAGATTTCATTCTTTTGTCTGAGTTAAATGCTTTGAAAAACATGATGCAATCCGAGCACCATATCTAAGGAGTCTCGCCACGTGAAGCTAGTTTCATGAAAACATGCCTCCATTTTTTACTTATTAAAGTGTTGTACAAGGTCTGACCTCGTGTTTTTACCATAAACCAGAATCATTTTATAATAAATCTGCCAGATGCTGCGGGGGAAGAGATACTGGCACCATGCCTGCCCTGTGCATCAGTAATCACAGGACACCCCTATAAATATCTGACATAAAAGGACATTGAACATTAACTGAACAACATGTACAGCAATTCTTTCTATCTCTGTATGCCCCTGAAGAAAATCATTCTACATATCCGCATATTTAAGTGACCCTCCACAGGAGCATCATTATGAGCCCTAAGGTGTCATTACAGGGGTCTCATGGTCATCAGCTAGAACATTGAAACAAATGATGGGACATGTGAAATGTAATCCTTCTTACATGGGACATGTAGACCACCTTCCATTTATCCTGTGGCCTATAGTTATACGGAGCTATTCTGTAGTAGGTGTGTAGATATTGTGATCTTTTGGCCACTTTACCTGCATACATATCTACTTCTGTATTTCTGTGCTCCAGCTCTGTGTGCTGCTTGGTCTGGAATACGTGAGCTGCGGGGACTTTAACACCTTCCTTCTGGAGAAGGGGCGGCTTGACATCCCCAGCGCAAGGTACATTTTATGTTACCTACAAACCTGATCATAACTGTATAGAAATGTCTAGCATTCATCCGTTCACTTCCCTGCTGTATTATCTGCCTTTGGGTTCTGGTGTTTTTAATATAAAAAATACTGTAGATTGCAGCGAAATTAACCAGAACATTGACAGAAATCTGAGTGGCCTCATTATTCTTCAGTGGGATCTGGCAGGATTTGTTGTATGTTCTGCATATGGTCATCTTGTTCTAATCGTCCAGTCAATGTAGATAATATTGGCTGGAAGCAATATCTTTGTGTTTCTTGTCTTCTCCTCGGGAAGTTACACTCATTCATGTCTTTCTGTCAGATTCTATGCCGCTGAACTGGTCTGTGGAATCCAGTACCTCCACTCCAAGGGCGTCATCCACAGAGACCTCAAGCCCGAGAACATCTTGGTGGCTGAAACGGGCCATATTAAGATCACAGATTTCGGTCTCGCAATTGACAACATGCATGGAGACCGAACAGCCACCGAATACGCTGGGACTGCAGGTTACATGGCTCCTGAGGTGGGATAATAGTGCTTTCCTATTTAGTTTTCACTAAAATTACAGTCCATGGGAATGTTAACATTTTGACCTTTTTGTTCTTACTTCCATGATAGATTTTTGCTGGCGAGGAGTATAACGCCGGAGTAGACTGGTATTCTCTTGGTGTCATCTTAAAAGATATGGTTACCAGTGAGTGTACGTTCCATCTGACACTCGATGAGGCATCCTCCGGCATTGATGACATCATTAAACAGGTCAGTATAATTCCAGGTTATTAGTACTAGGGGTTGTACAATATTCATTTAAATGGTGAAGTTGTGAGAATGTTTTATTGCCTCTACCGCTTACCTTCATGGGTTTTACTTTATTGTTTTTAGCTCCTACAGAAAGATCCAGCCAGACGCTTAGGAGTCCATGGTAACATCCGAGAGCACGTGTTTTTCCAGTGTATTGATTGGGTCTCTGTGGAAGCCCTGAAAGTGTCTCCACCACACATCCCTGTAGTAAGTATATGACCAGATCACATTGCACCTCTGTTAAGTATTATTTAGCGCTGACACTTAGGCTATGTGCCCACGATGCAGAAATGCTCAGGATTTTTTCCTGAGCGTTTCTGCATCTCCCTGGCAGAAAAAAACGCATGCGGATTGTACATGCGGATCGTACATGCGGATCGTACTTGCGGATCGTACATGCGGATCGTACATGCGGATCGTGCATGCGGATCGTGCATGCGGATCGTACATGCGGATCGTACATGCGGATCGTACATGCGGATTGTACATGTAGATTGTACATGCGGATTGTACATGCGTTTTTCCTGCTGGGGACATGCGGAAATGGAGCGTTATTCACTGACATTTCCGCATGCGGATTGTACATGCGGATCGTACATGCGGATTGTACATGCGGATTGTACATGCGGATTGTACATGTGGATCGTACATGCGGATCGTACATGCGGATTGTACATGTGGATTGTACATGCGGATTGTACATGCGGATTGTACATGCGTTTTTCCTGCCAGGGACATGCGGATGTGAAGCGTTCTTCACATGCATTTCCGCATGCGGATTGACAAGCGCTTTCCAAGCGATTTTAGCATCACTTGGAAAGTGCTTGTGACAACTAGGTCACACTATATAAATCCATGCAAACTGCATGGATTTATATAGTGTGACCCGAGAGAGTGGTTAAAAATAAAAAAAAAAATGTATACTTACCCTCCGATGGCCCGCGCTGGCTTGCTTCGCTCGGTGCTGGCACTTTGCAGTGGATTGAAAGACCTGCCGATGTCAGCGTCGCATGACCCGTCACATGTCTCTGACGTCAGCGCAGGTCCTTCAATCCACTGCAAAGTGCCGGGAAGCAAGTAGGAGCGCAGCGCGGGCCGCCGGAAGGTAAATATACATTTATTTTTTATTTTATTCTTTTTTTACAGATTTTTTAATGGTGCCTGGGTCTGGAGGAGAGTCTCCTCTCCTCTAGTCCTGGGTACCATCCACACATTAGAACGCACCAATTACGCAAGTACAGATGCAGTCTTGCGGAATTGGCGCGTTCTATTGCAAGTCAATGGCGGCGATAAACGCAGCATTTCCGCAAAATAATTGGTAGTGCTGCGTTTTTTTCCGTAATGATAATCCTCAGCGGATATTTCCACAGCATGTGCACAGCACATGCGGATTATCATTGCTGCCCTTCTACCATGCGTTTTTAGTGCGTTTCCGCGCTGCAAAAACGCTGCAGGAACGCATTAAAAACGCATCGTGGGCACACAGCCTAACATTGGAAAATCAACATCATCCAGAGCTGCTGGTCCTGGTCTGATGGTCTAGATCATTTCATATCATCCTTCTCCAGAACGTTTGAGATTTTGGTAATAATTATTTTTTTGTTTGTTTTATAGCCATCTAAAGCTCATCACAGTTCTCGACCACACCATCTGGAGAAATTAGAAGCAGCAGAGGCCAAAAAGTCACCTCTATCAGCAAAGGACCAGGCCATGTTCAAGGGATTTTCTTTTGTCAACTTGGAAACCCTTGACAAGACACCAGCTCCATAGTCATCAGAGCCAGCTGTCTTCCTCAGCCTCCAGAAGACCTTGAAGAACTGAAGATTGGACATCACTTTGATGATCATCTGAAAGCACTGCTGGAATGAAGATGACCATGGATACGACACTGAGGGACCCAAAACACAGACCCCAAAGATGAAGAAGCCAGACAATGTAATCATGCGCTGGCAGTAAGTATAAGCGCCACAACATCTGCGCTTCACTATACTCATAGGCATGTGCAGAACATTTTACACTAACCGGTAATTGGATTTCCTCTTGCTCATGACAGCTCCATCTTTCGGTGCTGTCTTGGGGTAAGAAGAAATAACATGGTGTGCGATGGCCGGCTATTAAGGGGAGGAAGGAGGCCGGATTTTTTTTTTTAAAACAAACATCATTGCACATGTCTATGATCATTTTTATCATTACCGGTAGTAAGATTTCCTAACACTCATGAAAGTGCTGTCATGGGTGTCGGGAAGAGGTGTGTGATGGCCGGCTATTAAGGGGAGGAAGGAGGCCGGATTTTTTTTTTTTTTTTAATTACAGGTGAGCATAAAGATGACAGCAGATCCCAGTGGAGACATAGAAGATAGAGATGCCAGCAGATCTACTCCTATTCTGGCAGTAAGTATAAGCGCCACAACATCTGCGCTTCACTATACTCATAGACATGTGCAGAACATTTTACACTAACCGGTAATTGGATTTCCTCTTGCTCATGACAGCTCCATCTTTCGGTGCTGTCTTGGGCTAAGAAGAAATAACATGGTGTGCGATGGCCGGCTATTAAGGGGAGGAAGGAGGCCGGATTTTTTTTTTTAACTAACATTGCACATGTCTATGATCATTTTTACCATTACCAGTAGTAAGATTTCCTCACACTCATGAAAGTGCTGTCATGGGTGTCGGGAAGAGGTGTGTGATGGCCGGCTATTAAGGGGAGGAAGGAGGCCGGATTTTTTTTTTTTAATTAGCAGTTAATAATGAAGATAAGCATAGCAATGACAGAGGATCCCAATATATGACACCAAAGACAGAGATGCCAGCAGATCTACTCATATGCTGGCAGTAAGTATAAGCGCCACAACATCTGCGCTTCATTATACTCATAGGCATGTGCAGAACATTTTACACTAACTGGTAATTGGATTTCCTCTTGCTCATAACAGCTCCAGTCTTTGGTGCTGTCTTGGGCTAAGAAGAAATAACATGGTGTGCGATGGCCGGCTATTAAGGGGAGGAGGAGGCCAGATTTTTTTTTAACTAACATTGCACATGTCTATGATCATTTTTATCATTACCGGTAGTAAGATTTCCTCACACTCATGAAAGTGCTGTCATGGGTGTTGGGAAGAGGTGTGTGATGGCCGGCTATTAAGGGGAGGAAGGAGGCCGGATTTTTTTTTTTTAATTAGCAGTTAATAATGAAGATAAGCATAGCAATGACAGAGGATCCCAATATATGACACCAAAGACAGAGATGCCAGCAGATCTACTCATACGCTGGCAGTAAGTATAAGCGCCACAACATCTGCGCTTCACTATACTCATAGGCATGTGCAGAACATTTTACCTTAACTGGTAATTGGATTTCCTCTTGCTCATAACAGCTCCAGTCTTTGGTGCTGTCTTGGGCTAAGAAGAAATAACATGGTGTGCGATGGCCGGCTATTAAGGGGAGGAGGAGGCCAGATTTTTTTTTAACTAACATTGCACATGTCTATGATCATTTTTACCAGTAACAGTAGTAAGATGACTCCTGAGACCCAGCAACAAAATTTCCCCAAAAAGTCCCATGTAATAACGACAACATACAAAATTTAACCAAAACTCCTTTTAATGGTTAGAGGTCGGTCACAGCCAAAAAGGACGTGCTCAGCGCGTAACTGGTATAAAACCCGGTTAAGGCACTATTGGCCAGCTGAAACGGGTACAAATCCATATTCCACTGCCGGACTCCCGGCGCATATCATACTTCGTACTGGAGAAAAACATCAAGATAGAGCAAATGACTGCTGCTGTGACTTAAATACAGAACAACCAAATAATACCAACAAAACACACTGTACATGGGAAAAAAGGGGAGGGGTGGTGGGAAACGCAGACTGCGGGTCCCATGCTTGTGTGGAGAGAGGCAGGAAGAGGCAGGTGACTAGCCCAGGGGATGGGGGAAGACTCGGTTACCCGGGCCTTTAGCCTTAAGGAGGTCGCGGTGGTCGGCTCCCGGGCCCGTACTTTGGGGTCTCTCTTTAAAAAGGCGTTGATAGATGTTAAGTTTATAAAAGTTCGTGACGCCACCTGTGGCTTCTGGTGAGGATCACCAGCGCTGCGCAGTCCACTGAGGCCGATGATAAGGCAGCTGGATGGTATAGCTCCCCACAGGTGGAGCTAGGCCTCAGGGCAGTGTATGACGGGGTATGCAGGACAGAGAGACTCAGCCGCGTCAGAGCCAGAACAGGGACAGACACAATAGTCACTTCAGTACCTTTTACTGATGGAAATTCAGGCACTCCCCGGAGCACTGTAGGGTGAAGGGTGTATGTCTGGATCCTCCCCAATGAGCGGGTTTTGGGCCTCCTGTTCCTTGCCTCTACGTAGTAAGTTTCTGACCTGCCTGGAGCTAGGCCTAACTTTGTCTCTGTCCTGCGCTGGCTGACCTTGTGGTAGGGCCTTCTCTTGGAGTGCATGCTCCCAACCTACGGGGCCTATGTGTCTCCTGGCTCTGGTAGGTATCAGCACTTTAGCGATCCTGGGACTTGTAGTTCTCCAGGGATTCCGGTTATATCTTACTGGGTCGTGGATATCCCGGTAAGCTTCGGACCCGGTGTCCGGTAAATTCTTCTTCGGGGTGAGCTAGTTAAGCTCCTCTGCCCCCTATGTACTAACTCTCTCTACTCGCCTTCAGCCTACTCGGGCCCTCAATAGGCTACTCACACTAATGGCAGCTTGCCGCGCTTCACCGATCTTATGGCGCCGGCACACCTAAGCTCACTATTCTGAGCTACGACTCAACCGGGCTCAACTCTGTATTCAGGCTTGCACTAACTGAACTCTCCAGAGGAATTGCTGAGTCACTGAGCTCCACTGCAGACTGACCTGTTTCTGTGTCTCACTCTGCAGGAACTGACTGCCTGGCTCCACCTTCCCTTCTTTATATATCCCTAACAGGCTCCCTCTGGTCGTCTGAGGTGGAAGGTGGAGATGTGTGAATGGTTATGGGGGCCTCTTGTGGAGGAATCCGTCAATACACCCTTCTAGGATCTGTGATACCAAGCACAGCTGGGCTTCACACAGGGTCTGGACTTATAATGAGGGGAAGAGGGAGGAAGAAGAGGATTATTGGGTGAAAGCCAGGAGGAGAGGAGAAAAAGAACATGGGACACACAATTTAACCCCTTCAGCAGGGCACAGCAGTCAAGGGGCATTCAATTAAAGATTGACGTGCCCTGCAGACTGCTGAGACCCAACAACAATATTTCCTCAAAAAGTCCCATGGAATAACGACAACACACAGATCTTAACCAAAACTCCTTTTAATGGGTAGAAGTCGGTCACAGCCAAAAAGGACGTGCTCAGTACGTAACTGGTATAAAACTCAGTTAAGGCACTATTAGCCAGCTGAAACGGGTGCAAATCCATATGCCGCAGCTGGACTCCCAGCGCAAGTCAGACTTCGTACCGGAAAAAAACATCAAGATGGAGCAAATGACCGCTAAGGAGGAGCGGAGTATTTATACTGCGCTCCGCCCCCCACCCATTTGGTAAAAAGCTTGTTCTATGCTATCCTGGAGACCGGAGAGAAAAGTATCCAGCCCTATTTCCGTCAGATGGACTCCATCGGGTAGCATAAGACTGGAATTGTCTCCCTCAAGTTGGTGATGCCTCATGACCACTCCGGCCTTAAAACGGATAAAGCGGGCATTAAGCGTGCGCACAGAACGTTCAACTGCCGCCGCATCTCTCGCGCCCTGCCATGCAACACGTGACATGACCTCTGACCAAATCAGAGTAAGCTCTGGAAAAAGTCTGTGGAATTTATCCACGTCGGAGCGCATGATTGTGAGGAGCTCCGCTAGGTGAAAGGAGCAGAGATCATTCCCGCCCGCATGCAGGACTAGAATTAAGGGAGAGGAAGCAGTCTCAGCTATCCTCACCACCTCGGGAAGAACCTGAGGCCAGGTCAAGCCTCTTATTCCTCTCCAAAAAACGTTGATGCCGTGGAACCCAAGACCTCTGCCACCTGGTCGACGTTCTGCTCTTTGGGATGCCCAGAAGATGTAAGAGTGGCCCAGTATCCATACTGTGTGTTTTACACCAACTATGAAGAGATAATAAAGTTAGTGAAGCAATAAATTCGGTCTGATGTATCTTGCAAAACAGGAGGAACGCCATCTACCAATGCGCTGGATCTCGGAGTTAGGCAAACCAGCACGGGCTGCTTCGGTAGCAGCTGCTATCCTAAAGGAGTACGTACCAAATACCTTGAGAGGAAGGCCTACGAAAGCTAAACATTTCCAAAAAAGGGATTGAAATTGAAAAACCGTAAGAGGAGAACCATCCTCATGTGAGAAAAAGGAGTCACCAGATCGCCAGAACGATAAGTAATTATTAACAAGCGTTAAAGGACAAATAGGACCGGGGATGGTAAGAAGGGGAACCCATGAACAAATACCGGACGGGTCAATTTTCGATTTCCGAAAGTGGATACGGAGACCTCGGTCACAGGGAGTGACACCATCATACTGGAGTCCTCCTGAAGTGCGCTTGGATGGGGACACCAATTCACTAATGCGCAAAGCACCAATCCAAAAAACGCGAGTCAAAAAGCGGCAGAGAGTAGAGCAGACTTGAAAGGAGAAGAGCGGACAGCGGGAGTGGGTTGATTAGGCGGGTAAGTAAACTGAAAGAAATGGGCCGTCTGTTCCCCTGACGAGTGTGCTCCCTCCTCCAACCCATAATAGCCTGCCGAATGATGAAAACCTTAGTAACATCGTTCCAACCTAAGAGGTGAAAATAAACACCGAGATCAGATAGGCGGTTCTGTGCAACGGCTCCTGAAACACCCATGCTGCGCAAGTAAAGTAAATATTCGATTGTGACCTCCAGACGGGCAGCGTCGGATGCTGCTGCTGATCTATCCCCAAATAAGTTATGCCACTCATTCCATGCCTTACCGTAAGAACGCCATGTAGACGAGGCCACTGAAGATCTCACCAACTCCATCAATCTTTCTCTACCACCTTCCACATGAGGGATGGGCATGGATGCCCCTCTGGTTTGGCCGCGGGGAAACATTCCCGGAATTTCTGCCAATCGAAACGAGAAAGAGAATCAGCAATGACATTATTTGTACCCGGAACATGGCGGGCTTAAAACCAGATGTTTAAATTTAAGCATTTTAATACCAGAAATCTGAGTAATTTGATAACCAGGGGAGATGAGGATGACAAGTGATTTATGGCGTGTACAATACTCATATTGTCAGTCCAATAACAGATCCGTTTTTCCCTGAGGGATGGGCCCCATAAAGAAATGGCTGTGATGATAGGAAATAACTCTAACCAAGTAAGGTTTTTAACCCAGCCCTCAGTGCGCCAAGATTCCGGCCAAGGTTCGGCACACCATTGGTCTCCAAAAATGACACTGAAACCAGTAGATCCAGCGGCATCGGAAAAAAGGGAGAGATCCTCATTAGTCAATTCCGATAACTAAAAGCATGTATATCCATTATAGGACAAGAGGAACTCCTTCCCAACCAGCAAGTCTGCTTTCAAAGGAGGTTTTATCCGAATTCTTTGATGGGGAAGCTTGATGCTTTTGGTCGAGAGGGATAAACGTCTGGAAAAAATTCTCCCCATAGGCATTACTGTGCAAGCAAAGTTAAGGAGGCCTAGCATGGACTGCATTTGACATAGTGTTACTTTGAGAACAGAACAAAATCCTTCAATCTGGGACAGCAATTTTGAATTTTTTTCTGAGGGAAGGTGAAAAACCATGGCAACGGAATCAATCTCAATTCCTAAAAAGGATAGCGAAGTAGTAGCAAAAGTTTTTCCACTGGATAAGGGAACGCCAAAATACGACGCGAAAAAAATAAAATTGTCCAGCAAAAATTGACAGGACCTGGAATCTGGTGGTCCCACAAAAAGAAAATCGTCAAGATAATGGATTATAGCGGAGGAACCTGTTTCATACTTGACCACCCATTCTAGGAAAGAACCAAATAATTCAAAATAATAGCAAGAGATGGAACAACCCATGGGAAGGCAGGTAGATCTCACATCACCGTTACTTTCTGAGTAGCAACATCTTCGGAAAGTTTATGAAGCTACATTTACAGAAAACATGGGTCCACTGGCTTTACTAAACGCCATCTACAAATTCGAGCTTCAAGATTTGGAGAGGTGTGTATTGTAAGAATTTTTATCACCCAACCACTTTGAGTAGCAGAAGGAGAGATAGCATTAGCAAACTCTCAAGAACTATCTGCATTCTACAATGACGGAACAACGGTTAAACAGCCGAGCCCTTCTGTCAATTGAACATGAGCTCGCCAGACACCTGAATATTAAAGACCTGATTAAGGATTTTTCTAACCAGCAGGTAAAACGACTGCCTGTTCCATACATGTAAATTTGCATCTTCACATCTTCTACATTGCAGCCAGTTTTACATTAGTGTGTTATTGCCTTCTATGTTCCCCTGTATTATGGATGAGTGTCCTAGCCTGACTGCGGGATTACTGACCCAAAGTCCTAGCATTAGACAGATGTAACAGATCGGATAGTAATGTTTCAGTTCTGAGACCTGCACCTGACTGACCCTGCGATGCACTATCCGTACCCCAGATGGGAATACCCATTTAATATTAGGGCTCAGTTTTTAGGATAGAGCGCACTATTGTTTGTTGTTCTTGAATTTATGGAAATACGTCTTTATTATTATGGTTCATTCCTTAGATCGTTGTTTTAATATGTTTTCTGACATCACAAAATGACCTTATTTTCATTGTATTAATTGGTTATACGTTTTGTCTTTGTTTTGTTACATTATAATTTTGCACTTTACATAATTGACCAAAGGATTTAACTAAATGACTCTTATGAAAAATAGATTTAATTAGCGAAATGTTTAGTGGGAATGTTTTACAAAACTTTTATGTTAAGGGCATTGACCATGCTCTGGTTATTCTTAACCAATGTGTGTGTGAGATGAATAAAAGGCCCTTAATGCAGAAATTCAACATAGAAATATAGTCTATTTCCCATATTTCGTATTTAGTGCCAAAGTTCAAGAAAGACCATAATACTAAGTGCCTTATCATCATCTCAAACACATTGGTCAAGAATAACCAGAAAATTGCCAATCCTTTTAATCATAGTTTAACTTTTTGGAAGAATTTACTTTAAAGTTTGTCACCCCTTATATCATATATAATAAATAAACAGAAATTGCTTTTCTAATAGAATAACACGTCCAGAAGAGATTCCTTTTCAGCAGTCACCTCATTATCATAGCCAGCAGGATTACTATGAGAGATAACAGAATCCACCATTCACATTAGGTCGTGTCACAGCTCACCTCTTCCCCTTTCCTGCACAATGACATCTGCATGTCACTAAACATGAGAACATGTATAGAAAACTCTCCCTAGGAATTAGAGTCCCCTGTTTTGTCTTGTGATATATATACATCCATATGTCTATTGTTCATATCTCCAAACAGGCAAGACAGCAGATTTCCATAAATGTACAGAAAACAGGATACAATAACCTGAAGTCAGAAATACAGATTATAAAAAAATTATCACAATCTGGTTTCAATTAGTTTAAAAAATGTACGTCACTCATTCCCTTAAAGAAAAATAAGCAAAATATACCTAAAAAGAATATTGGATAGTTTAAGAAATGTTTAATAGGTTAGAGTAGAGTAGGGCCCTGCCAAAAGAGTCTACCTTGTCGTGGTGGCAGGCTTAAAAAATCTTTTGGCCAAAACAAAAGCTGATGGCTGTGTATGTGATATGGTGTTCAATGGGAACTGTTTATGTGTGATTGGTGAAACCGAGGTGCAGAAGCAGAGTTTTTCCAAGAGTGGGAGGTGGGACGGTGGAAAGTTTGAGGGGTGGAGGCGGGGCTGGTGTGGAGTCTCAAGGGTGCCCGGAAATGTTGCCAGTATGGGGTGCTGAAATTCCTGGTGGCAGCCCTGCTTCAGTATGTAGTAAAAATCACAGTCTCCTACTCTCCACAGGCATGTGTTCAGAGGAGTATGTTACGGATCCGGGTGGTGGAACCTCTGTGCTGCGGTGCAAGGAGGGACCAGAGGGGCATAAGTAGCTGTCAACTCGGACTGACCAAGGTCATACGGCGGCTCAATCGACTCCGTGACCAGGGAAGGACCGAGCAGAGGGACCAGGTGCTACTCTGGGACCGACCTTGTATGAGAGCAGGTGACTCCCACGGGTCAGAAGGCAGGGACTGACCGGTACAGCAGATGAGCACGGCAGGCAGGCTGACGGGTGATCCGGGTAGGCGGACTGGCAGACACAGCAGGTAACAAGCAGGAGCCTCCAGATAGGCTGGCTGGTAGGCACGGCAGGTAACAGGCAGGTGCTTCCAGGTAAGCAGGCGGGCAAGGCCCATAGACAGACTGGCGGACTTGACTGTAGACAGACTGGCGGGCTGCAGAGTAGACAAGCTGGCAGACTGGACTAGTAGTCAGGCTGGCGGGCTGGACTTGTAGTCAGGCTGGCGGGCTGGACTTGTAGTCAGGCTGGCGGGCTGGACTTGTAGTCAGGCTGGTGGGCTGGACTTGTAGTCAGGCTGGCAGCGGGACCTGAGGGCTGAAGCAGAGTTTAACACGCAAAGCTACAACCTTGCATGGGCACCTCCATCTTGGAGGAGGTGCCTTTTATATGAGAGGTCCTCCGGTCATTGGCCGGGGACTCTTTAGGACGGCGTGCGCGGCCCCTTTAAGAGGGAGGGAGCGCGCGCGCGCCCTAAGCACAATGCCCGGGAAGTTGCGCGCCGGCAGAAGCAGGAGCGCCGGAGGACGCCGGGAGAGGAGCGCGGCGGTAAGAGGGACGGCGTCTCTGCCTGTCAAGGCGCAGAGACACCGATACTACAGAGTATTGTCATGACAAGCACTGGGGTGTTCAGAAAACCTCAAGCTGTCATGACAACCCTTTGGCACCCCACAATCATGATGCAGGGACAGTTAGAACAGTGTGCCCCACCTGGACCAGTCGCTGTAAATTCTGCCATCACAGATAGTTAGCGGCATATAACAGGTTAACGGCCGCTTCCGTCCACTCGCATCTGTTAGAGGCAGATGATGGCTGAATAATGCAGCCATCATTTGTCGGCTCAGTTCCCAAGTCCACATCAAAGAACGGGACCTGGGATTTGTGTTATTTGTTTCTATAAACCGTTTTGTTTTTTACTTTTTTTACTTTAGTTCCTTTACAGAATGTGAACCTGGTTGAGCTTTATTGCACGATGCTGCGAGGCATGATTTACAATTGCAGCTGTGGGGGCCATTGTGTGAGTTGGTTGACTAAAAGAGCCCCCTACCTTTATCTGACAACCTAGATGCCACTGATACTATAGGTTGCGGCCTCAAAGGCGTTAATTAAAGATAACAGCTAGGATCACAGACATTGACTGCTCAGTTCCTGCGGGAGCCCCTCAGTGATCCAGCTGGAATGGTGCCAGCACCGGAGGTGAGTATAGCTCCTATTATTTTACTTTGTGGAAACATAGTGATTGAGAAGGGTTGGTCCTAGTAGTGAACATCAGAGAGAGACTTGCAGCCTAGCCGGAAAACCCAGTGATCCCTGCTAGGGCCAGAGCTTCATAGAGAACTTACATGGAAACTCACACGACTGGGCACACCACCTTTGTGAAGAGAACATTAACGTTAAATAGTGAAAGACTTTCTCTGCTATCCCAAGCTTACTGATATTAGTTCTACTGTTGATTTGCCTTGTTACTAACACTTTATAGAGTATAAAGTATATACCGTATATACTCGAGGATAAGCCAACTGTTTCCGCACACTGAACTCATCATCTTTCCTTCATCTCGCATATCTTCCCCACCTGATCTTTCTATCACAATAAATGACATCACACTTTCCCCTGTCCCCGGAGTAACCCCTGACTCTGCCCTGTCCTTCAAACCCCACATCCAAGCTCTTGCCACCTCCTGTGGCCTCCAGCTCAAAAGTATTCCCAGAATCCATCCTTTCCTCAACCCTCAATCTATTAAACTGCTTGTTCATGCCCTCATCATCTCCCGCCTCGACTACTGCAACACCCTCCTCTGTGGCCTACCTGCTAACACTCTCGCACCCCTCCAGTCCATCCTCAACTCTGCTGCTCGACTAGTTCATCTCTCGCCTCACTATTCCTCTGCTACCCCCCTTTGCAAATACCTTCACATGCTAATAATAATAAAAAGTAATTTTTCATTTAACTTTGCATGAAGCCCTATGGGTTATACAAAATTTCTGAATACGGTTTTGAATATTTTGAGGTGTATACATGACATATAGATCCCTCAAAATCTTTTCAAATGTGTAGATGGTCCTGAAAAACTGAGGGATGGGACATTTCATTGGCATACAAAATTCAAAGTTCAAAAATGAGACTTTTTCTAAA
The DNA here is from genome assembly GCF_046119375.1 of Phyllobates terribilis. NCBI lineage: Eukaryota > Metazoa > Chordata > Amphibia > Anura > Dendrobatidae > Phyllobates > Phyllobates terribilis. The sequence goes on along the minus strand of NW_027363592.1, from coordinate 14,687 downwards.
TATTTATCAAATTTCCGATATTTTTTATATAAATGTCTATCATATTGACCTAAATTTACCACGAACATAAACTACAATGTGTCAAGAAAAAAATTATTACCACATAAAATGGCACATATTAGTTTAAAAAATTTGGCTTGGTCAGGAAAGTAAAAAGTACCTTAAGTGGGAAGGGGTTAAAGAGTTATTCCCAATATATGTAATAACTCTGAAGTGGAGCAGACTCCACAATACAAACTGTTTATTTTCTTAAAATAAATACATTTCTTAGACCTGATGAGGCTTGTTTGGTTGCATTAAAAATCCACTTGCTTTTGAGCCGAAACATTGGCACCTGTTCACACGGGCCAATAAATACACCATTTTTTATGTAATTTTCTATTAAGTGCTACCATCTTTTTTGCTTACTTATATGCCGACACTGGGGTATCGTGTGCCGGGACCCTTGGGACTCTCACTGCCATAAAAACTGAACGGCCGTGCAGTCCCTCCGCCTCTTATTGGACGTGCTGGTGAAGGTGCATACGCAATGACATCATCGCGTACGCGTCTGCATAGAGGGCCAAGATGCCAGTACAGAAGTGCAGCAGCAGGGGATTATATGAAAGGTTAGTATCAATTTATTTATTTTTAATAGAATTAATTAAATGGTCTTGGGGGAGAGCACATGATGAACTGGGAGTGGAGGTTGGGGAAAGCACTTGGAGAATAGGGAGTGGGGGAAGGGGAGAGCACATGATGAATTCGGAGTGGGGGGGGAGAGAGCACATGGTGAATTGGGGGTGGGGAGAGCAAATGATGATTTTGGAGTGGGGGTGGGGAGAGCTCATGATGAACTGAGAGTCGGGGTGGGGAGAGCACATGGAGAATTGGAAGTGGGGGGTGAGGAGAGCACATGGTGAACTGGAATTAAGGGGTGGGGAGAGCGCATGGTGAACTGGGAGTGGGGGGTGGGGAGAGCACATGGTGAATTGGGAGTGAGGAGTGGATAGAGCACATTATTAATTGGGGGTGGGGAGAGCACATGGTGGGTGGGGAGAGCAAATTATGAATTGAAGGTGGGGGTGGAGAGAGCAAATGGTGAATTGCGAGTGGGGGGTGGGGAGAGCACATGGTGAATTGGGGGTGGGGAGAGCAGATAATGATCTGGGGGGTGGGAAGAGTACATGGTGAATTGGAAGTGGGGGGTGGGGAGAGCATATGCTGAATGGGGGGGGTGAGGAGAGCAAATGATGAATTGGGAGTGGTTGGGGAGAGCAAATGATGAATTGGGAGTGGGTGGGGAGAGCAAATGATTAATTGAGAGAGGTGAGTGGGGAGAGCAAATTGTGAATTGGGAGTGTGGAGAGCACATGGTGAATTGGGGATGGGGAGAGCAAATGATGAAGTTGGGGTGGGGAGAGCAAATGGTGAATTGGGAGTGGGGGGTGGGGAGAGCAAATGGTGCATTGGGAGTGGGGGTGGGGAGAGCTAATGGTAAATTGGGAGTGGGGAGAGCAAATGGTCAATTGGGAGGGAGCGATAGTGAGAGCTAATGGTGAATTAGGAGTGTGGAGAGCACATGATGAATTGGGGGTGGGAAGAGCAAATGGTGAATTGGGAATAGGGGGTGGGGAGAACTAATGGTGAATGGAGCAAATAGTGAGTGGGGGGTGGTGAGAGCAAACGTTGAATTGGAAGTGGGGGGTAGAGAGCAGATGGTGAATTAGGAGTGCGGGTGGGGAGAGCAAATGGTGAATTGGGAGTGGAGGGTGGGGAGAACAAATGGTGAATTGGGAGTGGGGAGAGCAAATGATGAGTTGGAAGTGGGGAGAGCAAATGGTGAATGGGGAGTGGGAATGGGGGGAGCAAATGGTGAATTGGGAGTGGGGGGAGCAAATGGTGAATTGGGAGTGGGGGGTGGGGAGAGCTAGTGGTGAATTGGGAGTGGGGAGAGCTAATGGTGAATTTGGAGTGGGGAGAGCAAATGTTGAATGGGGGGTGGGGAGAGCTAATGGTGAATTGGGAGTGGGGGAGAGCAAATAATGAATTGGGAGTGGGGGAGAGCAAATGATTAATTGGGAGTGGGGGAGAATAAATGATTATGAATACAGGTTGGGAGAGAGCACGAACATGACATAATGAATTGGAGTGGAGGGGTTCATGTAAATATAATGAATTGGGGGAGCGGGAGGTACAGAGTGGGGGGTGTTGAGGATGCAGGAGTGTGACTGGTAATGAATTGGGAAAGAGTACAGGTGCTATTTAATTTATATATTTATTGGGTGGAGAAAGTGGCTATTTACAGTTAGTGGGGGGGCCGTGGTGGATTACAATTTGTATTTGGAATGGTGGGTTGCATAATAACTAATTATATATTAATGGTGGGTGCACATCTGTATTCAGCTGCGTAATGTAGAAATTGGGGAATGTGCTCTAGATAACTGTGTGCTATTTTATGCAGAGACGAGTCCTGGCTGGAAGAAGTCGGTCTGCGCTGGATGAAAGTGAAAAAAAGCGAAGATGAAGGACTTCAACTAGAGACGTCACTTGTGAGTCAGTGTGTTCTCTGTACAATGACACTATATACTAATGTACAGAGCTCCTGTGTATGTCACTGGTGATCACTGTATTACCTGTACACTATACACTATATGCAGAGCTCCTGTGTATAATGTCACTGGTGATCACTGTATTACCTGTACACTATATACACAGCTTCTATTTATAATGTCACTGGTGATCACTGTATTACCTGTACACTGACACTATATACAGAGCTCCTGTGTATAATGTCACTGGTGATCACTGTACACCGTCTACTATGTAGAGAGCTCCTGTGTATAATGAAACTTATGGTAATATTAGTATTTTTTTTTTATTATTAATGATCAGTATTGTATTATTTGGTCACTATGTGGTGGTAATATGTGGTCCGGTCATGGTGTGGTGGTATTTGTCCCTTACACTGTGTGCAAAATAATTAGGCAAGTTGTATTTTAGAGGATTATTTTTATTATTGATAAACAACTATGTTCTCAATCAACCCAAAAGACTCATAAATATCCAAGCTTAATATTTTTGGAAGTTGGAGTGTTTTTTTTTTTAGATTTGGCTATCTTAGGAGGATATCTGTGTGTGCAGGTATCTATTACTGTGCAGAATTATTAGGCAACTTAATAAAAACCAAATATAATCCTATCTCACTTGTTTATTTTCTCCAGGTAAACCAATATCAGTGCACAAAATTTAGAAATAAACATTTCTGACATGCAAAAACCAAAAAAATTAGTGATCATTATAGCCACCTTTCTTTATGATGACACTCAACAGCCTTCCATCCATAGATTCTGTCAGTTGCTTGATCTGTTTTCGATCAACATTGCGTGCAGCAGCCACCACAGCCTCCCAGACACTGTTCCGAGAGGTGTACTGTTTTCACTCCCTGTAGATCTCACATTTTATGATGGACCACAGGTTCTCTATGGGGTTCAGATCAGATGAACAAGGGGGCCATGTCATTATTTTTTCTTCTTTTAGACCTTTACTGGCCAGCCACGCTGTGGAGTAGTTGGATGCATGTGATGGAGCATTGTCCTGCATTTAAATCATGTTTTTTTTGAACGATACCGACTTCTTCCTGTACCACTGCTTGAAGAAGTTGTCTTCCAGAAAGTGGCAGTAGGTCTGGGAGTTGAGCTTCACTCCATCCTCAACCCGAAAAGGTCCCATAAGTTCATCTTTGATTATACCAGCCCATACCAGTACCCCACCTCCACCTTGCTGGCGTCTGAGTCGAAGTGGAGCTCTCTGCCCTTTACTGATCCAGCCTCTGGCCCATCCATCTGGCCCATCAAGAGTTACTCTCATTTCATCAGTCCATAAAACCTTTGAAAAATCAGTCTTAAGATATTTCTTGGCCCATTCTTGACATTTTATCTTATGTTTCTTGTTCAAAGGTGGTCGTTTTTCAGCCTTCCTTACCTTGGCCATGTCCCTGAGTATCGCACACCTTGTAACGTTGCAGCTCTGAAATATGGCAAAGCTGGTGGCGAATGGCATCTTGGCAGCTTCACGCTTGATTTTCCTCAATTCATGGGCAGTTATTTTGCGCCTTTTTTGGCCAACACGCTTCTTGCGACCCTGTTGGCTATTTGCCATGAAATGCTTGATTGTTCGGTGATCACGCTTCAAAAGTTTGGAAATTTCAAGATTGCTGCATCCCTCTGCAAAACATCTCACAATTTTGGACTTTTCAGAGCCCGTCAAATCTCTCTTCTGACCCATTTTGCCAAAGGAAAGGAAGTTGCCTAATAATTAAGCACACCTTATATAGGGTGTTGATGTCATTAGTCAACACCTCTCCTCATTACAGAGATGCACATCACCAGATTTACTTAATTGGTAGTTGGCTCTCAAACTTATGCAGCTTGGAATAGGACAACATGTATAAAAAGTATCATGTGATCAAAATACTTATTTGCCTAATAATTCTGCACACAGTGTATATGTGGTATTATTTGGTGACCATTTGGTGGTAATATGTGGTCTGGTCATGGTGTGGTGGTATTTGTTCCTTGCTTGTGGTATTATTCGGTCACTATGTGGTGGTAATATGTGGTCTGGCCATGGTGTGGCGGTATTTTTTCCTTGTATGTGGTATTATTTGATCACTATGTGGTGGTAATATGTGGTCTGGTCATGGTGTGGCAGTATACCTTGTATGTGGTACTATTTGGTGACTATGTGATGGTAAATTGTGGTCCGGCTATGGTGTGATGGTTTTTGTTCCTTGAATGTGATATTATTAGTCATTTTAAAAAATGTATGTGACACATTCCTTTAAAGAAAAAGAAATAAAAATATACCTAAAAAGAGTATTGGATACTTTAAGAAAGGTTTAATAGGTTAGAGTAAAGTAGGGCCCAGCCAAAAGAGTCTAACTTGTCGTGGTGGTTGATTAAAAAAATCTTTTGGCCAAAACAAAAGTTGCTGGCTATGTATATGATATATGGTTGAGTGGAAACTGTAAATCTGTGATTGGTGAGGGCGTGGTGCAGAAGTGGAGTTTTTCCAAGATTGGGTGGTGGGACTGTGGAAGTTTCGAGGGGTGGAGGTGGAGCTGGGGTGGAGCCTGGGCGGAGTCTCAAGGGAGCTTGAAAATGTTGCCAATATTGGGCCCTGAAATTCCTGGTGGCAGCCCTCTATCTATCTATCTGTCTATCTAAATAACAAAGTAAGGCTATGTGTGTTGTGATCTGCAAGAAGAAATAAGGAAAGATAGGGGAAAGCTGTCCCTACAGTAAGACTAAGCTGAATCCCTACGATGTAGCGGGCTGCCTGTTCCTAGTGAACAGACCCACCTTTTTCTTTGGCTAGTCTGAACGAAGACCTATAGAATTAAGGAAGGGCTCCTAAAGAACTAAGGACTGGGACAAAAATGGGACACTTCCTAAACAGAAATTGTTGTAGAACACAAAAGACAAATTGACAAAAAGTACTAGAGGTCCAAGAGGACCAAGCAAACTGACAGAGCTAGGCACCGAAGCACCAGGCTAGCAAAACAGTCAAACTACACTGAAGTCCAGCAAAGCCAGAAGGGCAGAGCTGGAATATATAGGCAGATGGTCATGTGACCGCAAAACACAAGATAGCAAAAACTAACAGGAGGGTTCTAACAGTACCCCCTCTTCTATGAGGATCCTCCGGATCCTCCAGGCCCAGGCCTATCAGGAAAGCTCCTGTGGAAAGCTTTAACAAGCCTAGGAGCAGAGACATCATCCGTCCTTACCCAGGAGTTGTCTTCGGGACCGAAACCCTTCCAGGAGACAAGATACTGTAATTTCCCTCTATGCCATCTAGAATTCAAAATACGAGAAATTTCATATTCGCCGTCTTCCACCACAGGAGGAACTGTGACAGTGGCGTCCCTATTAGATACGTCAGCCTTTTTCAAGAAGGAAACATGAAACACAGGATTAATCTTCCAGGAAGTAGGGACATCCAACCTAACAGCAGACGAGTTAACAACCTGAAGCACTTTAAATGGACCCACAAACTTAGGACCCAGTTTTTTAGAGGGAATCCTCAAACGCAGGTTCTTCAAGGACAACCAAACCATGTCACCCACAGTAAACAAAACCTCTTTACGTTTCCTGTCAAAATACTTCTTGGACTTTTTGTTAGCCTCTTGAAGGTTACAACGTACATTAGTCCAAACTCTCTCTAAATCACCGGAAAAATTCTCCTCCTCCGGCACCGCCGACCCCAATTTGGAGAAAGAACCAAAAGACGGATGTCTCCCAGTACAACAAAAAAAAAGGAGAACACCCAGCAGAGGAGGATGTATGACTGTTAAGAGCAAATTCTGCGAGAGGCAGAAACTCCGACCACACCTCTTGATTGTCCGCCACAAAGCAATGCAAAAACTGCTCAACATCCTGGTACTTTCTTTCAGTCTGTCCATTAGACTCAGGATGATAACCAGACGAAAATGACAAATGGACTCCCAACCTGTCACAAAAAGCACGCCAAAAGCGAGCCACAAACTGAGGTCCTCTATTAGAAACAATATCTGTGGGAATGCCATGGAGCTTGACAATCTCCTTAACAAATGCCTTAGCGAGTGTCTTGGCGCAGGGCAACTTAATGAATGGAACCAAATGACACATCTTACTAAAACGGTCCATGACCACCCAGATGACAGTAAAACCCTCGCACACAGGAAGATCAGTAATAAAATCCATAGTGAGATGCGTCCAAGGCACACTAGGAACCTCCAGAAGGCAAAGCAACCCCGCAGCAGGAGTATGTGAAGCCTTTGACCTAGCGCACACAGTACACTGACGCACCCACTTGATGACTTCCTTCTGCCATCCAGGCCACCAAAAACTGCGACTGATCAGTCTCTTAGTCTCCGAAATTCCTGGATGACCTGCCAACAGAGACTCATGACACTCCACAAACAAATCTCTCCTAAAGGCTCCAGGCACGAACAACCTCCCATGGGGAGTGTTAGATGGAGCATCTTCTTGAGCTTTCAGAATCCCATTCTCCAAAACGGAGTCCAAAGCCGCCACCACAACTCCTTTCTGTAAAATGCTCTCCTCCTCCTCGGCACCGACCGTAGGAGAGAAGCTGCGAGATAAAGCATTGGCTTTAACATTCTTAGTACCAGGGAAATAGGTAACAGAAAAATGAAACCGAGAAAAAAAAAGTGCCCACCTAGCTTGACGGGCATTCAAGCGCTTGGCAGCATCCAGATAAATCAACTTCTTATGATCTGTGAAAACCTGAATAGGAAATCTAGCGCCTTCCAAAAAATGACGCCAATGTTCAAACGCGAGTTTAATAGCCAGCAGCTCCCAATTTCCAACATCATAATTCAGTTCGGTTTCCGAAAATTTTTTCGAAAAGAAGGCACAAGGATGTACTCCACCCTTGTTCTCCTGAGACAAAACTGCTCCGACCCCCACCGATGAAGCATCGACCTCGACCAAAAAAGGCTTGGTCTCATCAGGCTGCATAAGGATAGGGGCAGAACTGAACCTCTCTTTGAGATACTCAAAAACTTCAATGGCCTCAGTAGTCCACTGGGCCGTATTCGCACCTTTCCTGGTGAGATCGGTTAGAGGTTTAACAATTACAGAAAAATTCTTAATGAATTTCCTGTAATAATTGGCAAAACCCAAAAATCTCTGTATAGATTTCAAACCAATAGGCCTAGGCCATTCCTGCACAGCCTGAACCTTCACAGGGTCCATCTCAAAGCCATCGCTGGAGACAATGTAGCCCAAAAAACTAATTTTCTGCACAGCGAACTCACATTTCTCCAGATTAGCAAAGAGTGAAATATCACCCAATAACTGCAAAACTTCACTCTGCCAATGGGACTCCAGATCTGGTGAATAAATCAAAATGTCATCCAAGTACACAACCACATTCTTACCAATCAGAGGTCTCAGGATGTCATTAATAGGGTTCTGAAAAAATGCAGGTGCATTGGTAAGACCAAAAGGCATCACCAGATTCTCAAAATGACCTAACGGAGTGTTAAAAACAGTTTTCCATTCATCACCCTCCTTCACACGTAACAAATTGTATGCCCCCCGGAGATCAATTTTGGAGAACCACTTGTCTCCCACTAACTGGTTAAACAAGTCAGGAATTAACGGTAATGGGTAGGAATTGCATACGGTAATCTTATTAATTTCACGAAAATCCAGACATGGACATAAACCGCCGTCCTTTTTTTTAACAAAGAAGAATCCGACTGCCACAGGCGACTTAGAAGGTCTAATGTGACCAGCAGCAAGGCTAGTCTCTATGTACTCCTCCAAGGCCTTTCTTTCAGGGATAGTCAGATTAAACAAGCGACTTTTGGGAAGAGTAGCACCCAGAACAAACTCAATGGCGCAATCATAATCCCTATGAGGAGGTAAAACTTGCGACTCCTCCAAAAAAACCCTCCAAAAATCTTGAATAGGTACAGGTAATTCCACTTTTTCCACAGCCGCAGAGCGACCATTACAACTTTTATCATAGCACTTCGGACTCCAAAACTTAATCACATTAGTAGACCAGTCCAATAAAGGATTGTGCAGGTTTAACCAAGGCAATTCTAGAACAACTGGAGAGGGTAAATTATCCAAAACAACCAAGTCCAAAATTTCTTGGTGAACTCCATTGATAATGAGAGAAAATGCAGCAACCTTGTGAGTAATACATTTCAAAGGAGTGTTATCAATTGCAACCACAGAAATAGGTGATGACAAAGGTTTGGATTTCAATTTAAGGTTTTCCAAAAAACCTTTATCAATCACATTAAGTGCTGAACCACAATCCACAAATACCTGAAATTCAATCAAATCTCCCTGCAGAGTAGTACTCCCAGAAAGAAATACTCCTGCAGAGCATAAACAAGCTATACGGGCGTAACTGACCTTTTTTTTTCTTTACTTAAACGACGCTCACAATACTTAATCAAATGGTCACCTTTACCACAATAAAGACACAATCCCTCGGCGAATCTCCGGTCTTTTTCCTGAGAGTGGAGTGACATCTCCCCAACCTCCATCGGTTCCCCGCCGTCAGTGCAGATTTTCTGGGGACTAGGACCTGACATTACAGGAGTCTTTACGTCATTGAGCCTGCACCTCAGTCTCCTGTCTATACGAACAGCTAACTGCATAGCCTCCTGCAGAGTCTCAGGTGCAGGGAATGCAATTAGCAAATCCTTAACCCTTTCACTCAGACCAGCAAGAAATAAACATCTAAGCGCCGAATCATTCCACTTAACTTCTGAAGCCCATCTCCTGATGTGTGTGCAATAATTTTCAACATCATCAGACCCCTGATTCAAAGGTCTAAGTTCTGATTCAGCAGATGAGATTCGATCAGGATCGTCATATAATAGCCCCATAGCAGAAAAAAATTCTTCAACAGAACTTAAACACGGATCATTAGGCTGGAGAGAAAAGGCCCAACCCTGTGGTTCTTTGCGCAAAAGTGACATAATAAAACCAATGCGCTGTGATTCATTCCCAGAGGATCTTGGTCTCAAACGAAAATATAACAAATAAGCATTTTTAAAGGAAAAAAATCTTGCTGTTTACCATAAAAAACATCAGGCAGTCCTACCTTCGGTTACACAAAATGCGCTCCAGGACAGCTACTCACATGTTGCTGAAGCTCGGCCACCTCCAGAGACAATCCTTGCAGGCGTTGAGCCAACTCCTGGACGGAAACCATACTGATCCCTGAATTTCTTTCCTTTTAGTTTTTTTTTTGGGCTGGACTTACTGTTGTGATCTGCAACAAGAACTAAGGAAAGATAGGGGAAAGCTGTCCCTACAGTAAGACTAAGCTGAATCCCTACGATGTAGCGGGCTGCCTGTTCCTAGTGAACAGACCCACCTTCGTCCTCGGCTAGTCTGAACGAAGACCTATAGAATTAAGGGAGGGGTCCCTAAAGCACTAAGGGCTGGGACAAAAATGGGACACCTCCTAAACAGAAATTGTTGTAGAACACAAAAGACAAACTGACAAAAAGTACTAGAGGTCCAAGAGTACCAAGCAAAATGACAGAGATAGGCACCGAAGCACCAGGCTAGCAAAACAGTCAAACAACACTGAAGTCCAGCAAAGCCAGAAGGGCGGAGCTGGAATATATAGGCAGATGGTCACGTGACCGCAAAACACAAGATAGCAAAAACTAACAGGAGGGTTCTAACAATGTGCCCACGATGCAGAAATGCTCCGGATTTTTCCTGAGCATTTCTGCATCTCCCCTGGCAGAAAAAACGCATGCGGATTGTACATGTGGATTGTACATGCGGATTGTACATGCGTTTTTACTGCCAGGGACATGCGGATGTGAAGCGTTCTTCACATGCATTTCCGCATGCGGGTTGACAAGCGCTTTCCAAGCGATTTTAGCATCACTTGGAAAGTGCTTGACAACTTGGTCACACTATATAAATCCATGCAAACAGCATGGATTTATATAGTGCGACCAGAGAGAGTGTCAAAAAATAAAAAATAAATATATACTTGCCTTCCGATGGCCCCCGGTGTCTAGCTTCACCGTCCCGGCTGCCGGCAGATCATGTTACACTGAAGGACCTGCCGACGTCAGTGTCGCGTGACCCGTCACATGACTATGACGTCAGCGCAGGTCCTTCAGTCCATCGAACTGCCGGCATGAGAGGAGGAGCGCATCGGGGGCCGCCAGAAGGTAAAAAATAAATATATACTTATTTTATTCATTTTTTTTTACAGTTTTCTATGGTACTAGGGTCCGGAGGAGAGTCTCCTCTTCTCTAGACCTGGGTACGATCCACACATTAGAACGCATGGAATGCGCATCTACATATACAGTGATGCGTAATCCATGCGATCTAATGCAAGTAAATGGCGGCGAAAACGCAGCACTTCCGCAAAATAATTGGTAGTGCTGTGTTTTTTTCCACAATGATAATCCGCAGCGGAAATTTCCGCAGCATGTGCATAGCACATGCAGATTATCATTGGGGAGCATGGCAGGCCTTCTACCATGCGTTTTTTAAGCGTTTCTGCAGCGTTTTTGCCGCTGCGGAAAAGTTTAAAAATGCATCGTGGGCACACAGCCTTATGGAGACCAATCTCTGTGATGGGGGAAGGGCACTAAAATAGTGTATGTCCTACACAACAAACTACCTGCTTGAAGACTGAAGACCGGGATACAGAGCCACCGAATACAAGAGACACAAGCAGTGTCTGACTGGTGCCAGAGACCCCCACTGTCCAACTTTAGGGCCCCACTTCTCAACTACATGCAAATGTGACATTATCCTCAATCACAAATTTATATAACAATGAACTGGGTAGATTGGTAAATGAATAAGATGCTACCTTTGTCTGCACATAGTGAGTAAAGTTTATTGTGCCAAGTACTGCTCATATAAGAGGGTGGTGGCCACTCTGCACAGGGGCCCACTGGAGGATTCTCCTGTTCTCCTGTCGGCCAGTCCAAGCCTGAGCACAGAGCTGGCACAAAAATGCTCCCATCCCATCCAAAGTTCTGGCCAGAAGTGGTCTTCAAGGAAGAATTGTAATCAAAAACAATATCTTAGTCATAGAAACAAGGGTGCAGAAAAATGTCAGCCTTGGCTATGGACTAATGAGCAAAAATGTGAAATATTTGCCGTTCACAGAAAACAGTTAGTTTGTCAAAGGGCTGGAGAGTGGAACAATATAGAGGGTCTGCAAGCAACAATGAAGTATGGTGAAGGTGTAAGGGACGAGACAAGGGGTTCCTCGTTGTGTGCACATATTACTGATTCAGCTGATGGCACCTTCAGACTATGTTCTGCCACAGTTGGTGAGACACTGGGACACTCTAACTCCGCAAAGAAGAAGACAGACATGTTTACGAAAATAAACTCTCATTTACTAGGTCTGGAAAAAATGTACAATGGGTAGCAGGAATAATGCTTTAAACTTTCATCTGTATAGTATGACAGAGGTTCACACTTGATGGTTGAGGACGGTGGCGCAATACTTGTGTAGAACTTTGCAAATGAACAACAAGCTCCACCGAGGGCCTTCATATTCCCAGTACAGGGCTACATGGGTCGATGTATTGCGCTGTGACCATTGTACCAGCCTGACTGATCCCATATTTCTTCACAAAGACCTCCAGGTCTGGCTAACACTGAGACTAGCTTTAAAATGATTTATTTTTCAGTGGGTGCCCCAACTTGCCTTTGGTATGGAGTACTGCTGCCACTGTTACTTGAATGCTGAAATGTATTCCCTAGTATGTCTGCTCTTCACACACACAAAATTATGGCTAGATCCGATTGAAGTTGTCCTTTCTTCTCTGCAGCTCTACTCAGACTCTCTATTAAAACAGGAACTAACTCCTGGTGCCCACTTAATCCTCCCCAAACTATGGGCTGGCCCTACAGTTAACCATGTCCACCACTGTACAGAGGAAAACTGGAGCCTACATAAGGATAAAACACATAAAACCACAGGTCACACTAACTATACAGTCAGGAGTCTTCAGAGAGGGTGTTCAGACGTCTTCTACACCATTACAGAGGGACCTAGCATATTTGGAACTCCAGTTCAACAAATGGAGTTGGGGATTTGGTCATCATTAATGGTGTCTTCAATGCAGAGAAATATAGCAGATAATTATTAGTGTTGAGTGAGTATGTTCTGTTAACCCTTTTGGCGAGTATGACAACTTTAATACATGTGAGGAATGTGTAATAAATAGACATTCCTTACATGTACTAAAGCTGTCAAACAGTCGCAAATCATGCACACGGGAGTGATTTAAACATAACACCGAGCAGCTGTAACTACTCGGTGCTCGGCCCAAGCATACTCGCCGAAAGGGTTAACAGAACATACTCACTCAACACTAATAATTATCCATCATGCAATACCATCAGTTAAGCGTCTGACTGGCTCTAAATTTATTATTCAGCAGTGTTATGCGCTAACGCAGAAAGACCCAGGAAGACTGGCACCAAACCAGCAAATCCGCAGGGACAGACGCACTTGGCACAAGCTGCCCAGCTAGGTGAGTTCTTTAGGGCCGGGAACACTTTTCACTCAGCTCCCAGTGATGGAAGGGGGACTTTGGCAGAGCCTTCCCAGGCCCACTGTCGCCAGCCAGCTGGCGTCTGGTGACACAGCCGGTGCCTAGTCAAGAACCAGGTGGGTATCTCTGTAAGAACACCTAGGAAAAATTAAAAGGGAAAGAGAAGACTCCTAAGACAAAACGCTGGAAAGATAACAACTAATAATGATAGCACACCTCACCACCACAGCACATTGAAACTGTAATAAACAGCAAAGGACTGAGCAGGGAACAGGGTTAAATAGCCCACCTAATGATCAGGTGTTGAATACCTCTCAATCATCCCAAGACAACCACTCCCTGCTAACTTGCACAGCAGCTTGGATCCAATCCCACCACTGCGTAGTGCCAGACACAGCAGTATCGTGTGTTGCCTGGCAACCGGGGGAACACAGCATCCCATGTTAACCGGGCATTATATCAGTGGGAGAAACTGCGTCCCGCGTCCTCACAAATCCTACTACTCCAGAGCGAATGGCTCCATAAGATTGAGACGGTTTTCCGGCATGCGTAGTAGCTTCGCCTGCAGAGTCAGGACAATGGTGACCCCTGCGACCGGAGTAGCGTAGCACTGGACTTGATCCATTCCCAGGTGGGAGCACAGAACCACAATACCTAACAAGTAGGACAATGACCCCAAACATAAAGCCAATGTGACTAAGTACTAACTACAGTATAAAAAAGAACAACGAACCTGGAAGTGATGATATGGCCCCCACAGAACACTGATCTCAAAATCATCAAGTCTGTCTTGGATTACATAGAGAGACAGAAGTATTTTTGTCCAAGCCTACATCCACAGAAGATCTGTGGTTATTTTTTAGTGAGCCAAGATATTGGGAACAGTCTCCTTGTTGAGGTCCTTCACAAAACTGTATGCAAGTGTACCTGATGCTTTGATGTTGTTTTGCAGCATTTTTCCATACCTGTTTAAAAATATTGCACAGTACTGTATGTACCCATTTGACTGACTGGTTATAGCTGCATGCAGTGGCGTAACTAGAGTCTTATGGGCCCAAGTGCAAGATCTGGACCGGGCCCCCCTTCCATCTTGAATAAATTATTATATTATATTATATATATATGCGCGTCCTCCATCCTGGTATATACCGTATATCACTCATCCTGGTATATATGTCCCTCATCCTGGCCCCATCCTGGTAGTTATATCGCCCATTCTGGTATATGTCCCTTACCCCGGGCCCATTCTGGTATATACAGTATATCCCTCATCCTTGTATATTTTCCCCATTCTGCTACTGTTCTTTAATGTATAGAAGAAAATAAACTATGCTCATCAGGGGCGTACGTAAAAGTCACGGGGCTCCATAGATGAAGTATAATGGACATCTCATAGTCCTTTATATTGTATAATACATCCCATAGTCCTCCATATAATACACTGCACAGCCCATAGTCATCCATATTAGCATAATACACAGCCCATATCCTTCATACAATATAATACACAGCCATTAGTCCTCCATAAAGTATAATGTACAGCCCATAGTCATCCATGTAGTATAGTGCACCCCATAGTCATCCATAAATTATAATGCACAATCCATAGTCA